>NW_028270142.1:11478225-12159475 GCF_037043375.1 Chiloscyllium plagiosum
GCCCCTATGGTCTTGCCATTGCACAGATGCCAATGGTGGGATGATTCAAATCGGGGATCTTCAAAAGGCCAGACTTGCAAAAACTCAGAACTTCTGAGGAGATGTAGACTTTAAAAGATGACAGTGGATTGAAGCCAGACAGGTTATGAAACGCAGTGTGGAATTTCAAAATCATGGCATTGGTTAACTAGGCACTAATGTCCCTAAGCACAGGGTGGATTGGATTTGATGTCATTTAGAATGCAGGCAATTTTGTTTTCGATCACCTCAAGCTGAAGGAAGGTAAAACTTGGAAAGCAAGCCTGGAGTGTACTGAAACTAATCTGCAGAAAACAAAATCCTGGGTCACCTTTAGGTAGCTACAAATGAGTGTTTGTGGTTCGGGCCAAATGTATACTATCTACAAGATGCACTGCAGAAATTCGCCAAAGAACTTTCAATAGCAACTTCCAAACTCACGATCACTTCCATGTGGAAACTTGGGGGCAGCAGATACATGGGAACACCACCACCTTCAAGTTCCTGTCCAAGCCACTCACCATCCTGACTTGGAAATGGATCACCATTTCTTCACTGACGCTGGGTCAAAATCCTGGAACTTTCTCCCCCGGGGGGGGGGCATTGTGGGTCAACCCACAGCACATGGACTGCAGCGGTTCAAGAAGGCAGCTCACCACCACCTTCTCAAGGGGGCAACTAGGACAGGGAATAAATGCTGGGCCCAGCCAGCAACACTCAGGTCCCATGGGTGAATTAGAAGAGAAATGCTTTTACCTTCCTGATTATAGAGAGAGTAAAGTTTTCCCTATACAGTATTCGATGTCAGACAATAAGAATAAAACTCTGAGTAGGATCGAAAGGTGTCTGAGTGACCTGAGCTGTGGTGAAATGTTTGACCGAATTTGGTAAAGATTTGGGGACACCCATTTGGTCTTGGAGATCATCTTGCTCCATCTTCTATGGTTTGCACAAGTGGTGCAGCAAGATTCTCGCCAGGCGGTGGTGGGATGCCAACTGGTGGAGATTAACACGTGGTGAATGCTCAGTTAAGACCACACCTTGCCTCATTAATATTCACACACTGACCAAACGCTCCAAATAAGTCCAATGTCAGGAAATGTCAACCAGGTACTGAGTGTTACAGCTCACTGCCTGCTCCCAACCACCTCCACCTTACCCATGGCCAAACTGACCAGTGCATGACTCATAGGCACCAGCCGCACCCATGACTATCCTGCCACTCCTACTGGCATTGCATTCTAGAAGCATGTGATTGCATGGCAGGGCATGGTAGCAACTTGCAGTGAAAGGCTGCATTTGGGTCCTTGGGGTGGACTCCAAGCTCACAGTCTGGACTAGGCTGTATTTCAGGGATACTTACCCACTCTAGTGGCATTTGCTCTCTTAGTGCCCACCTCCTGTGCCAATTAGCGAACAGACATAACCAGGCAACCTACCTTGCTGCTCAGCAGTCCTCAGCCTGTCAGGTGCCGCGCTGCACTGGCAGAGTGTACAATGTCAATCCCAAAGCTGCTCCATGTGTCGCCAAAGACACTGTATTGTGTGGCATGGGGCCTGCCAGCTCCCCAACACAGTCGCCCTTGAATGGGTCCTTGGAGGCAGCCGTCAGAGTGTCCCAGCACAGAAGGTCAATGCCAACCTCCCAGACTAGTCCAGAGGACTGGCAACAGTCAGGCATCCAGTTGCAGGGGTGGGGGGGTTGGGGGCTTCCCAGTCTCTGCAGTCCAGAAATTGGGTTGCAGTCAGCCTTTGGGGAGGTTCGCTGAGGGAGATGTACTGGCAGTACTCTAGACAAGTCTTATCTGGGGCTGTCTAGTCATGTCAGTTGGTGGGGGGTGGGGTGGAATGGGTCAGTCTGTCAGCTCTGTCCTCAGAAACTAAGGATTGGGGCGAAGCAGAAAGGGAGTGACAGAGTGGCCGCAGTGCTCACCATGTTGTTTATTGTCTTACTCTATCATACCACCGCCCAACAAGGTCTCAGAATCAGAGGCTGTTGATAGGTTCTGGAGATGCAGGAAGCTGCCTTCCTCCGAGGCCTCTATACTCTCAACCCCAGAGGTCAATAGGGGGCCTTCTGATGGGGCTTCAACACGGAGGTTGAGGGTAGGTTTGTGGAACCTGAAAAGGTTAAAAGGAGAGAAGGTATCACAGACACTGATGAGAAGTGATGACTGGGAGTGAGAGTGGCGTTAAGGGGGCAGTGGCAGTAACATACAGTGTGCTACTTCCTCATTTGCAGGATATGGAAGTTTCAACAGCCCCACAGTCTCTCAGTTTTCTCCTGCAAGGGCCACAATTCTCTCCTTGTAGAGGGGAAGGAGCCTAATTCCGGGTACCTCTCCAATCTCCTGGTGCCCTGTTATGGGCTGACTTCCCCTGGAATAAGATTTGGGGTAGAGGGAGGAGGAAATGAAGCTGGTCACAGTGAGTAGTGGCTGGCAATGCTGGTGCACGCAGGTGAAAGGTGCTGAGATACTCAAAGAGACTGAAGAGGTAGTACAGAAGGCATCCAAGTTTAGTGTAGGGAGGTGAGAGTGGGGGGACCGAGCAGGGGAAGATGGTACAGGCATCATAGTGAGAGAGTGAAATGGCACATGTGTTGGTGGGAGGTATGTGCAGTGGCAGAGATAGTGTGAGAGAGAGGCAGGAGAGAGAGAGAGGAGCATGGCGTTGACCCTGGCAGAGAAGGTCACTGACCTCCTTTCTGCATTGCTGGTTGTTCCTCCACACCTTTGGCAGTGACCAGAATGGTAAGGTTTGGTTACACAGCCTCCCCTCTCCGTCCACATGGAAGACAAAGACAGTGGCCTTTCTGTGCACCAGCCCTTTCATCAGGACCCCCCAGGTTCCTGCCAGTGAATCGCAGTGCCATCCTGTGAACACACCTTTGGATTGATTTGATTTATTATTGGCACATGTACCTAAGCACAGTGAAAAGTTTTGTTCTGCGTGCAGTACAGAACACCATAACATACAAAGACACAGAGATTATAGGGTATAGAGCAAGGAATGCAGAGTAGCAGCTGTAAAGAAGGTGTATAAAAAAGCCCAGATCAACATTCGATTTGAAAATTGAGAGGTTCATTCAAAGTCCAATAACAGCGGGGAAGAAGCTGTGCTTGAACCTGTTGGTCCGTGTGTTTAAGCTTTTCTATCTTCTGCCTGATTGAAGAGATTGGAAGAGAGCATTACTGGGGGGAGATGGGTCTTAGATGATGATGGCTGCTTTTCCGCGGTAATGAGAGATGTAGATGGAGGCCATGGATGGGAGGTTGGATTGTGTGATGGACTGGGCTGTGTTCACAACCTTCTGTAGTTTTTTACGGTCCTGGGCAGAACAGTTGCCGTACAAAACCGTGATGCACCCAGATAGAATATTTTCTGTGGTGGATCTGGAAACGTTGGGTGAGGGTCCTTATGGACATGCTGAATTTCCTTAGCCTCCTGGGGAAGAAGAGGCGTTGTTGTGTTTCTTTGACCAGTGCATCAACGTGGGTGGGATAGATTGTTAGTTATCGTCACTCCCAGGAATTAGACGCTCTCGACCCTCTCCATCTCAGCTCCTTTAATGTAGATTGGGGTGTGTCCTCCTCCTTATTTCCTGAAGTCAATGACCAGCTCTTTCCCTGTCATAGAGTCCTCGAGATGTACAGCATGGAAACAGACCCTTCGGTCCAATCCGTCCATGCCAACCAGATATCCCAACCCAATCTAGTCCCACCTGCCAGCACCCGGCCCATATCCCTCCAAACTCTTCCTATTCATATACCCTTCCAAATGCCTCTTAAATGTTGCAATTGTACCAGCCTCCACCACATCCTCTGGCAGTTCATTCCACACACGTTGCACCCTCTATGTGAAAAAGTTGCCCCTTATGTCTCTTTTATATCTTTCACCTCTCACCCTGAACCTATACCCTCTAGTTCTGGACTCCCCCACCCCAGGGAAAAGACTTTTCCTATTTACCCTTTCCATGCCCCTCATAATTTTGTAACCCTCTATAAGGTCACCCCTCAGCATCCGATGCTCCAGGGAAAACAGCCCCAGCCTGTTCAGCCTCTTCCTGTAGCTCAAATCCTCCAACCCTGGCAACATCCTTGTCAATCTTTTCTGAACCCTTTCAAGTTTCACAACATCTTTCCGATAGGAAGGAGACCAGAATTGCACACAATATTCCAACAGTGGCCTAACCAGTGTCCTGTACAGCCGCAACATGATCTCCCAACCCCTGTACTCAATACTCTGTCCTCCATGAGCAGGGCTGCTGTAGAATGCCTGTGCTCAACTCGGTGTACTGTGGTATTGTGAAGATGGCAGCAGCAAAAGGGCTGCTTAGCTTTAGGTGGACATCTGCAGAGCAGCGAGGTGTTCTGTGTAGGGCATGTGGGACAACAGTGTGGAACTTAGACATGGGTGATGCCGTAGGAGCAAGGTTGCCAATTAATGTGGCACGTTTAGTAAGACTGAGTAAAAGAACTCGTTAGGCTTTGAGACAGTAAATTCTCCAAAAGAATTGGGCGCAACATGGACTTACCTTAAAAAAGATGCACTATTCAGCCTTTATTTCATTATTTTCTTGCACAGGTTCTGAATTTTCAATAATGTTCTTGTTTATCAGTTTTTATTCTGATTTGTTGACATATTTGACATGTTTGAAAGGAACTTGCTTCCAGACTTAAATACAGCAAACATTTCAAACTTTAAAAAAAATCATCTTTAAATGATTAAGTAAGAAATAATTCAGAATTGAAAGAAAACAGTTGAAAAGCTACTCTTTATCAGTTACTTTTTCAGCTCAAACTTAAATTTGTAGGTAAGTTTGAACTATTGATTCAATTCTGCTCACATGATGATATCTTAAAATCTTGTTCCTCTAAAAAATTTATAATAGAACAATTTCAAATAAAACTCCGTTTCACATGATGATTTGAATATTATACGCAACTAGGTTATTTCAGTCAATTTTCAGAGTAACGAAACACAGACTTACTGTTGTTGGATACTGAATGCTGGAAAAATTGAACTTGATGCAAACTGCCAGTGAAATTATGACCCCTGATTGCTGTTGTGCCACACACCGCCATTGCCTCGGGCTTGCATTGAAAAGGCAAGTAGATGAAAAAAAAATCTGCAACTGGTTTGCTGGAGATGTATGATGCCCTCGTTTTGTTAAATTGTAAATAGCAGGGAGAGTTTAACACAGGACACTGCTAATAAAGCATGCTAGATTCCCTCTGCAACGTTGTGTTTGGGAATCATACAAAATGTGTGTTATAATGAGGGGCCCATTACAGGGCTGGCATTTTATATGGTTTTCTATTACAGAGGAGAGACAGAAAAATATCAGAAGTTGTGGTGTATCTCACAATGTTAGACTGAATTCTTTCCTTGACCATGAAAAATGTTACCTCGGTTGAACATTTTGCAAACCTCTCTAGTAAGCAAATAATATGTTTAATCTAGAAGATTTTCTTTTCACTTTGCTTTTCCAGATTTTTTTTTTAACCTTCCTGGATTTGTGGGTCAGGGTGAGTGGGGGAAGAAGAGGAGTGCAGAGAAACTGAAACCAGCTGTTCCTTAACAGAATTAAAACCCTGACCCTGAACCTCTGCTCAAATACATCTATTCTGCAATCAAACCTCTCCCAGCAAGCAATGAGGGCCAAGGAGGAAAAGACTTTGACCTTGTAACCTTCTCCTCCTTCTTACAGGTCAACAACTTCAGATAAGAGGGAAAGAAAGTCTATGTGGCCTCACAGGAGGGCTGTGAATTTACGTTTTAAGACATAAGTCACCGATTGAAGGCACGGTTCGGAATGTTTTTAAACTGTTTGTTTAATCTGTTTCGAGACAACTCATGGGGACCTCTCTTGGATGACGGTTTTGATAATTTGTCACGGGGACAGCTGACTAAATGGCGCAACATTTGAGAAACCAATGAAATGCAGAAAAAAAAACGGACAGAAAGTAAAGAAATTCACCAAGGCCATGGCTGGGGAGGGGGAGACAATTTAGTTGCTCCCAAACCATCAAACTGGGTTACAATCCTTTTAATCAGGATAGGTGTGCTTGTATACATAAACAAAAGCAAAGCCTCAAATTATAGAGTTAACATTATTACAGACAAACAAAAACCTCAATCAGAAGCTCTTTAGTGGAACTCCAGCACCCAATTAGCAACTAATTGCCTGTTAATGAATCTATTATCACTATTCTTCTTCAACATCCTGTGTTTGTTTTCTTTTACATGAATTGTTTAGATTGTCAGCATTAAATTGGAGCAACTGTTCGAAGCATTGTTCAGAACACAAGCTTTCCATAATTATCTGACACCAATTGTCACTCTTCTTACTTAAGGTAAAACATTCAACAGCTGAAAATTTGTTTACTTGTGGGAGTGATTGAATATGGTAGCTTTAATGATCAATGATTGCACATGGTGTGGTTACAGGGTATAATTACTGTTTCTTTGTCCATTGCTTAGAATATTTAATTGCCTTTACTATCAGGTGGAATAGAAGTTGCGCCTTGAGGGATCTATGTTATCTCAGTTGCAAGAAAAACACATCTTAATTTTACTGAAAGTGGAGAATTGTACAGCATAGGAGGAAACTATTTGGCCCATCCATATGTTTAGATTACTTTACAGTGTGGAAACAGGCCCTTCGGCCCAACAAGTCCACACCGACCCGCCGAAGCGCAACCCACCCATACCCGTACATTTACCCCTTATCTAACACTACAGACAATTTAGCATGGCCAATTCACCTGACCCTGCACATCTTTGGACTGTGGGAGGAAACCGGAGCACCCGGAGGAAACCCACGCAGACACAGGGAGAACGTGCAAACTCCACACAGTCAGTCGCCTGAGGCGGGAATTGAACCCGGGTCTCTGGCGCTGTGAGGCAGCAGTGCTAACCACTGTGCCACCGTGCCGCCCACTTTTTATTATTTTTTTTTTATGTTCTGCTTCCATACTCAATAAAAAAACTAATCCACAGTTGTTATCATCTTCCGCTTCCACTGTTTGACGTTTTCCCTTCAAATTCCAATCAGACAAAGCAGCCCATGCTCTTACAACTCTTGGAGTTTGCACATTCTCCCCGTGTCTGCGTGGGTTTCCTCCAGGTGCTCCGGTTTCCTCTCTCAGTCCAAAGATGTGCAGGCTAGGTGAATTGGCCATGCTAAATTGCCCGTAGTGTTAGGTGGATTAGTCAGGGGTAAATGTAGGGGAATGGGTCTGGGTGGGTTGCTCTTCAGCGGGTCAGTGTGGACTTGTTGGGCCGAAGGGCCTGTTTCCACACTGTAGGGAATCGAATCTAAAAAAAACTCTGACTTCTTCACTGTCAATGTGACAATCTTAAATCGATGCATTTTGTATACCAGTTCTCCAACCAGAGGAAATAGTCTTTCCATATTCACAAACAAAATCCTTCATTGTTTTAAAAAAAAAGCCTTTGCTAATAGACCTTTTGTTGGTTTGTGTTCTGTGGTATTAGTTTCAGTATGCCCAATCTCTTTTAATTGTAGTTAAAAATCACACAACATCAGGTTATAGTCCAACAGGTTTATTTTGAAGCAATGTCTAATCTTTTAATTATAGTCGCTCCTGCACCAGCACAGTAAGAGACTTTTTAAAAATAGGGTTGTAACTTTGTCAATGTTTCACACATCATCATGCAACTGTATGTTCTAACACTAAACCTTACACGATCTTGGCATTTTTCACAATAGCTTAAAATATTTAAAAATACTTTTGAAACAACTTTACTATAAGTTGCACTTTTGGAGAATTACAAAAACTATGAACAATTTTGACAGAGTAAAGGATATTCTGTTTCCACGGGTTGGTGTGTCAGTAACCAGGGGGTCCCAATTTCAAGGCTGTCAGCAAGAGAATAAGGAGTGAGATGAGGAGAAACTTCTTTACTCAGAGTTGTTAGGATTTGGAATGCACTGCCTGGGACAGTGGGGAAGGAGGCTTCAAACAGGAACTTGACATGTACTTGAAAGTGATAAATGTAGAGGGTTATGGGGATGGCGCTGGAGAACGGGATTACTGTGTACCTGTTTTGGGAATAGGTACAGACATGATAGGCCGAATGGCCTTCTTCTTTACAGTAAAATTCAACTTTTGTATAAATCTATGAATTACAAATCTAACAGGCCTTGCCATATATGCAAAGCCTACAGCACCTCCTCTCACTTTAATGTATAGTCTCAGTCTTCGTATGCCAAAATGTACTATCTCGTACTTCGTTACATGAAATTGCATCTGTGAACTCCACTATGCTGTTGATGACTTTCTGACATCTTTCACAGTCTTCCTTGCAGAGAGTTAAGCCTTCTGTACCTGTACTGTCAGAAACTTTCACACTGCACTCCTGATGCTCAGGTTCAAATCATTTGTCTCAAACAAAAGCTAAACTGGACACCTCGGCACACCTGTTTCAACTGCTTTCTGATCTCGTAACCCTCTGACAAACAAATTTCTATCTATGCTACAGGAGAAACTCAGCAGGTTTGGTAGCATCTGCGGAGAGAAAGCAGAGTTAACTTTTCAAGTCCAGTGACTCTTCTTTCAAACTTCACTGGATTCGAAAAGTTAACTCTGCTTTCTCTAGCCAGACTAGCTACGTTTTTCCAGAAGTTTCTGTTTGATCTTTAGCATCTGCAGTTATTTGTTTTAGTCTGTAATGTCATTTCATTTCCTTTATTGTCTAACTGTTTTCTTACAAGCTTCTTGGGAGTTACTGAACTGAATCCCTTATACATAAAAATTGTAGCAAGTGCATTTCTTTTGTCTCACCCCTTCATTCAAAAAATTTAATTTGTCAACAGATCACTTAATCTAAATGCATGGTTGCTGGTGTTTTAGCTCTCTGAATCATAATAAGAGAAGCCCCCTCACCACTTGAATTCCAACTTCCATTCCAAATGCTCCATTTATCCAATCATAGATACTTTCTAATCAATCTGTTCAGAGATGTTATTACACACCACTGAAGGAGGTGGGACTTGAAGCCAGGCCTCCTGGCTCAGAGATAGGGACACTACCACTGTATCACATGAACACCATTGTCCAATTACATCCAAAGGCATAGCTAGCCCTCAGTCCTCTGGCCCACCCTCCAAGCATGGCCTTTGTGTCGTGACCACCTTGTTAGTTTCTAAGCTTCACTCTGTAATTACCTCCTGTAACTGTCCTCCCCATTGCTAGCTCACTTCCCATTCATACTATCCCTTCTTCCCCATTATTGTCAGACTTCTGAATGGACCTTGAATCGTAAGAACATAAGGCATAGAGGAGCACAATTAGGCCATTCAGCCCATCGAATGTGCTCTGCCATTCGATCATGGCTGATACATTTTCCAACCCCATTCTCCCACTTTCCCCCCATAACCTTGATAGTCAAGAACCTATCTATCTCAGTTTCTTAATGACCTGGCCTCCACAGCCTTCTGTGAAAATGAATTCCATAGATTCCCCACTCTCTGACTGAAGAAGTGTCTCCTCATCTCCATTCTGAAAGGTCTTCCCTTTACTCTGAGAATCCCTACAGTGTGGACGCAGGCCATTTATTGTATTGAGTCCACAGCGACCTTCCGTATAGTGTGAGAGAGCGCGAGAGAGAGAGACAGCGAGAGCGCGAGAGAGAGAGACAGCGAGAGAGCGAGAGCGCAAGAGAGAGCGAGTGTGTGTGTGTTTTTATTTGTTTTGACTGCAGTGGTAGTGAGGAGAGGGATGACAGAAAGAGAAAGATTTGGTGTTTTAGTCACATATTCAACTGTTTTGATGAAAATTAAAATTATTTACGTGCAATATTTGGAGGATGCCTTTGCTTTAGTCTACCGTCTAAAAGAATGTGAGAAATACATTGGTAACATGTTAAAAAAAGGACTGGTATCCTGGCAGCCAATATTGGTCCCTGCATGAACTCTACCAAATTAAAATATTATCATCTAACTTTGATGTGTTCAAATTAGCTAGGATGCTCACCTGCACTAAAACATCAACACCTCAAAAATCGTTAACTGCTTTTGAATCTGCCAGTCAAATTTGCTACATCAATGAAGGCTTGTCCTTTGGGCTTTGGTCAAAAAACATCTGAGTTCTACTTTCCATTCCAGGTTCTGAGCAGAGGCTCTTGACTATCACTTCTGTATAACACTGTGGATCTGCAGTAACTGCTCATGGTGGTGTGAAGGAGCGTCGCTCCGAAAGCTAGTGCTTCCAATTAAACCTGTTGGACTATAACCTGGTGTTGTGGGATTTTTAATTTTGTACACCCCAGTCCAACACCGGCATCTCCAAATCTTTTCGATGAGATTTTAAACCAAAGCGTTTGTCTACTTGGATAGATGCAACAGGTCTTGTCGATTTATTTGATAAAGAACAGGGAGTTCTTCCAGGGTCTGCACTGACATTTCTACCTCAAAATCTATTAGCTGGGTCGTTCCTTTAATTTCCTGTTTTGTGAGCAAATTGGCTGTTGTGGTTGTTTACATAACAGCAATGAATGCAGCCCAAAAGCAATTCCTGGTTGTAAAGCTCTTTGAAATGTCCTGGGGATAAGGCTATTCACACAAATTAGCGTTCATTCTTTCTTACTGGGTTCCAAACTAACCTCAGTTCCTTTCCTGAGAAAGGAACTGAGAACTCACTGTAGGTCAGTCAGACCTCTTCTTTATCATACATAAATGAATGATCGTTTTATTGTCGTGTGTATTTAGTGAGAAAAACAGTAAAATATGCAAAAAGCTTTTCCACCGGTGCCATTTTGAATAGCTTTAATAAGAATAAATAGAAAAATATAGCTGGAAGATGGTCCTCAGCCAACTCATCAACAATCCCTCCTCCACCACCTCACTGCCGTCCACACTGGACCCAATCAATGTTTCAGTCACCATCCTCAGCCACCTCACCGATTCTCCTTCCCACCGTCTCAACATCACAGACTCCCCAACATCACAGTCACATCTCTCGCCGCTGAGCCTACCTCATTGATGTCACCATGACACCCTTCTGCCACCACTTCCCTGCCGCCAGTGCTGGGCCCAACCAACAACTAAGTCACTGACTTCCAGATGCCTTCATTCACCGCCAGGTCTCCCTGGCCGACATTACCTCCACCAATTCCAATGCCAGGGGCTGAGTCATCCCAGAAAAGTAAGTAGGGGCTACCTCACCACCACCACTCCAGTCTGTGCTGGGCCCACTCCAGACTGCGCTGGTCCATTCTGGTCCACACTGGGCCCACTCCAGACTATGCTGGGCCCCCTCCGGTCCACACTGGGCCTGCTCCAGTTCATGCTGGGTCCATTCCTGTCCACACTGGGCCCATTCCAGTTGGTGCTGGGCCCATTCCAGTCTGAGCTGGGCCCACTCCAGTTCGCACTGGGCCTGCTCCAGTTCATGCTGGGCCCATTCCAGTCTGCATTGGGCCTGCTCCGGTTCGTGCTGGGCTCACTTCAGTTCGCGCTGGGCCTGCTCCAGTTCACACTGGGCCTGCTCCAGTTCACACTGGGCCTGCTCCAGTTCGTGCTGGGCCTGCTCCAGTTCGTGCTGGGCCTGCTCCAGTTCGTGCTGGGCCTGCTCCAGTTCGTGCTGGGCACACTCCAGTTCACTGGAATCGATGTTTCGGGCATGAACTCTTCTTCAGGAAAGGCCTTCTTTCCTGAAGAAGAGCTCATGCCCGAAACGTCGATTCTCCTGCTCCTTGGATGCTGCCTGACCTGCTGCGTTTTTCCAGCAACACATTTTCAGCTCTGATCTCCAGCATCTGCAGTCCTCACTTTCTCCACTCCAGTTCACGCTGGGCTCATTCTAGTTCATGCTGGGCCCATTCCAGTTCACGCTGGGCATGCTCCGGTCTGCGCTGGGGTTCCTTGACGCCGTTAGTGGCAGTAAAAGGAAGGAAGTATAAAATAAAAACAAGAAAAGAGAGAAAAAAGTAAACCAGCCAAAACAGACAAGCCCCAGGACAGGAGCCCTACTCCACCGCCATTTGATGATGCATAAATATCATGATGGGTTCTCGGGAGTGAAAAGGCCAATATAGTACTAATTTATAGTAATCAGATGTCATTCTATAAGGGGTTCAGTTAGCTAAGTTGGCTGGACAGCTGGTTTGTAACACAAAGGGCTGCCAACTCACACACTGACTGAGGTTACCATGGAGACTTTCCTTCTCTGTCTCCTACCCCTCACCTGACCCTTTGGTTAAACCCCCACCCATCAGTAGCCTCTCTAAAGAAAGGGCAGCCCTCTAGTTTAGTAAGGCTATGGTGACTTTAACAGTTTTATATTGCAGTATCATATCCAACAGAACACAGTGGACAATATCTAAAAACTTATCGAAAGCGTACAGCTAGAACAGCCTCATTTTATACTTAACCCGGCCTCCAACATCAGTCTGTGAAACTGGATCGTCCCACCCCCTGAAATACACGGTTACTGGCATGTCCGTTGGGAAAAGATTGGCAAAAATGAGACTCTTGGCATCAGGATCGTCAGATTCTGCAACTATGGTTCAAAAAACAAGTCGAGCGTCCTATGAGTTGGCGGCCAGAGGCCTGGTTGAATATACCCGTGTGTTGTTCATATCTAACCCCAACCTCACTGATAAGCAATTTCCCATTCTCCATGTATCAGAGAGAAACTAGACAGGGAGAATGTCTGACATGAAGGTCAGACACCAGGCGATGCCAGTTCACCATTTGTACACTGGTTGTCAGCATTTCAGGACAAGGTCCAAGGGAAGGAGGCAGCAGTGCCCTCTGTCCATGGTGGTTGGCATTGGAGAAGTACCAGCTGTAGTCTCACTGCACGTCTTGTACCCACTTACGATGCAATCCTGCAAATCAGTTATGTACTTTGGAGAAGCCTGGCCCCTTACCTGGCAGTGCTGAACACTTTGTGCTCAGGGGCAGGCACCAACTCATGGCTTTGACTGGGTACATCTTGGGCCTCCTCACTCACCATCTTGCACGTATCTGCGTTTCCGTACCTTTCTGCACTCTGTCCCTTTGGCCAGATCTGAAAGACTCACAGTACTTCTGAATTTTCTTTTAATTCACCCTCATGCATTGCTGGCTGGGTCATCCTTTATTGCCTGTCCCTAGTTGCCCTTGAGAAGGTGGTGGTGAGCTGCCTTCTTGAACCTCTGCAGTCCCAGGGAGACTCACAATGCCCTCAGGGAGGGTTGGCATCTGGCCTGGACTTTTAGAGTAGACACAAAGCCAAGCAGCTTGTCCTATTGGCAGCTGTGGTCAGTCACAGGAGTGGACATGTTGTTGTGGCTTTAGTTACACGGCGGACATGTTGTTGTGGTTTTAGTCACACAAGCGATCATGTTGTTGTGGTTTTAGTCACGGGGCGGACATGTTGTAGTGGTTTTAGTCACAAAGCGGACATGTTGTAGTGGCTTTATTCCTGGTACTCAGGGATAAAGTGTGGAAATAAACAGCTAAAGAAATAGGTTGGGTGGGAACATGGGCAAGATGAAAGTCAATGAGGTTGTCAAGGAGGCAACAAAGAGAAGAATTTGAAGATTTGGGGCATCAGCTTGACTGAGAGGCTCTGTCTGTGACTCATTCTGTCAGGTGTGGTCACTGTTTCCCTCCATCCCGCTCCAAACTGCAAATCATTCAGTCATAGAGATGTACAATATGGAAACAGATCCTTTGGTCCAACATGTCCATGCTGACCAGATATCCCAACCTAATCTAGTCCCATTTGTCAGCACTTGGCCCATATCCCTCTAAACCCCTCCTAATCATATACCCATCCAGATGACTTTTAAATGTTGTCATTGTACCAACCTCCACCACTTCCTCTGGCAGCTCATTCCATACCCGCACCACCCTCTGCAGGAAAAAGTTGCCCCTTAGGTCTCTTTTAAAATTTTTCCTTCTCACCCTAAACCTATGCCCTCTAGTTCTGGACTCCCTCACCCCAGGGAAAAGACTTTGTCTATTTATCCTATCCATGCCCCCCATGATTTTATAAACCTCTATAAGGTCACCCCTCAGCCTCCGATGCTCCAGGGAAAACAACCCCAGCCAATTCAGCCTCTCCCTCCAGCTCAAATCCTCCAACCCTAGCAACATCCTTGTAAATCTTTTCTGGACCCTTTCAAGTTTCACAACATCCTTCCTATAGCAGGGAGACCAGAATTGCACACAATATTCCAACAGTGGCCTAACCAATGTCCTGTACAGCCGCAACATGACCTCCCAACTCCTGTACTCAATGCACTGAGCAATGGAGATGCAAATGGTGGCCATCACATCTGGAGTGGGCTGAGTAAATGTTTCATTGTGTGTGTGAGTGGTGGGGACCACGTTCATGTGATGTGAGGCTCTTCAAAGGCCAGCACCATAGAGTAGACACTCGCCCAGTTCTGGTAAAAGGCACCTGTTATCACAAAACATGGACGTCATGCACTGAACTACGCTGTCACCTAATAACCTGGCCACAAGCGCTCTTGATCACAACATCATGGATTAATCCTACTATTGGCTGTGAGGCACAAGCAATGTTTTGTGGTCAGGGTTGATTTACCCTCGTTGCCGAAGTAGCGAGCACCTTCCAAAGTCCCATAGCCAACTCAAGGTGCAGGAGCTGCTCACGTCAGACTTTGCACCATAAAATGTCCACACCATTATCCTATGTACACCACAGCCTTTCTGGGTAACTGTCGGAGGTGAAGATCTGGGAGAGAGAGTTCCACATTATTGCTGTCACACAGACAATCTCTTATTGCATGTGGGGCAATATTTTTGCGGAGCAGATAACCGAATCAGAACAATAAAATGAAACGTCCACATAACATCCCGACCTTGAAAGAAGATAGTGGCAGCAAATCTAACTTATAGTGAGTGCTCGTACAGACAGCCCATATGGCATGACGAGAAACATAATGGTTTGCTCGCACAACACTGATCTTCTGTCTTTTTTAGATTAGATTACTTACAGTGTGGAAACAGGCCCTTCGGCCCAACAAGTCCACACCGATCCTCCGAAGAGCAATCCACCCAGACCCATTCCCCTACATTTAGCCCTTCACCTAACACTACAGGCAATCTAGCATGGCCAATTCACCTAACCTGCACATTTTTGGACTGTGGGAGGAAACCGGAGCACGTGGAGGAAACCCACGCAGACACGGGGAGAATGCGCAAACTCCACACAGACAGTCGCCTGAGGCGGGAATTGAACCCGGGTCTCTGGCGCTGTGAGGCAGCAGTGCTAACCACTGTGCGCCCTTACTGAAGGAAAAGACAGTATCTGTAAATTTAACATATTTTTAATTTGGACAGGTTTAGATGTAACCTCTCCCCCTCCAATTCATTCACAATTGCACTTGCAAAATCTCACTTTCTAGCCATTGGTTGTCCATCCAATCGGACACTTCTGCAGTTACCAATCTTGTCAATCACACTCTCCAACCATCAATGATGACATCTATGTTGAAGCCTTTATGCTCTGGGAGGTCTCTAAACAATAAGAACTGTAGGAGATGTAGTGCAGCCATAGAAACAATTCCACATGTTTCTGGATGGTGCCCCATGATGAAACATATGAGGATCAAGAAGCATAGCAGAGTCGTAGAAGCACTAACACAATTTGCAAAGAAGAACGGTTGGACAAGTTTTATTGATAGTTATTCTCGGTCAGCCTGGCCATTATCCCGTGCATACCCATCACTCTGCTTCCACAAGCGCAGTGGATACAAACGTGAAGGGGCATGATGGTACGGTCACTAACATCTCCATCTGCCTGGTTGATGGCAGGATGTTTTGGATCCTGCTACAGTTTGTGAAAACTGCTCGATGGGTATATGGATAAGAAGGGTTTGGAGGGATATAGGCCGGGTGCTGGCAAGTCTGACTAGATTGGGTTGGGATATCTGGTCAGTGTGGCTGAGTTGGACCGAAGGGTCTGTTTCCGTGCTGTACATCTCGATGACTCTATGAATGTAAAAAGCCCACAGCTTCTTTACTGAAGATCTCCTTTTTAAACTCATTTCCTCTGCTTCCTGCAGTAGAGATCAATGGGATTTATCAATTAGATTGGGAACATCCTAATCAGCTGCCACTCCCACTTCCCTCCCTTTCCCTAAAACACCAACCAAACTTCCTCCAAAGATTTCCCCTTCCTTAGACTTGAAATTGCATCTTTCTCAATTTCTCTCCCATCTCCCTCAATTGCTGTTTGAGCTTGCTTTGTCCATGATTTATTTCTGTCACGTGTACTTGCTTTACAGACAAATTGTACAATACATCAGGGGAATAGAGCAGAGTGCAGCATACAATGTTACAGATTCCAAGAAAGTACAGACAGAGAGATTAACCCAAACATTAAAGAGGTCCATTCAAATGTCAAACGACAGAGGGGAAGAATCTGTTTCTGAATCAAAATATTGCTTCTCCCTAATTTTTCTTGTAAAAACGCATCTCCTCACAAATCTCTGGATTAATCCTTGCCTGTCCACTCTACGAGCACACCTATGCCACATTACAAACCAGTCATATCACCCTGGCTATTTGCTAGATTTGGTATCATTGTCATATTTTGAAATTCTATTCTGCACTGCATCATCCAAGTCATTTACATATACGAAGAGAAGCAGTGGTCCCAGACTGACCCCTGGGGTAAACTACTGCCATTTCCCAGATTGAAAGCTAGCCATTTAATGCTAATTACTGTTCACATGTTTTTTTTAAACAATTCACTTCGACACTTAACCATCTACTTCTTGAACTTAATCTCATCAACCAGGCTTTTATGTGATACTTTGGGAAAAACATTTATTAAACCATTTACAGACATATGCAACATCCTCTTCGCCAATCTCCTCTGTTAGTTCATCAAAACGTTCGGATGAATCAAGCATCATGACCTTTTACAAATCTGCTGGTTCCTCTATACAGGCTGGGGCTGTTTTCCCTGGAGTGTCGGAGGATGAGAGGTGACCTTATAGAGGTTTACAAAATTATGAGGTGCATGGATAGGGTAAACAGTCAAAGTCTTTTCCCCTGGGGTGGGGGAGTCCAGAACTAGACGGCATAGGTTTAGGGTGAGAGGGGAAAGATATAAAAGAGACCTACAGAGCAACTTTTTCACGCAGAGGGTGGTACATGCATGGAATGAGCTGCCAGAGGAAGTGGTGGAGGCTGGTACAATTGCAACATTTAACAGGCATTTGGATGGGTATATGAATAGGAAGGGTTTGGAGGGATATGGGCTGGGTGCTGGCAGGTGGGACTAGATTGGGTTGGGATATCTGGTCGGCATGGACGGGTTGGACTGAAGGGTCTGTTTCTGTGCTGTATGTCTCTATGACTTTATGACTTGTTAAGTTTTTTCTCCGACTGTTCATCGTTTCTATACCTTTATAAATTTGAAAGATCTGCGGATTGTGTAAGTCATAGAAATTGCTGGAAAATCTCAGCAGGTCTGGCAGTATCTGTGAAGAGAAATCAGAGTTAACGTTTTGGTTAACGTTAACATTCCTGAAGAAGGGTCACTTGACCTGAAACGTTAACTCTGACTTCTCTGGTTTTTGTTTCTATAACCTTTCCCACTATAGATGCTAAAATTGTTTGTAGTCACTAGGATGGTCTTTAGACCTTTCTTGAAGAAGGGTGTCACTTTTACCACTTTCCAATCTTGCGGGACCTCCCTTGCATCCAGGAGTATTTGTTTTGTTTATATAGTGATCCAATATACCATTTGACCTGACTAACTGGACTGAACCAACTAAGTTAGCTGTAATACCTAAGGAGAAATGACTACTTAAACAGGTACAGCATTACTCATCTGAGAAAGGAACATGTCAGGTTAATGACACTTTGATATTTCAATCTCACCTTTTTTTTTCACCAGGAATTTGCTACATCAGAAAGAATGAAGCTACACTTAAAGAGAACCAATGATGGAAGTTTTGTAAAATATGTTATGAGACTATTTATTATAAACAGTAACAAAGCATTTTTGCAAGGAAAATGTCCAAAATAGGATAGGAATGTGCATCGAGCTGCAGGAGTGGAGTGTGGAGAAAGAAATTATAACAGTTGGTACAAATAGGAACATTTGTTATCATGCATCTTTCCTAACAGACTGAAAAACAGGCAAATTTCTTAAGAAGAGAAAGGAAATGGTGCATCGTTATTTGTTTTAAAAGTATGAACGAACCTGCATTTGATTACTTAGGTGAAGTACAATTTTCGTAATTTTCGCAAACTTTCACAAGATGTTTTTTGTATTATCTACAAGATGTACTGCATAAATTCACCAAAGATCCTCAGACAGCACCTTCCAAACCCACGACCAATTCCATCGAGAAGAACAAGGGCAGCAAATATTTGGAAACACCACCATCTACTAGTCCCCCCCCCGCCCCCTCTGAGCCACTCACCATCCTGACTTGGAAACATATTACCGTTCCTTCACCGTCACTTGGAATTCTCTCCCTAACGGAATGGTGGGTCAACCCACAGCAGGTGGACTGCAGTCGTTCAAGAAGGCAGCTCACCCCACCTTCTCAAGGGGCAACTAGGGTCAGGCAATAAATACTGAACAGCCAGTGACACCCACAACCCACAAATGAATTTAAAAAAACTTATTTTATGTGCCTACAATTTAATTATTCTTATGTTTTGAAAATTGACATTAGTTTACTCTTTCGTTCATTGTACATATTTCTTAGAGTTAAAAAAAAATTTGCAATGTTCGTTTTCAATGTAGTTCTATCACACTAAGCTACGAGAATATGAGAAACGTTTGTACATAACTTTGCATGGAGTCCCTTTCTCTTTCCTTCGTGCTAAACTGAGTTGCTTTGAGTGAGAAATGATTAATTACGAGTAAAACTGTACATTATCATCTTTCATACTGCACAGCTAGTGACCTCAGACAACACATGAAAATATGAAGTCTGTTTTGCGTGGTGAAGTTCCCAACTCTCTCAATGGAACCAATTTTGTCATAGGCTTAAACAAATATCCATTCAACAAAAACAATAGTAAAGCCTCAGTCAACTACAACAAGTAAACATCATACTTAGGAAACATCAAAGTTGATGTATTCATGCAAACATACAGTCAGTTTGCAATTAAAAATGAATTTGTCAAGGTGCAATCGGGCTGGTGGTGGCTTCAAGTGTTTGGTAATCACAGCTTCAGAGCTTTTAAAATAAAAGCCAAGTTATAAAAATTGGGATATTGCAGAATTGTAATTGAAATGAGTGCATTATTCTATGGGATTTTGTCTAAATTATTCATTGCCTTCCAGATTTTAACAGCTAATTCATGATTGACTGGACCTAAAGGTAAAGATAGAACCAGTTTTTAAAAAATAGCTACTCCAGTAATGATGGTATTTGTGCTCAGCTGAGATGGCTTCATGCACTGGTTCTATCATTGAAAAGGGCTGTTTACACCAGAACACGGCATCAGGTATCCTTACATACAGGCTTTAAACTTGCCCCTTTAAGACCCCAGGGGTTTGATCAGCTCATGTGGTTAGGTGGATGGCTTCTGCTGCCAACAGCATGGGTTCAATTCCTGCACTGGCTGAGGTTACCTTATTGTGACCCCTCCTCAACCTCTCCCCTCACCTGAGGCCCAGTCATAGGACGATGGCGACTTTACTCTTCCCATAGTGCATCACTGCTAATGAGAGAAGGCTCCTTTCAATGTGCTTCTATAGTGGACAGTGTATCCCCAGTCCTTCTGCCAATGATATCACTGCTGCAATGACAGAGGAAGCTCAAAAGCTCAGTGAGATAACAGGGTTGCAAAGTTAGCAGCCTGCCTCTACTGTTACTGGTAGCAAAAGGGAAGCATGATGTATTTGTAAAAGAATTTTTGAAAAAAAGTCACAAAAGAATCTTGGAAATCTGAAACAAAAACAGAGCAGAAAAACAGAACCGGGTTCCAGTTCTGAAGAAGGGTCACTGGACCCTAAAGATTAACTCTGACTTCTCTCGAGACCTTCTGAGGTTTTCCACCAATTTCGGTTTTTTGTGCCTGCATCAGTCCAGTGTGTGGCTTCAATCTGCCCCAGCAAGAACACCCCAATGTTGCAGTCTGCTATACTTTGTACAAACTATCATTGCAGGGGTGAAGGATTACGTTCAGAATGAGAGGCGACCAAAATAAATGATGAAAACAAGTAGAGGTGAACAGATATTTGGAGGAATGTGTTTGTAAGCAGGGTAAGGTAGCAAAAGATACAGAGCAGAAGATGTGTGAAAGGGTGGAATCAGAGGACTGAATTGTGCAGCAGTGCACATAAAGCAGAAGAAGGGCTTTCCTGAAGAAGGGCTTATGCCCGAAACGTCGATTCTCCTGTTCCCTGGATGCTGCCTGACCTGCTGCGCTTTTCCAGCAACACATTTCCAGCTCTGATCTCCAGCATCTGCAGACCTCACTTTCTCCTCCTACATAAAGCAGAAAGGCTGGCTGAAGTCATGCAAAGGTTTGAAGATGATGAGAAATATTTTGATTTCAACACATTGCAGAAAGTGAGTTAACTGACCTCTGGAAGGGTAGGGTTGGATAGGTTGTGTGTAGGACTTACCCTGGTGGATATTGTACACTACAAGATAAATGCTTTTAATCAACAGAGTTCAAGTCCACACTTTAAGTGAGGGTTTTATTCCAGTTCACCACACTCAATAAAATTAACACGCACTGATATTATTTATACTAGCAATTCACACCCAGTTAACTCTTAATTAATATATCCATCATTTGTTTCCTCACTCCATTAGAGCTCAGGTATTTCTTTAGACCATATCAGATGATTACAGTGGATGGGTTTTGCACAAGAGTAATATTTATGGATAGTGGGAAAATTGGTGTTAACAAAACCAGGAATAGGGATGTTGAACAGGAGTAAAGATGAGTGTATCATCATGGTAAGCAAACTTGGTGATAAGCAGGACCATTCCAGGTTGAATTTATTTAATGGTAGTATAACGACTTTGACTGTAATGGTACAAAATTAATTTCAGATGCACATATCAAACAATCAATTTGTTGCCGAATTTCACACCAGAAATGTTTTATTTCCCAACGGCTTGCCAATCAGAATAACTTTTCCAAACTAGATTAACAGATCATACCTCCTGTGAATAAACATTTAGTGAATTTGTTAATGTTCTTCAGGGAAGGAAATCTGTCATCCTCACCCGGTCTGGTCAACATGTGACTCCAGAGCCACAGTAATGTAGTTGACTCTCTGCTGCCCTCTGAAATGGCTGAGAAAGCACCTCGGTTAAATCAATGGTTACAAAGTCTCAACAAAGAAATAAAATCAGAGGGAGCTGAAATAACTCTACACAGACTGGTATCCCATCACCAAGTCATCCTTTATTTACAAATGAACATTCCTTGACTTTAGTACGGCCTCATACAGAGCCAGGCACCAGAGTGTCAGTATCCTGATAGACAACCTTTTAACGTCAGCCAGGGCTCCCCGATTGGACCAGATTAACAGCCCCAATCAGGGCACTCATATTTCATGAGGTCCAGCTCACTACCCTCATTACAATCACTGCAGCGCCAAACTAGGCCTGGCGAAATCAGCCCTGTTGACCCTGCAATGTCTTCCTTCCTAACTTTGGAGGGCTACTGTTAAAATTGGGGAGCTATCTCACAGACTAGCCAAGCAATGTCCCAGATACTACCATCACCATCGCCAGATATGATCTGTCCCATTAGCAGGTTAGACCCATCCAGGATCGTGGCACAGTGGTGTACAGTTGGGAGGGAGCTTCCCTAGGAGCCCTCAACATTGACTCTGAAACCCTTTGAAGTCTATGGCTTCAAGTTAAACATGGGCAAGGAAATCTCCTGTTGATTACCATGTACCATCCTCCCTCAGCTGATGAATCAGTAGTCCTCCATGTTGAACAAAACTGGAGGAAGCAGTGAGGGTGGCAAGGGTGAAAAATGTCCTCTGGGTGTGGGATTTCAATGTCCACCACCAAGTGTGGCTTGACAGCAGTACTCCTGATTGAGCTGGTCGCATCCTAAAGCACATAACTGCTAGACTGGGTCTGCAACAGCTGGTGGGGGAGCCAACAAGAGGGAAAAACATACAAACCCCATCTTCACCAATCTGCCAGCTGCAGATACAGATACTGTCATGGACAGATGTAAGAGTGACCACCGCACAGTCCTTGTGGAGACATAGTCCCACTTTCACATTTAGAATACCCTCCATCGTATTGTGTGTCAACATCACTGGGCTAAATGGACAGATTCAAATACATCTAGCAACTCAAGGCTGAGCAATCATGACATGCTATAGGCCACCAGCAGCAGCAGAACTGTACTCCAGCACAATCTGTAACTTCATGGCCCGGCATATACTCCACTCAACCATTGCCATCAAGCCAGGGGATCAACCCTGGTTCAATGGAGAGTGCAGGAGAGTGCAGGAGAGCATGCCAGGAACAGCATCAGGCATACCTAAAAATGAGGTGTCAGCCTGGTGATGTGACCAAACAGGACTACCTCAGGGTGATGTCCTAGGCCCAACCATCTTCATCTACTTCATCAATGACCTTCCCTCCATCATAAGGTCAGAAGTGGGGATGATTGCTGATGATTGCACCATGTTCAGCACCATTTGTGATGCCTCAGTCCACATTAAAACATAACAAGATCTTGTCAAAATGCATCTTGGGCAGACCAATGGCAAATTACATTCACACTACAGGATTGCCAGGCAATGACCATCTCCAAAGAAGAGACTAGCTAACCAGTGCCTCTTGACACTCAGTGGTATTACTATCACTGAATCCCCCACTATCACCATCCATGAGGTTTCCATTGACCAAAAACTCAACTGGTCTTGCCATATAAACAAAGTGGTGACAAGAGCAGGTCAGAGACTAGGACTATTGCAGCAAGTAATTCACCTCTTGACTCCCCAAAACCTGCTGACCATCTATAAGGCACAAGTCAGCAGTTTGATATTTGCCTATTGCTTAGAAAGGGTATAGCTCCAACAAAATCAAGCCATCCGGCACCATCTAGGACAAAGCAGCCTGTTTGATTGGCACCACATTCACAAGCATCCACCCTCTCCATCACTGATACTCAGTAGCAGCAGTGTGTACTATCTATAATTCGCACTGCAGAAATTCACCTAGGATCCTCACACAGCCCCTTGCAAACCCACAACCACTTCCATCTAGAAGGGCAAGGGCAGCAGATACATGGGAACACCACCACCTGGAAATTCCCCTCCAAGCTACACACCATCCTGACTTGGAAATATATCACCTTTCCTCCAATTTTGCTGAATGCTATAATTCCCTCCCTCAGGGCATCGCGGGTTTATCTATAGCACATGGACTGCGGTGGTTCAAGAAGGCAGCTCACCACCACCTTCTGAAGGACAACCAGGGACGGGCAATAAATGTTGACCCAGCTAGTGACAACCATGCCCCACAAGTGAATAAAAACAACCTGACAACTCCCATTCCAGTTTCTGTAATACAGTGATTGTGACGAAGTGCTAATGTTAGAATATTGGAACAGAAAGCAAAATCTAAATGGGGTTTAACATGTTCTGGCAATATTAGAGCAAATGTAAAGTTATCATAATCTTACCAGACCATTGGGCTGCTCTCTATTGTTAGAGAGACACAACTGGTGGTGGTTAAAACTGGGAGTCCTGCATCTAAATGTGAGGGGAAGAGGTCAAGAAGGAGAATCCTTCATGGAAACCTTAGCCAGTTCAGGAATTGAACCCTGCTGTTGGGTATCGCTCTTTCTCGCCATTCAGCCAACTGAGCTAACTGTCATTTAACTTACTCATTTAACTTTCAGCATACAAAATCAGATAATTCAAGTGTTGATTTGAGCACATCAATAGTCTAGCATATTGGGCTAATATTAAGTGGAAAGTTCTGCCTCAGGTAATGGGCTGTTAATGTAGTCAGTCTCTCACCTGTTGAGTTAGAAGATTTAAGCCTCTGTGCTCACACTTGCCCACACTGTTTGGCTAACATTTCAGTGTGACATTGAGGGAGTTCTGCATTACTGAGGTTGCCATCTTTCACAAAAGACACCAAACCAAGGTTTCCTCAAGATGGATGTAAAACATCCCATGGCAGAATGGGGACGGTCCCCTTGGATTCTAACATTTATCCCACCATCAATATCAGGTCATTATTACAATCTTGCTTATTCTACCTATCATTTTAGATGTGTTACTTTGAAGTATTCTAGCCCCTTTGTGTTTTGTCAAACAAATTTATTGTGGAGTAAATCTTTTAATGTTATCTATGTTGATCACAAAGTCAAGAGTCAGGTGATGTGATGAAGCAGCAGCACTATGAAAGCTTGTGATTTTAAATAAACCTGTTGGACGATAGTCAGGAGTCACATGACACCAGGTTATGTCCACCGCAGTCCATCACCGGCAACTCCACATTATGTTTGTCATAAACATTATACCATTATATATGGTAGCTATTGGCCCTGAAATCAATTCAGCAAATTTATCTTGAAAGTAAAGAATGCAGATGCTGGAGATCTAAAATAAAAACAGAAAATACTAGAGAAACTCTGCTTCTATGGAAGTATTCATAGAAATCATAGAATCCCTACAGTGTGGAAACACGCCATTTGGCCCAACAAGTCCACACTGACCTTCCAAAGATTATCCCACCCAGACCCATTCCCCTACCCTATTACTTTACATTTACCACTGACTAATGCACCTAACCTACCCACCCTTGAATGCTATGGGCAATTTAGCATGGCCAATTCACCTAACCTACACACCTTTGGATTATGGGAGGCATGGTGGCTCAGTGGTTAGCACTGCTGCCTCACAGCGCCAGAGACCCGGGTTCAATTCCTGCCTCAGGCGACTGTCTGTATGGAGTTTGCACATTCTCCCAGTGTCTGCGTGGGTTTCCTCTGGGTGCTCCGGTTTCCTCCCACAGTCCAAACATGTGCAGATTAGGTGAATTGGCCATGCTAAATTGCCCGGAGTGGTAGGTGAAGGGGTAAATGTAGGGGAATGGGTCTGGGTGGGTTGCGCTTAGGCGGGTTGGTGTGGACTTGTTGGACCGAAGGGCCTGTTTCCACACTGTAAGTAATCTAATCTAAGAAACTAGAGCACCCGGAGGAAACCCACAGAGATACGGGAAGAATGTGCAAACTCCACACAGACAGCATTAACTTTGTTTCTTTCTTGGTGCAGAAGATTTATCTTACTGGTCAGAGGAAAGTTTGAAATGTCCTGTATAAGCATTACAGTTATATTCTGCAAACTGTAAAAATGCTTAATTCTTGTTGTCAGCTATAGGGCTGGTATTCAACACCTGGGAGAGTATGAACATTATTTGGGTGGTGCCTGGTATGACAACAACCAGAGCAACATTGAACTGACTGACTTCTTGTGCAGGGAGAAAGTGAGGACTGCAGATCCTGGAGATCAGAGTGGAGAGTGTGGTGCTGGAAAAGCACAGCCGGTCAGGCAGCATCTGAGGAGCAGGAGAATCGACATTTTGGGTATA
Source organism: Chiloscyllium plagiosum (assembly GCF_037043375.1). Taxonomy (NCBI): domain Eukaryota; kingdom Metazoa; phylum Chordata; class Chondrichthyes; order Orectolobiformes; family Hemiscylliidae; genus Chiloscyllium; species Chiloscyllium plagiosum. The sequence goes on from NW_028270142.1 coordinate 11,503,804, forward strand.
AGCCCTTCATCAGGGATGCAGTTTAAAAGCAAAATAAAAGGAGTTTGATTCCTTATGAAGGGCTTATGCCCAAAATGTCGATTTTCCTGCTCCTCGGATGCTGCCTGACCTGCTGTGCTTTTCCAGCGCCACACTCTTGACTCTGACTTCCTGTTTAGCTTAGCCTAAAACAAGCAACCATATCGATCAGGCATTCATACTGTCATAGAGTCATACAGCACAGAAATTTTCTTGTTGATTGTTGATTGTTGGGGGAAGGATATAATGGTAAAGGAGGGTGTATTTGCTTAATTCATTTTGATTAGTTTAAACTAAGATGAAAAAGCCTAATGTCAAATAATGGGCAATTGTATTTTAATTTAAAAGCAAAATAAAAGGAGTTTGTTAATTATCTTCCATGGAGAATGACATTATGAATGAATGAAAAGAGAGGTCAACTGTGGAACACTCCCTTAGTCATACAGTACCCCTGCTGAAATTTCAAAATTAATCTTTAAAGCATTAACAGGTAAACTGAAAATTAAACAAAAACAATTTGTGAACCTCATCCTGATAACTGATAAAGAGGAGTTAATCCAGCTTGGAAAACTGAAACCATCCAAAGTTCTGAAAGGGAATATTCCATTGTCTGACTTCCTTCTCCAAATGTTCTTTCTTTATGGTAAAACTAGTGACCACTTTATCGAATGCAAGTTCAGGGGCAGTGCCACCACATCGGGGAACCTTCAGATTCTGAAACAGTTTGTTCCAAAGTCACTTCATCAAAGCATGTGGCTGAGGAAATGGCCAAACTATAACAGGAATTACAGGATTGACATTCGACACCTGAGTGAGCAGAGGCGTCATTTGTGTAGGGCCTGGTACAACAACAGCCAGAGCTACATTGAACTGACTGACTTCCTGTGCAACTAGAACAAGGAACTATATTGATCACACATTCACACTGTCATAGAGTGATACAGCAAAGAAACAAACCCTTCAGTCTAACTCATCCTGACCAGATATCCCAATCTGACCTAGTCCCATTTGCAAGCACTTGGCTCATATCCCCTAAAACCTTCCTATTCATATACCCATCTAGATGCCTTTTTTAAAAATAATGTGGCAACAGGCCCTTCGGCCCAACAAGTCCACACCAACCCTCCGAAGAGCAACCCATCCAGACCCATTCCCCTAACTAATGCATCTAACACTAGGGGCAATTTTAGCATGGCCAATTCACCTAACCTGTACATCTTTGGACTGTGGGAGGAAACAGGAGCACCCGGAGGAAACCCATGCAGACACAGGGAGAATGTGCAAACTCCACACAGACAGTTGCCCGAGGTGGGAATTCAACCTAGGTCCCTGACGCTGTGAGGCAGCAGTGCTAACCACTGAGCCACCGTGCCGCCCCATTTTAAATGCTGTAATTGTACCAGCCTCCACCACTTCCTCTGGCAGCTTATTCCATACACGCACCACCCTCTGCGTGAAAAGGTTGCCCCTTAGGTCCTTTTTAAATCTTTCCCCTCTCACTTTAAACCTAAGCACTCTAGTTTTACAGATCCCCCCAACCCAAGCAAAAGACCTTGTCTATTTACCCTATCCATGCCCCTCATGACTTTATAAACCTCTAAACGATTGCTCCTCAGCCTCCGACATTGCAAGGAAAATAGGCTCAGCCTATTTAGGCTTTCCCTCTAGCTCAAATCCCCCCAGTCCTGGCAACATATTTGTAAATCTTTTCTGCACTCTCTCAGGTCTAACAACATCTTTCCTATAACAGGGTGACCAGAATTGAACACAGTATTCCAAAACTGGCTTCACCGATATCCTGTTAGTTGCAACATGACCATCTTATACTCAATGTTATGACCAATGAAGGAAAGCGTGCCAAACGCCTTCATCACCACCCTGCCTACCTGTGATGCAACTTTCAATGAGTTTTTGGGATTTACATATCAAAGAACTGAAACCAGCATGCCCATTCTAAAAGATGAGAGACTCAACAAATAATCCAGGTCTTTTTCAATATATAAGTTCAGTTACATCACACTGTAAACTTTTGATATAAATTCTGTGTCCTATGATCTTATACTTCACAACCACCTGATGAAGGAGCAGCGCTCCAAAAGCTAGTGCTTCCAAATAAACCTGACGACTATACACTGGTGTTGTGTGACTTTTAACTTTGGACACTCTAGTCCAACACCGGCTCCTCCAAATCAATTCAATGAATTATGTACCTGCACCCCTAGATTTCTCTGTTCAACAACACGACCCAGGGCCCCAGCATTAACTGTGTAAGTCCTGCCCTGGTTTGCCTTCCCAAAATGCAACACCTTGGTATTTATGCAGCAGCTACGTGGCATAACGGGGGCTTGATCCTTAACTCCTCGCTCCCCCTCCTCAATCCTAAACACCCTGATCCAATGGCTGCCAAATGTAGTCATTGCCACAACTTTGCTGCCCTGTAAATTTGGTGAAACTCAAACTAAATTGGGTCCTTGACAATCTGAACACGATTCTCGTTGCTGGCCCCGACCAAGTGTGGGCTGTACTTAGTTGGTTTGCCATCCATACGGGTGAGATATGGACCTGGGACCAGGACACGGAGGATCATTTGCACGTAGTTTTACCCCACGCCTGTCACTCCCCACCTCCAATACTGTCCATAAAAACCCAACCTTAAAGAAAGGTCCAAAAACAAAATACTACGGATACTGAAATTTTGCAATAAAAACAGCAAAGGCCGGAAATGTTTAGAATCTGTAGAGAATGAGGCTGTTCAAGGTTTCAGGTTAAACCAGAACTCCTTGGAAGTCAAAAAGTTGTGTCAGCCTTTTCTGAAACTTAAATATGACATTCAATATTGGTTCGCTTTTGCCAAAGGTAGGTGAAAAGATGAGAAGCATCTGATAATAATAATAACGTGAAAGAGAATTTAACATGACAGCACCCAATCGCATTTTATTGCCTAATGATGAGCTACTACGTTTGATCTGTGACAGAAGCGCTGGAAAGACAGACCTCCATCTGGGTGTGAAAACATGTTTCTATTTATGGACTACATGAAAACATGAGAAGATCCGGGACCTCTTCTGGATTGGAAAGGGTTTTGATCATATGGTGATTGGAAAATGGGAGCAACAGTTTAATGCGCATCATGATTTACCTTCAATTAATAGAAAATCAAATGACTTTGGAGTTTTTGCTCTTAATTGCTGGAAAACCTGACTTTGAAAAGAACATGGTGGCCTCTGTGCTTATGGTTGCCTGGCTTATGTGCTTATGTTTTCAGGACCTTGGCCAACGTGGGCGTTTTTCCCTTTTGCCCTTTCTTAAAGAAAATCTCTGCACAGCTTGTTGTCATTTTGTGTGCTATGGGTGTGTCTGTTTGTGATTAAAAGGATATTGTTCTAATTCTGTATTATATCTTCAAGGTTAACCAATGTTCACCAACCATTTTAATCATAAGTTGTTTTTATTCATTCATGGAAGTCGCTGTCTTGGTCAGCATTTATTGCGCACCCCTAATGTTTAAGAGTCAAACATATTGTGGGCTTAGAGTCACATACAGGTCAGATCAGGTGAAGATGACAGACTTCATGCTTTTAAGGAAATTTGTGAACCGGATGAGTTTTTAGCAACAATCAACAGAACAATTTATTTCCCGATTGCTTTATCATTATTGAATTCAAATGTCACCATCTTCTCTGGTGGGACTTGAACCAATGATCCCAGAACATTAACATAAGCCTCTGGATTATTAGTCCAATGACATTACCACAGCAATACTACCTCCTTTGTGTTGTACCGAATGGATTAATTTCTGAAAAAAGTCTGGTGAAATTCTCCTATTCTGGATAGGATTACATAAAGGAATTAAATTGATTGTTTTGGCAATTAAATCAAACACATTTATATGAATGGCCTGACTGGTAGAATAGTTGGGCTTGATCAGTCTGATTCTCTGCAAATTATCTCTAGCATCAGCAAAGGACTAGATTTTAAGGACTCTGGCAGCGCAAGACTAGTTATTGAATTCTGGTACTGTAGCAATTCAAGCAGCATTCATTTTAAAGGAGAGAAAAGGTTTACGTTAGTGGGTATGTAATCTCAAATTGCATGCCATAAGGTGTTCTCTGTCAACCTGTTCCATATTTACTGCTTGTCCATTCAAAACTCTCAGAGTGGCAGCTTTACATCTCATTCATACTGATATCTAACTGTAGGAGGTTTCAAAATGTTTCACACAAGCCGTTCTACTGCAACCAATGGCTGTGTTTCTCTGCGACCTCACACTATAGAAAATTGCTATAGAAAACCACTATAGAAAATTGCTCCACTCGTTCAGTAGAAAGTTTGCGTTGTCCAAACATCACCCACAATTTGACAATCGTGTTACAGCCAATTTGCGCTGACGAAGCACGCATTATAGCAGAGCGACCTGTACATTGAAACTGTAGTTACTTCACATGTTCGAAGATCATAACACCTCATGCTATTGTAAAGTGACCAAATATATGTCTTCTTGCTATAGCTTGACATGCTAGCAGAGCAGAAATATAATGCCGTCGTCCTTTAACTGATAGTTTTTCAAGACTACTGCTGTACTTGTAAAACAAGATGACACACTGGCTCCACATTGTCACCTGGAGGTATGTCGTCCTACACATGCAGCTTTAGAAAGTTTGCCAGCTAGATTAATGGAAGTTCAATGCTGACTGTCCAAAGATTAATTAATACAATTCCATGAATCCCACGGATTACCTAAAGGGATGTCTGCTCTAAAGGATGATGATGTAAAATAAGTCTGCAGGTTAAAAACTGGGAAATGCAGTTTAGATTTGATTAAATTCCCTACAGTGTGGAAACAGGTTCTTCGGCCCAACAAATCCACACCAACCCTCCGAAGAGCAACTCACCCAGACCCATTTCCCTACATTTTACCCCTGACTAATGCACCCATCACTACGGGCAATTTACCATGCCCAATTCACCTAACCGGCACATCTTTGAACTGTGGGAGGAAACTGGAGCACCAGAGGAAACCCACGCAGACATGAGGAGAATGTGCAAACTCCACACAGACAGTTGCTAGAGGCAGGAATTGAACCCCAGTCCCTGGCACTGTGAGGCAGCACTGTGCCAACGTGCTGCCCTGATGGATTTATTGATGGTTTATTGATGTATTTTTTTCCAATAGCACTAGCAGCAGTACCAAATAGTTCCAGTTCTGTCAGGTGCAAACAGAATACTTTACTGGGTTGATGGATTGGAAGGAAGTCGGTAAGCTCCACACGTTATTCCACAATTTACATGGTGCTTCCTTTCTTGAAGAAAATTTATTGTAAATCAGAAATGCTTCGGATTGCTAAACGCTGTTTCATTTTTAAAAGAAGATCCAATGGGAGCTCCCAGGGCTGAGTAAAACCCGGGCATTCACTACTGCTAAAGCATTGGCAAGCAGGTAGATTTTAGATGTACTTAATATTGTCACGTGTACCTAGGTACAATGAAAAGTGGATAATGTCACCATGCTCAGGTGCTATTTGGATTACAGAATAATTTACTGAGTAATTTGCATAAATTGTAAAAGATATTTTATAATTACGGGAGTAACTGCCAGTGAAAGAGCTTCTCTAAGGTAAAGTGGTCTAGAAAATGATAGTTTGTTGTTTATAAAAACAAAACAATGCAGATATAGAAATTCAAAATAAAAACCCAAAATACTGGAGTACTCTGACCGCAATGGTGGAAAAACCAGGAATTGTAGAGAATTTTACATTTCAATTTAGGATATCTGGTCAGCCGTGGATGAGTTGGATCGAAGGGTCTGTTACGGTGCTGTATATCTCTATGACTCTATTTGTTGCCTGTATTGGTTGGAAGGATGGGGTGACTGATTGACACCTCTGATATTACATATCATTGGATTAAATATTATGTGATGGTTGGTTAACAAGTGCAGTGGCAATGTAAATGCAAAAGAAGTAAATTAGTTCATTGAAAACAATAATTTCAGTGCACATGTATGACATCAGACATCCAGGTTGTTCTGTTATAATACACGTTTCGTTAATAAGAATTCACTGTAATGTGATTGATGAATTGGAGAACATGTTTCTAAACCACAAACTTTTAAAACGTGTGTTGGCTGTAATTGATTACATTGCCAACACTTTAAGTGCTGTTTCGAAAACACGATTTTCTTATAATGCGGGGTTGCACAAGAATGCAACCAGATTCTGGATTAGTGGTGCTGGAAGAGCACAGCCGTTCAGGCAGCATCCAAGGAGCTTCGAAATCGACGTTTCGGGCAAAAGCCCTTCATCAGGAATAAAGGCAGTGAGCCTGGAGCGTCGAGAGATAAGCTAGAGGAGGGTGGGGGTGGGGAGAAAGTAGGGGCCAGGGGGCACTGGGAAGGTAAGTTTTCCTCTTAAATACTTACCTCGTGAGTAGGCAGAGCGAAGGTTCAACAGGAGTGGATGCGGACACCGGGATTGTTGGGCACGTGAACTGATATACTGTATTTAGGCTGTGGCTAAACCTGAGACCCTACACGTGTAGTGTCTCCCACCCGTCCTCTTCCGAGAACTAAAAGAAAATCATGTGTGGGAGGCTGGTAAGTTAAGGCTTTTTTTAATTGTTTTTTTTTCATTTATTCAATCTCTCTTGGCATTTTACAGCAGAGGGGATAGAGGCTTGGGCAGCTGCATGGTCCTCTTGCAGGATGTGGGAGGTAAGGGTCACCACTAGTGTACCTGCTGACTTTGCCTGCGAGAAGTGCACCCAACCTCAGCTCCTCACAGACCGCGTTAGGGAACTGGAGCTAGAGCTGGATGAACTTCGATCATTCAGGAGACTGAGGGGTGATACAAAGGAGCTATTAGGGGTTGTCACACCCAAGTTACAGGATAAAGGTAGCTGAGTGACCATCAGGAGAGGGAAAGGGATAGGCAGACAGTGCAGTGACCCCTGTTACCGTTCCTCTTAATAATAAGTATACTGGTTTGGATACTGTTGGGGGGTAACGACCTACCAGGAGAAATCCATAGCAGCCAGGCTTCTGGCACTGAGCCTGGTTCTGTGACTCAGAACGGAAGAGGGGAGAATAGGAGAGCAATAGTGACAGGAGATTCAATCGTGAGAGGAACAGACAGGAGATTGTATGGGCACGAATGAGACACCCAGATGGTGTGCTCCCTCCTGGGTGCCAGAGTCAGGGATGTCTCATATTAACTCTACAGGGTTCTGAAAGGGGAGGGAGAGCAGCCAGAAATCGTGGTATACATCGGTACCAATGACATATCTAGGAAAAGGGAGGAGGACCTGAAAATAGAATATAGTGAGTTAGGTTGGAAGCTAGAAGGCAGATGAACAGAGTAGTAATCTCAGGATTGCTATCTGTGTCATGTGCTAGTGAGGCCAGGAATAGAGCAAGTGGCTGTAGGGCTGGTGTAGGAGGGAGGGCTTCAGATATGTGGATCATATTCTGGGGAAGGTGGGACCTGTACAAGAAAGACGGGTTGCACCTGAACTGGAAGGGCACCAATATCCTGGGTTGGAAGTTTGCTAGAGCTCTTCAGGAGGGTTTAAACTAGATTGGCGGGGGGTGAGAACCTGAGCTATTGATCAGATGATGGAGTGGATAGTGAATAGCCAGATACAGTGTGCAGAGAATCTGTGAGAAAGGATAGGCACTTGATAAGGCAAAAGAGCAGCCAGTGTGATGGGTCGAAGTGTGATGCAAGAAGTATTAGGAATAAGGGTTCAAACTCAGAGCATGGATCAGTTCTTGGAATTATGATGTTGTGGCCATTACGGAGACATGGATATCACAGGGGCAGGAATGGTTGTTGGATGTTCCAGGGTTTAAATGTTTCAAAAGCAATATGGGGGAAGGTATTAGAGGTGGAGGAGTGGCATTGCTAATCAGGGATAGTATCACAGCTGCAGAAAGGGAGATTGTCGAGGAGGATTTGTCTACAGAGTCGGTATGGGTGGAAGTCAGAAACAGGAAAGGAGCAGTCACTTTATTGGGAGTTTTCTACAGGCCCCCCCCCCAAAAGCAACAGAGACACGGAAGAGCAGATTGGGTGGCAGAAAAGGGTTGTTGTCATGGGTGACTTTAACTTCCCTAATATTGACTGGAACCTACTTAGTTCAAATAGTTTGGATGGTGCAGTTTTTTCTCAGGTGTGTCCAGAAAGAGTTCCTGATGCAATATGCAGATAGGCCGATTAGAGGGGAGTCAACCCTGGGCAGCCATTGCTCCCCAATCAAATGCCACCCCTTCTATCTACCATGGGGATTTACTGCCATACTAACTGCTGTGTGCATACCGTCACAAGCAAAGGTTGAGCAAGCTCCGGATGTGCTGTACTCCACCACTAACACCCTGCAGACGGGAACATCCTGAGGCCCTGTTTATTGTGACTGGTGACTTCAATCGAACCAATCTAAGGAAGGCGTTGCCCAAGTACCATCAGAACATTACCTGCCCCACCAGGAGCCTGAACATTTTAGGCCACTGCGACAACACTGTGAAGGATGCCTACTGCTCCATCCCTTACCCTCATTTCAGGAACTCCGACCACCATGCTGTGTTTCTTCTCCCAGCTTATAGGCAAAAGCTCAAGCAGGAGACCCCCTTATGGATATAGGTCCAGTGTTGGTCGGAGGAGGAGGATCAGCTCTGGTACTGTCTGGAATCAGCTGATTAGGCTATGTTGAAACAGTCCGCAGGTGCCTTGGACGACTACACCACCACCTTCACAGACTTTATTAGCAAGTGTGTGGAGGACTGCATACCGAGGAAGTCAATCTGGGTGTTCCCCAACAGGAAACCCTGGAGGAATCAGGACATACAGAACCTGCTAAAAACCAAGCGCGAGGCCTTCAAATCAGGAGAGCTACTCAAATATAAGGAATCCAAGTATGCCCTTCACAGAGCCATTAAGACAGCTAAGGACCAATACCGATCCAAACTAGAGACCCAGACAGACACCTGGCGACTATGCCAAGGACCGAGTGACATCACAGGTTCTAAAAAGAGACTGTGCAAGACGCAGATGATGACATATCCTCCCAGATTGTCTCAACATCTTCTATGCTCGCTTTGAGCAGAATTTCAGCGGAGAGGTTACACCTATTCTGACAAGTCCTGACGAACCTATCCCAACAGTCACTGTATCAGAGGTCAGATCAGTTTTCCTTCGTGTGAATCCAAGGAAAGCAATGGGACCAGACAGAGTACCAGGCCGTGCACCAGGAGCATGCACAGATCAACTGGCAGAGGTCTTCTCTGACATCTTCAACCTCTCCCTGCAGCAGGCCACTGTCCCTGCCTGTTTCAAGAGGGCCAACATCATCCCTGTGCCTAAGAAGGCTCATGCAGCATGTCTCAATGACTACTGCCCAGTGGCCCTAACTTTGATGGTCATGAAGTGCTTTGAAAAGATGGTCATGGCATTCACAAACTCCAGCCTCTCCACTACTCTTGACCCAATCCAATTTGCCTATCGGACCAACAGATCCACATGAGATGCCATATCACTTGTCCTTCGCTCCTCCCTAGAACATCTTGACACCAAGAACTGTTGCGTAAGAATCCTACTCATTGCTTTCAACACTATTATCCCCTCGAGACTGATCACTAAACTTAGTGATCCCGGACTAAGCTCCACACTCTGCAACTGGATCCTCAGTTTCCTGACCCACAGGCCGCAATCAGTGAAGATTGGGGACAATATTTCATCCTCACCAACACTCAATACTGCAGCCCCCCAGGGGTGTGTACTCAGCCCCCTACTGTACTCACTGTATACCCATGACTGCATCGACAAATACAAGACTAATGCCATTTACAAGTTCGCTGATGACACCATCATAGTGGGTCAAATCTCAGATGGCGATGAAACAAACTACAGACGGGAGGTGGAAGACCTGGAAAATGGTGCACTGAGAACAACCTAGCTCTCGATGCCGGCAAAACCAAGGAACCCATTATTGACTTTCAGCGGGGTGTTACTCATGTCCCCCTACACATTAACAGCACAGAGGTGGAACGAGTGCAGAGTGTCAAGCTCCTGGGAGTGGTCATCCACCATAAGCTTTCTTGGACTCTTCACGTGGACGCACTGGGTACAAAGACCCAACAACGTCTCTTCTTCCTCAGGCAGCTGAGGAAATTTGGCATGATGGCAAATCCCCTTGGCAACTTTTATGGGTGTGCATCGAGAGCATTCTGTCTGAATGTATCACTACCTGGTATGGCAACTGTACCATTCAAGATCGGAGACGGTTACAGAGAGTGGTGAACTCGGCCCAGACAATCACAAAGGCCAACCTCCCATCTATAGAATCCATCTACCAGGCCCGTTGTCAAGGAAAGGCAGCAGCATTCTCAAAGATCCATCCCACCCTGACAATGTTTTTCTACAATCTCTACCATTGGGGAGAAGGTACAGAAGCCTGAACACACGCACCAGCCGGTTTTGAAACAGTTTCTACCCTACTGTTGTTAGAATGGACTCACAAACTCATAACATTTGCCTGTACCTGTGTTTTGTTTTTGCCGCTGTTTACCTATTATTTACTATCTATGCTATTTAACTCCATGACCTGCCTGAATTGCTCGTAAGACAACGCTTTTCACTGTGCCTCGGTACATGTGACAATAAATTCAATTCATTGGATTTGGTGCTTGGCAACGAACCATGCCAGGTGTCAGATCCCTCAGTGGGACAGCATTTCGGTGATAGTGACCATAACTCCCTGATCTTTACTATAGTCATGGAGAGGGATAGGAGCAGATGGATCTGTGGTTCACTTGCTGATAGTGCTGGACTGGTTTGTCTCACTGAGGCAAGGAAGGAATGGAAGGTTGAAAGAATCTTGGGTGACAAGTGATGTGGAACGTCAAGTCAAGAGGGAGAAGGAAGCTTACTTAAGGTTGAGGAGGCAAGGATCAGACAGGGCTTCAGAGGGTTACAAGGTAGCCAGGAAAGAATTGAAGAATGGTCTCAGGAGAGCTAGCAGGGGGCATGAAAAAGCTTTAGAGGTAGGATTAAGGAAAACCCTCAGGCGTGTAACACTTGTGAGGAACAAGTAGGACCAATCAGGAATAGTGGAGGGAACTTGTGCCTGGAGTCGGAGGAGGTCTTTAATGAATACTTTGCTTCAGTCTTCACAACTGAGACAGACCTTTACATTTCTGAGGACAGCATGAAACAGACTGATATGCTAGAACAGGTTGATGTTAGGAAGGAGGATGTGCTGAAAATTTTGAAAATCATAAGGATAGAGTAATCCCTTGGGTCAGCTGGGATATACCCAAGGTTACACTTGTAACCCTCCAAAGCCCTGTCTGGTCCTTGCCTCTTCAACCTTAAATAAGCTTCCTTCTTCTTCTTGACTAGATGTCCTATATTGCTTGTCACCCAAGGTTCTTTTAACCTTTAAAATTCAGTAAGAGTTCAGGGTGTGACTGTAAGTGAGGCAGATAGGGGGATTCTGAGTTCAGGAGTGCAGGAGCCTCAGCCCTTGACCTTGTCCAACAGGGATGAGATTCCTGCTCTCTGTATGGATGAGGGAAAGGACAGGATGAACCAGCTGACCATGGTGCAGAAGGCCATTCAAGAGGGGAAGCAAAAAAGGCAAGTAGTTGTTATAGTGGATTCTATAATCAGGGAGACAGATAGTATCAATTGTGAGCCGGATCGGGAGTCCCACATGGTGTGCTGCCTGTGCGGTGTCAGGGTGCAGGACATCTCCAACTGACTTGAAAGGATATTGGAGCGGGAGGGAGAAGATCCAGTCGTTGTGGTCTACGTTGGGACTAACAACATCAGCAAAGCTAGGAAGGAGGACCTGTTTGGGGATTAAGAAGCACAAGTAAGGAAATTGAAGAACAGGTCCTCAAGGGTCATAATCTTGAGATTACTGCTCAAGCCATGTGCTAATTGGCATAGGGATAAGAAAATTAGGGAAGTAAACACGTGGCTAAGGGATTGATGTGGGAAAGAGGGATTCCATTTCATGGGACACTGGCATCAGTTTTGGAATGGGAGGGGGGGTGGGGGAGTCTGTACCGATGGGACGGTGTCCACCTGAACTGATCTGGAACCAGTGTTCTAGCAAAAAGGATAAATAGGGTGGTCACTAGCACTTTAATCTTGTGGGTCGGGGGAAGGGAAAGGGAAAGCGACAGGGAGTATGGAGTCAAGTAGAAAGATAAGCAGCAGGTTAGCATGTGTGCAGGGTATAAGTTCAAGGCAGACCAGGAATGAAGCAAAAAGGAAGGATAATTTAGGACATATCACCAGAGATGTTGGAAATCATGGGGATAAGAAAATTAGCATTAAGGCGCTTTACCTGAATGCTCATAGTATTCGTAACAGAGTCGATGAATTAACAGCACAAATCATCATGAATGATTATGATGTGGTAGGCATCACAGATACGTGGTTCGGGACTGGCAGTTAAACATCCAAGAGATTTACAACTTATTGAAAAGACAGGGAGGTGGGCAGAGGGGGCGGGGTTGCCTTATTAGTTAAAAACGAAATTAAATCTATGGAATTGAATGACATAGGGTCAGATGATGTGGAGTCTGTGTGGGTGGAGTTGAGGAACCACAAAAGCAAAAAAACCATAATGGGAGTTATGTACAGAGCTCCTAACAGTGGTCAGGATCAGGGGCACAAGATATACTGGAAAACAGATAGGGCATGTCAGAAAGGTAAGGTCACGGTGATCATGGGGGACTTCAATATGCAGGTGGTCTGGGTGAATAAAGTATGCCAGTGGATCCAAAGAAAGGGAATTCATGGAATGCTTACAGGACGGTTTTTTGGAACAGTTGTGATGGAGCCCACAAGGGAGCAGGCTACTCTGGACTTAGTGCTATCTAATAAGCCAGACTTCGCAAAAAATCTTAAAGTAAGGGAACACTTAGGAGGCAGCGATCATAATATGGTAGAGTTCAGTCTGCAGTTTGAAAGAGAGAAGGCAAAATTGGATGTAATGGTGTTACAGTTAAATAAAGATAATCACAGGGGCATGAGAGAGGAACTGATGCAAATCGACTGGAAGCAGAGCCTGGCAGGAAAGACAGTACAGCAACAATGGCAGGAGTTTCTGGGTGTAATTGTGGACACAGTGCAGTGGTTCATCCCCAAGAAAAGAAAGATTACCCGGGGAGGGAGTAGACAGCCATGGCTGACAAAGGAAGTCAGGAAATGTAGCAAAGAAAAAGAGAGATCCTATAAAGTGGCCAAGAGCACTGGGAAATCAGAAGATTGGGAAGGCTACAAAAACAAACAGAGGATACCAAAGAGAGAAATAAAGAAGGAAGGGATCAAATATGAAGGTAAGCTAGCCAGTAATATTAGAAATGATAGTAAAAGTTATTTCAATACATAAGAAACAAATGAGAGGCAAAAGTAGACATTGGGCTGCTCCAAATTGATGTTGAAAGGCTAAGGAAATAGCTGAAGAACTTATTAAGTACTTTGCATCAGTCTTCACAGTGGAAGACATGAGTAATATCCCAAACATTAAGGAGAGTCGGGGGCAGAGTTGAGTATAGTAGTGCTAGAAAAGCTAAAAGGTCTAAAAATTGATAAATCTCCTGGCCCCAATGGGGCACATCCTAGAGGTCTGAGGGACATGGCTGAGGAAATAGCGGAGGCGTTGGTTGTGATCTTTCAAAGATCACTGGAGTTAGGGAAAGTCCCAGATGATTGGAAAATCACTATTGTAACCCTTTTGTTCAAGAAAGGATCAAGATAAAAGATGGAAAATTATAGGCCGATTAGCCTAACCTTGGTTGTTGGTAAAATTCTGGAATCCATCGTTAAGGATGAGATTTCTAAATTCTTGGAAATGCAGGATTGGATTAGAACAAGTAAGCATGGATTTAGTAAGGGGAGGTCGTGCCTGACAACCTGTTAGAATTCTTTGAAGAGGTAACAAGTAGACTAGACCAGGGAAAGGCAGTGGATGATATCTATCTAGACTTCCAAAAGGCCTTTAACAAGGTGCCTCATGGAAGGCTGCTGAGTAAGGTGAGGGCCCATGGTGTTCGAGGTGAGCTACTGGCATGGATTGAGGATTGGCTGTCTGAGAGTTGGGATTAAAGGTTCTTTTTTGGAATGGCAGCCAGTGACAAGTGGTGTCTTGCAAGGTTTAGTGTTGGGGCTGCACCTGTTCACTTTATATTTTAAAGGTCTGGATGAAGGGACTGGGGGCATTCTGGTGAAGTGTGCTGATGATACGAAGTTAGGTGAACAGGCAGGTAGTGCTGAGGCTGCAGAAAGATTTAGACAGTTTAGGAGAATGGTCCAGGAAATGGCTAATGAAATTCAATGTCAGCAAATGCAAGGTCTTGCATTTTGGAAAAAAGAATACAGACATGGACTATTTTCTAAACAGTGAGAAAATTCATAAAACCAAAGTACAAAGGGATCTGGGAGTGCTAGCCCAGGATTCTCTAAAGGTTAACTTGCAGGTTGAGTCCGTGATTAAGAAAGCGAATGTAATGTTGTCATTTTTCTCAAGAGGGTTGGAATATAAAAGCAGCAATGTGCTTCTGAGAATTTATAAAGCTCTGGTTAGGCCCCATTTAGAATACCGTGTCCAATTTTGGGGGCCGCACACCTCAGGAACGACATACTGGCACTGAAGTGTGTCCAGCAGAGATTCACATGGATGATCCCTGGAATGGTAGGCTTAACATCCGATGAGTGGCTGAGGATCCTCGGATTGTATTCATTAGAGTTTAGAAGGTTGAGGGGAGATCTAGTAGAAACTTACAAGATAATGCATGGCTTAGAAAGGGTGGATGCTGGGAAGTTGTTTTCATCAGGCGGGGATACTAGGACCCGTGGGCACAGCCTTAGAATTAGAGGGGGCCAAATTAGAATGGAAATAAGGAGACATTTCTTCAGCCAGAGTGTGGTGGGCCTGTGGAATTCACTTGGCAAAATTTTAACCTTACTGTGTATCCTCTTGCAAAGATGCCTACCTTGAAGAAGTTCTCCTCCTCTCTCCACAAGAATCTCAGTGAGTCTCTCTCTCTCTCTCTCTCTCTCTCTCTCTCTCACTGCAACCCCCAGGTCATCTCCTCTGCCATGAAGCTCTTCAGCCATGTCCTGGAAAACTCACCCCCACTCAACACTGTCCTCCAGCAGAATACTTTCCATCTACAACCACTCTCTACTTTGTCAGCCAACGAATTCTGAATCCAGATATCCAAATCTCCCTGTATCCCATACTTCCTGACTTTATGAATGAGCCTACCATGGGGAACCTTATCAAATGCCTTGCTGAAGTCCACATACACCACATCCACTGCTCGACCTTCATCGACCTGTCTTGTCACCTCCTCAAAGAACTCAATAAGATTTGTGAAGCATGACCTGCCCCTCACAAAGCCATGCTGACTGATTTTAATCACACTATGCTTTGCCAAATAGTCATAAATCCTATCCCTCAGAATTCCTTCCAAAACTTTGCTGACGAAAGGCATAAGACTGACTGGTCTAAAATTGCCGGGGATTTCCCTATTCCCCTTCTTGAAAAGAGGAACAACATTCGTCTCCTTCCAATCCTCTGGTACGACTCCCGTGGTGATTGAGGAGGCAAAGATCTTCACCAGCAGCTTAGCAACCTCCTTTCTCCCTTCCCAGAGCAATCTAAGATAAATCTGGTCTGGCCCTGGGGACTTATCAATCTTAACGTTTACCAAAATTTCCAGCACATCAATTTCATCAATCTTGATCTGGTCAAGCCTGTATCCCAGCTCCTCAAAATTCTCATTCACAACAAAGTCTTTTCCTTAGAGAAAACTGAAGCAAAAAACTCATTCAGGGCTTCCCCTATCTGCTCAGACTCCACGCACAAGTTCCCTCTGCTATCCCTGATCGGCCCTACCTTTTTCCTGATCATTCTCTTATTCCTCATGGATGAATAAAAAGCCTTTGGGTTCTCCTTAATCCTTCTTGCCAAGCCTTCTTCATGCCCCCTCCTGGCTCTCCTCAGTCCATTTCTGAGTTCCTTTCTAGCAAGCCTGTAATCCTCTAAAGCTGTGCTAGATCCTTGCTTCCTCCACCTTACGTAAGCTGCCTTCTTCCTTTTGACGAGAAGCTCCCCTGTTCTCGTCATCCAAGGTTCCTTAATCTTACCCCTTCTTACTTGTCTCAGAGGAACAAATTCAAGCATCACTCGCAACAACTGCTCCAAAGTTGATATGGTTGTTAAGAAGGCATATGATGTGTTGGCTTTCATTGCAGGTGGATTGAGTTTAAGAGCCACGAGGTTATGCTGCAGCTCTATAAAGTCCTGGTTAGACCAGACTTGGGATATTGTGTTCAGTTCTGGTCGCCCCATCATAGCAAAGATGTGGAAACTTTAGAGAGGGTGGAGCGAGATTTACCAGGATGCTGCCTGGACTGGAGGGCATGTCTCAGGAAGAAATGTGAGGGAGCTAGGGCTTTTCTCACTGGAGTGGAAAAGGATGAGCGTTGACTTGATAGAGGTGCACAAGATAATAAGAGGCATAGATAGAGTGAATAGTCAGAGTCTTTTTCCCCAGGGTGGTAATCACGAGGGAGCATACTTTTAAGGCGATTGGAGGAAGGTTTCGGGGAGATGTCAGAGGTAGGTCCTTTACTCAGAGAGTGGTGGGTGCGTGGAATGCGGATACATTAGTAACATTTAAATGACTCTTGGATAGGCACATGGACGTTAGTACAATGAAGGGTATGTAGGTTAGTCTGATCTTAGAGTAGGATAAAAGGCTGGCTCAACATCGAGGACTGAAGGGCCTGTACTGTTGTATGTTTTTTGAACTGTCAAGTAATGCACATTTTTGGCAAATATACTGAAGATGTCCTTCCACTAACAAGTGATACGTTTGATTTTCAAAATCAGTCAAAGCAAAACGCAGAGCTGATTGGATGAAAATGTTCTGGAATCAGTCTATTTTCATTCATACTTTATATTCCTCTGTTAATTCAGAAAGACTGGGTTGGATCTTTCCCAGTTGAAAGGAAAGGCATCAGGGCCTCCTCTGTTATTTCTGTGTATGTCACCAGGCAGTTAACATCCAGCATCCCAGTCTCTCCATGGAGCGTAAAAAACAGCGTATTGCCAACTGTAATCTATCACCTTTATGGAATTCTTGGAAAACTGACTTCCTTTTGTAACAGTGGGGTTTATTATTTTTAAATTTTACTCGTAATTTTACTTTGGATTCTTAACCACAGTGTGTTTTAGGAACACCCACCAACGCTCTTCATACCAAAATGCTTCATTGGATTTAAGCCATTGAAACCTTTCACAATGCAGGATCTCCGATACCTTGGACGTTTCCAGCCATTGTCACAACATTCTTCTTACGAGCTAATACCATGTGAGAAACCTAAATCGACGGTTCGCAGCTTCTCAATGCTGGCTCTCATTTTGGCAGAGCCTGTCATCCTTGTCAGGTCTATGGTTCATGACCCCTTGCATTTCATTCACTTTCCCACTACAATTATTCTATGCAGAAGAAGTGGGGGGGGGGGAGCAGATTACCTGTAGGTTAGAGCGGGATAAAAAGAACAAAAAGAATTCTTCCTACCCAATTCATTCAGTTCAATTTTTGGATGAACAGTAAAGAAATTAAAATCGGCTGTAAGAAGTCTTAAATGATCCTTCTGGACTCCAATGAGTGAGCACATGTAGCCTTTGTTATTGGGATCAAATCACACAAAGACTTCATTAAGGAGTAAAAACATGAATTGGAAAACAGACTCACCTATTTTTAAAAATGTTCACAGTACATTAAATCCCATTACCTTTAGCACTCCTGTCCCATGGATATTGCCAGAACAAGGAGCCCTGACTTTGTGAGATTCTCTGTCTGAAGCACAGAATATGTCTTTAAACTGTCAATTAAAGGTTTTGTTGGATAATTGGGTATTAATTGCTTAATTGGATTTGAATCTGGTAATTTGTACAGGCACGATGGGAAACTATGGTGTTCATACAAAGTGCAAAGTGTTTAAGAATCTGCTGTATATACAATACTAAGACAATTATTTGATTATTACGTTGGATACTTCACATAAATACACAGATTTCATTAACTCATTTGGAGTAAGCTGTGAATCTGATACACAGTGAATAAATATGATCAAATAATCATTACAGACACATAGATAAATGTGAGGTGTTACATTCTGGAAAGGCAAATCTGAGCAGGATTTATACACTTAGCGATAAAGGCCCTGGGGAGTGTTGCTGAACAAAGAGACCTTGGAGTGCAGGTTCATAGCTCCTTGATAGTGGAGTCGCAGGTGGATAGGATAGTGAAGAAGGTGTTTGGTATGCTTTCCTTTATTGGTCAGAGCACTGAGTACAGGAGTTGGGAGGTCATGTTGCAGTTGTACAGGACAGTGGTTAGACCACTTTTGGAACATTGTGTGCAGTTTTGGTCTCCCTCCTAGCAGAAGGATGTTGTGAAACTTGAAAGGGTTCAGAAAAGATTTACGAGGACATTGCCCGGGTTGGAGGGTATGAGCTCTAGGGAGAGGCTGAATAGGCTGGGGCTGTTTTCCCTGGAGCATCATAGGCTGACGGGTGACCTTATAGAGGTTTATAAAATCATGAGGGGAATGGGTAGGGTTGAGCTGCACCTTTAACTGCTTTCCCATACCCCCCCCCACCCCACCACCACCGCCCCCCCAAAACACCCCCACCCCACACACCCGTCTCTCCATCAACCCAACAGATGGCTCTGTGATTCTTGGGCAGGTGGTACCTGACCTGGATTACTGACTGTGGCAGGGCCCCTGGTCTTGAATCAGACAAGTCCCTTGAGTGACTGTGGTGTCCTGTACAACACCAAGGGCTGCTCTCCTTTGATGCTCATACACCGGGTAAAGTGGAAGCACTGCGTCTGCCGTGGAATCTGCTGAAACGTGGTGTCGTCGTGACATTGATTTAGCGCACGTTGTGCTGTACACCGGGATGAGTTATCGCCTCTCCCCACACGCTCATAAACAATGCAACCCATGGAGGCTGGCAACTTTCCAGTAACCACAAATCGGTAAGAGAGGTAAGGGAGGAAGCTCAGAGCTGAACAACATACCTGGTGGGGATGCCTGTGTGCCCCCAAAGTGACCTGACTGAAGCAAGCAAAGTATCTGTGTCCTGGAGCTCCATGGTGGAGTCCTAAAGGGCTAATGGGGGTGACGGAGTTGGTTTGAAAGCAGCCATGACAGTGTGGCTGACGGTGTACCGTCAGGGACTCTGTTGGGTGAAGGCCGGAAGGAGGTGGCGTTATCGGAGCGTACCGGGATGTCACGGTGAATCAGGGTGGGATGCAGGTTCGGAAAAGCAAGTGAAAAGCTGCTCCCGCTGGTTCACCGTGACATCCAAGTGGGGAATTGCTGCTACCCAGTTTCTCAGGGAAGGAGAGGGGAAATGGGAGGTGCAAAGAAATGAGGAGATTGGATGTTCTCATTGCTGCTCCTTCTCAAGATTCTGAACTCGCTGTTTTTACTCGAAAGGAAAAACATCAAGAATGTTTTTCTCCATGTCAAAAATCTGATTTTCCCAATTATTGCCCATGTAGCTCATACAGGGAGCAAAATATTTCACCAGCACATGAACGCTATTGGGAAATAATAATGTAGATCAGAAGGGATTTTCCTACTTAATTAAAAAAGTTTTGAGAAACAGCACAATGAGCTACAGTGCTTGCAAACCATTTTATCAATGTGCCAACTCACAATATGACTGTAATTGCTTCCATCAAAGATGAAAAAGGTCAAAATGTAGCACAGATGTTCACTGAAACTCTTAGAACCTGGTATTTTCGATTGACTTTGCTTCATTTGTGAAAGAAGGTGCACTGCTGGATTTTGTAAAAAGCAAACATCAGGAATGATTTAAATAAAAAAGTGCAGTTGATTAAATTTGATAAGTAAGATTCGTATCAACTGAAATCTTTTTGATTCTTCCTTCCTCTAAACCAAACAGATCCAGATTTATACACCAGAGAAATTTCATGAAAGCTTTCTGCAAAAGCTATTAACCTGATACACTTTGTTGAATCGGATTGATCAACGTTTTGAGACTGCACATTTTGAAAGAACAGTGTCTTTAGGCCAAACCAAAATGTTTCATTCCTTATGTATGATGAAGATAGCATCCTGTGTTATTAATGGGATAAAGCTACACTTTATTTTTAACACTAACCAATCAAGATGGTGGTAAAGCTCCAGCCAGACCTCTTCTGCTCCTTCTGTTTATTTCTTGTTTCCTTCAGTTTCATCCCCTTTTTCTCTCCCCCCACCCTCCGACTTCGGTGTTCTCCCCCTCTTGACATTCACCTTCACGGTGGCAGGCTTCGGCCTGGTCACTCAGTGGGTCTTGACTCGCTCTCTTGGTGGCCCATGGTGGTCTCTCGGTGGGTCTCAGCTCGGTCTCTTGGTGGCTCAGTGTGATCTCTCGGTGGGTCTCAGCTCGGTCTCTTGGTGGGTCTCATTCGGTCTCTCGGAAGCCCACGGTGGTCTCTCGGTGGGTCTCGGCCAGGTCTCTTGGTGGCCCATGGTGGTCTCCCAGCGGGTCTCAGCCCGGTCTCTCAGCAGTTCATGATGGTGTCTCGGCTTGGCGTGCGAGTAGATCCTTCTCAGGCATGTTCCTGAGGCACCGGGGGGAGATAGGAGACTTGGCAGTTCCAGATGGTAACTGCCGCATCATCAAGAACAGACAGCTGAGGTCTCCGGAGGACTCATCAAAGACTGTTGAACTTTTAACTTCGTGTTTAAACTACAAAAGACTTTAATATTAACTATTACCTTATTTCTTTATTTTTCTGCCAATATGCAATAATGCTTTATCTTTTAAATTCTGTTTCTTTTATGACTTTGTACCAAGGTACCTTGTGTGGTAACATTATACACTTTTCACTATATTCCTGTACTTCTGCACAAGTGACAATAAAATCTAAATCTAAGCCACTTGGAAGTGTGATTTGTGCTCAAATACCCATCGAGATTTTCATAGGGATTCATCAAAATCTGACAACAAAAAACACTCAAAAACCTCTCCTTGCTGACATTCACTGTCGCAATCAATCATGTGAATGCGTGCCAAACTATCTTTTCATAAGTGCTCAGATTAAGTGCTCACGGTATGATACAGACAGACAAGACTGGCAGAGAAACCGTAGATTCCAAGAAATTGTACTTCACAGATGTAAGAGGCTTGGGAATAGCAGTAAAAGATTATGGCACAAAGCACAAAGACTGACTGACCCTGTCAAATTCATATTCCATGGGGCAGAAGGTATAACTTTTAGACAGTGGGATGTAACGGAGGGATCTGCACCCTCCTGAGAGAATTAGAATCCCGACAGTGTAGAAACAGACCCCTTGGCCCAACAAGTCCACACCGACCCTCCGAAGAGTAACACACCCAGACCCGTTCCCCGACGCTATTATCATACATTTACCCCTGACTAATGCACCTAACCTACACATTCCTGAACATGATGGCCAATCCACTGAACCTGCACATCTTTGGACCATGGAAGGAAACTGGAGTACCCGGAGGAAACCAAGGCTGACACGGGGAGAATGTGCAAACTTCCCGGCGTTATGAGGCAGCAGTGCTCATGACTGAGCCACCGTGCCACCTGATAAATGGTTATGGGTATGAAAGTTCAATATTTAAGCAGAAGCAAATTACTACAGATGCTGAAATCGATACTGAAAACAACAAATGCTGAAGATCACAGTGGGTTAGACAGCATCCATGGAGAGACAAGCTAACTTTTGAGTTGAGATGACTCTTCATCTAGAAGCTGTCTGACCCATTGTGATAGAGTCATAAAGTCAAAGATGTATACACCATGGAAACAGACCCTTCAGTCCAACTTGTCCATGCTGACCAGATATCCTAAATTAATCTGGTCTCATTTGCCAGCACTTGGCCCATATCCCTCTCAACCCTTCCTATTCATATACCATCCAGATGCCTCTTAAATGTTGCGATTGTACCAGCCTCCACCAGTCCTGAAGAAGAGTTACAACAAAAATGTTGACTTTTGGTGGGATGTTACTCATGTCCCCCTACACATTAACAGCACAGAGGTGGAACAAGTTGGGAGTGTCAAGCTCCTGGGAATGGTCATCCACAAGCTTTCTTGGACTCTTCACATGGACGAACCGGTTACAAAGGCCCAACAATGTCTCTTCTTCCTCAGGCAGCTGAGGAAATTTGGCATGACGGCGAATACCCTTGCCAACTTTTATAGGTGCACCATCGAGAGCATTCTGTCTGAATGTATCTCTACCTGGTATAGCAACAGTACCATTTAAGATCGGAGACGGTTACAGAGAGTGGTGAACTCGGCCCAGATAATCACAACGGCCAATCACCCATGTATAGAATCCATCTACCAGGCCTGGTGTCAAGGAAAGCCCGCCAGCATTCTCAAAGATCCATCTCACCCTGGCAATGCTTTTCTACAACCTCTACCATTGGGGAGAAGGTACAGAAGCCTGAACACATGTACCAGCCGGTTTCGAAACAGTTTCTACCCTACTGTTGTTAGAATACTGAATGGACTCACAAACTCTTAACACTCACCTGTACCTGTGTTTTGTTTATGCTGCTGTTTACCTATTATTTACTATCTATGCAACTTAACTATGTGACCTGCCTGTTTTGCTCGCTTTTCACTGTGGGCCTTGGTTCACGTGACAATAAATTCAATTCAATTCAATTTTCTACCTTCTGATCTCGTCTCCTGCTTGTCTACTTTTGATTCCAGCATCTGCAGTTGTTTTGTCTCCATTACTTCCTCTGACAGCTCATTCCAAACACGACCGCTCTCTGTTTGAAAGAGTTGCCCTTTAGGTCCCTTTTAAATCTTTTCCCTCTCAACTTAAGCCTATATCCTCTAGCTCTTGTCTGCCCCACCCCAGGGAAAAGATCTTGTCTATTTATCCTATCCATGTCCCTCATGATTTTATAAACCTCTACAAGGTCACCCCTCAGCCTCCGACACTCCAGGGAAAACAGCCCCAGCCTGTTCAGCCTCTCCCTATGCTCCAAATGCTTCAAATCCTGGCAACATCCTTGTAAATATTTTCTGAACCCTTTCAAGTTTCACAATATCCTTCCAATAGCAGGGAGACCAGAACTGCACACAATATTTCCAAAAGAGGCCTAACCAATGTCCTGTACAGCTCTCCAGCAGTAGTTGTTTTCAGTACAATATTTAAGTGTCCAATCTTCATCAGCATTTGGTCTTTTAAAACAAACTGAAATGATTTCAACACTGAGTCATCATTTAACAAGTTACTTTTCTAACCGATACACAGTGTTTGCAATTTCCATTGTCATTCATCAGCATATGGAAATCTAGTTAAGACTTTTACACACTTTAAATGCTTAGAAACTTCTGAAATTAGACTATTAGTTTCAGCTGAGTGTCAAACACATTTGAAGCATGGATTGGTGTTTGAGATAATAGATGGATAAACACTACCATTAAACAAAAGGATAGCTCATGCAAGTAGTTCCATATACTTTAGTTAGATTAGAATCCCTTCGGCCCAACGAGTCCTCAGAAAAGTAACCCACCCAGACCCATTTCCATCTGACTAGTGCATCTAACACTATGGGCAACCTAGCATGGCCAATCCACCCTAACCTCCACATCTTTGGACTGTGGGAGGAAACTGGAGTACCCAGAGGAAACCCATCCAGAAACGGGAAGAATGTGCAAACTCCACACAAACAGTCACCAAGGCGGGAATCAAACCTAGGTCCTTAGCACTATGAGGCAGCATCCCACCCCATACTGATACCATTACGATTTCCTAATCGGGAAAATCACAGAGTGAAGATCTTTTTCTCATAAGTGATGGGTAACTTGGAGAGAGAGAGAGAAACAGGATTAATTTCATTGCTTCTCAGCAATCAGTCAAAAATTAGCAACGGATGGTGCTTAAAAACAACAATTTTCATTTATGTAGCAACTGTAATATAGCAAAATGTCCTCAGGCCCTTTACACAATCAATCATTGTCAAAAGAAATTGACAATGAGCCAGATAAGGAGTTAGATGAGCAAAAGCTCAATCAATGAGGTGGTGGTAAGGAATAACAGTTTTAAAAATATTCATTCACATGATGTCGAGGTGCAGGCTGGGGTAGCACTAACTGCCTCTTAGCAAATGGCCATTAAGCAACAGAGAGGATTAGAGTGGCACAGCCACTAATAATGGACTCATTTAAATTGGGGATGCACAAGAGAGAAGCAGCTGTCACAGAGCATTACGGAGCTGGAGAAAGTTACAGACATAGAGACATAGAGTCATAGCGATGTATAGCACGGAAACAGACCCTTCGGTCCAACTCGTCCATGCCGACCAGATATCCCAACCCAATCCATTTCCACCTGCCAGCACACGGCCGAAAAGCCTCCAAATCCTTCCTATTCATATAACCATCCAGATGCCTTTAAAATGTTGCAATTGTATCAGCCTCCACCACTTCCTCTGGCAGCTCATTCCATACACGTACCACCCTCTGCGAGAAAAAGTTGACTCTTACGTCCTTTTTATATCTTTCCCCTCTCACCCCAACTGTATGCCCTCTAGTTCTGGACTCCCCAACCCCAGGGAAAAGACTTTGTCTATTTATCCTATCCACGGCCCTCATGATTTTATAAACCTTTATGAGGTCACCCCTAAGCCTATGATGCTCCAGGAAAAACAGCCTGAGTCCATTCAACCTCTCCCTATAGCTCAAATCCTCCAACCCTGGCAACATCCTTGCAAACCTTTTCTGAACCCTTTCAAGTTTCACAACATCTTTCTGATAGGAAGGAGACCAGAATTGCACACAATATTCCAACAGTGGCCTAACCAATGTCCTGTACAGCTACAAAATGACCTTCCAACTCATGTACTCAATACTCTGACCAATAAAGGAAAGCATACCAAATGCCTTCTTCACTATCCGACCTACCTGCGACTCCACTTTCAAGGAGCTATGAACCTGCACTCCAAGGTCTCTTTGCTCAGCAACACTTCCTAGGACCTTACCATTAAGGTGTACACGTCCTGCTAAGATTTGCTTTCCCAAAATGCAGCACCTCACATTTATCTAAATTAAACTCCATCTGCCACTTCTCTGCCCATTGGCCCATCTGATCAAGATTCCATTGTAATCTGAGGTAACTTGCTTTGCTGTCCACTACACCTCCAATTTTGGTGTCATCTGCAAACATCAGGAGGAACAAGT
This sequence comes from Chiloscyllium plagiosum, assembly GCF_037043375.1. NCBI lineage: Eukaryota > Metazoa > Chordata > Chondrichthyes > Orectolobiformes > Hemiscylliidae > Chiloscyllium > Chiloscyllium plagiosum. Next base: position 11,529,104 of record NW_028270142.1, read on the forward strand.
CCGTTGAAAGATTTGAAGGTGAAGATGAGGCTTTCTAATTGAGGCATTGCTTAAGTGAGAGCCAATTCAGGTCGGCAAGCACAGAGAAAGGAACTTGCCGTGTGTTAGGTCAGAGTTCTGAATAAACTCCGCTTATAGAGACTAGAACTTTTTTTTAATTCACTTGGAAAAATGGGCTTTGCTGGCTGGCCAGTGTTTATTGTCCATCCCTGGCTGCCCGCTGGGCCATTTCAGAGGGCACTTTAGAGTCAATCCCATTGCTGTGGGTCAGGAGTCACACGTAGGCCAGACCAGGTGAGGATGGCAGTTTCATTCCCTAAAGGACATCAGTAAACCAGATGGGTTTCCCGACAATGGCTACTTGCTTACAAATTTTTTTAAAGAATTGAATCCAAATTCCAACACCTGCCATGGCAGGATTCAAACCCAGATAATTTACTGAAATTCTGGCTGAATATGCTAGCGATAACCCCAATAGGCTGTTGCCTCCCCAAACATGGGAAACTATTCAGTTTCACAGTGGAATAGTCAAATCTAGCAGTGAACAAAAATGCACAAATGAAGGTTTCAGCAAAAGCTGAGCTGTGGCAGGGACAGAACTGGGCAGTCTTTCAAGCAAGAAAGTTGAAGAGAAAGATGGCCAGAGGGAACATTAAAAGCTGAGAATGGAAGTGGCAGGCAATGTAAGTGTGTGCGTGTGTGTGTGTGCGCCTGTGAGCGTGTTGTGTGTGTTTGTGTGTCTGTGTGCACGTGTGTGTATGTATGTGTCTGTGTGCCTGTGTCTGCATGTGTGTGTGTTGTGTGTGTTTGTGTGTCTGTGTCTGTCTGTGTGTGTCTGTGTGCCTGTGCGTGTGTGTGTGTGTGCGCATGTGTCTGTGTGTGTGTCTGTGTATGTGCCTGTGTGCCTGTGTGTGTGTGTGTCTGTGCGTGTGTGTGCGTGTGTGTGCGGGGGGGTGGGGAAACGGATGGTGACCTGAGCTGATGGGGGTGGGCAGCAGTGCAAGGAGGTGCAGGGCGGCCAGTGGGTGGGTCGGATGGGGGGTTGGGGTTGGAGGGTCGGACGGCGTTGGGGGTGGGGTGGAGCAGACGGGAGTGGGGGAGGAAGGGGGAGCTCATGCGCAATGTGCTACTGCCTAGTTTTCTGAATGGGGACAGGACTTAGCAAGTGCTCGCTGTGTCAATACAATTGAACTGTTGGGGGGTGGGGGAAGGTTTCAGCAATGTGGCACGTCCCTTACACACAAGTGTGTGTGTCTGCTCAGAAACAAACCCTGAGACAGTGAGAGAGTGCAAGGCAGGCAGAGCAAGGAAAAAGGAAACTTCAGAAAACTCCATGCCCCAAAGGAGAGGCTTTGAATCATTTATCCGAAGAATCAATTATCTGAATGAAATGCTGCCCGCCCATCTCGTTCGGATCAGAGGTTCCTCTGTATACAGCTTACAGAGCCACCATATGGAAGATCTTACCCAACACAACATTACTGAAGGCCGTAAAAGAATGAGACACCTTGTCAACAGAACTTCAGCAATTTGAGACATTTGGATTTATGGAAGATTTAGATGTCAGGCACACAATCAATCACATTTAAAGCAGATTTATGTAAGCATCTGTGCTAACATGTACATAATACAACAATCATTACTGACTAAACCAGAAAAAAAACTGCGGACGCAGTAAATCAGAAACAAAAACAGAAATGCTGGGAAAGCTCAGCAGGTCAGGCAGCATCTGTGGAGAGAAATCAGCATTAACATTCCTCAGAAGTTCTGAGAAAGGGTCATTCTACCCGAAATGTTAGCTCTAATTTCTCTCCACAGATGCTGCCAGACCTGCTGAGCTTTCCCAGCAGTTTCTGTTTTTGTTTCAATCATTACTGACACCCTGATACCAACTCTTCCCCAAGTTAGATAACCCAATGAGACTTTTGAATCCATTAGCTAACACAAGTCACAGCAGTCCTACATGATCAGGAACCGACGTCTCACTTTTAAAATACTGCTGTCTTCATCACTTTGCCAATAAGCCCACAATTAGCTGTCGTGTTTCATTCCAATGTCATTCCTAATCAGTCTTTCAGAAAATCCATACAGTGTGGAAACAGGCCCTTCGGTCCATGAAGTCCAAGCTGACCCTCCAGAGAGTAAGTCACCCTGACCCATTCCACTATCCTATTATTCCATATTTATTCCTGACCAATGTACCTAACTTACATGTCCCTGAATACTGTGGGTAATTTAGCATGGCCAATTCACCTAACCTACATATCTTTGGATTGTGGGAGGAAACTAGAGCACCCAGAGGAAACCCACGCAGACACGGGGAGAACATTCAAACATGACACAGTCGCCCGAGGCTGGAATCGAACCTGTGTCCCTGGCACTGGGAGGCAGCAGTGCTAACCACTGAGCCAGCATGCTGCCCCCCTGCTTGCATTCTGAGGTCCATGGAAATGCCATTGTCTCATGCCAGCTACTGTAATGCCTCTCTTTATTACTTTCCCACTTAATAGCACCAAGATGGATTGATTAAAATTACCAACAACATCTTTAACTCATGTCCCAAGATCTATCTCGACAAAAGTGAGGACTGCAGATGCTGGAAACCAGAGTCCAGATCAGAGTGGGGCTAGAAAAGCACAGCAGGTCAGGCAGCATCCGAGGAGCAGGAGAAAATCGACGTTTCGGGCAAAAGCCTACATGTGATCTATCTTCTTACACGTGTAATCCTTTCTAGCCTCACATTCCCTCTCCCTCACCATGTCCTGTTACTCTTGCTTTACAAATAGCACCAGTGGAACTGTTTGTTCCCTTGAAATCAATATTGTCTTCAAATGCAACTTCAGTAACACATTTTTGTACCAGTACATTCCCGGAAGCTGGAGTTGTGCAGGAGAGAGAATCCTGTATGCCTCATTCTGTTTATGCACCCTATGAACTGTATGTCCTTGTTTGCTATGACATGCCTGTACTGCTCACAAAACAAAGATTTTCAATACAATAAATCAAATCACGTTTTCTGCTCCATATCTATAAATCATAAATACTCCAGAATGGTTACTCTGCACTTAAAAGAAAAACAAGCCTAAAATTAATTTTTTTTTTACTTTTATTGCTATGTTCCCATTCCTGCTCTCTCTCTTCCTTGTTTGTCTCGAATAAATTTTCTCTCAGAATTCAAAAATATATGATGCTCTTTACTTACATTTTTCCTCTGTCTCCTAAGCATTTTGGAGCTGGGAACTTCTGGTTGGCTGAAAACTGTTTAGCTTTTAAGTTCAAAAACTGCCAGTAGTTTCAAATTTTGTAAGTGATTCTGACAACTGGTTTATAACATCAAGCTAGGAAACACAGAGTGAGTAATCTGGTTTATGTCAATGACAGTCCAATCATACTAGTAAAGTAACAGACTTCCAGCATTCTGAGGATTAGAATTGCAACTAATGAAGATTTCTATTTACACAGTGCATGACATGCCTCTCAGTAATGGCTCAAAATGCTTTACAGACAATGTGGCGAAAGTGAAGATTGCAGATACAGGAGATTAGAGTCAAGAGTGGAAAAGCACAGCAGGTCAGGCAGCATCCGAGGATGCTGACAATGTGTCAGGTTGGTTCAATACCGTTTCTTTAGCTTGAGGGTTCAAGACCTATTGCAGGACTGTTAACACATCCTAAGCTGATACAGTCGCACAATACTGAGGACTACCACATTTCTAGACGTGTTGGCTTTGAGTAAGATATTAATACAAGTCTTATCTACTCATTCAAAAAGGGCTATTCAAATAAGAAACATATTTTTTCTTATAGTATTACTCCTTCAAATAGAAAATAATTAACTTGACAGCCTTCTGGAATCAATATCAAGTTCAACACTTTAGGGTCAGGCACCTTCTCCAACAACATCAACCCAACACCAGACCTTGTTATCATATGGTCTGCTATTACATACTACCCATTGTTAGCCACTGATAGTCCCCATTAGTAGCTATTCATTCTCCTGAACTGATTGTTACCTGTTCTTTGGTCTGTCCAACTGTTCTTCTCTCTCTCTTTGGGCTCTATCTCCATCTATCATTTACTCCATACCCCTCCCCCAAACCCATCTTCTGCGCAAAAAAAGCCTTTTCCTTGCTCCTATCAGTTCTGAAGAAGAGTCACTAGACCTGAAGAATTAACTCTGATTTCTCTCTACAGATGCTGACAGACCTGCTGAGCTTTTCCAGAAATTTCTATTTTTGATTTATAACTAATTGGTCAATCATTTTATTGCCACTGTAGCACCTTATTATGTGCAAGGTCGTATCTTTACACATTGACATATCCTTAGTGTCTGCTCTTTAAAATGCTGCAAAGGACTAACAACATGCCATTTTAAAACAAAATTACTGACAGCAATAAGAAAGAGTATAAAAGCATCATTTCACAGTTTAGCTGACTCGAGTTGGCCACTCCTGTCCCTTTGCAAATGTCACTCAATTTCTCAACAGCTCTACATTAATGACAGGAGGGTCAGCTGGATCAACCGGTCCCTAACTAATTTTTAAAAATCAGAAAAATATTTGCAAGAATGAGGTACAGAACACTCACTTTAATAAGTATGAGCAAATTACTGCAGATGCTAGAATCTCTACTGAAAACAAAAGATACTGGAAATCACAGTGAGTCAGGCAGCGTCCATGGAGAGAGAGCAAGCTAACATTGAGTCTAAATGAAGTGCCAATTTGGACTCGAAATGTTAATCAGTATGAGTTCTAACCTTCCTTGGAAAACTGTCTCACAATTTGCAACCTATTATCATATCTTACCATTAGATATCAAAATAATTTGTCCAATGTATCAAGTTTTTAACATGAATGTTTAACACAGGTTTTTAAAACTGTTAACACAAATACTCAAATGCCCGAAGAACATTTGTGTTAGGATATTCCAAATCAACATGACTATTACTGAGGTGATGAGGAATGCCAACTGAGACCTGAATTCTCATTACATTACATTCTCATTACATTCTCACCATCGCATTGCTGTTGATTGATGTAGTAATATAAACAGTATGAATCACTATTCAGAAAAACCTATCACAGTGCAACTTCAATACATAAAACAGCCAGCTTGATTTCCTGCCCCAGTGCAGGATACTTCCCCTGGATAGGGAGTATTTTCAGGGGTATTGTTGAGTTAGTGCAGTAATTAAATTGAAGATTGAACAAAAGGAGCTTTATTATTGAGTTCATTCATTCTTCCCCTAAGCACCTGTCCATCAATGAGAAGAAAAACAATTTTCTAATGAGCTGGTTTGAACACAAGTAAATTTTAACAATAAAGGCTAACTGTAAAATAAAAGTCACCACTTACTTCTAAATCATTAAAAAACAGATGAGTGTCTGCGAGGTTGAAGATCATTTCTTCCATTCGCAGCCCAAGTGACACTGATGTAGGTGGATCCTGTAAATAAAGGTTCAAATAAGAAAACCGCACTTGTTGGCTAACACAAGGGTACTCTAACTTATTATTCTTATTGATCACGTAAGTGCATGATATCAATGTCAAGGGCCTTGTTTAAAAATTCAAACTGAAATCTCAAGCTTTTAATATTGACACATCTTGATGTCTGCTTTAGGAGTTCACAACAAATGGCAGGAGTTGTGTTTCAGAATTTCCACTCTAACAGGCCGGAATAGCAGAGTTGTTCTTTACTGGCTGAGTTGTTAGTCATTGAGACCATGTTCAGCCATAGTTTGGACATCCATAGATTAAAGAAGTAGAGTTGATGTTGTAATTATGCATATATTTGAAACACAAAAGTTTTGGATTGATTCAGTTTCCGGGAAGAATTTAACAATTGTTGGCATTTTCTAAATGGAGCTGAGGCTTTCCTGGTTAAAACGTTCAGCACTATTGATAATTTTGGCCGAGGTGTAATATGCATTGAAAGTTCTTGAGGTTTAAATTTAAAACGGCTATTATTTTGTGCTAAATTTAAAGGCAGGAGGTGATAGTATATACTAAAGTGTGCTTTGCCTTGTTTAACATGTGTAATTTAAAATATGGCAGGATACAAAATACAACTATGAAGACAGTCATTAATAATAATTAGATTTGGATGAGATTTGACAAAGAAATTGAAAAGTATGTTTATCTTTGTAATGTTTTTGGAAAGTTTTAACGGGCAGTGATGTTCAGTTCTGTGATATTAAAATAGATACAAATATATGCAAAACATAACAGAATTTAAAACAACAATAGTCATAGTCATACATCCGACAGTGTGGAAGCAGGCCATTCAGCCAAGCGAGTCCACACCAACCCTCCGAAGAGCATCCCACCCAGACCTCCCCTATCCCCGTGTCCCCACATTTCCCATGGCTAACCCACCTAGCCCGTGCATCCCTGAACACTATGGGCGATTTAGCAGAGCCAATCCACCCCAAACCTGCACATCTCCGGACTGAGGGGGGAAACTGGAGCACCCAGAACAAATGCACGCAGACCCAGGGAGAACGGACAAACTCCACACAGTCGCACGAGAGTAGGATCGAACCTGGGTCCTGGCACTGTGAGGTAGCAGTGCTAACCACTGTTAAGGTCACATAACATTTGTCACCAATTCACAGGACACTGTATGCTGAAAATTCTGCTTAATTGATGTAACATATAGATAATTTATTGCTTGGTTAATTGAAAACCAGTGCTTTTTTAAAATCAAAACCTATCACAAAACTGTTATCTATGACTCCTGCCTTGTTAAACAATTTCTCTTCCTGCTTCCAGCATTTGTAAACCTTGCATGACCTTTAGTTAAGGAAAATAGAGGACAAATTCTGTGTAATACACAAGGTTTAATTACTTTATCCAAAAGATTTGGCCCATTGGTATAATTCGCTTGAGAATATTTAGTTTAACTAGTTCAGCTGCATTTTTAACTTGCTCTGGTAATGAGAACAGGGAAATGCTGGTGTTAAAGTCACAGTAATGTGCTATTAACTGGGACCACACTGCAGATGTAACGCAGACTATTTCAGCAAAAATGTTTCAGGCATTGTGAGGTCTGAAGCTCCTGGTAGGCAGAAAACAGAAGCTGATGGGCCAAATGGCCTGTTTCCATGCTGCAGGGGATTGCATGAAAAAAAACCCAGGTGAGGTGGAGAGCTTGTGCAGGAAAGTCCATCTACAAAAATAAAACAGGCAGCACCCTGGCTCACCCTGGCACCCACTCTTGGGTGACTATCTGTGTGGAATTTGCCCCGTGTCTTTCTCTTTGTCCGCACAAGTTTCCTCCGGGTGCTCCAGTTTCCTGCTGCTGAGGTTAGGGTAGATTGGTCATGCTAAATTGCCTTAGTGTCCAAGGATGTGTAGAATGGGTGGATTAGCCATGGGAAATGCAGCGATAGGGTAGGGGGGGGGGGGGGTGGGTCTGACTGGGATGCCCTTCAGAGAGCTGGTGTGGATTTGTTGGGCCGAATGGCCTGCTTCCACGCTCTGGGGATTCTGTGGTAGATGGCAGCTTTTTCCTGCCCTGTTCTACGAGACCATCTGAAGATGACCACCAGGCTCAGAGGGGGGTGAGGTCAATGACACTCTGAATGTGGGGAAATTCTAGAACCTGAGTAAGACCATAAGACATTGGAGCAGAAATTAGGCCATTCAGCCCATCGAGTCTGCTCTGCCATTTAATCATGGCTTTCTCAACCCCATTCTCCCACTTTCTCCCCGTAACCCTTGATACCTTTATCTCAGTCTTAAATTTACTCAAGGACCTGGCTTACACAGCCTTCTGTAGCAGTGAATTTGATAGATTCAGCACTCTTGCTGAATTAAACCCGGGGAGTTTCATCGTGCCCTATAAAACATGGACCCAGTTATTCTTTAGGTGAGTATATTCGGAACACTGAATTATGTGGCTTGTTGAAGCCTAGAACAAAGAACAATACAGCGCAGAACAGGCCCTTTGGCCCTCGATGTTGCGCCGATCTGTGAAATAATCTAAGCCCATCCCCCTACACTATCTCATCATCATCCATGTGCTTATCCAAGGACTGTTTAAATGCCCCTAATGTGACTGAGGTAACTGCACTGACAGGGCATTCCACGCCCTTACCACACTGTGTAAAGAACCTGCCTCTGGCATCTGTCTTAATCTATCACCCCTCAATTTGTAGCTGTGCCCCTTCATATAAGCTGACATCATCATTCTAGGAAAAAGACTTTCACTGTCTACCCTATCTAATCCTCTGATCATCTTGTATGTCTCTAACAATTCCCCTCTTAGCCTTCTTCTTTCCAATGAGAACAGACCCAAGTCTCTCAGCCTTTTCTCATAAGACCTTCCCTTCAGACCAGGCAACATCCTGGTAAATCTCCTCAGCACCTTTTCCAATGCTTCCACATCCTTCCTGTATTGGGGTAACCAGAAGTGTACACAATATTCCAAGTGTTTTGTATAATTGCAGCATGACATTACGGCTCTGGAACTCAATCCCTCTACCAATAAAACCTAACACACCGTATGCCTTCTTAATAGCTCTATCAACCTGGATGGCAACTTTCAGGGATCTATGTACATGGGACTCCAAGATCCCTAGAAGGAGTAGAAAGCAAGATTGAGGGTGTCAGTGACATTGACTCCAATAAGCAATGTTGATATACATGGGCAGTTGGTTACGTGGGCGATAGAGATCTACAACAACCTGTCCACAGAGCTAAAACTCTTGATACTTGGCCACTTTCAGAAATGCAAGTACATTGTCCTGCATCCACAGATTCTAGCCATGATGCGGAGAAGCCAGTGTTGGACTGGGGTTGACAAAATTAAAAATCACACAACACCAGGTTATAGTCCAACAGGTATATTTGGAAGCACTAGCTTTCAGAGCACAGCTCCTTCATCAGATGGTTGTGGAGTATATTCTAAAAGATGAAAGACTTAACAACCCAGGTTTGTTCAATACACCTCTGGATGACACTGTACTCTTCTGCTAAAAAATCTGTGTCTTATGATCTAATACGCACAATCACCCGATAAGGGAGCAGTGCTCTGAAAGCTAGTTCCTCCAAATAAACTTGTTGGACTATAACCTGATGTTGTGTGATTTTTTTAACTTTGACCACGGATTCTGGCAGTGTAAACATTCCTGTAAACACTCTTCAGTGGTCTGAAGTCATTGGCTTGATGCACTCGTTTAAACTTCTGTAACTACACTCCTTACTCGAGCGTGCAGCAACTCATGCTTCGCCCTGACTGTATACTGCAATCACTGAAATACCAGGCAGCACAATGTTTACATGCTGCCTGCATCAGAAGCAATGGGGGCAGGAGGATCGAGCATTCCCAGCTGGCTTGCAGGTTTTCAAGTCTTATCAAATTTTGCAGCCGTTCAGCGACAAAATAGTTAAAATATGGCTGAAGTTGGATTTGAACTCAGAATTTGATGTTCGGTGAATTTGTTGACTGTTTCCAGGGGTAACATTTCTGCAGCCATGAAAAAAACCTTCCAGTTTACAGTTCCAAAGCTTTGTCTGATATTTTCAATCGCAATGATATTTCACGGAGGCCGCAAAGAAATTAAATTTGGCAACTCAGACTTCTTAAAATGTTGTCTGAGACTCTGAAAGCTATAATTATTTAACAGCTTGGTGACAAATTTGCTGTGCACCCTTTGAGACCAAAGTGATGGAAAAATTGTGCTCAATTAAACTTTCATTTTCTGTTAAATCAACTAATTGGAAGTTAATTACTCCAAGTTGTAATAACACACCCGAGGAGAAAGTTTACAATGCTCACATGTTTATAAGGATTTGCAGTTCAATAAGACAATCTTAAAAGGTGTGGTTGAACTGTGAACAAACCTTTGAGGGGGGTAAGGATTAGCTGTAAAGAGAAAATGACAGCTTGCTTTAGAATCTTAAACAGAGCTGTGTTCCAGAGGGTGGATTGAAAACATAGGCTCTTTGCCATTTTTAATTTCACTTCCACTGAATCACACAGTTCAAAAATGTTGAAGAACAGGAATTATTAGTTAGTGCAGTCCCACAATGAATAACGATTATAGTTTTATCAGGGCAATGTAAAGCAAAGGATTATTTCCACCTATATTCTGTGTAACAATGCTTATAATCAGTACAAAAAAACTACAGGGAGGTGTAGGTATTATAAGAAATTTGACCCCTAAACGTACTTTATAAACATATGCACATTGGGATATATATATATATATATATATATATATTCTCCCAATTGTGAGGTTCCTTTATTAAGTGGTTAAATACAGCACCAACTAGTACAGGAAATTTGTAGATGCAACCATGCAAGAAAATGTCAGGCTTCAGCTGCTCTTTAGTTTTTGCACCTGTCTTCAGTCATCAGTGCGATCTCCCGAATGTCAGCTTTTTCCCCAGCTTCCAAAATCTAATCACCATGCAGCTGGTTTGAACTGTCAGGTTTATGTTTAAGAATTACTGATGCCAGTTGAGATAACTGATGAGCATAACAGGGGAACCTTATCCAACTTATATTTCTTGCTCTGCAGCCAAGAGCAGACATTGCTCAAAGGAGATTTTCACCAAGTAACATGGCTAACCAACATCCCCCTAACTCGATCACAGTCTCAACCTACGACTAAACAAGATTGAAGAAACATTGAAAAAAGGGCTATTGACTTTATTAACATCAAACTAGTCATTTTTTTCCTGCCAATTTATTCTCTCCTTTATAAATTATTGATTTACAATTGAAATATACTTCCCAGATACTGATAGCCCACATTTTAACTCTCTTGCAAATGGTCATTACTCAAGTTGTAGTACACATCATTAAAATGTATTTTGTTTCTCTATTTCCCCCGACTAAAATTAAACTTTGCACTTTCAACATTATACCCAAATTACCTTCCTTATCGAGATATACAGTCATACAGCACAGAAACATATCCTTTGGTCCAAACAATCAATGCTGAACACACCCCCAGACTAACTAGTCCCACCCGCCTACTCCTGGCCCATATCCCTCCAAACCTTTCCTCTTCATGTACTTATCCAAGTATCTTTTAAAAGTTGTAACTGTGTCCACATCCATCACTTCCTCAGGAAGTTCATTCCACATGTGAATCTCTGTGTAAAATATTTGCTCACCTAATAAGAAAGGGATCACCACCTTATTGGGATTGTATTATAGACCCCCCAATAGTCAGAGGGAAATTGAGAAACAAACTTGTAAGGAGACCTCAGCCATCTGTAAAATAATAGGGTGGTTATGGTAGGGTATGTTAACTTTCCAAACATAGATTGGGACTGCCATAGTGTTAAGGGTTTAGATGGAGAGGAATTTGTTAAGCATGTACAAGAAAATTTTCTGATTCAGTATGTGGATGTACCTACTAGAGAAGGTGCAAAACCTGACCTACTTTTGGGAAATAAGGCAGGGCAGGTGACTGAGGTGTCGGTGGGAGAGGACTTTGGGGCCAGCGACCATAATCCTGTTAGATTTTAAAAAGTGATGGAAAAGGATAGACCAGATCTAAAAGTTGCATTTCTAAATTGGAGAAAGGCCAATTTTGACGGTATTAGGCAAGAACTTTCAAAAGCTGATTGGAGGCAGATGTTTGCAGGTAAAGGGAAGACTGGAAAATGGGAAGCCTTCAGAAATGAGATAACGAGAATCCAGAGTAAGTATATTCCTGTTAGGGAGAAAGGAAAGGCTGGTAGGTATAGGGAATGCTGGATGACTAAAGAAATTGAGGGTTTGGTTAAGAAAAAGGAAGCATATGTCAGGTAGAGACAGTATAGATTGAATGAATCCTTAGAAGAGTATAAAGGCAGTAGGAGTACAATTAAGAGGGAAATCAGGAGGGCAAAAAGGGGACATGAGATAGCTTTGGCAAACAGCATTAGGGAGAACCCAAAGGGTTTTTGCAAATACATTAAGGACAAAAGGGTAACTAGAGAGAGAATAGGGCCCCTCAAAGATCAGCAAGGTGGCATTTGTGTGGAGCCGCTGAAAATGGGGGGATACTAAATGAGTATTTTGCATCAGTATTTACTGTGGAAAAGGATATGGAAGATATAGAATGTAGGGAAATAGATGGTGATATCTTGCAAAATGTCCAAATTACAGAGGAGGAAGTGCTGGATGTCTTGAAACGGTTAAAGGTGGATAAATCCCCAGGACCTGATCAGATGTACCCGAGAACTCTGTGGGAAGCTAGAGAAATGATTGCTGGGCCTCTTGCTGAGATATTTGTATCATCGATAGTCACAGGTGAGGTGTTGGAAGACTGGAGGTTGGCAAACGTGGTGCCACTGTTTAAGAAGGGTGGCAACGACAAGCCAGGGAATTATAGACCAGTGAGCCTGACGTTGGTGGTGGGCACATTGTTTGAGGGAATCCTGAGAGACAGAACGCACATGTAAACATGGTTTTGTGCGTGGGAAATCATGTCTCACAAACTTGATTGAGTTTTTTGAAGAAGTAACAAAGAGGACTGATGAGGGCAGGGCGGTTGATGTGATCTATTATGGACTTCAGCAAGGCGACAGACAAGGTTCCCTATGGGAGACTGGTCAGCAAGGTTAGATCTCATGGAATACAGGGAGAACTAGCCATTTGGATACAGAACTGGCTCAAAGGTAGACGAGAGAGGGTTGTTTTTCAGACTGGAGGCCTGTGACCAGTGGAGTGACTCAAGGATCAGTGCTGGATCCTCTACTTTTTGTCATTTACATAAATGATTTGGATGCGAACATAAGAGGTACGGTTAGTAAGTTTGCAGATGACACCAAAATTGGAGGTGTAGTGGACAGCGAAGAAGGTTACCACAGATTACAACAGGGAAGTGGCAGATGGAGTTTGATTCAGATAAATGCAAGGTGCTGCATTTTGGGAAAGCAAATCTTAGCAAGACTTATATACTTAATGGTAAGGTCCTAGGGGGTGTTGCTGAGCAAAGAGACCTTGGAATGCAGGTTCATAGCTCCTTGAAAGTGGAGTCACAGGTAGATAGGATAGTGAAGAAGGCGTTTGGTATGCTTTCCTTTATTGGTCAGAGTATTGAGTACGGGAGTTGGGAGGTCATGTTGTGCCTGTGCAGGACATTAGTTAGGCCATTGTTGGAATATTGCATGCATTTCTGGTCTCCTTCCTATCGCAAAGATGTTGTGAAACTTGAAAGGGTTCAGAAAAGATTTACAAGGATATTGCCAGGGTTGGAGGATTTGAACTACAGGGAGAGGCTGAACAGGCTGGGACTGTTTTCCCTGGAGCGTCGGAGGCTGAGGGGTGACCTCAGAGGTTTGCAAAATTATGAGGGGCATGGATAGGATAAATAGACAAAGTATTTTCCCTGGGGTCGGGGAGTCCAGAACGAGAGGTCATAGGTTTAGGTGAGAGGGGAAAGATATAAAAGAGACCTAAGGGGCAACATTTTCACACAGAGGGTGGTACGTGTATGGAATTAGCTGCCAGAGGAAGTGGTGGAGGCTAGTACAATTGTAACATTTAAGAGGCATTTGGATGGGTATATGAATAGGAAGGGTTTGGAGGGATATGGGCCGGGTGCTGGCAGGTGGGACTAGATTGGGTTGGGATATCTGGTTGGCATGTTGGCCAAAGTATCTGTTTCCGTGCTGTACATCTCTATGACTATAATCAATCTTTTCCTTGTGCAGATTCCATAGCATCTTCTTCACATCTTACTTTCCTGCTTAGCACCACATCATCAGTAAACATAGACACGTTAGAGTCAGTCTCTTCACTGTGCTATTAACATGGATTGTTGCTAACTGAGGGCCAGCACTGATCCTTGCAGTGTCTAGCTGTGAGGGGGTAGGTTTAAGGAGATGTGAGACACTTTTATTTTTACACAGAGGGTAGCAATGCCTGGAATGTGCTGCCCGAGGTGGTGGTGGAGTCAGATATAGTAATGTTTAAGAGGCAGCGTGACAGACATGTGAACAGGCTGAGACTGGGGGGGGAGATACAGACCATGCAGAGGCAAAAAGTTTTTCGATTATGAAGGCATCGTGTGTCAGTGCAGTCTTAGTGGGCCGAAGGGCCTGTTTCTGTGCTTTACTGTACATACAAAACCTGCTAAAAACCCAGGGGTAAGGTTACAGATCAGGAGACCCATTCAAATATAAGGAATCCAAGTGTGACCTTCTCATGCCATTAAGACAGCTAAGGACCAATCCCGCTCCAAACTAGAGACCCAGTCAGACACCCGGCAACAATGGCAAGGACTGAAAGACATCACGGGTTCTAAAAAGAGACAGTGCAAGATAGCAGACGATGATATATCCCTCCCAGATCATCTCAACACCTTCTGTGCTTGCTTTGAGCAGAATTTCGGTGGAGAAGTAACACCTATTCCGACAAGTCCTGACGAACCTATCCCAACAGTCACTGTATCAGAGGGCAGGTCAGGTTTCCTTCATGTGAATCCAATGGCAGCGATGGGACCAGATGGAGTACCAGGCCATGTTCACAGAGAATGCACAGATCAACTGGCAGAGGTCTTCTCGGACATCTTCAACCTCTCCCTGCAGCAGGCCACTGTCCCTGTCTGTTCCAAGAGGCCAACACCATCCCTGTGCCTAGGAAGTCTCAATGAGTACCGCCCAGTGGCCTTCGGTGGTCATGAAGTGCTTAGAAAGGATGGTCATGGCATTAATCAACTCCAGCCTCCCCACTACTCTTGACCCACTCCAATTTGTCTATCGGACCAACAGATCCACATGAGATGCCATATCACTTGTCCTTCGCTGCTCCCGAGAACATCTTGACACCAAGAACAGTTACGTAAGAATCCTACTCATTGACTACAGTTCAGCGTTCAACACTATTATCCCCTCGAGACTGATTACTAAACTTAGTGATCTTGGACTAAGCCCCACTCTCTGCAACTGGATCCTCAGTTTCCTGACCCACAGGCCACAATCAGTGAAGATTGGGGACAATATTTCATTCTCACTAACATTCAACACTGGAGCCCCCCCCCAGGGGTGCGTACTCAGCCCCCTACTGTACTCACTGTATACTCATGACTGCGTCACCAAATACCAGACTAATGCCATTTACAAGTTCACTGATGACACCATCATAGTGGGTCAAATCTCAGATGGCGATGAAACAGACTACAGGCGGGAGGTGGAAGACCTGGGAAAAATGGTGCACTGAGAACAACCTAGCTCTTGATGCCGGCAAAACCAAGGAACCCATTATTGACTTTTGGCGGGATGTTACCCATGCCACCCCTCCCCCTACACATTAACAGCACAGAGGTGGAACGAGTGGAGAGTGTCAAGCTCCTGGGAGTGGTTATCCACAACAAGCTTTCTTGGACTCTTCATGTGGATGCACTGGTTACAAAGCATCAGGCAGCTGAGGAAATTTGGCATGATGGCGAATACCCTTGCCAACCTTTATAGGTGTGTCATTGAGAGCATTCAGGATGTATCACTACCTGATATGGCAACTGTACCATTCAAGATCAGAGACAGTTACAGAGAGTGGTGAACTCAGCCTGGACAATCACAAAGGCCAATCTCCTATCTGCAGAATCCGCTGTCAAGGAAAGGCCGCCAGCATTCCTAAAAATCCATCCCACCCTGGCAATGTTTTTCTTCAACCTCTACCATCGGGGAGAAGGGACAGAAGCCTGAACATGCACCAGCCAGTTTCATAACAGTTTCTAGTTGTTAGAATACTGAATGGACTCTCAAACTCTTATTAACATTCGCCTTATCAACATTTTCCTCACTACTATCAGGTCAGAGGAACACTCACTCAACCTGAAACGTTAACTCAGATTTCTCTCCACAGCTGCTGTCAGACCTGCTGAGCTTTTCCAACACTTTCTGTTTTTGTTTCCAATTTCCAGCATCCGCAATTCTTTTGGTATTATATATTCCTTCACAGATGGTTTGTGTCCTCATCACAACTTACTTTCTGACCCATCATCAGCAACCTTAGCATTCACACACTTGGTCCCTCCATTCAAGTCATCCTGATAAATTATAACTTAAGAACAACCAACACTGGTCCCTGTGGCACAACAATCACCACATGCAGTCATAGAGATGTACAGCATGGAAACAGACCCTTTGGTCCAACTTGCCCATGCCAATCAGATATCTTAAATTAATCTAGTCCCATTTGCCAGCACTTGGCCCGTATCACTCCAAACCCTCCCTATTCATATACCCAATCAGATGCCTTTAAAAATGTTGTAATTGTACCAGCCTCCACCATTTCCTCTGGCAGCTCATTCCATACACGCAAAACCCTCTGCGTGAAAAGATTGCCCCTTAGATTTGATTAGATTGCTTACAGTGTGGAAACAGGCCCTTCGGCCCAACAAGTCCACACCGACCCTCCGAAGAGCAACCCACCCAGAGCCATTCCCCTATGTTTACCCCTTCACCGAACACTATGGGCAATTTAGCATGGCCAATTCACCTAACCTGCACATCTTTGGACTGTGGGAGGAAACCGGAGCACCCGAAGGAAACCCACGCAGACACGGGGAGAATGTGCAAACTCCACACAGACAGTTGCCTGAGGCGGGAATTGAACCTGGGTCCCTGGCGCTGTGAGGCAGCAGTGCTAACCACTGTGCCAGTCCCTTCTAAATCTTTCCCCCTCACCTTAAACCTTTGCCCTCTAGTTTTGGACCCCCCCCCCCAAAGGAGTAAATGACAGGTGGGGATAGAGCACAAAGAGAGAAAGAAGGAAATTTGGACAGACAGTGTGGGAGGATGAATAGCTGCTAATGGGGACTAGCAGTGACACTTTGCATCCACATCCAAAGGATCATTATAGGAGGTAAAAGAAGTGATCAGGAAGATAATTTGAATATTGTTGCTTATTACATGGGGAATGTTTTTCAACAATTGATGAGGGCATATTTGGAGTACTGTGTACAGATTTGAACTCCTTACTTAAGAAAGAAACACCAAGAAAAAAAGTCTCAAAAACAGTTTTGAAAAAGGTCACTTGTTAGGGGTGGATGGCATAGAGTCATAGAGATGTACAGCATGGAAACAAACCCAACTCATCCATGCCAACCAGATATCCTAAATTAATCTAGTCCCATTTGCCAGCAGTTGGCCTATATCCCTCTAAACTCTTCCTATTCATATACCCATCCAGATGCCTTTTAAATGTACCAGCCTCCATCACTTCCTCTGGCAGCTCATTCCACACACACACCAACCTCTGCATGACAAATTTGCCCCTTAGATCCCTTTTAAGTCTTTCCCTTCTCAACTTAAACCTATGCTCTTTAGTTCTGGACTCCCCCATCCCAGGGAAAATACCTTGACTATTTATCCTATCCATGTCCCTCATGATTTTATAAACCTGTATAAGGACATTCCACAGCCTCCAATGCTCCAGTGAAAATAGCCCCAGCCTATTCCACCTGTCCCTTTAGCTCAAACCCTCCAACTCTGGGAACATCTTTGTAAATCTTTTCTGAACCCTTTCAAGTTTCACAACATATTTCTTATAGCAGAGAGACCAGAACTGAACACAGTATTCCAAAAGTGACCAATGTCCTATACAGTTGCAACATGACCTCCCAATCCTGTACTCAATGCACTGACCAATAAAGGAAAGCATACCAAATATCTTCTTCACTATCCTATCTATCTGTGACTTCTCTTTCAAGGAAGTATGAACCTACACTCCAAGGTCTTTTTGTTCACCAACACTCCCTTGGACCTCACCATTAAGTGTATTAGTCCTGCCCTGATTTGCTTTCCCAAAATGCAACACCTCATATTTTTCTAAATTAAACTCCATCTGCCACCGCTCAACCTATTGGCTCATCTGATCAAGATGCAGATGTACTCTGAGGTTACCTTCTTCGCTGTCCACTACATCTTCAAATTTTAGTGACATCTGCAAACTTACTCGACTGGCTAAGCCTCTGTCGATAAGAGTTTATAAATTGAGAGGTGATCTCATTGAAAGCTGCAGTCAAGTTCCTGCCACAAACTCTGTTCCCTAACCACCAGCACCATCCCTTGCCTTGACTATTGTGTGAGGAATGGAATTGAACATTGTGGAGACTGAACCAGGTTATTGGCAACTTTTTGAGTCCTGTCCAACCTCGAGCTGAGTGTTTGATGCCATATCCTGCCAATTGGGAAGATTGCCTGCATCGTGTTGCTGAGTCCCTCACTCACCTATTGCTTACTTATCTATGCTACTTAACTCTGTGATCTGCCTGTATTGCTCGCAAGGCAAAGCCTTTCACTGTGCTTCGGTATACGTAACAATAAATTCAATTCAAATTCAAACCTGCTGAAAAACATGAATTCATGTTTTTCGAGTCGGTCCATTCAACTGCTTTCCTGGTTGATCTTTCACCTGTCAGCTGCTTTTTATCAAATTCTCTGGATGTATTCTAATTCGCACCAATGTCTTTCACCCATCCCTATCTGCTTACTGAGCTATGCCGCCTCCTGGTTGGCCAGTGTTTAAAGTTCTTCTGATTCTTGTTTGCAAATCCGTCGCTGCTCCCTCACATCACTCTGTCTGTGAATTTGGCTCTAGCCATAATTCCTACACCATGTACGCATGTACGTGCATGCAAAAAGAAATGAGCCCTGTGCTGTATGAATAATTTTGGCCTCTTATGTGCTCCTGAAATTCATCAGGCCTCTATTAGTATCCCTCTCTGTCTTCTGTGGTTGATACTCCAAGATCTGAAAATCCACCTCGAAGCATCACCGCAGCCTTTCTCCTTACTTCCTTTTAAGACCATTTACAAAACACACACTGTGATCATCACCTGTCTAAACATCTCCTCATGCAGTTCAATGGCAAATCCTGTTTTATAGTGATCTTTAGGGTATTTTACTGTGTAAAACATGCTTTAAAGGTGCACTGTTATGGGCACTTAGTTATTATTGGGTAACGGAGGGACAGGAGAACAGCAGTCTTGTGAACGAACTCATAAACTTGAGCAAAGTTTATGCAGCAGATTGGAATTAATGTTGTTGATAAAGTGCTGATTTAAAACTGACAATTCTGCAGGCCCCAGTTTTTTGTGCATATGTTAACATTGTGTATGTATTAAGATTGTTTTAAAGGGCATTGAGTGACACAACAAGCAAAACTAATGTCATTTACAAAATGCTGTGCAAGAACTGTAACAAACACTACATTTGACAGACAGGCAGAAAACTAGCCACCAGGATACATGAACATCAACGAGCCACAAAACGACATGACCCTCTCTTACTGGTATCCTTACATACAGATAAGGAAGGACACCACTTCGACTGGGACAACACATCCATCCTTGGACAAGCCAAACAGAGACATGCATGAGAATTTCTAGAAGCATGACATTCCAACTGGAACTCTACCAACAAAGACATCAAGTTAGACCCCGTCTACCCCACTCTGTGAAAAAGAACAGGAAATGACATAACCAATCCAAAGAAACTCAAACATATAAATAGAAAGCAGGAATCATCAGCAGTGCTTCACCCAGCGGCCTACTGAAGATGTTGCCTACTAGGGTGACGAAACATCTGGAAATGAACCTTCCAGCTCAGCGAGCAAACCGACATCCAAAACCTCAACCTGAGCTACAAATCTTCTCAAAGCTCGCTGGGCACTCAGTGAGTTACAGAGATTTCCTCTTATGCCATGAGATTTACTTTCAGCCAGTTTGGAATTGTATTTCTGTAACTCCACAGTGCTTCAGGTAGAGCAATGCCTTTTGATGTGCAGCAAATTCACAAAAACCTTTTGTTGGAGGGAATTATTAGGGAAAGTAAACTTAGTCGGTATCCACAAATGTTTCACGATACAACAATAAGTGCAGGGATTGGTTAAAAAGATGTTGTTGAAGATATGTAGCGCTCCGCACAGTTTGAAATTAGAAAGAGGAGAGGGATAGAGAAATTTTAAAACTGCAGCTGATGCAGAAGAGAGAAATATCTGAGAATATTAACTCAGAAAATTGTTTTTAGTATAAGGATGAAGTAGAGGACTGTAACCAAATCAATTAAATATGAAGAGGAAAAAGACGGAGGTATTAGGGTCAGAAAAGAAATGAGAAGAAATTTTGTTTTATTTCACAAGTGTAGGCTAATCTTGCAATAAAAACTATGGGCATAAACTGTGGGAATTGGAAGCAATTATTTTACAGGATGATTTAGATTAACAGAATTAAAAGAAACTGAGTTACAAACTGGACTTTGGCAGAGGAACATCACCCATATGTGGGATATTTGGGAGGGTTGAAAAGAAATATAATTTAGAAAACAAAAGAAGAAATTATGGTGATGTGGCAACATTACTGTCTACAAGATGCACTGCAGAAATTCACCAAAGATCCTCAGACACGACCTTCCAAACCCACAATGACTTCCATCTGCAAGGACAAGGGCAGCACCATCCTGACTTTGAAATATATTGTCATTCCTTCAGTGTCATTGGGTCAAACTGCTGGAATTCCCTCCTTAACAGTACAGTAGGTCTCAGCACGTGAACTACAACGGTTCAAGAAGGCAGCTCACCCCCACTTTCTCAAGGGCAACTAGGGACGGGCAATAAATGCTGACCCAGCCAGTGATGTCCCCATCCGGGGAGTAAGCCAAGAAAAAAGAAATAAGATCCTGAGGGTGGTTGCTGAAAGGATTCCTCAAGAAGGGTTATACCCGAAATGTTGATTTCTCCACCTCCTGATGCTGGCTGGCTTGCTGTGTTCTTCCAGCCTTCTGCTTGTCTACAAAAGGATGTCATGAATTGTGGGAGAGACTAGAACTAGAGGTCACGGTTTTAAAAGGAGGAGTCTTTCGTTTAGAATGGAATTAAGTAAGACATTTGTCCCTCAGAGCATCATGAGCTTTTGAAACTCCCTTGCCCAAAGAGTTGATGCAGTCTGGGGCAGAGGACAATAGATTGTTGGCTAGGTCAGATCGTGGAGAAGGTAATGCAATCATAGCAGCCCATGATCTTACTGAATGGCAGAGCAGGATAGAGCGGATGAATAGCTTGTTGTTCTTAATTTGTAATATTCTATTGTTATTCGATTTCCCCTCCTTTAACTAATCCTTCAACTGTACCTCAAATACTATAAACCCTTATGTTGCAACCTTTTGTGTGGAACTTATTGAATGCCTTTCAAAAATCCCAATATGCTTGTCATTCACCTACGTTATTGACTCTGGTAGTTATAATTTTAGAATAGGTTAGTCAAAAACAAATTTCCTTCCGCAAAACTAGGCTGAGTCAGCCAAATCTTCTCACAGCACACACCTGTAAGAATGGACACCAGCATTTTCCTACCAACTGCTAAATGGCCTGGATTTCCCTGTTTTCACTCTGACTCCTATTTTGAACAGTGTTTTTACATCGAAAACCTTCCAAATAACTGGGACCAGTCTGCAATCCAGAGGTCTTTGGAAAATCACAACCAGAACATCCAATATCTCTGCAGATCAAGTTGTAGAATCAGAGCTTACAATGTCCAGGGTATGTCAAGGCTTTATGACATTTAAAAAAAATCCTGTCTTGTTTCTTTATTAACATTAACATTCCTCATTCTCTTGAGAAGCTTGGTTCCCTATTACATCTGGTATTTTTCTGTCTTCTACTGTGATGACAGACACAAAGTAATTGCATAACATCTCACTATTCCCTGGTATAATTTCTCCTTATTCAGCACCTCAAGATTACTTTCTCCCTTAAATATTGCAGGAGCTCTTACTATCTCTTCATAACTTTCTGGATGAGGAGGTGCCGGTATTGGACTCGGGTAGACTAAGTCAGAAGTCACATGACACTGGGTTATAGTCCATCAGCTTCATTGGAAATCAGATGCTTTTGGAGCTTTTCAATGACACCTGATGAAAGGGCAGCACTCTGAAAGCTTGTGATTTTAAATAAAGCTGTTGGATTATAACCTGGTGTCGCGTGACTTCTGACCATATGTTTCTCCTTAGTTTCTCTCTCCTTTCCCCCCTTTACCAAGTTTTTGGTCATCCTTTGCTGTTTTCCAAAATCCTTCCAATTCTCAGATTTCATCGCTCCGGTTGCTTCTCCTCCTTTTATTGAAAGAGAAGGTGTGCAGATTCGTGAGGCAGTGTCCCAACTTGCCTGCCCTCCTTCCTTCCTTCCTCTTCACCGGCTGACCAAATATAAGGAATGCGGAGCTGAAGTGCTGTTAAATGTTAAACAATATCCCCTTCAAGTTCTGGCAGGGAAGCTGCAAATTCTGACATTGAGCAACAATATGATAAATGATGGTTTCAATCCTGCTAATTTTACAACAGTCTGCGAGTCCATGAAATAATGTTAAAACCTATTAGATAGGATCACTTTCTGCTTTCTGGACAGGCTGCACTGCTTCACTACACTTGGCTTCCATCAGACATTGAATGTCATCTTCCTGTCCTGTAAAAGCAAGGGATCCCTACCCTTCACTATTTGAAGTTTTATTTTTATTCATTCATGGGATGAGGGCGTCACCAGAATTTATTTCCTATCTCTAATTGCCCAGAGGGCAGTTGAGAGTCAACCGCATTGCTGTGGGCATGGAGTCGCATGTAGGCCAGACCAGGGTAAGGATGAGTCCTCCTGACAATGACTTGGAGATGCTGGTGTTGGACTGGGGTGTACAAAGTTAAAACTCACACAACACCAGGTTTATTTTGAAAGTTAGTGCATCCAAGTAAACCAGTTGGACTATAATTTGGTGTTGTGGGATGTTTAACTTCTGACAAAGAGTTTTATCATCACAAGACTCTTATTTCCAGATTTTCATTGAATTCACATTCCACCATCTACTGTGACAGGATTTGATCACAAGTCCCTACAACATTACCTGGGTCTCTGGATTAATAGCCTAGCAATAGGCCATTGGCTCCCCAAGGAATTCAAGATGGAGAGTGTTGCATGGAAGTGGAATTGGTCCGCCAATGATGATCGATTCTAATATCTTCCTCGCTACAGACATCAAGCTAACTGGCTTATCCTGTTTCCTGCTTTCTGCCTCACTCCCTTCTTGAATGGACAGATTATGGAACCTTTCCGGAACCTAGGGTATTTTAGAACATTGACATGGTGAAGACGGAAGGTGGCTCAGTGGTTAGCACTACTACCTCACAGTACCCGGGACCTCGGTTCAATTCTAACCTTGGGCTATTGTCTATGTGGAGCAAGCATGTTTGCCCTAGCAAGCATGCTAGGTGAATTAGCATGGCCAATTCACCTACCCTGGACATCCTTCCACAATCCACAGATGTACAGGGTAGGTGAATTGGCCATGCTAAATTGTCCAAAATGTTCAGGGGTAAATGTAGGGGAATGGGTCAGGGTGGGCTACTCTCCAGAGGATCGGTGTGGACTTATTGGGCTAAAATGGCCTGTTTCCACCTTGTTGGGATTCTATGATTTAAAACATTTCATATGCCATTTCCTTATTATTTAATATTAAATCCTCTCTAGAACACCAACACTCACTTTTATTTATTCTAATTTAAACATTTGCAGAAATTCATGTGTCCATTTTTACATTCCTCTCATATTCTAATTCCTTCCTCCTGATGAACCTTTTGTGATTCTCTCTCATTGTTTATCTTCTGACCAGTCATATGGGCTGCCACACCCCTTTGCAGAATTATATGCTTTTCCCTTAAGGCTGATACTTCCTTGACTCTCTTTGGTTAACCACAGATGATGGTTTTTCCCTTTTAGAATTTTTCTTTCTCGCAGGAATATCCTTACTGAATATTCTGAAATTTCTCTTTGAATGTACAGGTCCACTACTTTTCATCATTTATACAAATGATTTGGATGTGAGCATAACAGGTATAGTTCGTAAGTTTGCAGATGACACCAAAAATTGGAAGTGTAGTGGACAGTTTAGAACATTACCTCAGATTAAAATAGGATCTTGATAAGATGGGCCAATGGGCTGAGAAGTGACAGTTTAATTTAGATGAATGCGAGGTGCTGCATTTTGGGAAAGCAAATCTTAGAAGGACTTATACATTTAATGATAAGGTCCTCGGAAGTGTTGTTGAACAAAGAGACCCTGGAGTGCAGGTTCATTGCTCCTTGAAAGTGGAGTCACAGGTAGATAGGATAGTGAAGAAGGCATTTGGTATGCTTTCCATTATTGGTCAGAGTATTGAGTACAGGAGTTGGGAGGTCATGTTGCAGCTGTACAGGACGCTGGTTAGGCCACTTTTGGGTTGGAAGGATGTTGTGAAACTTGAAAGGGTTCAGAAAAGATTTACAAGGATATTGCCAGGATTAGAGGATTTGAGCTAGAGGGAGAGGTTGAAAAGGCTAGGGCTGTTTTCCCTTGAGCATCAGAGGCTGAGGGGTGACCTTATAGAGGTTTACAAAATTATGAGGGGCATGGATAGGGTAAATAGGGGGTCGGGGAGTCCAGAACTAGAGGGCATAGGTTTAGGGTGAGAGGGGAAAGATATAAAAGAGATCTACGGGGCAACGTTTTCAAGCAGAGGGTGGTGTGTGTGTGTGGAATGAGCTGCCAGAGGAAGTGGTAGAGGTTGGTACAATTGCAACATTTAAAAGGCATTTGGATGGGTATATGAATAGGAAGGGTTTGGGGGGATAAGGGCCGGGTGCAGGCAGCTGGGACTAGATTGGGTTGGGATACCTGGTCGGCATGGACAAGTTGGATTGAAGGGTCTGTTTCTGTTCTGTACATCTCTATGATGCTATGTCTGTCATTGTATCGATATTGATCAATTCCAGAACCAAGTTGAAGCTTTTCACAGTATTTTACTGTATTATTCACTGTCAAATACAAGTAACAATAAATCATCATTCATTCAGCTTATTTATGTTCAACTTTAGTTACATTGTTGTCTCTTTTAAGTTTAAAACACTAACCTTAGAAACTGGATATAAAATTTAACCATATTGGGGTTGTTTCTACCTAGGGGTGCCTTAGTTTTGAGGTAATTATATAATCCTGTTAAGTTACACAATACCAAATCTGATATAAACTGTTGTCTGGTCAGTTCCAGAATGTGCTGCAAAATTATTTCAAAAGCATGATATGACTATTAATGGCAATCTGATTTTTCCAGTTTATATGTAGGCTAAAGCCACCACAATTATTATCAGAAACGCACAATGTTTCTTTCTGCGTACTTCAACCTATATTGTGGTTACTGTTTGAGGGCCTGTAGACCACTCCCACAAAGTGACTAATTCCCCTATGACATAAAATTAAAGAGCTGAATAATTGACCAAAAGGCTTGTTTTGGAGAAGCTTGTGACCCACAGGCACCAATATTGGGAGCAGGGCACCAGGGCACTACACAATATATAACTAGGGAAGGCGAGAGGATTTTAAACTAAATAGTGGAGATGAAGGATCAAATATGGAAGGTTGTGGAATATCAAAGAATAAGGAGCTAAGAGAGGAAACTATAACATGGGAAGAGAGGGTCTGAGGGAAAATAATGGAATATATCATCAAGTCTAGATGTAACAAAGACAACACAAAATACAAAACTAAATGCTCTGTGTCTGAATATATCAAGCACTCATAACAAAGTAAAGGAATTGTTGATGTAAACAAACACATTGGGATGGTCATTGTGGAGACATGGCTTCAGGTAACAAGGTTTGGGTCCTGAACACTGAGGGGGATATGACATGAAAGGAAAGTAGCGAAAGGTACAAGGGTAGCACTGTTAGTCAGGGATGGCATTGAGTTGTAATTAAGGTGGAGAATCAAATTGGCCGGAGATGTGGAATACTTTATGTCAACTTGTACATTGCCCAGGTAATCAGAGAGTCTAAACTTTCAGGCTCTGATTTTCAGTACAGTATCTCACTTGTCATAATCTCTATGCAGGATTTGTTTTCCAGTTTTAGTGAAATCATTGATACCTACCTGGATCTAATGACTGGATCCTCCCCATTCCATTATAAGTTTCCTTCTAGCTCTCAGCATAAGACCTGGACTCATTTAGTGATCATTTCTCACCACTCACCTCCTATTGCACCCACTAACTCCCAATGCTAACTTATGGCCTCATGTCATCTTGACGTCAACTCATGTCCCCATCAAACCCAATAAACCTCCAATACTAAGTGATAACCTTGTACACTCATTCACTCGGTACAGCCTATGCACTGAATCAATAAACCCAACAATACAATTGACATGTGTGGAACTGCTTTGAGAAAAAAATAGCCACCCAAAATCCTTGGCAAAACTAAAGGCATTCCTACAAAACTTTGAATGTTGTACTCAAACGTGCCATCAGGCCACGTCCATCATTGACTGCTCATTTTCTCAATGTGTCACATGTTTAAAGTGAAGTACCAAATCATATGCCACAAGTAAAGTATTTGGAAAGCAGAACTGGATCTAGCAGTGACCCTGGGAACACTTTACAGTATTTCACCAATCCAGGCACAACTATTAGCATTACTGTAGGTTTCTAGCTGTTGATGCTCATTCTACGCTGAGGCAATTCATATTAAAATACATTTTGGGATTCTGTAATGAGCATCCCACAAAGCTACATCAATAAATTAGTACGCATAGTTGCCACCCATGTGCTTTTAGAATGGCCTGTAGCATGAATATATCTGAAAATTACAAACAACTCTTGAGACAACACTAACATAAAAATCCAGACTGCTGAAAACATCTCCTGATGGAGCCAAACTCTTTGCATTCTACACTAATAAAACTTGAAACTTTTTCCAAGTCCTTCGCTTTGCTGCCTTTCTGTTTTCCTCAGTTTCACAGCAGCAGGGTAAGTACTGGCCTGGTTTGCTTGCCCAAAGCTGTGCAGGGTACTTTGGCTCAATCCAGCACAATGGGAATGACCACCAGGGTTACAGAGTAAAGACATAGCAACCTCGACATGCCTCAAAAATTACAAACCCTGCAAAGCCTTGTTATTCAGCCTGTTGACACTCCATTTATACCATTTACACTTATCTGTTGACACTTTTAATTACCTGGAACTATCTTGCCATTACCTCTCCACCTATAAATTCTGTGCCTGTGTGTTTTCCTCCACTTCACCTGATGAAGAAGCAGTGCTCTAAAAACTTGTGATTTGAAATAAACCTGTTGGTCTATAACCTGGAATCGTGTGACTTGTCACTTTTTCCTTCGCTGTTGTTGCAGCAAAGACTGGAACCCCCTCCCTAACAGCACTGCACTGTCCCCACATCACAAGGTATGCAACAGATCAAAAGGTAGCTCATCACCACCTTCTCAAGGACATTAGGAGTGGGCAGTAATTTGTTAGTCTCACCAGGGAATAAGCATTTCAGCTTAAAGGTAAATAGTGAAGGTCATGGCCCACATTGGTATCAATGACATAGATGCATAGATGGATGAGATGCCAAAAGCAGTTTTTTTCAGGAGTGCTGGTATGGATTAAGGATTAACTAATACGTGGAAAAGAGTGGGAATGAACAGCTCATTCTTGTATTGGCAGGCTGTACTGGTGAGGTCCATCAAGGGACAGTACTTGAGCTCCATCTATTCCTAATGAGTCAGATGTGGGGGCCGAATATAACATTTCCAAGTTGAAAATAAAATAAAGCAAAGTTGGGGGGGGGGGGGGGGGGGGGAGTGTGGTTGTGTGTGCTACGAGGAAAATGCTAAGCAGCTTCAAGAGCTTTTGGATAGGCTTTGGGAATGGGAGCACGGTCAGAAAAACAGATGCTCAAAGTATTTCTTGAATAATCAGTGTTAGGAGTCTGGAATGTCCTTGCCAGGTAGTCACTGAAGACTAACATACAGATGCAGCAGGCAGTTAGGAAGGCATCTGTATTTATTGCAAGGCAGTGTTTGCTTGCACCAACCCATTGCAGGCAACTATGCACACACATTGATTGGGGAATGCATGGTTCCAAATACTGTTGTCATCTTCATGTGTGACATCACGTGGAAGTGCTTGCATCAGGAAGCATGTGATTTTGAACTGGGCATCAGTGTTGAGAGAGGGGTGAGGGACACTGAATACACAGCAGGGAGCCCCTGGACTGGGAAGGGAAGAAGGCCTAGATATTGGAGTTGACCAGGAGAGTCCAGGACCCAGGAAGGGATGGCATGAGGAGGGAGCAGAAGCTGGGAGACTCTCTCTCTCCTGCTTTGACTCCCTTCCAGACTCCAGTTTGTCTCGCTTCCCCCCTCCACCACACACTCCAGTTCTCACCCAGATCCCAGTTTCCATCCTCCCAGTCCCAGTCTGTTCCACCTCCCTCCTGTCCTCGACTTGATCCTTCCACCCTGGTCATATTTCTGATTCCTTCACCGCCACCACATTTCCCCTCCCACCCCCAACTCTGCACACATGATTTAAAGCAACACGTCATGTGTAGACTTATTACAAGAGGGCTTGGTTACAGGTATAATGAAGTCTTACACAGAAATATAGAAAATTGAAAAACAATATTTAAGAAGAGAGGGAGTCAGAAGACAGGGGACAATAGGCTGGCTAGCCTGACCTCAATCGTTGGTAAGATTTTACAGTTCATTATTATGGATGAGATTGGAATGCTTGGAAGTGCATGGTGAAATAGGGTCTTGTCAAGGGGAGGTCATGCCTGAAAAGTCTATTAGAATTCTTTAAGGAGGTAAGTTAGACAAAGGAGAGCCAGTGGACGTGATCTATTGGAATTTCCAAAAGGCCTTCGACAAGGTGTCGCATAGAAGCTGCTAAATAAGAATGGAGCCCAGGGTATGAGGGGAGGTGAAGCCTCTTCTGATGAAGGGTCCCTGAATAAAAATATTAACTCTGATTTCTCTCTATACACACTGTTGTATAGAGAGAAATCTGCTAGCATCTGCACTTCTTTGTTTTATATAAATAAGATTCGGGCAGCACGGTGGCTCAGTGGTTAGCATGGCTGTCTCACAGCGCCAGAGACCTGGGTTCAATTCCAACCTCAGGTGACTGTGTGTGTGGAGTTTGCACATTCTCACGTCTGCATGGGTTTCCTCTGAGTGCTCCGGTTTCCTCCCACAATCCTAAAATGTGCAGGTTAGGTGAATTAGCCATGCTAAATTGCCCACAGTGTTCAGGGATGTGTAGGTTAGGTGCATTAGCCAGGGCTGAATACAGGATAGAGCTGAAAAATGTGTTGCTGGAACAGCGCAGCAGGTCAGGCAGCATCCAGGGAACAAGAGAGTCGACGTTTCGGGCATAAGCCCTTCTTCAGGCTTCGGGCTTATGCCCGAAACGTCAACTCTCTTGTTCCCTGGATGCTGCCTGACCTGCTGCGCTGTTCCAGCAACACATTTTTCAGCTCTGATCTCCAGCATCTGCAGACCTCACTTTCTCCTGAATACAGGATAATAGGGTAGGGGAATGGGTCTGGGTGGGTTACTCTGCAGAGAGTTGGCATGGACTTGGACTGAAGGGCCTGTATCCACACTGTAGGGATTCTGTGAAATAAAGGGATGTGGGGATAGAGTGGGATAAAGGCATCAATGTGGACAATCCAACATGATGATATTGAATGGTGAGGCAAGCTCATCAGACCGGATGGCCTACTCCTGTTCCTATGCTCTTACTGTCTATGTGCAGATATGACTGTATTTGCACCTTGATCAGATATGGAATAGATTGGTTAAAATGTTATCTAGCTTCACACTGTGCTGACACTTAGCAAATGATAAAGGAATATAAAATACCAAAGTTCCACAGTAAAATTGAACTTATTTGGTATGCACGGAGATTGAGCTGTGCTGCAGGCTAACAGTTTGTGGCAAGAATAGGAATTGAACAAAAATATTCCTTGACAATGAGTACAACTTGCTGAATCTCTCCATCTCTGATTCTTCACTATAAAAAATATTTTAACCTTCAGCCTCTTCCTCGACAATCACTTGAGACCGATAACATTGGTGTTTTATATCACATCAATGTCATCTCCAAGGATTATCTGAGATTCTGGTTGGTGGAGCATTCCAGTTGGTGGAGTGCCAGATAACACTCAGTTTGCTGAACTTCCTTTAGATTTAGTGATGTCAAGACATTGAGAACATCAAAGAGTATTGAAAAATAGCAGACGCAAGCCACTTTGTCAGTACTCTTCTTTATTCAGGCAGAGGATGTGGCTGTCGCTAGCTAGGCCAGTAGTTGTTGCTCATCCCTGATTGCCCTGGAGATGGTGATGATGAGCTGCCATCTTGAACTGCTGTAGTCCCCTGGGGATTGATACACCTGATATGCTTAGAGTGTATCCCATGTTAGAGTGGGAACTCCACCATTTTGAGCCAGCGACAGTGAAGGAACAGCGATACTCTTCCAAGTCAAGATGGCTACTGGCTTGGAGAGAGACTGCCAGGTGGTGATGCTCCCATGTACCTGCTGCCCTTGTTCCTCTAGGCAGCAGCTCCCAGGTTTGGAAGGTGGCTTGGAGGAGTCCTGATGAGATTCTGCAATGCACCATGTCAATGAGACACACATGAATGAAGTGTTCATTGTCACTTGCCTTTCACGGTGAATATCGCAGCAAAATACAGTGAAAAGCTTCAACAGTCACCACAATCCAACAATAAGAATAAAAAAAAGAAAGATATAGGTGAAATAGAGAGGTCCTAAGTCTTGAGTCAGCTTATCGATGACACCTTATGTGGAAAGGTCATTGGTAAAGGAACTGACGATGGTTAGGCCTACCAGAGGAACTCCCCGAAGATTAGTCCTGGAGTTGAGGTGCTTGGCCTTCCAGCAACCATTACCACCTTGCCTTATGCTTGTATGACTCCAACTAGTGGAAAGATTCCTCCCTGATCCTCACTGATCCCAGTTTTGCTAAAGCTCTTTGATACCTAATCAAAGCATGCAACATCAATGAAACACTGCTCCAAAGCCTTAAATGGTAATCCAAATTGCAAGCTCAACCTTCAAAATATTGGCCGAGCAAGCAATTCAGTTCAGCAGCAAAAAACGTTTCAACCTGCAAAGCCCATAAATCATATACAAGTTAAAAACAATATACAGGCAACTACTCAGCTCTTCGAGGAGAAAGTGAGGACTCCAGATGCTGGAGATCAGAGCTGAAAATGTGTTGCTGGAAGGCAGCATCCAAGGATCAGGAGAATCGACGTTTCGGGCATGAGCCCTTCTTCAGGAATGAGGAAAGTGTGCTCAGCAGGCTAAGATAAAAGGTAGGGAGGAGGGACTTGGGGGAGGGGCATTGGAAATGCGACAGGTGGAAGGAGGTAAAGGTGAGGGTGATAGGCCGGAGTAGGGGTGGGGGCAGAGAGGTTAGGAAGAAGATTACAGGTTAGGAAGGTGGTGCTGAGTTCGAGGGTTGGGACTGAGACAAGGTGGGGGGAGGGGAAATGAGGAAACTGGAGAAATCTGAGTTCATCCTTTTGTGGTTGGAGGGTTCCCAGGCAGAAGATGAGGCGCTCTTCCTCCAGCCGTCGTGTTGCTATGGTCTGGCGATGGAGGAGTCCAAGGTCCTGCATGTCCTTGGTGAAGTGGGAAGGGGAGTTGAAGTGTTGAAGTGGTTGGGTTGGTTGGTCCAGGTGTCCCAGAGGTGTTCTCTGAAACGTTCCGCAAGTAGGCGGCCTGTCTCCCCAATATAGAGGAGGCCACATCAGGTGCAGCGGATGCAGTAAATGATGTGTGTGGAGGTGCAGGTGAATTTGTGGTGGATATGGAAGGATCCCTTGGGGCCTTGGAGGAAAGTAAGGGGGGAGGTGTGGGCGCAAGTTTTGCATTTCTTGCGGTTGCAGGGGAAGGTGCCGGGAGTGGAGGTTGGGTTGGTGGGGGGTGGTGTAGACCTGACGAGGGAGTCACGGAGAGAGTGGTCTTTTCGGAACGCTGATAGGGGAGGGGAGGGAAATATATCCTTGGTGGTGGGGTCCGTTTGGAGGTGGCGGAAATCATCCTTAACCTTCTTCCGCCTATCGCATTTCCAATGCCCCTCCCCCAAGTCCCTCCTCCCTACCTTTTATCTTAGACTGCTGGGCACACTTTCCTCATTCCTGAAGGGCTCATGCCCGAAACGTCGATACCCCTGCTCCTTGGATGCTGCCTGACCAGCTGCGCTTTTCCAGCAACACATTTTCAACTACTCAGCTCTACCTGATCTCTTGTAGCTACCGTGTTGGTATGGAACTCAAGTTTACCTTCTTGTGATCTCAGTCAACAGGGGAATTGATGATGGTGGTGTCTTAGGAGATCATTGGAAGAGTTTTCCCTTGTTCAATATGGTCATTAACTTGCATTTGTTATGAATGAATATTATGTATCAGCCCAAAACAGGTTGTCACTCAGGTTCTGCTGTAGTTTGGGATGGGTTGTGTCACTATCAGGTAGTTGTGAATAGTCTGAATATTCTGTATTTGTCAGCGTACGGTACCAGTCCTGATTATGATAAGCGTTTAGATTAGCACAGCAGGTCAGGCAGCATCCAAGGAGCAGGAAAATCGACGTTTCGGGCAAAAGCCCTTCATCAGGAATGATAAGGCAAAGAGCATTAAAGGAGCACCTGAAGATGGGGTGGGTCAAAATGCTTTCTTTGGGACCCTTAAAATGATGTGGTGATAGCTAACCATCAAAAACAAATCACAGCCACCTTCCTTCACGTCATGGACGTAAAAACAGATACATGACTGCTCTCACCAGTCCAGCACCCAGTCTATATCTAGATAAAAGCTATGAGGAGGTCTGGAATCAAACAGGTCTAGCACAATGGAATCTGGTCATTGGCAAATAGGGTACTGATGAGTAGGTGTTGTTTGAATATGTCCTGGTATCCTATTCCATTGGTTTATTGATTGTTTTTATCTCTGACATTGAAGGTAGATGGAGGCTATGTTTTCATGTTAGTCTGTTTGGCTGTAAACAACATGTTGCAAAAATAGATGGTTGGCTCTCAATAAAGCTTTGTACACAGGGCACAGCGCAAAGAAGCTATGGATCCAATTCTTGGATTATGTCTATGGGACCTGTCAACATTGGGAGATAGTGTGCATTGTTATTTTTAAAAAGAATATTATAATTGATTGGTTTAGAATGTCTGGTTTGCCTCAGCTGCCAGAGTGGAATTTGTGAAATTATGAGCAGAGTATTCTGAGCAGGTTGTTCAATACGGATTGGTCTAATTCTGGGAAACAAAGCCGTAGAGCCATCAGAGGTGACAGTGAGGGAGCATTTTAATAGTAGCAACCACAACACATCATGAGTTAAGTTTGTTCTGGAAAAGGAAAAAGATGATCTGCAAAAAGTGGTTATGGATTAAGGAAAGGTAGATTTTATTAAAGTAAGGCAAGATCTGGCTAAAGTAGCAGTTACTTCCAGATTATCCACAAGTCTCCACACGTATCTTACATCGCAAGGCTAAAAAGGCATTCTTTTTTTCCAGCAAGAACAATTGAACGTCTACAGCTAACAGGTGCAGAATCCCCTCAGGTCAAGAGCAAATTAGGGATGGACAATAAATGTTGGCCTTATCAGCAATACTCACATCCCACAAAAAGAATTTTATAAATCTTACCCTTCCGTATCTATTTGCATAGGACCCCGTTAGCAAGGAGTGAAAAACAATTATTGTTTCATCCAAGTCCCATATGAACACTCGCTGCGGAGAGAGAAAAAAAAATCAATGCTGTCCTCTGTACACTGAAAAATGATAACTCAATCAATAATTGTGAAACAAGAGGGAATTGTAGTTAAGTGCTACTGTGTCATGACCCAGCATTCTACATTACATACTAAAGGACTTTAGGCTGTACACCAAGGCCAGCAAAATCTATTGCTAAGTCACTCAACAAATGAAGTAATAGTTATAGGTGACAGTATATTAATGCTTGATGGTTACTAGATCAGACTGTATTAACTAATTCATACATTTAACAGATCATCTATCAAGAGAATTAACATTAAAAAAATCAATACTCGATTAACTGTTACCGAAAAAGAAAATCACAGAAAGATTTTAAGCTATTCAACGCTTTCATTTTTCATGCATGTAAATTTCATTATTCTATTAGCAAATGCAGCCTTTATTGCTGCTCATGCATCATCTTTTGTGTGGCTTTTTTTTGCTTAGTTTTAATGGAATCAATATGTTAGCCTTACCTCAAGGTCAGTGTCTGGGGGAGGTGAAGGGTTATTATTTCTTCTGCCTCTGCCACGTGACTTTCCATCTGAAACTCGACGCAATCGATCCAATTCTGAATCTTTAGTGGATGTTGACGAACTGTGAATTGTACCAAACTCTCCTGAAAGACAGAATCATTATAAAATTTTAACAAAAATAGGTGAAGGAGTTTGGAAATCACTGTGTATGCTGTCAACTTGCAACCTTAGGGAACCTAAAATTTCAAGAGGAAATTTTGTGGATCTGTATATCTTTACAACAAGATGGTTGGAATAACATTGCAGGTTCATATTACATATAACTGGTTGGGAAGGACAAAATTAACATTTGTAAGGTTAGCAAGTGAATGCTAAATACATTTCCATGATATTCCACTTTCGACCACTTCAGTGGAGGAGTTAACCAGTTTAAAATGTACACAGCAAGGCCTCTTTGAAAAAGCAGTATATTTACATCCAAAATGCTTAAGTATCGGCTTTGAGCATAATTTTTCATACTGTCAACAATAATTTCAAGTCTATGCTTTGTTTCGATTAGCTTGTAATTTTACAAGTATTTACCAATGAAAGCTATATTAGATTCAAGAAAAGTTCCATGCACATTCAAAAAGATTTCATTTGCTGTTGATAATTACACCTCTTGTCTCACATTCCTCTATCTGAATATCATAACCTAAAGGCAAACGTTCCATGCCTTCTTAATAGCAGGCTGCATCCTCGCACTAATATCTCCTGATATGTCTACCAGAACACCGAGAAATGCCTGTCCACCAGCTTCTTTACCTCTCTCCACTTAAGTAACATATTGCTTTTCTATTCTTCCTGTCAAACCTACACTTTCTTCCTTTTACTCCACCTGCCAAATTTTGCCAACTCACTTAACTTGCCTATATTCCTTTTGCAAACTTTCTACCTCCTTTGTTAACTTAATTTCCTTCCTATCTTGGTGTCACCAGCAAAGTTAGTTTGTGTAGGTCTGACCACATCATCCGAATTATTGATATAGCTTGCAAATAATTGATGCCCAGCACAAATCCTGCGGCACTTCATAGTTACAGCTTGCCAATGTGAAACAGACCAATTTATCTCTTATGACTTCTGAGGAAGGGTCACTTGACCTGAAATGTTAGCCCTGATTTCTCTCCACAGATGCTGTCAGACCTGCTGAGCTTTTTTAGCAATTTCTATTTTTATCTCTTCTCTGCTTTTGGTTTTCATGACAATCAACAATGGTTTCATGGTCATCATTAGACCCTTAATTCCACATTCTTTACTAGATTCAAATTCCATATCTACCATGGGGGATTCGAAACTTAGTGAACCAATCCTTTATCCATGTTGTTGCTATTCTCTGTACTGTGCCAAAATCCAGATTGTACCACATCTATAAGTTCCCCTTTATCCACTTATCCTGTTGAGTCTTTTGAAAAAAAAACTAATGAACCAACCTTACATGCTTTCTCTTTCACAAAGCCACGTTGACCACATTATCATTTTCTAAACATCCTTCTTTAACCTCCTTAATAATGTTTTTTTTAGCAATTTCTCTATAACAGATGTTAATCGCCTATCATGTTCTGCTCTCTGTCTCACTCTACTCTTGAACAGAACTGTTGCATTAGTTATTTTTCACTGGGACCCTTCCAGGATCAAGTTATTTTTCTGACAATTATAAACAATGCATTTACTATTCCTCTAACTACTTTTGAAACATGCCTGAAACTAAAGAAACTTGTGAGGACGGCAAGTAAAGAGTTAAATAACCATGGTGAAAAGTTAATGATTAAATAGATACAACAAAAGGACTTGAGGTAGATGTGGAGTTAAGGGTTAATTATACTCTATACCTATACTCGAGGAATTGCTACTGAGTATATGCAAAAGAAGTGTCAGATCACATGGAACTCAAGTCTGAAAAGTTCCAGTTGCATATCCTCCTTTATTAAGAATTGTCAACAGCTACATTTAGTAAAGCGTGAGATTGTACACTTATAAGATTCTGGATTGTACCGCATGACACTTCCCTCTGTCTGTTGGCACTTTGATAACTGGCAGGCTTTTAACCTGGGCCCAACCCATGTACTATTTGTACCTCTTGTCCATTCTTCATGAGAGTAGGTATTGTGACTGTTTTCAGAAAGTATTGACATTCAGTACCACTGAAGTCCAATGCAGTTTGAATCTAGCAATGATCCTAATGTTGGCATGTCACTGAGATGAGGAAAATCTAGTCCATTCAGATCTCCAAGCTATTCTAACAGTAGGTTTTTAAGTAAGGTCTTGGGCAAAGTCCTTTGTCGCCTGTCACAGCTCACTACAGTAGTGAGCTGCTAAGCGAGCCCTGCTATTCCCAAAGTTGTCACAGAGTTAAAAATGCAAATTTCCCCAATATTGCTGATTTTCAGACCGAGATGGATAGAAGGCACCAGCTGGGCTTCAGTACTGAACAAGACTTACTATTTATTGCAAGTAATTAGACATGAGATATCGACATTAATTAACTCTAATCCCCCTTATAAACTCCCCCTTACACAGCTAAAGATGGACCGACAAATAGACAGGGTAAAATAGATCATGAACAAAGGGGAAAACTGGGAAGATAGTTTTAGTTCCCAGGTTCTGTTGTTTGAGGTAATCTTTATGACTCTTCTGCTGGCCTGCACATTACTTTGGCCATCCTACTCTGGATGCTTCTAGTGTTTGGTAAGACAGATAAGGTGGACAGTTCCTTTATAAAAAGTCTCTGCCTCATCAGTTAAAAGTCACAACTGTTGTAGGAAAGATATGCTGGTTATCTTCAGATTTAGTGATTTTTGACTGCAGAGAGGGACCACTCTTGAGCTGAATACACACATTCTCTCTATCTTGTTCTCAGCTCCAAGCTGATCAGTTCCTGAGGACAAGTCACACAGTTGTTGGCAGACAAAAAGACCTCCATTATTGATAACTGATCACTGTCCACAGACCTAACACCTTCCTGTTGCCAACAAAAAACTGCAGATGTACACACCCACAACTCCGAATCATCAAACTTCAATGACTGCTTGTACAAATCACTGTCCACATGATATTGGCATGGGTGCCAGGTTACCTGCTTTTCAATCTGTAACCACCATTTCAAACAGCTGTCTCTCATTTCAGTCCCAGTTTTTAAAAAGATGAAATAAATCGACATGGACTTAATATCCTGAAGCTACAACTCGATGGCTACACCACTGGATAAAGATGTTGCCAGTGTGCCCTTAACTTCAAAAGCTGTAGCTCCCTTTTCAGTGAGTAGGCAACCAGTAAAAGGCTCAATCCACAATCCCGGCTGTGCAGCTTGAATGGAGCATATGCCCCAAGAAATATCTGAACATACAAACGGAAATATGAGTTTTGAGTAGGAGTAGGCTATTTACATCCTCAAGCTTACTCTGCCATTCAATAACAGCATACTTGATATGATTGTGGTCTCAATCCCACTTTCAGTCCTACCCAGGATAACTTTTGACTCCATTGCTGGTCAGGAATCTATCTGCTTCTGCCTTAAAGAATCCAGAGTTCTTAAGAATTATATCAAACTCTTGGCTCTATTTTTCTCCACACAAATGCTGAGATCTACAGAGTTCCTCCAGCATTTTCTGTTTCTAGTTCCTCAACAAATACTCCTAAAAGGTAGATTCTCTTCCATAGTACCTCATTGGTTGGAATGAACTTTTCTGCACAGATTCGGAATCATAGCTTCATTGTTTATATCAATGTAACCAATGAGGACTTGGCTTATGTACTTATTGTAGATAGTAATGGTTTTATTTTCCTGATTTTAATATTATCAGGCCACCAATCTGATGACATGCAGAATTCTATAAGATTCATTTATTCCCATTAAAAGCTTTTCTGCATTAAGCCAATGTACACAATCCTTACCTTCTCACCATACCGGTGTAAAATGACCTCCTTCATGTGCATTTTCAAACCTCCTAAGTTTACTCCTTTTAGTTTTTCTTTTGCATAATCTCCAATAAGAGAGCATCTAATCATTTCCAATCTGACATTACCATCACTGAATCTCCTGTAATCAACATCCTGGGTTCCAACTGACCAGGAACTGAAACGGACCACCCGTGTAAATACGGGAATCGCAACAGCAGCTCAAAAGCTGGAAATTCTGAAGTAGTTAATGCAGCTCCCTCAAAGAACCTCTACCTTCAAAGACTGCATACCATCCACAAGAAACAAGTAAGACACGTGATGGCATATTCTCTACTTGTCTGGATAAATACAGCGAAAACACTCAAGACGTTTGACACCATCCAGGACAAAGCAGCTCCCTGGATAAGAACACATACACTGCTTTAAACTTTCGCACTGTCTACCACAGTGCACACAGGCAGCAATGTGTAGTATATACCAGGTGCAATGCAGCAACTTGTCAAGCTCCTTTAATGGCACCTTTCAAAGCAGTGACCTCTACCACCTGGGAAAAACAAGGTCAGAAGCAGCATGGCAACATCATGACCAGTAGGTTCCTTGCCAGACCACACACCATCCTGACTTGGAACCATATTGCTTCACTGTCACTGGGTCAACACCCTGGAACACTCCTTCTACACCAAGTGGACTGCGACCATTCAAGAAAGCAATTCACTCCCACCTTCTCCTAGGCAATTAGGATTGGCAATAAATGCTGCCCTGAACAGCGATCCACATACCCACCCCATGAATGAATTTTTAAAACCCTGTATTTGCTGAAGGGATGTGTGCATATTAATCACACATTTACACCTAATTTATCAAGGCATAATAATATAATTTGACAGGGGGGTCTTGATTTATGAACACTTGTATTTACAAATGAAATCTCATACAGGGTTGTAATTCTCAATCTGGCCAGCTCCTTAATATTGTCCACTGTTCAATTTGTTTATAAATCAACTTGGTATACAAACTCTACAGCTGAACTGGTTCACAATTGAGGACTACCTGTACAAATAAATATATGAGGGCTTTTGTGGCACAGTGGTAGTGTCCCTATCTCTGAGCCACAAGGCCCTAGTTCAATTCTCACCTGCTCTAGATGTGCAGGTTGATTAGAGAATACCTACAAACAAAATATGATTCAGAAAAATTGCTGGAGAAACTCAGCAGGTCTGGCAGCAGCTATGGGGAGTAAGCAAAATTGAGGTTTCAAGTCCCTTCTTCAGACCGAAGAACTTCCAAACTAAAGGGTCACTCGACTGGAAACATTAATGCCGTCTTCTCTCTAGAGACGCGGCCAGACCTGTTGAGTTTCTCCAGCAATTTCTGCTATCGTTTTGGATTTCCAGTATCCACAGTTCTTTGTTTCATTTTAAAACATGAGACAACTTGATTACTTACAGAGGAACCAAGACCCAACTCTTTGTTCTCCAAATCACCTGATGGCTATTGCTCCAAAACATTTATGGCCAACTTCTGACAGTTAAAACTTTCCAGGCCTATTATTTTTAACTGATTATAAAGTTGGTACATTTTGCAAGTTTTTTTTTCCTTCCAAAGTTTAATGGTCCTAAGAAACCATACATGTATGATTTTGTGCCACATTTCCACACAATATTTGGTTTTCTCTTGCAAGTTTTTGCACGTTTAATAACACCAAGTTGTTGGATGCAATTTGTTTGACTCAAATTAAGCATGTCTCAATAAATTCCAATCTCTAGCATGAGTTAAGCCTATGTTGATAACTCTCACAGCTGGAGGAGATGGGGGGGGGGGGGGGGGGGGTGGAGGGTGGTTTGCAGTTTCTTGCCTATGTAAAACCTTTTAAAGAACATAATTACAAATTCCTTTGGTCCATACTGAAACGGCAATACATAAGCTATGAGGAGGATGCAAAGAGGCTGCAGAGAGATATGGACCATTAAGCAAGTGGGCAAGGACAGGGGTTTGCAATATAATGAAGGTACATTTGAAGTTATCAACTTCAGTAGGAGAAATAGATAAGTAGAATGTTTTTAAATGGCAAAGGGACCTGTCAGCAATCAAAGGGTGTTCTTGTACAGTAATTACAGGCAGTTAATACAGAGGTACAACAAACAACTACAAAAATAAAGGATATCCGAGCCAATATTACAAAAGGGTTGGAGCACAAGAGTAATCTCAGTGCAATTATAGAGGGTTTTTGAGGGACCACACCTGGTGTATTGTGTACAGTTTTGTTCTTCTTACATAAAGGAGTATATATTTGCCTGAGAGGGCGTGTAATGCAGTTACACTTAACTGATTCCTGGGATAAAGGGGTTGGCCAAGAGGGAGTGATTGCGTACACTACACCGATTTGCCCTGGAATTTAGAAGGTGCATGTTCCCATTCAAACATGTAAGATCCTTAAAAGCCTTGACAGGGGATAGATGATGGTTTGCTCTGACTGTGCAACCTAGAACTGGGAATTGCATCTCAAAATAAGGGTGTTGACCATCTTAGACTGGTTAGTGGAGACATTTCTTCACTCAAAAACTTGCATAGCTTTAGAATTCTCTAATCCAGAGATAACCACCTGATGAAGGAGCAGCGCTCCGAAAGCTAGTGCTTCCAAATAAACCTGTTGTACTATAACCTGATGTGTGATTTTTAACTTTGTACACCCCAGTCCAACACCGGCATCTCCAAATCATGACTAAGCCAGAGAGACTTGGATGTTCAACCATTGACAATAGTTCAAGACAGAGATTGCTCAATTTGAGGATACAAAGGGAATTAAGCAGTTGGGATTAGTGCGGGAAGGCGGAGAAGATATAGCAACTCAGCTGTAATCTTCCTGAATGATACAATCTTCAGCAAAGTGAGGATCTATTAGCTTCCTTCCGCTCCTGTTTCTTCTGCTTTTCACAGAAACCATGATGGAAGTGTCCGAAGGAAAACAAGGACTGGACAATTACCAGATTCTAGCGACAGCAGAAGGATGCACCACCGTTTTATTCATTTGACTCATTCCTGGGATGAAGCACTTGAAGAAAAGTTGAACAGGTCAGGTTTTTTTCACTGGACTTCAGAAGAATGAAAGGTTTTTTTAAAAATTCATTCACAGTAGAAGGGCGTCTTCGGCTAGGCATGTACTGCCCATCCCTAGTTGCCCAGAGGGCAGGTGAAAGTCCACCACATTGCTGTGGGTCTGGAGTCACAGGTAGCCAGACCAGGTGAGGATGGGCAGGTTCCTCTCCTAAAAGGTAATCTTAATGAATCCTGCAGGATCCTGAGCGGCTTGATGCAGTGGATTCTGAGAGTATGCAGGCTGACTTTTAAAGTGGAGATGAGGAAAGTTCAATTAAATGGTCACTGTGCTGTGTTCTCCAGAAAATAGTGCAGGCTGGGTCATCAATTTCATTTAAGGCCAAGTTGGATAGATTTTTGATAGAGAAAAGAGATGAGCATTATCGGAAAGAAGACAAGAAAGTGGAGTTGACATGACAATCTATGTTGACAACATGATTCACAATTTTACTGAGGGCTCAATGGCCCACACTTACACCTAACTACAACATTCCTATGACACAATAAGGCATCCAGTCCACAGAGGCACACAGTGACAGCAATGAATGACAACAGAGCTGTAAGTGTGCTTTGAGTATTCAGATTATGAGCATTTAATTGTATTTTTTAATTGCTGTTTGCATGAACTGATTCACAGATGTAGTATTGCCATTAAACTCTCAGTCCCTGCCTCATCTATTCTGTTAGTTGTTTCCCAAAGCACATTGTTCTCTTGTCTCAACTTTGCTCTTCGGATTTCTCTGCCCAGTGCCTTTTAGTTCAAAGGCCTAGCCACAGTCAGAGTTACGTAATTCAACAAAACATTGATTACAGGCCACATTAACTGGTTCCTACCTCAATCAAACAATTCGCTCTTTGCCAAGAATTAGTGCCCGTGAACTATGAATGAAAACCCATTCTCATCACACCACTCCTTGATGCACATTTTAATTTTCTAAAAGGGTCAGTTAGACTCGAAACGTCAGCTCTTTTCTCTCCTTACAGATGCTGCCAGACCTGCTGAGATTTTCCAGCATTTTCTCTTTTGGCTTTAATTTTCTAATCTGGTGGAATGTTCTGCAAAGTGGTCACCCATTCTACGTTCCGCCTGCAAAAAGACCCTGAGCTTCCAGTTCCCTGCCACTTTAACACCCCACCCTGTTCCCTGACTAACATCTCTGTCTCAGGCTTACTGCAGTGCTCCAGAGAAACTCAGCGCAAGCTGGAAGAACAGCACCTCATTTTCCACTTGGGGACTCAATATCGAGTTCAATAATTTTAGGGTCTGAACTCCCCCATGTCCTAGCCCCCTACCTCACACACCAGGCCTCGTTATCACATAGTCAGCCATGACACACTACCCATTGTTAGCCATTAACAGCTATTCACCCTCCCCAGCCAGATTGTTTTCAATTCCTTTGTCTGTCCTTCTTGTTCTCTCTCTCTTTGAGTTCTATCCCTCCCTAATGTTTTACCCCCTCCCCCATCCTATCTGTTGCATATACACTGACATTTTCCTAGCTACCATCAGTTCTGACGAAGTTTCACCCAGGTTCCACAACTCCTCTCCCCCAACCTCATCCCAGATCCAACCCTTCAACTCAGCACTGCCCTCTTGAAATGCCCCACCTATCTATCTTCCTTCCCACCTCTCCATCCACCCTCCCCTTCAACCTATCACCATCACCCCCCCCCCACCTCCACCTATCGCCTTCCCCTAGCCCCACACACCCCATTTATCTCTCAGCCCCCTTTCCCCATCCCCTCGCATTCCCGATGAAGGGCTTATGCCCGAAACATCGATTCTCCTGCTCCTTGGATGCTGCCAGACCGACTGTGCTTTTCCAGCGCCACACTTTTCAACTCTGGTATGACATGACAAACAATTGTTATAATTTCATGAATAGAATAGGATTTCACATGAAAACAAAATCTGCTGGAAATCACAGTGGGTCAGGCAGTTTCTGTGGAGAGAGAGCAAGCTAACGTTCCGAGCTCTGATGAAGAGTCATTTAGACTCAAAACATTAGCTTGCTTTCATTCCATGGATACTGCCTGACCTGCTGTGATTTCCAGCATGTTTTGTTTTCAAGTGAAATCCTGTTCTGTTTATGAAATTATAACAACTGTCCATCATGGCGAAAGTGGGTACTGTAGATGTTGGAGATTAGAG
Source organism: Chiloscyllium plagiosum (assembly GCF_037043375.1). Lineage (NCBI taxonomy): Eukaryota > Metazoa > Chordata > Chondrichthyes > Orectolobiformes > Hemiscylliidae > Chiloscyllium > Chiloscyllium plagiosum. The sequence continues at coordinate 11,572,361 of NW_028270142.1, forward strand.
TCAAGATTAGAGTGGTGCTGGAAAAGCACAGCGGGTCAGGCAGCATCCGAGGAGCAGGAAAATCAACGTTTCTGGCAAAATCCCTTCATCAGGAATGAAGGAATGATCTTTTCCAGTACCACTCTAATCTCAACTGTCTGTCATGTCATACCGTATTGGATCTTAGGAAACCCTGGAGTTCCCAATAGAACAATACTACTAAAAGTAGATTAACCTACGCAGCAAAAGCCATTTCATTTTGTTTTAACCAAAGCTTGATATTGTATTCTTCTATATGACTATAAGCACAGCCTCAATCAGGACTGCACCTTCAGTGACAGCAACTGACAGAATTTCTCTGGGGCTCCTAGACCACATCACCAGCAGTGTCTCCTTATTCAGTGTTCTCTCCACGCACCCACTTGCTTATCCTCCATGAGAGACCATTAGGAACACCATTTTACAATTTGGACAGCTTTTCTTCCAAGCTGTCTAGGCAGAGAAGTCTCTCCAGGAGGACTTGGTCTGAAAGCTACAAAACCTGAGATAAACAGAAGAATTTTTAACCCAAAAATGTGTAACTATTGCCAGGTTCTAGCCAGATCTCTGGTGGTCTCTACTGGCTGGCAATCCTTTCCATTATCACTACCAGGGGATTTTTCGGCATTTTCAAAAGGGTGGAATACAGCAGATCGAGGCTTCTCCTGAAAGTCCTGCTGCTATTGCAAGAAAATTCCACATTTGTGTCCTTCCTGCCTCTGGGAACATCAGGCTCATTGATTTTCATTCTTATGAATACCTACATTATTGAGTGTTTTGTTCAGATATTTGATGTACCAGCTGTTACTGCTACCCACATTATTTATTGACAATAAAAAGGAAACAGTTTCATTACCTGCAGCAGGATCTGTAACGGCTTGGCTAGTAACAGTTGATAAATCTTGGAGCTGGTATGTTGTAGTAGTTGAAGGAGTTGTTGGATTGCTATTGTTGCTTGTCAAATAAGGAGAAGGGTATGCAGAATTGTTATAATACTGTGCATATTGTCCTGGGCCAAAGCTTGCGTAAGAATATTCCTAGAAAAGGCAAGATAAAAATATTTAGATTCTGGCTAAATATTCGTGCCTTTGTACTGAAATAATTCTGCTTGTATCATGTTCATCTCTATCATGTTCATTTCATGCTGAGAGATGGTCCATGTTTAATAAGGCATGGGTAATGAGTGAGTACTCAGTGTCGACACAACAGGAGGTGCCAAAACAGAGTCAAAAAGATGGATCTTAAGGAGTTTAGGAAAGATATATGGCAAAGCAGGAGGCTGAGGAGTTCAGAGGGCAGATCAAAATTATTCAAAGATTGGCTTTTTACAATTTATCTATTCACGTGTGGAATGTGGGTGTCACTGGCTAGGCCAGCATTTATTGCTCATTCCTAGTTGCCCTTGAGAAAGTGGGGGTGACCTGCCTTCTTGATCAGCTGCCGCCCATGTGCTGTGGACCCACTGTACTGTTAAGGAGGGAATTCCAGCAATTTGATCCAATGATAATGAAGGAACGACAATATATTTCCACCGGCCGTGGGTTGACTCATAGTGCTCTTAGGGAGGGAATTCCAGGATTTTGACCCTGTGATAGTGAAGGAATGGGGATATATTTCCAAGTCAGGATGGTGAATGGCTCGGTGGGCAACTTGCAGGTGGTGGTGTTCCCTAATGTATCTGCTGCCCTTGTCCTTCTGGATGGAAGTGGACATGGGTTTGGAAGATGCTGTCTGGGGATTGTTTGGTGAATTTCAAAGAATGGCTGAGGGATGGTAGAGAGGGGGAAGGGGGAAGTAAAGTAACACTGAAGGTCCAAGAGGTATACAAGATTGTATAAAATTAGGAAAGTGGACCTTGAGGACATTCAAAGTGAGCTTAAACCTGATTGATTTCCCTTTACCTGACAATGACCCACAGCAAGGATAGAGAGATAAGGTTATGGGATTTGTGTGGGTGAGGGATAAGGCTTTTTCTAATTTTAAAAATCACACAACACCAGGTTATAGTCCAACAGGTTTATTTGGAAGCACTAGCTTTCGAAGTGCTGCCCCTTCATCAGATGGTTGTCTCATCACAACCAGGCGAAAATGAGGACTGCAGATGCTGGATATCAGAGTCAAGATTAGAGTGGAGCTGGAAACGCACAGCAGGTCAGGCAGCATCCGAGGAGCAGGAGAATTGACGTTTTGGGCAAAAGCCCTTCATCAGGAAAGGGCTTTTGCCTGAAACGTCGACTTTCCTGCTCTTCAGATGCTGCCTGATCTGCTGCGCTTTTCCAGCACCATATTAATCTTGTCTCATCACAACCACCTGATGAAGGAGCAGTGCTCCGAAAACTAGTGCTTCCAAATAAACCTGTTGGACTATAACCTGGTGTTGTGTAATTTTTTTAACTTTGGACACCCCAGTCCAACACCAGCTCCTCCAAATCATGTTTTTTTTTCTAACGATGAGTAGCAGAGATAGGAAAACTAGAAATGACAGTGTTGAGAAAGTCTGTCCAAGGGTAACAAATGGTAGATTAGGAGGCAGGCAACGTTACATAGGTGTCAGAAAATGGCCTAAGTAGCTGACTGGATCTGGAGTAAGAGGTTAATAAATGTTAATTGATCCAATGCTCCCCGATTTTAAGCCTGAGAAGAATGAAATGGATTTGAACCTGGAGCAGCACTGGTGTCTGCGGGAGAATAACTTCAGTTTTGTTCACATTACATTTGTTTAAATTTTGGCTTATTCAGCTATTAATATAGCAGAGACAGTTGGAATACTAGTGGAATATATGAGGTCAATAGAGAAGATGATGAGTTGTACCTGATAAGTAAAAGCTGACTGTGCTACTGAACAGCATTGCAAGGAAGACAGAAAGAACTTTGATTTTGATAGGATTGTTTGCTAACCTGAGGACATCTCAGGATCTGTTATAGCCAATTAAGTACTTTTGAGGTGTACAGACTGTTTGAAGGTAGGAAACATGACAGTTAATTCACATACAGCAATATGCCACAAACAGCAATGTGCCAATGCCAGAAAATCAACTTGATCAAGGGTTCAATATTGTATCCTCAAAGGCCACAAATTTAATATCTCAACCAAAAGGTGAGATCTCCAGCTGCCTCTGCCCTGAACTGGAAAATCAGCTCAGGTTTTCTACACGAAGGTTCGATTTTCAAAGTGGGGCAATGTCCAGATGCCGACATTCCACTGAAAGTGTGTCTTGTAAATGCAACTGGGCAGATGTTTGGCACTCAATTAATGGCACTGAGTATGTCAAGGAGGCAGGGACTGCCTGTCAAACACCAGCAACAAAACCAAGCAGCAACCAGAATGGAGGCTGCTGATGCTTTATCAAAGAGAGAAGGTAACTCTGTCAAGAGTCAGAGATGGTTAAGACAAAGGGAAGTGGGGATGCAGCAAATAAAGGTCTGGTGCTGGATTCAGTGCAAGAACCCCAATGAACTGAACTGTCTTATCAACTCAAAAGCAAACTTGCAATTCTTCATGCAATCGATCTGATAGCAGTGCACAACCACATACAAGGTTCACCAAACTGTCCACACCCTCCCCAGTCCACTACAAGCTCCTCATGCAACTAAATGCAGGCGAGTACATTCTCCACTCTATGCCTCCCACCTTCTATTGAAGATCATGATTCACCCCAGAGATTTTGGGATCCAGCATGGGAATCTGGGAATACATGTCTACAGCATTCTTGGACTGATTCCTGACCTCAACAGCAACTACAAATGTCTACGGAGTGAGAGTGAATAGGTGGGTCTGCCAATGCTGACCCACAGTGTTGCCATATTGCAGCAGACCAGATATTACAGCAACATGAACAGGACTGGTCATTTGGTAAACACCAGGAAATCACTGGAATGGACAAGGAGGGTATGTATTATCGGGTGTGAGCAGAACTACGAGAGGGCACTGTTGCAAAGGTGAATGGTGCAGCATTGAAGATGGGAATTTGCTCCATTGTGTGTTGAAACTTTATTGCTGGAACAGCACAGCAGGTCAGGCAGCATCCAGGGAACAGGAGATTCGACATTTCGGGCACAGGCCCTTCTTCAGGAATTCCTGAAGAAGGGCCTGTGCCCGAAACGTCGAATCTCCTGTTCCCTGGATGCTGCCTGACCTGCTGTGCTGTTCCAGCAATAAAGTTTCAACTTTGATCTCCAGCATCTGCAGACCTCACTTTCTCCCCGCTCCATTGTGTGTGTCAGTTTCTTTGCTAAAGTCATCCAAAAGCAATGCAGACAATGTCCATGTTCCTTTTAAAGGCTCTGAGGTTTCAGCTATCAACCACCCTCCTAGGCAGTGTATTCCACATTCCCACGACTGTCTGGGTGAAAAAATGTTTCTTCTGAAACACCCTTTAAACCTCTTGCCTTTCACTTTAAAATTATGACATTACAAAAAAAAACTTTAAAAGTTTGTAACGGAGTGGAGGAGTTTGGAGTTGTTTCTGTTCTCGTCATCCAGCATGGAATCTGGCCCTTCAGGCCAACTCGTCCACGCTGACCAGATTTCCTCACCTGAACTAGTCCCATTTGCCTGCATTTGGCCCTATCCTTCTAAACCTTTCCTATCCATGTACTTGTCCAAATATCTATTAAATGTTATAACTGTATCCACCTCCACCACTTCCTCAGGCAGTTCATTCCGTACATGCAGCACTCTCTGCACGAACAGGTTGCCCCTCAGATCCCTTTTAAATCTTTCCCCTCTCACCTTAAACCAATGTCCTTTAGGTTTGGACTCCCCCCTCCTGGGCAAAAGACCTCGGCTATTCACCTTTTCTCTGCCCCTCAGTTTTATAAATCCATATCTTTGGGTATGTGCACCCAAGAACAAAATTATTAATACTTTAAACCTCTGTAGGGTCACCCCTCAGCCTCCTAAGCTCCAGGCAAAAAGAAAAGCCCCAGCCTATCAAACCTTCCAGTCAAGGTAACATCCTTATAAATCTTTTTCATACCCTTTCTAGTTTAATAACATCCTTCTTATAAGAGGGCAACTAGAATTGTACACAGTATGCCAAATGTTCGCCAAGGGAAATTTAAATGGGACTAGATTAATTGTGAAAACTGGGCAGCATGGACATTTTGGGCTGAAGGGCCTGTATCCATGCTGGAAACCTCTACGACTCTATAAAGTAATAGGAAGACAGACAGTTGCAAAGGAGGAAGGGCAAAACCCAAGATAATTTAATCCATATTTAATAATAAATAGCTGGCCTGTTAGACTGGTCTTGCTAAATATGATTATGTTTGTGACCACTGGTGCCGAGTCTTGCACAGGGCTATGATACTGGTGACATGTTAAGAGTTGGAAGCTATTTGCTTCTACTTGGGGAAAGGTTGTGACTGTCAAGATAAGGTAGTGGTTGACCGATACAATAATGTCATTGAGTTTTGAGAAGATTTGTAGCTCAGGTTGGGGTTCTGGATGTAAGTTTGCTCGCCGAGCTGGAAGGTTCATTTTCAGATGTTTTGTCACCACACTAGATAACATCATCAGTGAGCCTCCGGTGAAGCACAGGTGTTAGTGACCTGCTTTCTAGTTATCGGTTTAGGTTTCCTTGGGTGGGTGATGTCATTTCCTGTGGTGATGTCATTTACTATTCTTTTTTCTCAGAGGTTGGTAATTGGGATCCAACTTGATGTGTTTGTTGATAGCGTTCCAGTTGGAATGCCATGTTTTTAGGAATTCTCATGCATGTCTTTGTTTAGCTTGTCCTAGGATGGATATGTTGTCCCAGTCGAAGTGGTGTCCTTCCTCATCTTTTTAAGGATACTAGTGAGAGTGGGTCATGTCTTTTTGTGGCTAATGGATGTTCATGTATCCTGGTGACTAACTTTCTGCTTGTTTATCCAATGTAGTGTTTGTTACAGTGTTTGCAAGGAGCTGATTGCCAGATACTCAGACCGCTTGGCATCATGGTAGCCCACAAACCCACCAACACACGAAAACAGCAGCTAATGAACTGGAAAGATCCTATACAGACAACAAGCAAAACTAATGTAATTTACAAAATACTTTGTATAGATAGATAGCTTTGTAGTGTTGTTAAACTGTCCCTAACAAGGTTACATTTGCAGGTAATATCACTGGCAAGGAGATGTTACACTAACTCTCCAGACCACTGTGAGATAATGGAAAAGCACTCTGTGTCCAAAAGCAAAGTCATAGAGTTATAGAGATGTACAGCACGGAAACAGACCCTTCAGTCCAACTCATCCATGCCAACCAGATATCCCAACCCATTCTAGTCCCACCTGCCAGCACCTGGCACATATCCCTCCAAACCCTTCCTATTCATATATCCATCCAAATGCCTTTTAAATGTTGCAATTGTACCAGCCTCCACCACTTCCATACACGTACCACCCTCTGTGTGAAAAAGTTGCACTTTGGGTCTCTTCATCTTTCCCCTCTCACCCAAACCTATACCTTCTAGTTTTGGACTTCCCAACCCCAGGGAAAAAACTTTGGCTATTCACCCCATTCATGCCCCACATGCATACATGAGGATCAGTGGTTGGCACATCGTGGGCTGAAGGGCCTGTTCTGTGCTGTACTGTTCTATGTCCTATAATTTTGTAAAGCTCTATCAGGTCACCCTTCAGCCTCTGATGCTCCAAGGAAAACAGCCCCTGCCTATTCAGCCTTGCCCTATATCTCAGATCCTCACAACATCTTTCCAATAGGAAGGAGGTTGGGATAACTGCTCGGCATGGACGGGCTGGACCAAAGGGTCTGTTTCCGTGCTGTACATCTCTATGACTCTATGACCAGAATTGCACGCAATATTCCAACAGTGGCCTAACCAATGTCCTGTACAGCTGCAACATTACCTCCCAACTCCTGTACTCAATACTCTGACCAATAAGGAAAGCATACCAAATGCCTTCTTCACTATCCTACCTACCTGCGACTCCACTTGCAAGGAGCTATGAACCTGCACTCCAAGGTCTCTTTGTTCAGCAACACTCCCTAGGACCTTACCATTAAGTGTATAGGTCTTGCTAAGACTTTCTTTCCCAAAATGTAGCACCTCACGTTTATCTAAATTAAACTCCATCTGCCAATTCTCAGCCCATTGGCCCATCTGATCAAGATCCTGTTGCAATCTGAGGTAACCTTCTTCGCTGTCCACTACACCTCCAATTTTGGTGTCATCTGCAAACTTACTAACTAAACCTCTTATGCTCGCATCCAAATCATTCTATGTTCTGTAAATAAATATTACAGCACAGTACAGGCCCTTCAGCCCTCGATGTTGCGCCGACCTGTCATACCAATCTGAAGCCCATCTAACCTACACTATTCCATATACGTCCATATGTTTGTCCAGTGACGACTTAAATATACTTAAAGTTGGCGAATCTACTATCGTTGCAGGCAAAGCATTCCATACCCTTACTATTCTCTGAGTAAAGAGAGTCCAATATCTGTCTAATATCAATCACCCCTCAATTTAAAGCTATGCCCCCTCGTGCTCGCCGTCACCATACTTGGAAAAAGGCTCTCCCTGTCCACCGTATCTAACCCTCCGATTATTTTATATGTCTCTATTAAGTCACCTCTCAACCTTCTTCTCTCCAACGAAAACAGCCTCAAGTCCCTCAGCCTTTCCTCGTAAGACCTTCCCTCCGTACTAGGCAACATCCTAGTAAATCTCCTCTGCACCCTTTCCAAAGCTTCCACATCCTTCTTATAATGCGGTGACCAGAACTGTACACAATACTCCAAGTGCGGCCGCACCAGAGTTTTGTACAGCTGCAGCATAACCACATGGTTCCGGATCTCGATCCCTCTATTAATAAAAGCTAAAACACTATATGCCTTCTTAACAATCCTGTCAACCTGGGTGGCAACTTTCAAGGATCTGTGTACATGGGCACCGAGATCTCTCTGCTCATCTACACTACCAAGAATCTTACCATTAGCCCAGTACTTTGCATTCCAGTTACTCCAATCAAAGTGAATCACCTCACACTTGTCCGCATTAAACTCCATTTGCCACCTCTCAGCTCAGCTCTGCAGCTTATCGACATCTCTCTGTAACCTACAACATCCTTTGTCACTATGCACAACTCCGCCAACCTTAGTGTCATCTGCAAATTTACTAACCCACCCTTCTACGCCCTCATCCAGGTCGTTTATAAAAATAACGAACAGCAGTGGACCCAACACTGACCCTTTCGGTACACCACTAGTAACTGGACTCCAGGATGAACATTTCCCATCAACCACCATCCTCTGTCTTCTTTCAGCAAGCCAATTACTGATCCAAACTGCTATATCTCCCACAATCCCATTCCTCTGCATTTTGTACAACAGCCTACTGTGGGGAACCTTATCGAATGCCTTGCTGAAATCCATATACACCACACCAACTGGTTTACTCTCATCTACCTGTTTGGTCACCTTCTCAAAGAACTCAATAAGGTTTGGGAGGCACGACCTACCCTTCACAAAACCGTGCTGACTATCCCAAACCAAATTATTCTTTTCTAGATGATTATAAACCCTATCTCTTATAACCTTTTCCAACACTTTACCAACAACTGAAGTAAGGCTCACAGGCCTATAATTACCAGGGTTGTCTCTACTCCCCTTCTTGAACAGGGGAACCACATTTGCTATCCTCCAGTCTTCTGGCACTATTCCTATAGACAATGACAATTTAAAGATCAATGCCAAAGGCTCGGCAATCTCCTCCCTGACTTCCCAGAGGATCCTCGGATAAATCCCATCCGGCCCAGGGGACTTATCTATTTTCACACATTGCAGGATTTCTAATACCTCTTCCTTATGAACCACAATCCCACCTAGTCTAGTAGCCTGTATCCCAGTATTCTCCTATACAACATTGTCATTTTCTAGAGTGAATACTGACGAAAAATATTCATTTAGTGCTTCCCCTATCTCCTCTGACTCTACACACAACCTCCCACTACTATCCTTGATTGGCCCTAATCTTACTCTCGTCATTCTTTTTTTCCTTAAATACCTATAGAAAGCCTTAGGGTTTACCCTGATCCTATCTGTCAACAACTTCTCATGTCTCCTCCTGGTTCTTCTGAGCTCTCTCTTTAGGTCTTTCCTAGCTACCTTCTAACCCTCAAGCACCCTAACTGAGCCTTCACACCTCATCCTAACATAAGCTTTCTTCTTCCTCTTGACCAGAGATTCCACTTCCTTCGTAAACCACGGCTCCTGCGCTCTACAGCTTCCTCCCTGCCTGACAGGTACATACTTATCTAGTACACACAGGAGCTTTTCCTTGAATAAGCTCCACATTTTTAATGTGCCCAAATGATGAAAAGTAGTGGACTCAGCACCAATCCTTGTGGCACTCCACTAGTCACAGGCCTCCAGTTTGAAAAACAACCCTCCACCATTATCCTCTGTCTTCTACCTTTGAGCCAGTTCTGTATCTAACTGGCTAGGTCTCCCTGTATTCCATGAGATCTAACCAGTCTCCCATGGGTAACCTTGACGAATGCCTTACTGAAGTCCATATGGATCCATGAAGTATTCTTTTAGTTTTCTGCTGATTGTCAAGTACAGGAATTGAATGGCAGTCATTAAACATATACTTTTGCTTAAACTATTACTGTATCATTAGAAACAGAAAGCCAAAGTCTCAGTGAGTTATGATGCCTAAAGTTGCACTATCTTATGGCCATCCCTCATTATAAGAGCTCAGTTTGGGATCACAGTTTGGCAGCACTTAATTACTGTCCGCACCTGCATTTGATTATGTACAATGTTTTCGTTTTAACTATGTGTTGGAACTTTCCAATCATATGTTCACTGCAAGTCAGCTTTTGGTGTGAATTTTGCCTTGAGAGCCAATGCATATTTTGAGCAACTGAACAGCTTGTTCAAAACTGTTACTTTGCGTTTTGGCAGCCACATGATCTACGGTTTCTTGAACTTCTGTAATTTAACTTCTATGCAAATATTTCATTCCACGTTTCTCCTTTCACATTCTAAAGAGAATAGTTATTCTTCGCATCTGAGACTGGAAATAAACAGTTCATATACAGTGCCTCGAACACAGCAACGGTCTAACTAGAGTGTTTTCAAAAGAGCTGAAGCATAGAAAAGGCGTAAGGTCAGATGACAAGAAGTTTAGTCAAAGTGTTACGATTTAAGGAGGACTGAAAAGTAGGCAGGCAGTGAGGTTTTAGGATAGATGTTAGGATCACGCAAGTGAAAGAACAGCTGCTAAACTGTGGAGAAATTAAAATGGTGATGTGCTGAAGGCCAGATAGAAGGATATCTTGAGAGACTTGAGAGACTAGAGGGAAGTGCAGGGATTGGGAGGAGAGAGAGCTGAAAACAAGGTTATGCAGCCTCTGGAGGAGTGTTTTTAATTAAATTTTGACTAAATTATGCAAAGAATCTAATACATGTTTAATGCAGTCACCCAGTATCCATGGTGGGGGGCGGGGGGGGGGGGGGGTTTAAAAGTATTTCAGGCTTTACTGGCGAATGAGGCAATATTGTTCCTCTTGGTCCTAGTTTTCTGCACTAAAAATAATGTATCAATGTGCATCAATTTCTCCCATTCAGATTTCAAGGAAGACCTCTCTATCGATACCATAAACTAGATTGCTAATGTTCAGAAGGTAACTGAATGTTTGCTGCATATCATAAACTGATAGTCCCCATCTGAAAAGGAAGCTACAAAGAACGTCAGATATTTGGAATGTGTTGCTGGCTTGAGAATGCAAGATTAAGCCGAAAGAGCTATGAGCTAGAACGCTGGGCTAGAGAGAGAAAGGGCCAATACATTTGACTGAAATCAGATATGTGAAATGAAAGCAAAATACTGTGGATACTGGAGATCTGAAATAAAAACAGAAAATGCTGGAGAAACTCAGCAAGTTTGGCAGCATCTGTGGAGAGAGAGAGCGAGAAAGACAGACACAGAGAGAGAGAGAGAGAGAGATAACATTTTGTGTCCAACATTTTCTTCGGAATTGAACAGAGCTGCAAAATTGATGGGTTTCAGGCTGTTAAAGGTGGAAGGCGGGGAGGGGAATGCAAGTGGAATACAAGAGCAGATCAATGAAAGGTTCTGGGAGATGAGAGGTCCCACAGAACAAAAGACAAATGGAATGCTAATGGTGAAAGTGAAGACACCACATAGATCCAGAATAGGAGCTAATGACAAATAAAGATGAGCTCTAACTGAAAGCGAAATCATGAAAACAAGATGCAGGCACTCTCGGTGTTTGGGGGGGTGGGGAAGTGGGGAAACAGAGTGTGGAATAATCAGAGGACAGAGTTCCTTATCTGAAGTTCTCAAACTCAATGTTGACTTGAGAAGGCTGTTCCGGGCCTACAGTTGCCATAATCTTCCCAGACCATTGGGTTACTCCCTGAATAGAGAGAGTGTGAGACCGCGAGGTGACTGGTGGTGGTTTAACTGAGGGTCACCATGCCTCAGCCAAGGGGAGAGGTTAAGCAGGACAGTCTTGCATGGTAACCTCAGTCAGATCAGGAACGGAATCCTCACTGTTGGTGTCCATACTGCAATCCAGCCTCCTTCTCCCCACTTATATTAGAGTTGATCTTTCTCTGCACTGTCTGTCGCTGTAACACTATATTCTGCACTCTGTTCTATTACTCCAATGTAATTACGTAAGGTATGATTTGTCTGGTTAGCACACAAAACTATACATTTCACTGTTTCTCAGTACATGTAACAATAATAAACCAAATCACACCTGAGCCATAGTCACCCTTAGATTAAACCACCACTAGTTCTCTCTCTCTCTCTCTAATGACGAGGAGGTGCCAGTGTTGGACTGGGGTGGATAAAGTTAAAAATCACACACCAGGTTATAGTCCAACAGGTTTATTTTGGAAGTACTAGCTTTTGGAGCACTGCTCCATTGTCTGGTAGGACTATGGTGACTTTATCTATTTTTACAATGCCTGAACTGAAAACAAAGTGTTTCACTGGAACACTGCAGCAGAACTAAGACAGGAATGTGATCATATGATCATAACAGCAGGATGGTATATCGGACTGGAAGGTGAGAGTCACGCTTGTGGACTGAAGCAGAGGTCAGAAGTTTAAAATAATATAAATCAGAAGAATGGCAGAAATATGTAGAGTATTGAAGATACCTATATCGTCATGTGCATGTGATGGGAGTTAGAGAGAATTATGAACTGAATACTGTAAATGCATAAGGGTTTGTTTTTGTGCTGCTCCTGACTTCACCAAATGAAATGTAAACTTACTATTTCTGGGCCTTTTCTCCACTATTGCCTGTGGAATTAACCAGAGAGTACATTCTCTGATTTTAAGTCTTTTGTAGAATAATAGTCTGGGGTCCTTTGTTCATGACGGGATTCTAAATGGCACGCTGGAAGTGGTCCACCCACAGTACCCGGCAAGACGTTTGCGGCAGGTCAATAGACTGTTTTTCAAAGTGCCTGTAGTTCCTTTTGCTTTATTATAGTTCCATTTGCAACAATTAAAATAAATCCTATTACACATTTCCATTCTTGACTAATTTGATTTGAATATTTAATTTAAAATTTTCCCATAAAACAATGAGGAATTAATAAAATAGCACTGTTTGATCTACAATACTGGTAACATTGCTGGATTTATTTCGTAGCTACATCGATATAGTTTAGCATTGCCTTAATGCAATAATGTTTGCACAACAATATCATGTAAAGCATAAAAGTGCAACACCTGATGTGAATTGTTGAAGCCTGTGGAGTTTGTCTGAGAGTTGCTTCCTGTGTAAATTCCTGATGCTGATGTAAAACATCCCCCTGAAAAAGAAAACTGTTGTCAGACTTTTATTTTCTTCCAGAGAATCTCATTCTTGCATCTCAGGAAAATAAATTAACAAGATATACTAGAGGTAACAACATAAAATGCCACATTGCATACGACTGGCTAACTTATTTCCCAGTTACCAATTCTGGATTCTCACACCCAGTAATTTCTGAGCGTGGATTTTGTTTTAACATCACTCATTCACAGGATGCAAGCATCACTCACAAAGTCAGCATTTCTGACATGGTTTGCTAAATCATTTCAGAGGATAACTCAGAGTCAAATACACTGCTGCTAGTCTGGAGTCCTATTTAGAGTCGATCAGTTATGGATAGCAGTTGCCCTTTCAAAAGGACATTAACAAACCCCACGGGGTTTGAAAACAATTTGGTAGTTTCAGGGGCTCCGTTACTGATATCAGCTGTTTACATCAAGCTGCCTAGGTAGGATTTGAACTTGATTTCCAGATGACTAGCCCAGTAACACAGCCTCAATGGTGTCACAGCCACTGATGTCACCTGATATGGTACTGCCTTGAGAAGAAGCATTTAAAATTGCAAAAATAAAAAAGTGGTTACATGATAGATTTCTTTTTAAATTGGAAACCAGGATTTTTTTCTGAAGATTCTAAACTCATTTTGGAATCAGATAATTCCATAACCTCAAGATATTGCATTTATTTTAGAGCTTCACAATGCCCCTTGGGTGGGGGGGGGGTGGTGGGGGTGGTATTGACTTCCCCTGAACCCCGAGTGGCTGAAGGCTAAACGTGCCCTAAACTTTACTCTACACATGCCTCCATGATGAATCAATTAAGCGTCATGGTGTATATCTCTGTACGTATAGTATAGGGGCTATCTTAAATACAAGTACACAACTATATAAAGTGTACACATACAACTCATTCCTCCCTGGACGGAACCTAAAATGACAAAAGAATCCATAACTAGTTCTTCAATAATTACTCCTTTTTACTAGACCCCATTATTTATTTTGCAGGAGGCAGGAAGTATCATCAATATTTAAATGTAAGCAGTTCTCCCCCTCACACGTGATGTAAGACCAGTTTCAGTGGTGCTATAAGAAAGGCAAAATATTGCAGATGCTGGAAATCTCAAAGTCCGGACGAGATAAAGGTGACAATTTTCTTCCCCTTGAAGGACATTCATGAGCTCGATTATGCTCCTTTTTCACAATAACCCATTGGTTTTATGATCACTATTACTGAGATTATTATTATGCTCCTTTTTCACAATAACCCATTGGTTTTATGATCGCTATTAATGAGATTATTATTTTATTCCAGATTTATTAAGTGACTGAATTTAAATTTTTGGAACTGAAAAGGTAGTATTTGAACTTGTGTCTCTGGAACATTTAATTGTGTCCTAGCCCAGTAACAATATTATAGTAGGGTTCTTTAAAACCAACAAAACAGTTTAGTCACTGCTTCTACAGGGAGATCGCTTAGTATCTTGGGGCAGACTTTCTTCGTTACAGAAGAACTGGAGATCTGAAAGAAAAAACAGAAATTGCGGGAGAAACTCAGCAGGTCTGGCAGCATCCATGGGAAGCATCCGGTGGCTTTTCATCAGGCTCCGCCCCCAGCTTTGGCTTCAGCATAAATATCACTTTTTCCCAGCTCTAGTAAAGACTCACCAGACTTTAAACGTTAACTCTGTTTTAATCTCACAGATATTGCTGAGTTTCTCTCTCAATTTGGAATCGTAGAATTCCTCCAATGCAGATACAGGGCATTCAGTCACCGAGTCTGCAATCATCCCAGTAGCACCATGTTTACCATAGTTCACCCATCTAACCTGTACACCTGCAATTCAATATGGCTAATCCACCTAACCTGTACATCTGCAATTCAACATGGCCAATCCACCTAACCTGTACACCTGCAATTCAACATGGCCAATCCACCTAACCTGTACACCTGCAATTCAACATGGCCAATCCACCTAACCTGTACATGTTTGTATTGTGGGAGGAAACCAGAGGACCCGGAAGAAACCCACGCAGACACAGGGAGAACGTGCAAACTCCACATAGACAGTCACCCGAGGGTGGAATTGAATCTGGGTCCCTGGTGCTGTGAGGCAGCAGTGCGTACCACTGAGCAACCCTGCCACCCATTGTTTCTTCATTACAACTTGGGTATCGGGTATTAACACAGGCAGAATACAAAATGACAAAGCAAACAAAAAAAAGTCTGCCTGTGATAGCAGGACTACCATAATTTTTATTCAATTAAGTGGATAGAAAACTGCTGGGTTCCCTTATATTTAGTCAACTCTTCCTGCCCAGATATTTCACGGTTAAATGCTGAAAAGACCACATGCCAATCAAGTGAGCTGCTTTGTCCTAGATGATGCCAAGCTTCTTGAGTGTTGTTTGAGCTGCACCTGTACAGGTTGTCCCATCCCATAACCGACGTGCACCCTGTGGTTTAAACCCAAGGAAACCTAAACACATAAATAAAAAGTGGGCCATGTCACCAGTGCTTCACCGGGGGCTCACTGATGATGTTATCTCATGTGGTGATGAAATGAATGAAAACAAACCTTCCAGCTCAGTGAGTTAACTTACATCCAGAACCTCAACCTGAGCTACAAATCTTCTCAAAATTTGCTAAACGGAGCGCCTAGTGGAAACCTAAGCAGACACAGGGAGAACATGCAAACTCCACGCAGTCACCCAAGGCTGGCATCAAGCCTAGGTTCTCCCCCACACCCCCACCCCGCCGTGAGGTAGCAGTGGCAACCACTTCAGAGGATATTCACTGTATGGCAATTATACTTCAGTGTGAGGTAACCAGTACCCCCTCCAGGATGTTGATGGTGAGGAATTAGCAATAAAAATGCATTGAACGTCCTGGGGCGGTGGTAAGATACTCTCTTAGTGCTGAAGGAACTTGTATGGTGCCAAAATGACCTTGTCACTTTCCAGCTTAAAGCTAGATACTGTCCATGTCAGGCTGCATTTGGACATGGGGCACACTGCACTTCACCACCCGTGGAATCACAAATGCTTGGTCCAATTATCAACAAATATTACAGCTCAGTTCATCTGAAAGATGGGTAAGGGTTGAGGGAATATCAGTTGCTCTTAAGTAGAGCTTAATAAACTGAACATTACAACTGTTGTGCTAATACAAACAATAAATAGGAGAATGTGATTTTGGGCTTGATAATATGAGCTAATTATTATAAAACCTAGTTGTTTTCTGATCAACCTGGTCAGAGATGTTATTTTACAAATATGGAGAAGGGAGGACTTGAACCCAGGCCTCCTGGTCAATGGATAGGGGCACTACCAAAGGGCCTCTGCCAATTATGATCTATTAGGCGGAGGTGGGTACTGCGGATGCTGGCGATTAGTGTGGCGCTGGAAAAGCACAGCAGGTCAGGCAGCATCAGAGGAGCAGGAGAATCGACGATTCGGGGAAAAGCCCTTCATCAGGAATGAGGCTGGGAGCCCCGGGGGTGGAGAGATAAATGATGATGATGTAAATAATTATGATCTACTACTGTCCACTCTTCATCAAATAGGTTGAAGGAGCAGTTTCAGGTAATTACGTCGATTAAATGGTGATAGCAAATGTATTACTCAATATAAACCAGAACCTGAATAAAGATTCCATAGATACCATTACCATTAAACATTAGCAGCTTTTTGTAAGCAACTTCACATGTTGAATGCTCAATTTGAAATAATGAGCATGCCAAGAATTATATTTAAACAGTTCTTGCTTCATTATGCACTTACGGTCGGTTACTGTAAAGTACATCACTGTGCCTTCAGAGGATATTCATTAGAATAGCAAAACCAAAATCTGACCATGGTAGATCCCAGGCTTGCACCAATACTCTAGGAATGGCCTCATACAGGGGCCCTTGGGAATAAAAAGGGGTTCTGAGTCACTGTCTAGTGAGATTCATCGACAGGAATTGCTTCCACTTTATCAATGCTCAACTCGACTGTCCTGTTGTTATTTTCCTAACAATTACCATGTTTCTTTTATCCTCTGGCAGCTCTCCACTCCAAGCTTCCGAAGTTCATGAATGGATCCTTGGGAATGAGGGACTGCCCTTGTAGAACTGGGCACTCTTCCATCTGCAAGAATCCCGGACACAGGAATGCACACAATACAACCAACGTCACACGATTACCATGACACAAAAACTAGAAGCAGGAGTTGGCAGTTCGGAGGAAGGGTCACTCGACCTGAAACTCTAACTCTGATTTCTCTCCACAGATGCTGCCAGACCTGCGGAGTTTTTCCAGCAACTTCTGCTTTTGCCCCTCGTTGTGGAAGTGCCGACGGGGATATTTCCAGAGACTTGCATCATCTTTGCATCTTTGTTGGGGCAGCTGTAGACATTGGGCCTTGCTGAGCAGAGACTCCCACTGTCAGAGGGATCATACATGGTGGCCCGGTGGTTAGCACTGCTGCCTCACAGCGCCAGGGTCCCAGGTTTGATTCCACTCTCGGGCGACTGTCTGTGTGGAGTTTGCACATTCTCCCCGTGTCTGCATGGGTTTCCTCTGGGTGCTCCAGTTTCCTCCCACAATCCAAAGATGTGAAGGTCAGGTGAATTGGCCACGCAAAAGTGCCCATAGCGTTAGGTGCATCAACCACAGGGAAATGGGTCTGTGTGGGTTACTCTTCAGAGGGTCGGTGTGGACTTGTTGGGCCGAAGGGCCTGTTTCCACACTGTAGGGGAATCTAATCTAATCTAATCTACACCCTCTAGTAAAACAAAAACTCCCTTCTCTTCCCAGTGATCTCCAGACGAATTTGAGGCTGCTGTTCAAAATCATGGGGGGTCCTCCTTGCTCAAGCCTCTAGGCCTGCGGCTTTCTGGAGACATGAAGAAATATAGATGCAGCTTGAAGCTCGCTGACCACCCTCCCTTTCTTTTAGCTAGGCTGCCATGAGGACTTTAAATTGGACCAGCACTGCTCCACTCTGACTATCGCATTCAGTTAACTGGCCGCTAAATCGATCTCCGCACCAATTAAGGTGTTGGCCCATGAAAATCGCGACTGAGTTCTGCTCCCCCTGGGGTGGGTTCAGGAACTGGAAACAGTCCCAATCTCTCTTTCCTTCTCCCAGGGTAAAAGCCGAGTTCATTATCTCTCTGGGGTGTAATACTGGAGGGCAGTTGGCACTTGAAGAACAGCATTCACCACCAATCAAGGTTTAAAAAGAGGAAAAAAAAACTTCAGTAAAAAGATTAGAAATCTGTTTTTTGCTTAAGCAGCAAAATTAGTGAAAACTGAATAGGCTAAAGTTTCCAGGATAGAAGTGCGTCAAGACTTTTTTTGTGTACAATTCAGCTAAAAAGCTCTGCATTCAAAAAAAAGGTACACACACGTTCACAACGCAACTGCCCAGTCAAAAAGAATTTAAACAGAAACCTTAGCCGTCTCATAATTTCAAAGCTCTTCAATATTACCAGCTTTGTCAAAAAAAAAAGCACAGGAGATTAATTTACAGCAGCCAGTAGAAAAAGTAATTACACCTCAGTTTGGGGAAGCAAAATGAGCATGGCCCTTTCATCCTGTGGTCATCAGCTCATGGGGAGGTCTTACACACCGTAACAAACGTAAACCAGGTTTGATACAAGACGCTGTGTGGCCTAACCAGTCCTGCTGGCTTTGACATGCCAATTTAATCAGGTAAGATGGGCAAAAATTACAACAGTAGTTTCAGCATAAAGGTTTCATCAAGTCTTACACTTTAAAGTGTAAGCCAATACTCTTTCTGTGTAATTTAGCAAGCATGGTGTGGTTTTGTCTCTGAGGCTACAAGTCCTACAGCACTCTGTAACACTCAGACTCCTCTGTAGAACAAATTAGCTGGATAGGCACTTCCAAATGCGATAAAAGCTTAAGCCTATAGGTCAGAGGGCAAGTCAAGAGAGAGCACAGGCTCACATAAAAGCGAGCAACCTCAGCAGCATTTGAAGAATGATGTCCTGCTGGGACTAGTTTGCAGCTCCCCTGTGTAGAGTGTTTTTTCCCAATTCCTATTTTTCTGGGCAAGACGCAAGCTTCCTTTGTGGCTTTCTGACAGGAGTCTATTTGCTTTGGTTGATCAGCTCCTTGCCATGGGCTACGTCTATCATCAGGACACAATATATGTGGCAGCAGTTAGAAGACCTCTCTGGGGAAATCCCTATGAAGTCCAGATGGGGTCTTTAAAATCAAGAATTCCAAACGGATTTATTCTGTACCAATTACCAGTTTATACTTTAATGTAGATGATTGCAAACAAACTAGTACATCTGAATTGAGTGCCTTACACGCACCAGACTTAATGGCACAATTCACAAAGTCTATAATTACAACAGTAGGTGCGCAAAATTTATTTATATTCATAGACCAAGCTTCCAAAACAAACAAGGTTGAAATAAGTGACATGTTAATATACATTAGATTACTGTATAATAATCTTTTTCTCACCCTGAAAATTATACATATTTATTCAGACTGTAGTTACTAACAAATTAGTGAAACTGCCAGCATGAATTAGATGTCTTGCTACGTGAAAGAACACAAATCAGAGACAAGAAGGATATTGCTTTTCTGCTGAAATGTATTTTTTAAAGAGGGTAATGAGACTAGAAGGATAACTATAGAAGTTTAAGCTACTTGGAACATTCAAATCTTATAATCAAACAAGATAATGTGAATGTGAAGGGAGGCAGCAATATGGAAAATGAAAGATGGTAACCTAACAACACATTCAACAAAGGAAATGTTATATGGCAAGACTAACATCCATGAGGTGCGACAGCCAGTCAAATCAGCATGACACAGGCATGCAAACATACAAATGAGGAGATACAGTAAGCCATTTGACAAGATCATGGCTAATCTGACGACAGCATTTACTTCTCTGTGCACCTTTTATATCTTTGACTCTCTTGTCAATAGAAAATCTATTTACCTCTGCCATGAAAATATTTAATGATACAGCCTCCAGCGAGAGAATTTCACCTACCAACAACCTTTTGAGAGAAATAAAGTATTCTCATCTCAGTCGTGGATGGGTGACCACTTATTTTTAAGCAGTTTCCCTTCCTTCTAGTTTCTCTAACATGGGGATAAATCCTTTCAGCACAGACCCCAGTGGAAGTCTGTTGTAATGCGGACCGATGTGATACAACTTTACTGAAAGAATGGGGGTCTCATGGTTTCCAAACTCATGTGCAACCACCTTTCTCCACCTGATCATCGCAGTCAGACAGCAATTAGTCCTTTGTGCTCAGAAATAATTACACTCAAGCTATAGTGGCTGCACCTAAAACATAGTACAGCTGTAATTGATATGACACTGGGAATAACTCTGAGCGTAAAACCTTGCAGTTGTTCCACGAACATGACTGCTCCTAGACTTGGCTTTGATCTTCTTCAAGATCTGCTTCCAGGAGGAAATTGCTGGCCATGTGCCTCCACTGAGATACAAAAGGTTTCCATTTGACCCAAAGTCAATTCCAACGACAACAAAAACCTCATCTAACCACAGGGATGATGAAGGTGCTCTATAATCTGACAAAGAGAATGGAAAGCTGTGGAAAACAAAAGATAAACAAACAAGCTACAGTGGTTACAGCACAGGGGGCTGGGACGTTCAGAATAACCAAATAGTTCAGCTGTAGGCAGTCCAGTTGTAACACAGTTTACATGTTGGACACCAACATCCATGTGGTTATCAGTCTTTCCTCTCTACAGAGGAGAACACTACAACCTGCAAATGTATTTTCCCCATATATAGCTCTTTTAGCATTTTTTTCTTAAAATACATTTGATCATCAATTGCATTAAGTAGTTAGAATAAATTCGGTACATTGCTGACTTCCAATTAGTTTAGAATCTGCGTGTTGGAAAACAAGAAAGAAAACAATTTGGAAAGAGAAAACAGAACTCAATGATGAATTCAGAGTAAATACAAAGGGAAAGGTCACAAATATTCCAAAATAATCTGTTGAACTATGGGTTACTACATTGAATTATTGATTTTTAATGTCTGATCATGTCTGTCTTTGAAAGAACTGTTCAATGAGTCCAACTCTCCTGCCCTGTGCCCAGGAAGTTACAAATTTGAATTTGAACACACTATCTACTCATGCAGTGAAGAACAGTGAAGATTGAAGACTATAGGGTTTCAGCTACAGTCTATCCTCATTTAAATAATATTCTGCCTTCCTTCTCTTCCAACCAAAGTACACTTCTCGCTGCCTCGAGGAGGCAGCTAACATCATCAAAGACCCTCCCACCCCGATTATAATCGCCTCCAACCTCTTCCATCAGGCAGAGGACACAAAAGCTTAAACACATGTGCTAACAGGCTCAAGGACAGCTTCTTCCCCGCTGTTATAAGACTTCTGAATGGACCTCTCACATTTCACATCTAATGTTGATCTTGCTATTTGTGCACCTTCTTTGCAGCTGTAACTCTGTATTCCTCAATATGTTCAATCACCCAAACATCTTTGAATGGTATGATCTGCACGCAAAACTAAACTTTTCACTCTACCAAGGTACATATGACAATAATAAATCAAATCAAAAGTAGACAAGTTCACATTTGTCCATCATATACTTCATCTACATAGTCCTATTTGAGCAAGATAGAGGTTTTCGCTACAAGTCAGGAATTTTAGTAGCAATATGCAGCTCTTTTTTGACTAGACATGTATCACGCCCATTTAACATTCCTCTTATTGCTGTAAAATGCATTTCCAGACACATATGACAAACAATTAGTGTTTCAAAACAGCAGCAGTGTGACTCTATATCTTGGTAGCAAAAAAAAATCAATATTTTCCACCAGCAAACAAATTATCAGAATAAATATAGCAACAATTATCTGTAATTAAAGACAGCGAGAGGTTATGTCTCACAGTTCTGGTACAGCCAATGATTAGGAAGGTAAATGGAAAGTTGCTATTTGTTGCAAAGGATACTGAATATAAAAAAGTTCAATGTTTTGCTACAGTTGCGCAGAGCACTGGAGAGAAATAATCTGGAGTAATGAAGCAGCTTTATTATAACTGGTACCTTTTTGAACAAGGCACTCTCAATAAACCGGCAAAAAATTATGTATCAGTACCTCAATTACCGGAAAGTTTTGTATTTCTGCGATGAGGGAGCAGTTGGTTAAGGGTGTGAGTGAGAAGGCTCCAAGAGTCATAGAATCTAACAGCATGGAAACAGATCCTTCGGTCCAACCAGTCCATGCTGACCATAATCCCAAACTAAATGAGTCCCACCTGCCTGTGCGTGGTCCATATCCCTCCAAACATTTCTTATTCATGTATTTATCTCAATGCCTTTTGAACATTGTAACTGCCCCCGCATCCACTACCTCCTCTGGAAGTTCATTCCACACACCAACCACTCTCCATATAAAAACATTGCCCCTCATGTATTTTTTAAGCCTTTCTCCTCTCACCTTAAAAGTATGACCCCCTCCCCCCCAGTCTTGAAATCCCCATCCTAGGGAAACGTCATCTGCCATCCACCCTATCTATACCCCTCATGATTTTATAAATCTCCCTAATGTCACCTCTCAACCTACAGTGAAAAACATCATCCACCTTTTCTTTATAACTCAAACCCTCCTTTCCTGGCAATATCCTGGTCATTCTCTCTGCTGGTAAGTTTTATTACAACCTACGCAATTTATACTGTAAATAAAATATAACAGTGATATATATACCCCTGTATTACATTTCTATTACTTATTGTGTATTTTTACATTGATTATGTGGACCACTTGAACAACTGGAATATTTAATCAATTGGTTCTATAGGTACCAGTTAATAAAAATAATTTGCTGTAAGTGCATTAGAATCAGTTCAGAGAAAGTTCATTCAATTGGATACCTGGGAACTTGGGTGGGTCGGAAGTGGGGAGGGCAGGATGGGGAGTGAGGGGGGAGTAAAGGGGGCGATGTGTGTGGCTGAGGCAAGTTTGGGACAGATTTGGATCTTACCCATTGGAGTTTGGAAGTGACAATCTTATGGAGACTTGAAAAAATCTTGACAGAACATGATAGGGTAGATGCTGAGAGGGTGTTTCCTCTAAGAGAAAAGACCAGAACGAGGGAACACATTTTGAAAATAAAGGACCTATCATTTAAGATGGAGATGTGGAGATTTTCTTTCACCAAGACAATTATGGGTCTTTGAAACTCTCTTTCACTAGAGAATGGTAAGGGAGAGGTCATTGGATATTTTTCACATAGAGTAGATAGAGTCTCGACTAAAGGAGTCAAAGAATATCCATGCTAGGCAGGAATGAGAAATTGAGGCCACATACCAGACCAGATGTGATCTTACTGAATAGTGGAGAAGGTGCAAGGCATCAACAGGCCTACACCAAAGTTGTATGTATCTGGATCTTTACAGGTTCATATTTGCATAGGGACCCAGAGGCCCTTCAAGCAAACCCTCAGAATCAAATGGGAGCACACGTCTAGGGGACTGGTCTTAAGGATGTGGCAACATCACTACAAAAGATCAAATGCCTCAAGTAGGTGGTCACAGTCAGCAAATACATCCCACCCACTGCACCACCACTGAGCCGAGGAGCCTGTCTCTCTGCTGTATGCATCAATGAGAGCCATGAGGCTTATGGGAGCAACCTTTTATGTTGCGCAATGCTCCTCCATCACTCAGTTTGCCAGGGCTCATGCTGAACACCCAAATACTTTGTCTCACATTCCAACGCTGCCAGTAAAACACACAGCTCCCATCCACTCCACATAGTTCGAACTATTCAACTGGGGCAGCCTTACAGAACTCTGCCACTCTCTAGTCACATGAAGTGGCCCTGGAGTAGAACAGAGCAGGATGTATGGGAGTCCAAGGAGATGCGCACCTCGGAAGTCTGAGAGAGGACATGGGCGTGATACATGTCTAGTCAAGAAAGAGCTGCACATTGCTTCTCTGGACCACAAACTAGCTGCAAGCGAACCCATTCAACAGAACAGCAGTTGTCAGCACAGTTAACAGCCTGTGTTCCTTATGTGCTCCTTTAGACCCACTGGGATAAAAATTGGCTTGTAATGATCTGCAAGAAGATGAAGTTGTTTCTCTTGGATCAGAAGGACACAGATAACTTTGCTGGGAATGTTGGTATCAGGCCCAAGAATTCGGGGGTCAAGGTGGGATGCAAACATGAAGAGAGATAAACGTGGCTTGTCATCCAACGTACGTACCAGTTCTGAAAGGGGCCTCAAACAGACAGGACTTAACAATTAGACATCGTTTCCTCGAGTCCTGCTCAGTAAACTGGTCGCGTTCCTCCCCAGTTCCTGCAGGACCCCCCACCCCCTTCACTCTCGGTGGGAGATCTTGGTAAATTCTTCACTGAGCTGGTCATAGAGAGGAGGTCAGCCAGAAAACTGGGGTGGGGACTCACTGTGCAGCTTCAATTCCGCAGCCAGTCTCGGATGTCAAAGGTTGATCCTGTGCTTAGGACCTAACCTGTTTAATCAGTGATGAGGTGGCATGTTGGCTCAGTGGTTAGCACTACTGCCTCACAGGTCAGGGATCTGGGTTCAATTCTAGCCTCGGGCGACTGTTTGTGTGTAGTTAGCATATTCTCCCCAGGTCTGGGTGTTCCGGTTCCCTCCCATGATCCAAAACTGTGCAGGTCAGGTAAACTGGCTGTGCAAAATTGTCCACAGTGTTCAGGGATGTGTCAGTGGTTAAATGTAGGGAACGAGTCTGGTGGGTTACTCTTGGGAGAGTCAGTGTGGACTTGTTGGGCCAAAGGGCCTGTTTCCACACTGTAGGGATTCTGGAGCCACAGACACAGCCACTGACAACCACAGTAGCAAGTAACTCCACTCTGGGAACAAGGGGTTAACCAGAGGGGGCAAGTGGTCAGGCTGGTATGGGCTGTTGATCCCGGGGCAATGTCAGATGCCTTAGTGTGACAGTGGCATGACAGTGTAGGTGGGCACGGTGGAGCGCATGATGGTGGGGTTTTGAAGCCTGGCAAGGACTGCCTTTGGAGAAGCCACTGGATTCTTCATACAGGCACCTGGCTCCACCAGGTTGTTGGTGTATCTCTTGGCAAATTCAGCTGATAGCAATTAAAAACCGAATTATAATCAGCTCTCTTCGAGTCAACCTCTTTATGATACTACACCTTTAGAGCAGGTGAGACCCAGCCCTCCCAGTCCAGAGGTAGAGGCACTACCACTGTGCCACAAGAGTCCCCTCATGAGACTTGTAGCCCCTGGATCAGCTTGTTCACCAACCCACCTGTCGACCTCAGTTCAAGTTGGAAATGAGCAGGTACAAGGTATCTCGCACTGAGTGACAAACTACATTAATCCCTCAGCTGCCCCCCCCATCCAATCCTGTTCTCATCAAACACAGACCTCTCTTTTCGCTTTATAGTGTCAACATTTCCACCTCTTCTTCCACAAACACCTTTGAAATTGTACAATAGTAGAGGGAAAATAATATTGGTCAGAATTACTTGAAAAGGAGGTATAACACAGAGATGGAAGTTAAATGGAAACAAGTGTGAGAGCGAGAAAGGTGAGGAAGGAAAGATGGACAACTCAGAGGAAGATGTGGAAGACATGGACTGGAGGAAATGACGTGAAGGAAGTGATGAAACAGAACATATAAATATGGACACAGTCTGTCTTGGTCCACTCACATTGCTGCGATGGTCAAGATAGCACAACTTCCTCAGGAGGCTAAGGAAATTCAGCATGTCCATAAGGATTCTTCCCAATTTTTATAGATGCCCGATAGAAAGCATCCTATCTGGATGCATCACAGCTTGGTATGGCAATTGCTTTGCCCAGGACTGTAAGAAACTACAGAGAGTTTTAATCACAGCCCAGTCCATCACGCAAACCAACCTCCCATCCATGGACTCCACCTACACTACCCAGAGCCTCGGAAAGGCAGCCAACCTCAAAGACGTCTCCCACCCCGGTTATACTCTCTTCCATCAGCCAGAAGCTTAAACACACAGACCAACATGGTCAAGAACAGCCTCTTCCCTGTTGTTACTGGACTGCTGAATGGATCTCGCAAATGTAATACTGATTTCACTCTTCACTCTGCACCTTGTCTGCTGCTGCAACATTGTATTCCTCGCTCTATTATATTATCCTACTGTACTTCGTATGGTACGATCTGCCTGTATTGCACGCAAACCAAAAGTTTTCACTGTACCTAGGTACACGTGACAATTGCAAATCCAATCAAATCCAATACATTAAAGAAATGGAACAGGGTCATTAATCATGTGCCATTCTGGTATTATGTAACTCCTATACACCATCACCAACACTGTTCTTTCTTACTCCACTTGGTCATGCAATCTTCTAAAACAGATAGCCTAGGGACGATTTCTATATTTGGTCATGTTTGCCATTCCCACAGCTTTGCCATCTTTTGAATGCTTGTAACAAATCTGTACTCACTGCACATGTTAGTAATCTATCCCAGAGGTCACTAATAGACTGATAAATTGGGTTCGTCCTTGCATTTAACATAACTCCATGATCAACATCCATGGACCATAAAATGGTAAGATACAGGAGGAGAACGAGGCTATTCAGCCCATATTCAATCATGGCTGATAAGTTTCTCAACCCCATTCTCCTGCCTTCTCCCCCTAACCTTTGACCCCTTAACTAATCAAAAACCTATCTCTGTCTTATATACACTCAATGACTTGGCCTTCTGATGAGCTCACTACCATCTGGCTGAAGAAATTCCTCCTCGTCCCTGTTCTAATGGGTCTCCCTTCACTCTGAGGCTCTGCCCTCGAGTCCTGGTCTCTCCCATCAGTGGAAACATCTTCTCCACATTCACTCTATCCAAGCCTCTCAGTATTGTGTATGTTTCAATCAAATCCCTCCCTCATCCTTCTAACCTCCACTGAGTGCAGAAATAAAGGAACTAAATGGAGGAGAGAGATATTGAAACAGTGAGGGAGGTCATGAAAACAGAGACAGCTCGTGGCACTTTAATTCTCCAAGCATCTTAGTTACAGGACCTTGAGAGTTTATGACAAAGCCTCAAATCAGCTGTTTAAAAATGATCAGATTAGATGGTTTTGTTCAAATTTATTAGCCAAAGTGACCGCTAATGAAGAAATACTTTTTTAAAATTTGCCTCAAAATGCCAAGATTCAAAACATTTAAATGTACCCTGATGTGTTTTGATAAAATAGTTTACATTTTACAATAGAATTCATGTTAAATTCTTTTAGCAGAGACTTTGAGCAAAATAGAGTTGTGGCTGAGGGATTAATTCCTTCCAGTCAGATAATTGGACATAGGAAAGGGGCTGAGGAGGGTCACTGGACCTGAAGCGGTAACTCTGATTTCTCTGCACAGGTGCTGCCATACCCGCTGAGCTTTTTCAGCAACTTCTGTTCTTGCCAGCTTACTGACTGTGTGTGTGTGTGTGTGTGTGTGTGTGTGTATCGGGGGAGATGGAGGTGTGGGGATGATGTGTGGAGATATTTAATTCTGGGCAAGTATTTTATTCCCAGTTTAATACAATTCAAGGTTCCTCTAAGAGAGTGTGACCCTGGTAAACATTCGCCTGCAGGGAAGGTATGAAGTTTAACCACCTGCTCTCTGTGCTGGGGATAGACAGGAATGTGCATAACTGGTAAATATTCCACATTAAGAACCTTATGAAAACAAACTCCCACCCTATCTTCCTCCAGTGCCTACACAGCTATTGTAACTTTGGGGAACTATAACACTCTTCACCCTCCATCTCCTTGTGGGAGAACTTGGAACGACATTAGACACAACGCAAAACAAACACCTCTGCAGAAATCCCTGTGAAACAATTTTAAGAATGCTTCTGCAACTACAGAAGTGAATGTCACTGTGTTTAGTGACACTCCCATGTCAATGAAGTGACTTTATCAGTTTTCAGAGCACCAAGACCTTGCCCTCATAAACTTTACATGACAGAAGGAGCCTGTGGGAAACAGTTCAGCAGAAGCTTTCTCCACCTCTGGACCTGCCAAGCATCAAGGCAGATCAATCCCATTTCAACTTCGACATTTCTTTGTTTTGTTCCAAACCTTATTTACCTTCAGTAACAGTTCTCTTTGTGTTTAAATGTAACCCGGATCTTCCAGTCAGTGAGAGAACTGCACTTTTTGAAGCTGATTGGACAAAAGCTGACGGATTTATCTTCCTTTGATTTTCCTGACGGATCCTTCCAAACTTGTCAAGCATGGGAATACTCACAGGGAACAGTGGAGAGATTCCCCACAATATCCACACCCACCTTTTACAGTACTAGCTGCAATCCTAGAATCCCTATAATGTGGAAACAGGCCATTCAGCCCAACAAGTCCACATCGACCCTTTGAAGAGTAACCCACACAGACCCATTCCCTTACTTTATTACTCTACATTTACCCCTGACTAATGCACATCCTTGACACTATGGGCAATTTAGCATGGCCAACTCACCTAACCTGCACACCTTTGGACTGTGGGAGGAAACTGGAGCACCCGGAGGAGCACCCGCAGACACAGGGAGAAACTATATTATACCTCCTTTCTGAGGTATAGTAACAACAATCATTATTTCCCACAACCACCTGATGAAGGAGCAGCGCTCCGAAAGGTAGTGCTTCCAATTAAACCTGTGGGACTATAACCTGGTGTTGTGTGATTTTTAACTCGGTACACCCCAGTCCAACACCGGCATCTCCAAATCATAACAATCATTATCACATTTCTAAAGCAAATTACCTGCAATACCTTGCTTAATAAACTTTGAATGCACTCTCCAATGCTGACGGAACAAACTCACAGGATTTAAGATTGCCTGGAGCTGCTAAACTCTGAAACTATGGCCTCACCCAAATAAGTGTGCTCACTACTTGCTCACACCCAACAATATTCAGTCTCGCTTGTCCGATAAAAATGATCACTCTCGCCTTGCACCTTCGGCTGCACACTGCAACAATGCTGACCCTTCTGGTATCAGCCGAACTGAAGCCAGGGACTTCAGAGGTGAGTTGGGAGAGGACCCACAGGAGAGTGTGTGTGTGTGTGTAAGGTGAGAGTACAGGCAGTGGGAGGGAGTGAACACCTTTATCAGAGGAGGAATGGGTGAGGGGTGCAGAAGGGGCTTTGGAGTAGGGGTGGCTGCATTACTGGCTGAGAGTGGGTGCTGCAGGAGAGGGTGCTGAACATTGCTGTGGATGCTGAACTGGTTTCCTGAGAGATTCACTGGTTTACGTCACTATGAAAGTCATTGAGCACATCTGTGTGTAAACCCAGCCAAGTACAGTGCAAACAGCCCATGGTCCAATGGTTCTGCATAGCTAATGCCACTGTTCCCAGTGGAGTAAAGGACATAATCAGAAATTTCAACCTTCTGCCTAAATACTGCAGGTTTGCATTTGTCAGCATTGCCTTAGAGTTCCAAAGTGCATCAGTGAGGTAACCAGTGGCAAAGGCATCTACCCAGGTCAGAAGTCTGATTTCCTGTTTATGTTGGAGGGTTTAGAAAGGGCTGTCTAATTGAGAGCAGGAGATAATTCTGTTTGGGGGGAGGGGCTGCAAAGTTATTCACCAGGAGTGGTGCGATGATCATTAACCGATAACCACAAGCTGGTTAACTGATAAATGGCATAGCTGGTGGATCTGATCTGTTAAAGGTGAGGAGGGAACCAATAAGAGGGCACAGTCTACTTGACCTCATCGTGGTAAAAACAATGACTGCAGACGCTGGAAACCAGATTCTGGATTAGAGTGGTGCTGGAAAAGCACAGCAGTTCAGGCAGCATCCGAGGAGCTGGAAAATCGACGTTTTGGGCAAAAGCCCTTCATCAGGAATCATCCTGAGTGACTGTCACATAGTTACCGCGGAGACAGAGTTCCATCCTCACACTGAAAATATGTTTTGATGCACAACGATCATGCTGAATGGGATAGATGTCAAACAAATTCAGCAACTCAAGCCTGGCATCCACAGGGTGCTGTATCCTAATGGCCTGGTGTGTCCCATACTCTGGGAAAATGGTGGTCGAATAGCTCCAGCAGGAGTTCCTCCATGCCAGCTGTAATTTCTCATCCTACTGCTCCCTCTCCCATCTTCTCTCGGCCTCAGACACACAGCCTTGGTCTCTGATTCCCAGCCTCTGACTTGGGGCTGGTGGTCAGTGGAGTCACCAGTGAACACAGCAGGGATGCCGAGTGACCAGCGCCTGGTGCAGAGCGTAGCAACAGAGGCACAGTGCGGGGCGTGGCCAGAGCGGCACAGTGCGGGGCGTGGCCAGAGCGGCACATTGCGGGGCGTGGCCAGAGCGGCACAGTGCGGGGCGTGGCGACAGTGGCACAGTGCGGGGCGTGGCGACAGTGGCACAGTGCGGGGCGTGGCGACAGTGGCACAGTGCGGAGCGTGGCGACAGTGGCACAGGGCGGAGCGTGGTGACAGTGGCACAGGGCGGAGCGTGGTGACAGTGGCACAGGGCGGAGCGTGGTGACAGAGGCACAGGGCGGAGCGTGGTGACAGAGGCACAGGGCGGGGCGTGGTGACAGAGGCACAGGGCGGGGCGTGGTGACAGAGGCTCAGTGCGGAGCGTGGTGACAGTGGCACAGTGCGGGGCGTGGTGACAGAGGCACAGTGCGGAGCGTGGTGACAGAGGCTCAGTGCGGAGCGTGGTGACAGAGGCTCAGTGCGGAGCGTGGTGACAGAGGCTCAGTGCGGAGCGTGGTGACAGAGGCTCAGTGCGGAGCGTGGTGACAGAGGCACAGGGCGGAGCGTGGTGACAGAGGCTCAGTGCGGAGCGTGGTGACAGAGGCACAGGGCGGAGCGTGGTGACAGAGGCACAGTGCGGAGCGTGGTGACAGAGGCACAGGGCGGAGCGTGGTGACAGAGGCTCAGTGCGGAGCGTGGTGACAGTGGCACAGTGCGGAGCGTGGTGACAGTGGCACAGTGCGGAGCGTGGTGACAGTGGCACAGTGCGGAGCGTGGTGACAGAGGCACAGGGCGGAGCGTGGTGACAGAGGCACAGGGCGGAGCGTGGTGACAGTGGCACAGGGCGGAGCGTGGTGACAGAGGCTCAGTGCGGAGCGTGGTGACAGAGGCACAGGGCGGAGCGTGGTGACAGTGGCACAGTGCGGAGCGTGGTGACAGAGGCACAGGGCGGAGCGTGGTGACAGAGGCTCAGTGCGGAGCGTGGTGACAGTGGCACAGTGCGGAGCGTGGTGACAGTGGCACAGTGCGGAGCGTGGTGACAGTGGCACAGTGCGGAGCGTGGTGACAGTGGCACAGTGCGGAGCGTGGTGACAGAGGCTCAGTGCGGAGCGTGGTGACAGAGGCTCAGTGCGGAGCGTGGTGACAGTGGCACAGTGCGGAGCGTGGTGACAGAGGCACAGTGCGGAGCGTGGTGACAGAGGCACAGTGCGGAGCGTGGTGACAGAGGCTCAGTGCGGAGCGTGGTGACAGAGGCTCAGTGCGGAGCGTGGTGACAGAGGCACAGTGCGGAGCGTGGTGACAGAGGCACAGTGCGGAGCGTGGTGACAGTGGCACAGTGCAGAGCGTGGTGACAGAGGCTCAGTGCGGAGCGTGGTGACAGTGGCACAGTGCGGAGCGTGGTGACAGTGGCACAGTGCGGGGCGTGGTGACAGAGGCTCAGTGCGGAGCGTGGTGACAGAGGCTCAGTGCGGAGCGTGGTGACAGTGGCACAGTGCGGAGCGTGGTGACAGTGGCACAGTGCGGAGCGTGGTGACAGAGGCTCAGTGCGGAGCGTGGTGACAGAGGCTCAGTGCGGAGCGTGGTGACAGAGGCTCAGTGCGGAGCGTGGTGACAGAGGCTCAGTGCGGAGCGTGGTGACAGTGGCACAGTGCGGAGCGTGGTGACAGAGGCTCAGTGCGGAGCGTGGTGACAGAGGCTCAGTGCGGAGCGTGGTGACAGAGGCACAGTGCGGAGCGTGGTGACAGGCTCAGTGCGGAGCGTGGTGACAGTGGCACAGTGCGGAGCATGGTGAGTGTCAGACCATGTGGAGGCACCCCTGCGCTGGTCTGCTGCAGACAGCCCTTGGAGAATGACTGCGATATTTGTTTTTTTAACTTTGCCTCTTGTTTTACTGACATATGGTTATACTGTGTAATGCTGAACATAACTTTCTTTTTTCTTCATTTCTCTGTTCTGTAACTAAGGGATTGTACCAAAGTACCCTTCTACCTAAATGGCGCTGTAAGTGGTGACTTGTAAACCTCTCCCTGCACTCATTTGAGTACATGTGACAACAAAGCCCATTCAATTCAACTCAATACCAAGTCAACAGATCAACCCCAGCTCAAAGAAGAGTGCAGGAGGGTAAGTCAGGAACAACACATGCCAATCTTAAGAAGAGGCATCAACCTACTGAAGCCACATGCCAGTACAAGATAGACACGGCGACGTGATTCCACAACCAACAGTTTAGATAGAAGTTCCAAAGTCCTGCCACATCCAGTCATGAATGGTGGGGGACTATTAAACAGCTCAATGAAGGAGGAGACTGCACAAAAAGTCCTCATCTTCAAAGATGGTGGAGCCCATCAGATCGATGTAAAGGACAGGTAGAAGAATAAGAATTGAAGAGTATGGTGCTGGAAAAGCTCAGCAGGTCAGGCAGCATTGAAGGAGCAGGGGAATTTCTGTTTCATGCAAAAGCCCTTCATGCCTGAAACATTGACTCTCCTGCTCCTCGGATTCTGCCTGACCGGCTGTGTTTTTCCAGCACCACACTCTTTGACTCTGACCTCCAACATCTGCAGTCCTCACTTCCTCCAGATAAGGAAGGTTTGGATGGATATGGCCCAAGGGTCTGATTCCAAGCTATATGACTGAAGCTCCCCCATTGTATCACACATGCAAGTCTTCTATCAATTCCATTCAATCCACGTGTTACCAAGCTATTCAGCACAGTTCCAACACTGGACGTGGATAACTGTCCATGTACGTCCAGTAACTTGCTTAGTTTGGGGAATAGAATATGTAACAAAGACAAATAAATCACTGAATAAAATGATTGAGGAGTTAATTAGAACACATTCTGGATGAGAGGGTATGTGATGCGTCAAGCATGCGGTATCTCCTCGATGCTCACGTGATCCATGGCAATAAGTGACTGGATTAAGGAATGGGAGTTGATAGAGTGTGGAGCTGGAAAAAGCACGGCAGATGAAGGCACATCAGAGGAGCAGGAGATTCAATGTTTCGGGTCGGGACCCTTCATCACACACAAAAAAAAAAGTCCTGATGATAGGTCCTGACCCGAAACATCAACTTTCCTGCTCCTCTGACGTGGCTTCATCTGCCGTGCTTTTTCCAGCTCCACACTCTTATCAACTCTGACTTTCCAGCAACTGCAGTCCTCACTATCTCCATGCGGTTAAGGAGTTTCAGCTTAGAGTTACTGAGGGCTGCGCTGAAGGCAGTGCAACAAAACAGCAAAGGGGAGGGTCATCTTCTGATTTGACCAGTGGTTAGGGGCAAAGGAATGCAGCTACAGCTCAGGAAAGCCAGGTCATCCAAAGGGTCAGGATACAGAAATCTCAGCGATCACATTAATCCTAACAGTTCGAAGGTTCTCTCCCCTTATCAGCAAGGGCTGAGGATGGCCGTGCTAACTGACCACGGTACAGGAAGCACCTCCACTGGGTGGGAGAAAAATAAATGCAGTGTAGTAGTGGACAATATTGGGAGGGGCATTGACAGGGAAAGTTCAAATCTAGAAGTCTACTCAATGTCAGGGCTGGAGAAGACCCTATAGTGGGAGGAGGAGGATGTACTTAGGAGGCACCAACAACGTAGACAGTCCAAGGAAAGAAATTAACCATTCCCTTATTTTCAAATTTAGCTCCTCATCCATAATACCAGTTTAAATATATTCCCAAAAGTTGCATTTACTTTTGCTGATGGAATATCAGAGTAAATGGTTCAGTGAAGATCACCTCATTTCTGCAGCCTCCCCCCGTACTTGAGCTCACTCAAATATAAATCTTCCCCTAACATTTGAGGGCTGGAAATTTCGACTTAGCCAGAATTGTGATGCAACTTGAAAATAAGTTCAATCATTTTGGTGGGTTTCCGTTGACTGTGTTATGAAAGATGGGCAGGGAGGAAATGACAAATAATGGAGATAGGGTTTGGGCGTACACCACAGTAAAACAGAGTTGACTATCTCAAAGTAGTCAAAGGATGGTGGTAATTTTGTCTAAAATTTAAATTTAACAGGCTCGAGAAATGGAACCATTTACACCATGACCATATCAATTCTCTAGGGTGCCTTTAAAACACAATTTACACTCCCCGCATGCTTCCTCAACATTCTGCAGTGACACAGGGCATAATAAATGTATAGACATTCACAGTAGCCGGATCTCTGAGGGCACAAATGAT
This sequence comes from Chiloscyllium plagiosum, assembly GCF_037043375.1. Lineage (NCBI taxonomy): Eukaryota > Metazoa > Chordata > Chondrichthyes > Orectolobiformes > Hemiscylliidae > Chiloscyllium > Chiloscyllium plagiosum. Next base: position 11,606,647 of record NW_028270142.1, read on the forward strand.
GAGAAAAACCACTGTGTGTTTTTGAATATGACTATCCCAGTCACTTCAAACAAAAACCTTTCAAATTGATGGAAAGAGTTAGAAACTAGTAGACTGGCTTCCAACTGGTTTCCTTCTTCTTTCTGATAGGAAGAGCCTGCCTGCACTTCTAACTGTACATTGGCCTGGTTTATTCTGGGGGAGACAAAATAAATACCTTTTAGGTTGACAATATCTCACATACAGTATCAAAACAAGCCCTTCAGCCCACCATGTCAATGCCAACCAACAAACACCAAACTACAGTAATTCCATTTACCTGCTCTTGGTGCATAACTTACTATGCCCTGGCATTTGAAGAGCTCATCCAGATGTTTTCTAAATACTGCCAGAGTACCTGCCTCCACCACCCTCTCAGGTAGCATGTTTCATATGTCGACCCCCCTCTGGGTGAAAAATATTTTTCTCAGATCTCCTCTAAACCACTTATTCCTCACCTTAAACATATATCCTCTGGTCTCAGACACATGTGCCATTGGGACACGATTCTCACGATCTACTCTGTCAATGCCTCTCATACTGTTGTATACCTCACAATTAGGTCTTTCCTCAGCCTGCTCTGCTCCAAGGAAAGCAATCCCAGCCTATCGGTCTCTCCTCATATCTCAGACTTTCCATCCCTGGCAACTCTTGTGCACCCTCTCAAGTGCAGTCACGTTTTCCGATAGTGTGGCGACCAGAACTGAACACAGTATTCCATCTGTGGCCTAAGCAATACTGCACAAAGCTGTTCTAAGACTTCCTTGCTCCTATATTCTACATCCTGGCTAATGCAGGCAAATATCCTGTATGATTTCTTCCCCATCCTGTCTACCTGCGCTGACACCTTTGGGGATCAATGGACTTTTACACCATAGTTCCTTGGTTCCTCAGTACTTGCTAGGGACATCAAATTCATTGTTTATGTCCTTCCTTTATAAGACCTCCCAAAATGCATAAATTGCACTAATAAGGAGTAAATTCTATCTGCTGCACTGCTTTTCCCAATTTACAGCTGATCAATATCAGACTGTTGCCTGAGACCATCCCCTCACACTCAACAACACCACTAATTTCTGGGTCATCTGCAACCTTTCTAATTATACCTTCTACATGGACATCCAAGTTGTTCATGTACATAACAAACAGCAAAAAACCCAGCGGTGGTACATCACTGGTCACAGGCTTTCAATTATAAAAACAACCATCCACCATTACACTTTGCCTCCTGTTTGGAAGCTGATTTTGGGTTTGTCTTGGATCCCAGTGGCATTTTCCTTTGGGACCAGCCTTCCACGTGGGAGCTTGTCAAAGGCCTTCTGGAAGTTCATGCACACCATATCAATTGCACTACCTTCATCAGTATATTTAGTCACCTTTTCAAAAAAATTAAAACAATCAGATAGGGCTTCCTCTGAACAAATCTGTGATGACTATCCCTGATCAATCACTGACTTTCCAAGTATTGGTTAATCCTGTCCCTCAGAAATGTTTTCAGATGTTTTCCCTACCACTAACATCAGACTAACTGTAATTGCTCAAATGTCATTAGTCAAGAGGAAAGTGAATAAATATCCTTTCCTGCAATATGGTCTTTAAAACTGGGTAATCTAGCGGTCTTACAAATCAAAGTAAAGTAGACAATTGTAGAATGAATGTATAGGTGTAAGCAGAACTCTTAACCTTGTAGTTCTATTTGCAAAGATTCTATTTGATACAAATCAAGATCAGTTTGTAGGTATCAGTGAGGTTTTATTTCTTTGAGTGAAATGAGGTACCTGATAGGATTACCAACTGCATCCACATTTTAATCTATCCTAATGATATTAAGGAATAATAGCAACTAATCACAATTGCACTTAGTTGTATTATCACTATATCGTCTATTTTGAAAAAGATGTTAAAATATTTCCTTTTCACATACATGACTTGATACTGTAACATGACAGAGGCTTCACATTATTTGTTCCTTTGCTCATGAACAGAGAAGTACATGGAAATACACAAAGCTTTCTCAACCAGACTGCATTTCAAAGCTGAACTTAATGCCCCTTTTTGACTCCCTAACAGCACTGTTATTTTGTACATAAAAACACCTTAATGCCAATACAGAGATGATGAAAACCATTACAAACACAGGTGGGCAACACTAAGGCCTGGACTTTCTTTGGAGTTGGAAGTCAGGAACCTTTCTAGCATGCCAGACCTTACCTAGGACAATGTGTCCTAAACGGAGCGATCATCTCCTGGGGGTGTGGGGGGCTGTGCAGGATAGAGTGGATCTGCCGTCCCTGTACACGGTCAGAGTTGGTCACATCAGCTGCATAGTGCTGAGGTTCTCCTTTGGTTCTCTGGGACTTCATAGCCGTTATTTTCTTAAACATCAGGTCTTCTTACTCTGATCCTATACCCCCCCATGTATTTTCCAGGCCAAACCATGACTCCCCTGCCCATTATACTTAGATTAATTATATTTTTACATCAGTTACAGGGTTCAATATATAAAGAAAATCCCATTCACAAAAGTCCATTCAAAATATTTGAATCCATGTAAATTCTTAATCCCCTATGAAAACAAGCACAACTGTCATAGTGACAACCAATCCATAGTGACAACTAATCCATAATGACAACTAATCCAACTAATGTATGTAGACAGGCCAACAAGAGGTGAGGCCATACTGGATTTGGTTCTGGGTAACGAACCAGGCCAGGTGTTAGAATTAGAGGTAGGTGAGCACTTTGGGGATAGTGACCATAATTCGGTGATTTTTACTCTCGTGATGGAGAGGGATAAGTGTGTACTACAGGGCAAGAGTTATAGCTGGGGTCAGGGAAATTATGATGCGGTGAGGCTTGACTTAGGATGTGTGGCTTGGAAAAGTAGACTCCAAGGCAAGAGTGTAAATGATATGTGGAGCTTGTTCAAGGAGCAACTATTGAGTGTCCTTGATAATTATGTACCTGTCAGGCAGGGAGGAAAGGGTCGTGCGAGGGAGCCGTGGTTTAATAAGGAATTGGAATCCCTTGTTAAATGGAAGAGGGCGGCCTATCTCAAGATGAGACGTGAAGGTTCAATTGGGGCGATTGAGAGTTATAGGGTAGCCAGGAAGGACCTGAAGAGAGAGCTAAGAGCAGCAAGGAGGGGACATGAAAGGTCCTTAGTCGGTAGGATTAGGGAAAACCCTAAGGCTTTCTATAGGTATGTTAGGAATAAAAGAATGACTAGGGTAGGAATAGGTCCAGTCAAGGATAGTAGTGGGAAGTTGCGTGTGGAGGCGGAAGAGATTGGGGAGACACTGAATGAATACTTTTCTTCAGTATTTACTCAGGAACAGGGCATTGTCGTCGATGTGAATACTGAGTCACAAATAAGTAGAATGGATGGCTTTGAGGTATGTAGAGAAGAGGTGTTGGAAATCCTGGAAAAGGTGAAAATAGATAAGTCCCCTGGGCCTGATGGCATTTATCCTAGGATTCTCTGGGAAGCAAGGGAGGAGATTGCAGAGCCATTGGCCTTGATTTTTATGTCCTCTTTGTCTACAGGAGTAGTGCCAGAAGACTGGAGGATAGCAAATGTGGTTCCCTTGTTCAAAAAGGGGAGTAGGGATAACCCTAGTAACTATAGGCCGGTGAGTCTCACTTCTGTTGTGGGCAAAGTCTTAGAGAGAATTGTAAGGGATAGGATTTATGCACATCTGGATAGGAATAATGTGATCAAGGATAGTCAGCATGGTTTTGTGAAGGGCAGGTCGTGCCTCACAAACCTTATTGAATTCTTTGAAAAGGTGACGAAGGAGGTTGATGAGGGGAAAGCGGTAGATGTGGTATATATGGATTTTAGTAAGGCGTTTGATAAGGTTCCCCATGGTAGGCTACTGCAGAAAATACGGAGATATGGCATTGAGGGTGAGTTGGAGGTTTGGATTAGGAATTGGCTGGATGGAAGACGACAGAGGGTAGTAGTTGATGGCAAAGTTTCTTCATGGAGTGCCGTCACTAGCGGTGTTCCGCAAGGATCTGTTTTGGGACCATTGCTGTTTGTCATTTTTATAAATGACCTGGAAGAGGGGTTAGAAGGTTAGGTGAGCAAGTTTGCGGATGATACGAAAGTCGGAGGAGTTGTTGACAGTGAGGAAGGATGTGGCAGGTTACAGCAGGATATAGAGAAGCTGCAGAGCTGGGCAGAAAGGTGGCAAATGGAATTCAATGTAGCTAAATGTGAGGTGATTCACTTTGGGAAGAATAACAAAAAGATGGGGTACTGGGCTAATGGTCGGATACTTGGTAGTGTGGATGAGCAGAGGGATCTTGGTGTCCATGTACACAGATCTCTGAAAGTTGCCACCCAGGTAAATAGTGCGGTGAGGAAGGCATATGGCGTACTGGCTTTTATTGGTAGAGGAATTGAGTTCCGGAGTCCTGAGGTCATGATGCAGTTGTATAAGACTCTGGTGCGGCCGCATCTGGAATATTGTGTGCAGTTTTGGTCGCCATACTATAGGAAGGATGTGGAGGCACTGGAATGGGTGCAGAGGAGGTTTACCAGGATGTTGCCTGGTATGGAAGGAAGATCGTATGAGGAAAGACTGAGACACTTGGGGCTGTTTTCATTAGAGAAAAGAAGGTTTAGGGGTGACTTGATTGAGGTGTACAAGATGATTAGGGGGTTAGATAGGGTTGACAGTGTGAACCTTTTCCCGCGTATGGAGTTGGGTATTACAAGGGGGCATAGCTTTAAATTAAGGGGGGGTAGATATAGGACTGAAGTTAGGGGTAGGTTCTTCACTCAGCGAGTCGTAAGTTCATGGAATGCCCTGCCAGCAGCAGTGGTGGACTCTCCCTCTTTATGGGCATTTAAGCGGGCATTGGATAGGTATATGGAGGATAGTGGGTTAGTATAGGTTAGGTGGGCTTGGATCGGCGCAACATCGAGGGCCAAAGGGCCTGTACTGCGCTGTATTCTTCTATGTTCTATGTTCTATGTTCTAATGTGACAACTAATCCATAGTGACAACTAATCCATAATGACAACTAATCCATAATGACAACTAATCCAACTAATGTGACAACTAATCCATAGTGACAACTAATCCATAGTGACAACTAATCCATAATGATGATTAATCCATAATGACAACTAATCCAACTAATCCATAATGACAATTAATCCATAATGACAACTAATCCAACAATCCATAATGACAACTAATCCATAATGACAACTAATCCATAGTGACAACTAATCCATTGTGACAACTAATCCATTGTGACAACTAATCCATTGTGACAACTAATCCATAATGACGATTAATCCATAATGACAACTAATCCATAATGACAACTAATCCAACTAATCCATAATGACAACTAATCCATAATGACAACTAATCCAATTTATCCATAGTGACAACTAATCCATAATGACAACTAATCCATAGTGACAACTAATCCATTGTGACAACTAATCCATTGTGACAACTAATCCATTGTGACAACTAATCCATAATGATGATTAATCCATAATGACAACTAATCCAACTAATCCATAATGACAACTAATCCATAATGACAACTAATCCATAATGACAACTAATCCAATTTATCCATAGTGACAACTAATCCATAATGACAACTAATCCAACTAATGTGACAACTAATCCATAGTGACAACTAATCCATAGTGACAACTAATCCATGAATAACACTTCTAAACTGTCAAGCCATGCATATGCTATGTCTCCCTCTCCCATCAGTGTGATAATCACAGAATATGGACAGCAGTGTAGCTTATTAACAATATAATGATAACGTTTCAGGTTAACACTACAAATTGTGACCGAAACAGCCAGAATACCTTTTATAACTCTCGTGGAGAGAGGCTTACAGTTCTTTCTCAATTTTTAACCATTTCAACAACTTGACAGTTCTACAGGTTACAACACCCTTCATTGAGGATGTCTCAAAAACCCTGTAACTCCCACACTGCGAGTTCACTGGCTCCAGTGAAACTGAGTTTTGTAGGAATTCAGCATTGAGATCACATGGCTCTGCTGAGTTTGGTATTGCTGCATGGGGGGGGTCACATCCTGTTCCAGTCCCCCCAGAATCTGTCAGAAACGGGCTGGGCATTCTGAATCAGGGTTCCACCCATTATTCTAGGAGGTCCCTGGAGAGTCTGCGAAAATCCAGGCCTGGCTCTTGGAAATAGCATAAATTGGTTAAACCATACGGCACAACGACATCACTTAAATCACATTAAGAGTGACACAGACCTTGCATTTGGTAACTGTAAGGGGCTTGGCCTGGTTGAGGTGCACTTAAACTTGAACCATAACTCAGAAATCCCGTTTGGCCAGATGACTGTGATTGAGTCAATCCACCTTCGGTCTTGATGCCTGTCCACAATGTACCTACATTGGTTAGTGATATCAGATCTGCAGGCTCTCATTCAAGTATATCAGAAACAGAAGAGTTAGCATTTGATAAAACTTATCATTCTAAACAAAATGAAAAAGTTATTGTTTTTAGCTGTTTTCAATCTTTTTGTGCAGTTCTGAATGTAATTATAAACAAGATTATTTTAAAAAAAGTCAACTGAAACAAGCAATGTGTCTGTTTACCATAGGATGGGATTCCATAATGCTGTCCTGATTGTGGATATGTTGCATAAATTGATGCTTGTTGCATTCCTGTAGTGTACGGTGACTGTCCATATGATGCCATGGTTTGTGATGAAGGTGTGGGAAGAATATGTGGATATGACCTGCTGCTTATGAGAAATAACAAAGAGCAGAGATTTACAAATGATTAAAAACTATGTAAATGGCCATCAACTATTGATTTGCAGCTAATTCTACCACTTCGATTTCTAAATAAAACAATCCATTACTAATATAAAATAAAGAAACATGGATGCTGGAAATCTGAAACAAAAAACAGAAATTACTGGAGAAACTCAGCAGGTCTGGCAGCATCTCATAGAATCATAGAGTCATATCTGGTCGGCATGGAAACAGACCCTTCGCTCCAACCCGTCCATGCCGACCAGATATCCCAACCCAATCTAGTCCCACCTGCCAGCACCCGGCTCATATCCCTCCAAACCCTCCCTATTCATATACCCATCCAAATGCCTTATCAATGTTGCAATTGAAAAGTTTAATCAAGAGACATATCTCCATAAAACATATAATCAAGAAAGAACCTACTCTACTCCCTGCTGCAGGTTCTCTGTGGGCCACACTTAATAACAACGATTAACTTATCTGATTCTGTGCTGTGAACTTCACCCAACAGTTGTGAATTTCACTGTTTGTTAATTTTCCCAGATGCACTCCAGCGATACACGAATTCAAACAGCAAAGGCAGTAACTGTGCAGGTTCTCTCTCTCTCTCCTGCACTGACCTCACCATGTGCTTCCTTTGTCTGTTCTTCTCCCTTTTAAAACTGCTGTTGTTTTGACTTTTTTTTAAACCAAAGTTCCAAAACAATGCAACAGCATATAAACCAGTAATTGCTGCTCCTGGAATTCGAGGAAATCACCTCGAGCACTAAAATACCTCAAAAAAAGGAGCAGCTGTTACAGTCAGAAATTTTTCCCATCCTCCATCTTGGGAGAGGGAGAGGGAGAGCCGAGGAGAGAGAAAACCGAATTAACATTTCGACCCTTTTCAGAGGTTTGCCTTCTCTCCACAGATGTTACTAGACCTGCTGAGTTTCTCCCCCAATTCCTGTTTCTGTTTCAGATTTCCAGCATTCACGGTTAATAAGTAATGTTACTCTGAAGAGAGTTAAATTCGTAAATGAAGAATTTGGAGAGAATGATCAGCTCAATACATGGAGACATATTTTCCACACAAATAATGAAGCTAAAATATATTGAAAAAGCAGAAGCTGGTTATGAGTTTAAATTATATTTTTGCTGCATGCTTTTTAAAGAATATTAGAAATCTTACTTGGAAGGATAAATCTGAGGAGAGAAGTGATGAGTTTGTCTTGGGCTAAAGCCGCTACCGATTGCTGTAGAGAATTAAATAAGGGAGAGGTTGGTTACAGGATGCATTTCTTGTTAACAGACTTCTGAAGGCTTTGAAAATTTGTAACTTCACTCCTGTTATAGAGTCATAGAGATGTACAGCACGGAAAAGACCCTTCGGTCCAACTCATCCATTCCGACCAGATATCCTAAATTAATCTAGTCCCATTTGCCAGCACTTGGCCCACACCCCTCTAAACCTTCCTATTCATATACCCATCTAGATGCCTTTTAAAATGTTGTCACTTGTACCAGCCTCCACCACTTCCTCTGGCAGCTCACTCCATACACACATCACCCTCTGCATGAACAAGTTGCCTTTTAGTTCCCTTTTAAATCTTTCCCCTCTGACCCTAAACCCTGCAGTTTTTTTTTTAATCTCCCCACCCCAGGGAAAAGATCTTGTTTATTTACCCTATCCATGCCCCTCATGATACTTATAAACCTCTATAATGTTCATTGATACCACCTCAACAATTTGCTTACTTATTAATTGACTTGTAATCTAACAATACTTGTCAGTGCATTCTGCTTTTCCATTAATATTTGGAATTTACAAAGGCAGTCTTTCTCATTGTTTTTCAGTGTTTTTTCTGTCCACTACTGACAACTGTAAGGGGTCAGCATGGATAAAGTCTAATGCTTTTTTCGGCTGACACAGTATCACAGATTCCAGCTCAAAATATTGAATAACGATCAACTACTGAGGTTCTGTAAAGCTTCCATCTTCACCAAGGACATAAAGAGCTCAGTGCTGGATTACTGCCTAATTTTTCCTTGACATTGAATGATGTCTACAGGGAGAATCCTGCTGTCCACTATTGGCTTCAGCTGAAAGTTAAGCTCACCTTGTCTTTACCTCCTCAGCTCCAGCTTGCTGAAGCCAAGTATGGCACCATTTCAGAAGCTAACTCGATGTTGATGGATTAACTAAAATATTAATATCTACATCTGCTACAGTGGTAACATCCTTACCTTTGAGCCAGGAGGTATGGGCTCATCTCACCTGCTACATAGGTGAGTAAGAACATCTCTGAACAGGATGTTAATACCTCAAACTATATATTGAGATCACTTGTTTCTTACGGCTGTTATGGTGCAGTGGTAGCATCCCTATCTCTGAGCCAGCAAACTTGGGTTCAAGTCCCACGAGAGGACCACAACAGCATCTCTGAATGGGTTGATTAGAAATATATCTACAACTGTTAGTTCTGCGGGCTCCTGTGGTGCAGTGGTAGTGCCCATTTTTCTGAGCCTGGTGTCCCGACTTCAAGTCTCACCTGCTCCAGAGGTGTGCAATAGCTTCTCTGAAGGTATTTTCCAATCAACCGCTCAGGGAGGTTATTACTCACCTCCAGTGCTGAATCACCTGGTTCAGAGGTAGGGACACTACCACAGTGCCAAGAAAGCCCGAGAACATCTCTGCACAGGCTGATTAGAAAATAACAACCTCTCTAAGTCCCTTGGGCGGGGCTTAGCATCTGAATGGAATGGACTGTGGGAAACTGCAGGTGTCCAGCTCATGCCCGATAAAATTCAAGTGTTTCGCAGTGTTATAACTGGGTATAAACTGAAGGGCGGATCACTGTCTCATTTACAGGACTTGCCTGACTTCCGCTGAAATTAATGGAAACAAAAATCAGGAGCAGGAGCTTCCCCTGCAGGAAGGTAATCTGTTCCGGCAGTTTACTCCCAACTAGTGATGGGGGCAGAAAGTCAGAGACTTCATGCACACAGAGAGAGAACTTCAACTTGGATAAAAACTAAATATGACGGGAAGGGATACGAAATCCAGGAAACATGTCAGCATTTTGGGAAAACGGCAACTTCCTTGTGAACTGCGATGCTGTAAGCTATGTGTGAGCAGCCCCTTGTAAATAAAGCAATTGCTGAACATTAACGTGGTTCTCCGAATGTACTTTGACTTTGCTTCCTGGAACTCAACATTGAAAGCAAGGTGAGGATACAGCGGTGGAAAAATTTGGGAAAAGGTATCTTGGCTATTCAAAAGAAATGCACTGAGAAGAGACCTGCTTTTACCCGGTCTAATGTTCACACTCTGGTTCCAGACACCACAGACTCCAATATCCTATTTCAGTGGAAGCAGCGGGTCATTAAAATGGACAGCTGCCTCTCTAGGACCCAGTGCATTCATAAACTACACCCCACCATGAATCCCACTCCTGCTAATAAGTGAGAGATGCTAAGTTCGTGGGTGGGCTTGTAAGTGCCATGTTCTTCAAGCACTTTGCCACGGTGGAGACGTTTTCTGTTGTGGTGAAGATTGGGGCCATTAACCTTAACATCTAGTCTGCCAAGCCTGCTCAGATGTTAAATGTTTAAACTTATATATATGGCTCCTTTGACCTCAGCTGGGCAGAAAAGGTGGTGGGGGCAATGTTTAACCAATCCACATTCTTTAATATCCCCAGCCTTCTTCTCTTCAGAGCAGTGCAGTTTGCAGTTCCACTGGACACTCTTGAGGCACCTCTTCACATTCCCAACGAATACTTCCATTCCTAGCTTTCTGGTAAATTCACACACTGTGTGTTCTATGATTTGTGGAAGGTGATAGAGGTCTAGGGGTGGGATGGTACAATTTGAATAAATGAATGACTTTTTGAATGAATGAATGAATGATTTTATTGTCACGTATTTTTCATTCAAAGATACAGTAAAATATAATGAAAAGTTCCATAGCCAATAGCTATGATCCGTTGCCATTTTGAACAGCTTAAGAATAATTTTAATGAGAGTCCATAATCCTGCCACCACCGCTTCACGGAGACTCATGTACATTCGAGATGATCAGAAACAGCAGCCTTGGTCAGTTCCTCTATAACATTGCAACATTTAAAAGGCATTTGGATGGGTCTATGAATAGGAAGGGTTTGGAGGGATATGGGCCGGGTGCTGGCAGGTGGGACTAGATTGGGTTGGGATAACTGGTCGGCATGGACGGGTAGGACCGAAGGGTCTGTTTCCATGCGGCACATCTCTATGACTCTATGAATATATTCAGGTTAAGAGAGTGGACAAATACTTGGCAGCTGGAATATGTTATGGGCTTATGATCTCACGGAGGTCACTAAACTCAGAATCACATAGCATAGGATGTCATTCATCTGCTCTTTCATGGTGAACCTGTTTGAAGTTTATGAAAAGATGATTAGGCATGACACTAAGGTAGGCAGAGTTGTGATTAGTGCTGAAGGATTTTGTGTGTTGCAGAGGGACATAGATAAGATGCAGAGCTGGGCTGAGAAGTGGCAAATGAAGTTTAATAGAGAAAAGTGAGAGGTAGCTCACTTTGGAAGAAGTAACAGGAATGCAGAATACTGGCTAATGGTAAAAGTCTTGGCAGTGTAGATGAACAGAGAGATCTCAATGTCCAGATGCATAAATCCCTGAAAATTGCCACCCAGGTTGATAGGGTTGTTAAGAAGGCATATAGTGTGTTGGCATTTATTGGTAGGGGGATTGAGTTTCAGAGCCACGAGGTCATGCTTCAGCTGTACAAGACACTGGTAAGGCCGCACCTGGAGTATTGCGTCCAGTTCTGGTCATCACATTATAGGAAGGATGTGGAAGCTTTGGAAAGGGCTCAGAGGAGATTTACTAGGATGTTGCCTGATGTGGAAGGAAGGTCTTACGAGGAAAGGCTGAGGGGACTGAGGCTGTTTTCGTTGGAGAGAGGAAGGTTGAGAGGTGACTTAATCGAGAAGTATAAGATAATAAGAGGGTGAGATAGGGTAGACAATGAGAGCCTTTTTCCTCAGGTGGTGAAGGCAAACACGAGGAGACATAGCTTTAAATTGAGGGGGTGATAAGATTTCGGACAGATATTAAGAATCGTTTCTTCACTCAGAACAGTAGGGGTGTGGAATGGCCTGTCTGCAACAGACTTGCCGACGTTAAGGGCACTGGACATACATATGGATAATAATGGAATGGTGTAGGTTGGATGGGCATCAGATTAATTTCACAGGTCAGTGCAACATCGAGGGCCAAAGGGCCTGTACTGCGCTGTAATGTTCTATGTTCTATGACTGCTGGGGGGAGGTAGAGGCAGAGGAATGCCTATGGAGTGATAATAAAGTGGGCTTTCAGAAACTTGAGTCATAAAGAGACCGTCAGTTAAAAACTATGGTAGTGGAATTACTGGCTAGTGAGGAGATTGGCTGAGAGGCAGAGGAGACACAATAAGGCTGATGGGCAGGTCCTCTAAATAGCAGAATGTCCCCCAAGTAACTGGTTTGTGGCAACAACTATTCAGCGTATTTATTGATGACTTAGATGATTGAACAAAAAGCCATGTATACAACTTTGCTGTAACAGAAAGAAAGGTCAGGTTGTAAGCTCTGTAGGTGGAAACATCATGCAAATGGGGCAGCATGGTGGCTCAGTGGTTAGCACCACTGCCTCACAGCACCAGGGACTCCAGGTTCGATTCCAGTCTTGGGTGACTGTCTGTGTGGAGTTTGCACATTCTCCCATGTCTGTGTGGGTTAGGTGAATTGGCCATGCTAAATTGCCCATAGAGTTCAGGGATGTGTAGGTTAGGTGCATTAGTCAAGGGTAAATATAGAGTATTAGGAAAGGTGTTTGGGTGGGATACTCTTCTGAGGGTTGGTGTGGACTTACTGAGCTGAAGGGTCTGTTTCCACACTGTCGGGGTTCTATGATTACTTGGAATTTAAGTGATTTGACAAAACTTGGCAAATGGATGTCAATACAGCCAAATGCCCGATCATTCACTTAGGAAGTACTCTGCCATATTTTTATTAGATCCAAGTGGTGAAGAATTAGAAACAGTGCAGGTACCAGAGAGACTTTGGCAGTCCAGGTCCTTAGATCCTTAAAATATCACTGACACATACAGAAAATAAACTAAAGAAAGATTCTGGCTTTTAGAGGTGGAGAAATGATGCTCCAGCTATGCATAGCCTTGGTGGTCCACAAGTGGAGTACTACCTGCGGTTCTGTGTGTCATACTTCAGGAAACATATACTGATCTTGGAGTAAATATTGTGTAATTCTCCCAGGATGATATACTGACTCCAATAGTTAAGTTATGGGGGATTGCAAAAACAAGGGTTCTATTCCATACAATATAAAAGGTAAGGGGTGATGTGATTCCAAGTTTTAGGAAGATATAGTATGGATCAAGAGAACCTCCTTCCATTGGTTGGGAATCAAAGACAAGAAGCACAGCTTAAAATTAGACCTTTCAAGAATGAAGTTATGGAACAATTTGACACACAATGATTACTAGAAGTTTCTTAAGTCTCTTAAAGAACATGGAGAAAATATTGTTATATGCAGCGAGGTCTCAGATCAGCCATGGTCTCATTGAATGGAATTTTGAGTGCAAAATGGTTACTCAGAGTGGTTACAATGTTGAAACAGGGTAAAAACAATGACTGCAGATGCTGGAAACCAGACTCTGGATTAGTGGTGCTGGAAGAGCACAGCAGTTCAGGCAGCATCCGAGGAGCAGTAAAATTGACGTTTCGGGCAAAAGCCCGATGAAAGGCTTTTGCCCAAAACGTCGATTTTACTGCTCCTCGGATGCTGCCTGAACTGCTAGGCTCTTCCAGCACCACTAATCCATAATGTTGAAACAGCCCATTCAGCCCCTCAAGACCACACTATCTCTCTTCCAGATCAATTTAGCTAGGAATCATGCCTGCATCCTTTTTACACAGTGCTGCATTTTTTCCTAGAGCTGTTTGTCTAATTTATTTTTGACACCCGTGATTGAAATGACTGAAATGGCCCTATCAGATAGCACATACCAGGCTGTAACTACAAGCTGGGCAACAAGACATTTCCTACAAGACCTCTGGTCCTTTAGCCAATCACGTTAAGTCTGTGTCATCTTGTTCTTGACTCTCTGCCAATGGGAATAGTTTTTCCTCTATCAACTCTGTCTCGATTCTGCTAGAAACTTAAATCTCCTTTTAATCTGCTCTTCTCTAAAGAAAACAACTCCACCATCTCCACATACCCACATTTTGGCAATCCCTCTTTCTTGCAATGATTCTGATAAATCTTTTCTCAAATACTTTCATATTCTTCCACAAGTATCATCCCAAGAACTGCATACAATAATCAGTCGAGGTTGACCAGTACTTTATAAAGGTTTGTGATAATTCCTGGCTTTAGTATCCTGACTCTATCTAAAAAGGTCAGGATCCTGTATGTTTTATAAACTGCTTCATCAAGTTGTCTCACCCCCTTCAACAATTTGTGAACATTTGACCCTAGATCGCACCATTCCTTCACCCATTCAGAACTGCAGTCTTTATATTATAACATCTGTTCCCTTACTTCCCATCACTTTATATTTCCTGTGCTTCAAATTTCATCTGTGTCTGACCATTCAGTCATCTACCTCGGTCCTCTTGCAGCTGAACACTAGTCTCCTCTGTTCACCATACTATTAAGTTTTGTGTCACTTGCAAATTATGAACTTATGTCTTGTGCACTCCAGCTATTCATCTATATAAAGGAGAAAGATTAAGACTAGCTTCAACCTCTGGTGAACAGGATCCTATACAGCTACCAGTCTGAAAACAATAACTCAGCAATGTTCTCAGTGAAGTACCAGGGTATTATAACTTCTGAAAAAACAATAAATATAACACATCATCTAGTCTCCACTTTTACAACCCCTTAAATATCCTATAACATTCACCCTCTCTAAAACCCCTAAAACATTCCCATGCCCCCCCACATTTCTCATGCCCATTTCTCATATAATTTATGCCAACCTATGCCACTATAGAAACCTCAATGGCACATCTTTCATGTCAGGTTATGCCCCTCTAAAGGTCTCACATGACCTTTTATAGCTCCTGTGACAACATAGTGCCAATTCATGCCAACCCATTCTTTGCCCTCACACCTCCATGCCAACTCACTTAGTATTCACCATGGGAAGAAATAAAATAAAAATCTAAGTACGGCAAATTTCAGAAAAATGGAAAATAAAAATCATAAAATCCCATTTACATATTTAAAATCTTTCAACTATATAATGCCTCATTTTAAAAAAAATGAAGAGCCCAATCCCCTATGACAAGCAGTGGATAAATTATAAACTTTCCTGTCTCTACCTGCAATGGTTCCAACATTTAGTTTTGTTAATCTTTTCCTTTTTACATACTTCTAGAAGATTTTACAAATAGTTTTTATTTTTTTGCTATGCTATAAGTGTGTTCTATCCTCTCTTTCTTCACAATTGCTTGGTCCTCCATTACGGAGTTCTGAAATTCTCCCAATCCTCAGGTTTACAGTATTTTGGGTAACTCTACAAGGCACCTTCTTTGATCCAATACTATTTTTAGCTTAGCTGTTACCCAAAGAGTTTGTGTTTTTCCTGCAGGGATTTTTGCCTTGAAAGCAAGCATTTATTCTTATAATACCAGCCTTTGCCTTTCTATCATCAAATCTTTATATGTGCTTTTCCAACCGACTGCAGCCAACTTCCTCCTCATACTTTCTCAAGTAGCCTAGTTTAAATTGAAATCCAGTTTCAGATTGAACTACATCTTTTTCAAACTTGCTGGAAAATTCTATCATACTATAGTCATTATTCTTTACAGGTTCTTTTACAACAAAATGATTAATGACCCCTTTGCTCTGCATAAAAGTAGATCTAAAATTGACTCTGTTGTGCTTGGTTCCTCATCATATTAGAGGAGAAAGTGAGGACTGCAGATGCTGGAGATCAGAGCTGAAAACGTGTTGCTGGAAAAGCGCAGCAGGTCAGGCAGCATCCAAGGAGCAGGAGAATCGACGTTTCGGTCATGAGCTGCCTGACCTGCTGCGCTTTTCCAGCAACACATTTTCAGGTCAGTCC
The DNA here is from genome assembly GCF_037043375.1 of Chiloscyllium plagiosum. NCBI lineage: Eukaryota > Metazoa > Chordata > Chondrichthyes > Orectolobiformes > Hemiscylliidae > Chiloscyllium > Chiloscyllium plagiosum. Next base: position 11,622,571 of record NW_028270142.1, read on the forward strand.
TCATCATATTATTCCAGCAAACTATCTTGAACACATTCGAGGAATTTTTCCTCCACATTGAAGTCATGAGATTTACCCAGTGAATCTGCAGATTGAAGTTATCCCACGATTACTTCATACTTTGCTATATGAACCTCTAATTTCCCGATTCATATCATTCCCTACATGGCTGCTACTGTGATAGCTTATAAACCATTGCTGCCAATGTTTGTTTTGGTAAGGTCCTGGGGAATGTTACTGAACAAGGAGATCTTGGAGTGCAGGTTCGTAGCTCCTTGAAAGTGGAGTCGCAGGTAGATAGGATAGTGAAGAAGGTGTTTGGTATGCTTTCCTTCATTGGTCAGAGTATTGAGTACAGGAGTCAGGAGGTCATGTTGCGGCTTTCCAGGACATTAGTTTTAGGCCACTTGTGGAATACTGCATGCAATTCAGGTCTCCTTCCTGTCGAAAAGATATTGTGAAATTTGAAAGGGTTCAGAAAAGATTTACAAGGATGTTGCCAGGGTTGGAGGATTTGAGCTATTGGGAAAGGTTGAATAGGCTGGGGCTGTTTGCCCTGGAGCATTGGAGACTGAGGGGTGACCTTATAGAGGTTTATAAAATCATGAGGGGCACGCATAGGGTAAATAGACAGTCTTTTTCTCAGAGTAGGGGAGTCCAGAACTAGAGGACATAGGTTTAGAGCGAGAGGGAAAAGATATAAAAGAGACCTAAGGGGCAACTTTTTCACGCAAAGGTTGGTGTGTGTGTGTGGAATGGGCTGCCAGAGGAAGTGGTGGAGGCTGGTACAATTGCAACATTTAAAAGGCATTTGGATGGGTATATGAATAGGAAGGGTTTGGAGGGATATGGGCTGGGTGCTGGCAGGTGGGACTAGATTGGATTAGGAGATCTGGTCGGCATGGACGAGATGGACCGAAGGGTCTGTTTCCGTACGGTACATCTCTTTGACTATGACTCTATGTTATGATGTGCCATAATGAATGGATAATCAAATCTTACTTAAAATTTGCATTTCTACATAGCAGCTATCACCTGAGAACTCTCCAAAGCCATTTTTTTAAATTCTGAAAGATTGTTCAGTTTAAAAGTACAAAAACTTCTAAAAGTTAATACTGGTTATAGCTTCTTATTCTGTACTCTGCTATTCGTCTTAATCTCTGCATTTCCTAACTTTATGGTCCAATTCCGTTGCTTACTTTAATCTTTCAAACCTTCCAGACTATGAAATAGTAGAGAGTGGAAATAAACATGTAATCTACTAACAATATCATAACTAGATAATTATCAGTTCTTCATTGCATTCAGTTCAAGAAAAACATGATAAAATGCAGATGCTGAAATGAACAGAAAATTGTCCAGTTATGAAACTTTCATTACACCACTGGATGAGTAATCTATGCAGAGGAAATTGAATATTTATATAGTTTTGCATGTTAGACCTACACTTTAGAAACATAAAACAATTAAATACCATAACATATTTACAGTACTCCTAATTTATCTCACACATTGCTAATTTGAATTAAAATTTCTTTCCCTTTCCTGTCCTCCTGGATTACATAATACTTGCAAGGTTACAGTTCCACAATAGAAATTGGACCTGAATAACTACCATGCATCACCTTCCTTTTTGAATATACTAAGACAGTTTTGTTGATGGATTATTTGCTTGTTACTAATAATGTGCTGGGTCTGATATTATTCTCAATCCAATGATCATGTGGATCATTCAGCAGAATAAAATCAGAAGTTGAAATTCTGGTCAATTTTCTCCTCCTCCTCAACCGAATGCATTGCATTCATAGGAACCATGCTGCTTCTCAGCTAAGGGCTCATTAAATAGCAATAAAACGTGGTGGAAAGGGAGCCCAACACCTTCCTGCAGCCACAGACTACACGCAGAGGCCAGATCTGTGGCACTGCAACCAGCATTATGTGGCAAATTCATCTAAAGAAGTGGCTCATCACCCTTACTGGTATCAGCAGCAGCCCCAGTAACAAGAGGAGTCTGTCAGGTCAGTTAAATGCTGGTTTTCTGTAGACGGAGTAAGGCTAGGGGGGATAAGAGAACCTTTCTCTTATCAATGTCCCTCCAGAGGCATGGCCAGCAATGCAGATGCTGCCACAACTGGAAGTTTATCCCACTAGTACCTGCCTGTAACATTAAAACACATCCTTACCTAGCAGCCTTCCTGTGGCACAGAGGATCATAGAATCTCTATGTGAGGAAAGAGGACGTTCAGCCAATCGAGTCTGCACCGGCTCTGTGCAAAGCATCCCACCCAGACCAGCACCCCCAGCCTACCTGTAACTCTGCGTATCCCATGGTTAACCCACCTAGTCTGAACATCCCTGGACAATTTAGCATGGCCAATCCACCCGAACCTGCACATCATTGGACTGTGGGAGGAAACCAGAGCACCTGGAGGAATATGCAAACTCCCCACAAACAGTTGCTCGAGGAGGGAATCAAAACTGGGTCTCTGGTGCTGTGAGGCAGCAGAGCTAACCACTGAGCAACCGTGCCATGTCCATTTCTAAATCATATGATCTGGGTTCAAATCCCGAGAAGTAGTCACAGCATGTCTGATCAGTCACCTAAAAGCAACTCCAGTGTGCCGCAACAGGGACTTACCTAGCTCTCCTTCCTATCGGAAAGATGTTGTGAAACTTGAAAGGGTTCAGAAAAGATTTACAAGGATGTTGCCAGGGTTGGAGGATCTGAGCTACATGGAGAGGCTGAACAGGTTGGGGCTGTTTTCCCTGGATCATCGGAGGCTGAGGGGTGACCTTATAGAGGTTTATAAAATTATATGAGGGGCAGGGATAGGATAAATAGACCAAGTCTTTTCCCTGGGGTCGGGGAGTCCAGAACTAGAGGACATAGGTTTAGGGTGAGAGGGGAAAGATATAAAAGAGACCTAAGGGGCAACTTTTTCACACAGAGGATGGTACATGTATGGAATGAGCTGCCAGAGGATGTGGTGGAGGCTGGTACAATTGCAACATTTAAGAGGCATTTGGATGGGTATATGAATAGGAAGGGTTTGGAGGGATATGGGCTGGGTGCTGGCAGGTGGGACTAGATTGGGTTGGGGTATCTGGTCAGCATGGACAGGTTGGACCGAAGGGTCTGTTTCCATGCTGTACATCTCTATGACTCTATGTCTCTAATCACCCGCACAGTCCCTTCCTGTATCCACACAGACTCCAGGCCTACTTCCTGGCCTTCCTTAATTTCTGTGAAGAGCAGCCTAATCTTTCCAGCTTAATGTTGGAGCTGGAAGGTTCAACCACTTGGTAATGAAGAAAGTTTCCTCCGACATCCTTATAAACATAGAACAACAAAACTCAATTTTAAACTGCTGACAATGTGGCAAGGCAATTTTTTAAAATTACTTTTCTTTGTAGTACTTAAGGCAGTAGGAAACTCCAGAGATTATACATTTGTGTTGTTAAAGACCCCTTCGTTCTATAGATATAACAAAAAAAATTTGTTGAATTTGAGACCTAAGCGATACTTGCATTCAAAATGTAAAGTCACCATAGTCTTACCAGACTATAGGGGCTGCTTTCTCATGGGGGAGTGGGGGGGGGAAGAAGGGGGGTGGGTTAACCTGAGGGTCATCACTTGTCAGGATGGGGACAGGTTGAGAAGGAGAATCCTTTATAGTCACCTCAGTGGGTGTAGGAATGGAACCAATAGTGTTGGGGTCACTCCACACTGCAAACCAGCCATCCAGCCAACTGAGCTAAACCGACCTGCATCCAGTGGCCAGACCAGACCACAACACAACTGTGATCCCGTTATTTTCCATTAAGCTTCCACAGAATACAGGGGGACACCAACCATCAACGATGTTAACAAAGCAGTCTGAATAGGACTGTCTCAAAACCAGTGAGATCATTTATATTTTTACAAGAATATCAAACAAATTTCTGAGACTATTGCTTGACTCTATAAAATTGGACTACAATTACTGAAGGAAAATCAGGAAGATTTTACTCTTCCTCTTTAAACTGAATGTTGGGTTTCACATTACACAATGGATTGCGACAGAATGAAAATAACAACAAATATAAAAGTATTGGTTAACATAAAACATAAATTTACTTTATAGGTTAAGGGATATAATAAGAAATATATCTGTTAAGTGCAGAAACATTCAAAACTACATAAAAGTAACATGTCTTGCCAACTAAAATGAGTATTTATATAATAGTTAAGACATTTTTCAAATTTATGTTAGTCATCCTATAGATCAAAGAGGAATAGATCAAAGAGGTAAAAAGACAATAAATGGTGGTTATTGGCATCATGAATGACACATTGTCCATTTTTCTACCTCAATAAAAATGCAAGAGTAGAATTTGCCTACTGTCCTGCTTCCTAGGCTGTATCTGAGAACCTTATTCTTTATCTGTGGTCTTAGTGGATTTGCTCGATACTCATGAAGGCTATAACCATCAGCTGTTTCATGTCTTCTTACCTGATTCTGAGAAATTGTCTAAAGACCCATCTGTTGATGTCGTGACAATATTACTGTTGCTCATTGGTTCTGTTTTCACTGAAAACAAAATAAAAGTAAGCTCTGTCAACTATGTGATGAGCAAACCTTCACAGAAATCTAAAACTATACCTGATGTTAATTTAAAAAAAATATTAAACAGACACACACAAGAATTCCACGAAGCATGGCATTCCAACTGGAACTCTATCAACAAACATATCAAGTTAGACCCCATCTATCAACCCCTGAGAAAAAAAACAGGAAATGACATCACCACAGGAAATAACATCACAACAGGAAATCATGTCACCACAGGAAATGACATCACCAACCCAAAGAAATCCAAACATATAAATAGAAAGCAGGAATTATCGACAGTGCTTTGCCTGGAGGCACAATGAAGATGTTATGTAGTAGGGTGACAAAATGTCTGGAAATGAACCTTCCATCTCAGTGAAACTTTATTGCTGGAACAGCACAGCAGGTCAGGCAGCATCCAGGGAACAGGGGATTCGACGTTTCGGGCACAGGCCCTTCTTCAGGAATGGCCTGAAGAAGGGCCTGTGCCCGAAACGTCGAATCTCCTGTTCCCTGGATGCTGCCTGACCTGCTGTGCTGTTCCAGCAATAAAGTTTCAACTTTGATCTCCAGCATCTGCAGACCTCACTTTCTCCTTCCATCTCAGTGAGCAAACCTATATGTAAGTATTTTAAAAACCAAAAGAACAGTGGATGTTGTAAATCAGAAGCAAAAGCAGAAATTACTGGAAAGCTCAGCAGGTCTGGCAGTATCTGTGGAGAGAAAGCAGAGTTAATGTTTCAAGTTGAGTGACCCTTCTTCAGAAATGTGTGCTGAGGAAAGATCACTGGACCTGAAATGTTAACTCTGCTTTCTCTCCACAGCTGCTGCCAGCCTTGCTGAGCTTTTCCAGTAATTTCTTCTGTTTTTGTTTGAGACCAAAGTAGTTCCTCATTTATAAACATTGAGATGACTGCTTGTATATAAAGTCACACATTTCCAATGTAATGTGTAAAGCAATTGGAGATGCAAATGATAGGGAATCATAGACCACCAGTAGAAAGTGTAAGCTTGAAAAGGGGGAGTAAATAGTTTTCTTTAGCTTATGTTTCCCATTTGTTTGATACTGGATATGTCATAATTTAATCTCACATTTAGTTTTTTTAACATGTTTCTTTGATTTGAGACTTCTGTTTGTTTTACATGGTTCTTCAGAGCTTGCTATTTATGAAAAGTATTTATAATAAGTAAGCAATGTTTTCAATGTAAAACTACAATATAATTAATTACTCTGGTAACTCAGGTCTGTGATTTCCATCAAGACAAAACTCCAATTCCAGAAGGCTAGCCACAATGTTACCCTGTTGGTTGGCTGAGGGAAAGTTGGGGGGTGAGCGGAATGATGGGCAATTGAGGACTGGCTATATTTTGCAAATTTGTGATTCTTGGAGGTGATTGCATGTGTTGAAGTGGAATTGCCTTTTAAATAAATTTTATTTAGTGGGATGGACAAAACCCACCTTCTAAACTTTTTAGATCTTTCAGGAAGAAGTCTAACAGGGCACCATTTTGAATAGTTTCAGGGGCATCCCTGGGAGATGTCGGGTGATATTTAGGAAGGTTCAAGTACCTTTTGGGATTGGTTAAAATTAGTCATGAATATGCATTAGAAACTGTATGAACGCATTGGAAACATCAAGTTGATTGGAGCTGTCAAAATGACAAGGGGCCTGTCAATTTGCCAATGCATCAAAATGCTGCAGTTTAAATGAAACCTTTGCTATTTCATTCTGTCTGTTGATTTAAGTCTGATGATCATCATCATAGGATTTATGCTGCTATTTATGAATAATTTCATAGTCTAGCATCTCATAGTGAGAGGCTTGTCAGTTCACAGTCTGACTGACAGCTGAAAATGGCTATAAAGTCTTGGCAATGGGGCAGTGAATACGAATATTAGTTTTTATTAAGCACTTGAACAAAATATGTATTTAGAGTCATAGAAATGTACAGCATGGAAACAGACCCTTCAGTCTAACTCATCCATGCCAACCAGATATCTCAACCCAATCTAATCCTACTTGCCACCACCTGGCCCATATCCCACCAAACTGTTCCCATTCATATACCCATCCAGATGCCTTTTAAACATTGCAATTGTACTAGCCTCCTACTTCTGGCAGTTCATTCCATACATGTATTACCCTCTGCATGAAGAAATTGCCCCTCAGGTCTCTTTTATATCTTCCCCTAAACCTGTGCCCTCTAATTCTGGACTCCCCCACTCCAGGAAAGAGACTGTGTCTATTTATCCTATCCATGCCCCTCATGATTTTATAAACCTCTATAAATGTAGGTAGGATTGCCACGCTGGGCCGAGAGACCGCCATGCTGGGTCCATGCTGAGGCTGAGTTCTAGACATCACTAAGAGAAAAGGAACAAAACAAGCACAAAAGAGAGAAAGAGGAAAAAGGAGTGGATGAGCTCTTGCCGAGGTGACTCAATCCATAGCCATCTTGGAATATGGGTAGGCTATTAATTATCTCCTTGGTCCATCCAGCATAATATCTGTTGCTATCTTCTCATGGGTTTACTACTGGGCAACTGTCAAGCCTGCTCTAGTCTGGTAGATGTGAAACTTGCGAAGTTCTAACAGGATTAGATCAGACAGATGCAGGAAGGATGTTCCCAGCTACAGGGGAGTCCAGAACCAGGGGCCACAGTCTAAGGTTAAGAGGTAAGCCTTTAGCAGAGGGATGAGGAGGAATTTCTTCACCTGGGGAGCTGAGCCAATGGAATTCACGACAGCAGAAGACTATTGATACTAAAGTACTAGAGACTGTTGAGGCCAAGATGTACATACAATCCTTAGGACTAAAGGGAGCGAGGGGTATTGGGAGAAAGGAAGATTAGGGGACTGGGTCAGATTATCATATCAATTGGAAGAGCAGTATGAAGGGCTGAATGGCCTACCCTTGCTCCTACTTTCTATGTTTAAGATCCTAAAGGCTTGATGATTTACCTAGTACTCTGACTGACATTTTATGAATTACCTAGGCATCCTTACTGCTCATTCACTTTGGACATACCAGATGATACTGATGGGCAAAGACTTGTCCCATGTTGAGGGTTGGACCAACATGGAGGATGTTTTCACCCACTGAGCCAACACACGTCGATTCTCCTGTTCCTTGGATGCTGCCTGACCTGCTGTGCTTTTCCAGCAACACATTTTCAGACCTGTCCCACATTCTATGCTTCAGATCCAATAAATCAATGTAGGTGTGATAACATTATGATTGGCCTCAGCTGAGTTTCCATTTATAATACCACACAAGTCTTAGTGTTGGATGAAGACGAGATAGGCTTGTCAGATCAAACAACCTTTTGATGGTGTCTGTCTCCAGTCTCTAGGCTCTCTCAGAAGGAACTGGAGAAATGCTGGAAAATATGTATCTATGGCCCAGCATCAGTCATTGATATTTGTCTACTAGTTGATATTCTAACAACTGTAAATTGGTATGTTACTTGCTTTAAGTTGCCTTTGTTTTAATGTTACAAAACTAATGTAATAGAGTTTATTGCCAGCAATTTTAACTAAGACTACTAAATGGTCCCACAGGTAACAACAAAACCACCAGTTTTTAACTGGAACATGTGGAGGCTGTCGTAGTAGAATTAAGTTAAAAATCACACAACACCAGGTTATAGTCCAACAGGGTTAGTAGGCTCTCTGCCTGTATTCCTGATGAAGGGCTTTTGCCCGAAACGTCGATTTTGCTGCTCCTCAGTTGCTGCCTGAAAACTGCTGTGCTCTTCCAGCACCACTCTAATCCAGAATCTGGTTTCCAGCATCTGCAGTCATTGTTTTTACCTTTTTTACTTAATTGGAAGCACTAGCTTTCAGAGTGCAGCTCCTTCATCAGGTGGTTGTGGAGTACACTATTGTAAGACTAGTGCTTCCAATTAAACCTGTTGGACTATAATCTGGTGTTGTGATTTTTTTTTAAACTTTGTCCACCCCCAGTCCAACACCAGCATCTCCAAATCATAGTAGAATTAGGTTGAATGTAATTGTTACATATGTCTTAAACTAGACTTTAAAATTATCTGCAACTCCTAAACGCAAGATTAATTGATTTATTACTTATTATTGAAATCATAAAAGTATAACTCTGAAAACTAAACAAAAAATGGAGTATACTTATTCGTTCTTCTAATTGCACACAACTACAATCCAGACATCAAACTCACTTTTGAGCTGAAGAAAAAGTTGATTAAAATCACCAATGTACTACTAACAATGATCCATCGGCATTAATTGGGTCCTGTCTCTGTAACTCTTTATGACATTCAATTGTGTTGTGGTATATCAATCACAAGCAGGTCTATACATTGGCCCAAAATCCTTTGCTATTAAATTAAAGAATTAACACATTTATTTTAAATTGGTCAACAGCTTCAATAGGGCAGTTGGTTAGGAGTTTCATACAAATGTTTAATTTGTGAAATACTAAAGTGGCATAGCAAAGCTCCAATTCTCCACTGCCTTCTCAATAAGGAATAGAATAAAACAATTTGAGCCACCACATTTTACCTAAAATGGAAAGCAAATGTAATAAAGCTCACTAATCGATAAAATTGATGCAAGTTAAGCTTGTCAAATTCTCTCAGACCTAATTTCTAATACAGTCACCATAACCAGGATTATAACAAAATACAACAGATTCCTTTACATTCAAGTGAGTAGACAGGATGTACAGTATAGCTTCATTTTCTGACACAGCTACATGTTTATAACCCAGTCTTTGACACTACAAACCTGTATTAAGACTTCATCACTGTTTTTATATTTTTCAATGAGTAACAATTGCCAATGAATTAATAATTTTAAAAACAATCTTGATGGAAAACATCAATGGCATTGCCTTATTCCAACCATTTTTCACTGACAAAATTAGGCAAATTTGAATCGATGTGAGTCACACTGGGCTGACTCTTGCTATATTTTGGTGAAGTATGGGTTTTGGAGTCTTATGGAAGTTTCAGTTCCTGGGCCTTGATGCATTTCCTCTCACAACCTTTTGCTGCTCACCTTGGTAATTATACAACCAGGCTCCAAGGTGCCCTCTTGTACAGAGCTCACCAGTGCCAGTATCAATGCATTGGGCACTATGTTTAATCCCCCAGCTGTGCACCACTTCAAATGCTGCATGCCAGGGATGCCCATTCTGGGTTTGTCAGCTGAACCACATTCCAGAGGGTGACGGCTGAGAAAGGGAAATTGGCACACTGCTCTGTAAACGCCCACCTGGTGATCCTGATGGGAATGTTCCTGGGGAGCAGCGCCATCCTCTTTCCTCAGGATCATCAGTGGAGACCACAGCATCCAACCCTGTTGGCCTGGTTGGAGGTAGCTCTTTATTCAGGGCCACTTCCATGGTCAAAGTGAGTCTGCTGCAGCATCTCAAGACGACCAATGACTTTGTGTTCCCATAAGGATATGTGTGTCACCATCCTTTCTGCTTCATCACACTCATTCTAACTCTGCCACTGCACTACGCTTGATGGTCTGCCACTCAGGCTGTTGCACTTCACTTAACTGCTATGACCCCTCCCCACCCCCATTCCCACTAACACTTCCGGCTCTCTACACTTCCTACTAACTCACTCAGATCTTTTCACCAGCTTTCCTCCTTCTGCACCATCTCTCCATCTCTAACAGCACTCCCATCTTGATACCTTCAGTCTCTTCCCACTGCAGAAGAAACTGACCCATGATGGATCACAGTGGCCTACTCCTGCTGCTATCATCTGGTTCCAGAAGATGATCTTTGAATTAGCAAGAAGAAATTGAGACCACTCGTGAAGGTGATAAGACCTTGCATAAAGGCAAGTGAGTAAGCTTCATTGTGATGTGCTAAGTGGCTCTTCCATTCCTGTTACATTGATTGACTGTATCCATAACATGTTCAAGCTTTAACCAATCTTGCACAACCCATTCCATCTCTTGTCTTCTGCAGGCACCATTGGCACTCACACAGCCTCTGTTCTCACAATGCCAACAGCTCACCCCATTGTCTGCACTTTGACCCCTCAGGGGATGCACTGGCATAGCATTCTCCTGCTCCCTCCACCAACTCCAAGACTTTCGCCTTGCTGGGTACTCGATGAGGATTAGACTCAGGAGCATATTCCAATGAACATGTGGCTGCCATGTCTCCTCAGCTGCTCAAGGAAGAAACAGTCCAGGGTGCTGACATTCGAAGGATTGCTGGAGACCAGGCCCTGAGTGACCCCAGGCAGAAGATCACTGTGTGGTTTCAGCCATTAATAACGCTGTGTACATGCACAAAGATAGCAGCTCTCAGTAAACTGAATCAGAGCTTGGAGGAGTCCAATGTTACTGGTACCCATGCTGGCTTGAGTATTTGACTGAACTAAAAAAAAACCAAGAATTGCAGATATTGGAAATCAGAAACAAACACTGAAATTGCTAGAAAAACTCCACAATTCGGGCAGCATCTGTGGAGAGAAAATCTGCAGAAGAAGGGTCACTGGACCCAAGATGTTAACTCTAATTTCTCTCCAGAGATGCTGCTGGACCTCCTGAACTTTTCAGCAATGTCTATTCTTTTTGTTTGGTATTTGCCTGGCTGGCATCATTGGCAGGTTGGTCAGGGGCAGCCAGGCTTAGCAGCATGTGCACTGACCTGCACCCTCGGCAAGAGGGCTTTGGGTAGTGTTGGAAAGGACAGCAAGACTAGCAACCTTGCTGCTCCTTCCTCTCAAAAGAGGTAGCAAAGGAGGAACCACACAGACACAGAGAGACATACACATATGCACATACCTGAAGAAACTCCTCTCGGGACACTCCCCAATACCTGGATCCTTTTGCCTGCCAGCCAGCCCTCCTCAACTCTGAATCCATGACCTGGGGAAAATTGAGCCTGTAACTGGGGAACAGTGAGCCTGTAGCTGGGGAAGACAATTCCAGCACTCTAGCCATTAACAACCCTGGGCTCATCCACCCAAACCTGCCAAACTAACCAGCTCTGCGACAAGATGGCTCCCTCTAGCTCAGTTGCAGAGACCGGGGCTGGACCTAGCTATGGGGTGAAGGCAAGGAACATGGAAACAATCTCAGGGAGCAGAGATGACAGTATACTATTGGTAGAATCACACACCCATAATTATTAACATGCAGCTGTCTGATCAACTCTCGGTTTAGCAATGGAACCAGGTTAACTGGTTACTATGTCACAGTTAAGCTGCTCCTTCATTAATCCCAAAATAGATAGTTGCATGGCCTTGTTTATCTCCAGATAGCTGTAGATTTCAGACCTCCCTCACATTCATCACTGCAGCCAAGACAAAACTGAGGTGAGGAAATTACAAATTAACGAAATTGTTTTGTGATGGTCTTTACTTCCACCTGTATTCCAGACTTATAGCCACACTGTGTACGCATGTTAATCCTCATCCATAACTGTATATTTCTCCAGGGTTAAAGGTTAACCTTGTAGGCCTTATAAGGGAGTGCACTTTTATTTAAGGATGGGCAATGTCCACAAACATCCAAACTGGGCTTCCGAACTGGCTGGAAAAGAGGTTTGTAGAACCGACTTAATAACTTGGGATGTTGTAGTGAAGTCAACTAAAGAATGACATGCTCATTCAGTGATGTAAGTGAAATTCTAGATGCTGAAGGCTGTATATTGAGATGAGTCTGTGTTTGGATGCTGCAGACCGAGAGTCACCATGGCCCAATGCACGGTGAGGCTTCTTCAACAACTGACTTGAAAGGAAGCCTCAAAACCTAATCTTACTGCCAGGTGATGTCAGAACGCTGCCTGAATGAGTGCTCAGTTTTTCCCCCAAATGCCCAGCGGAACAGATGAAGCTGTCTTTCTTGAATGTGGGAGTAGCAGATGTTAGAAGGCACTCAAACAGTTGATAAACAGTAACTTCTATTGCACAAAACCGAAGAAAGATATATTAAAACAGCTGCATTTACTCTTGTGAACCAACAGACTGCTGGCCTTTGCCACCACAAAACGATGCATTCACAGTGCTCCAATCACTCAGAATATCTCAGCTGTCAATTCTGTTCTGTCTATTGTGCCTGATGCTGTATCATGGTGACAGTGATATTCTTCCCCTTCAAAGTCCTCAGCTTTTTCCTTGATGGAGATGGTTGCTCTCCCAGCTCCTCAGTGTCCAGGCCACTCCCTCTTTACCTGCTTCAGTTGTGGACAGCCAGGACAGATGAAGGAGCAGACTCTCTGAAGTCTTGTCCAGATTGATTGGAACCACAGTATAAGCCACCCTACTACAGTTTCCTAATGGCCTTGGTGGAACAGTGGGCTCCACCATGCCTGTGTTCATACTCAGGCAAGAGGTTTCTTTAAAGGAGGCATCAGCCCTGGTTGGAGGGGCTAGGTCTTGTTTACAAGAAGCCATTCGGCCCTTTGAATGAGGCAGGAGTTGGCCTGTTATCAAGAACATAGGCATCTTGGCAGGATACCGGGCACAGACCTTGAGCAATGTGACAGTGATGAGGTGCCCGTTAAGTGGTACCCTTTCCTTTTAGTTCAACCTCATTATAACATGGTGCTCTCGATGCAGTGAGTGTAATAGTGCCCTGCATCTCGGGGAAGGCAGCAATATTTTGTAAAATCCCACTGCCAGGCTGTAGCACTGACCTCACCCCAGGGAAAAGAGATGAGGCAGCATGACCTTGAATTGAATTGAATTTATTGTCACGTGTACCGAGGCACAGTGAAAAGCTTTGCCTTGCGACCTTACACAAAGCAGTAACAGTCCTGTGGGACCGGGATTCCGCACAGATCCCCAGTGGGTGTTCAGAACACGCCAGGCACACTTATGTCATGGTGTCACCTTGGCAACCCATGCGATGGGATGGCCAGCCACTCCTTCAGGGTGCAGAAGACAAGGTTGTGTCCCGGGTCATCCTCAGTTGTGCCTGCACTGAGCTTCAGGCATCTGAAGGAGATGACAGCAAGGTGGGACCACTCTTGTACATCCAAACCTCCTCAGCATTCCGGAAGGTGGGAATCACCCCTTTGAGAAGGGGTGGGAATCACCCCTTTGAGAAGGGGTGGGAATCACCCCTGGGGTGGGGGAACAGGAGTGGTGGATGGGGATCTGTGGGTTTGGTCAGTTATTGTCAGGGCTGCCATTCCAAGTCAGGCAGGGAGCTAGGTCTTGGGGAGGATGGTAACTGAACGTCAAGGGGGATTATCAGGGATCTGGACTGTGCTGAGGAAATGTGCAATATTAATTATGAGAATTGGTGACATAGGCCATAAATTGTGAAGGAGGGATAACTTTGCACAGGAGTTGGAGATAATAGAGCACAGGAAGACGTGGGGTGGGGTGGGGGAGGGGCTGTGACTCACTCCGTGCTATACTCCCTTTGTCACTTTCCATTGTGCTGGTCAGGTTCCGGTGCTTTGGTTTCCTTTGGCAATCCCGAAAACGAAAAAAAGTACAGCCCTCTTCTCCACACCGGCCCAGCCACCGTCTAATTGGCATCTCGGTGACAACTCCCACTTGTAGGGTCTGACCTGGTGCAGAACTGGGGTTTGAATATGATGTTGAAACCCAGCAGGTCCCAGCACAGGCAAGCACATCCACTCAGGTGGGTGCACAATAGTAAGACAGCAGTACTGCAGAATGTAGTTAATGAGGTGACCACTGTCAAAATGCACGAGAAAAATCATGAGCGCTAATTGAGAGAAACTCCCCATGGAACTCCCTCAAATTAGGACCAAGTCAAATGTTGGGAATACTCAGCCCACCATCTCTATTGGGATTGTTCATCAGGTTAGCAATGCTACCTCAACACCAGGGACGCGGGTTCGATCCCAGCCTCGGGTGACTGTCTGTGTAGAGTTTGCACGTTCTCCTCGTGTCTGGGTGCTCCGGTTTCCTCCCACAATCCAAAGATGTGTAGTTTAGGTGAATTGACTATGCTAAATTGCCCATAGTGTTAGGTGCATTAGTCAGGGGTAAATGTAGGGTTGGGGAATGGGTCTGGGAGGGTTACTCTTCGGAGGGTCGGTGTGGACTTGTTGGGCTGAAGGGCCTGTTTCCATACTGAAGGAATCTAATCTAACCTCAGATAGTTAACTCGGAACAACATTACTTCAAAAGATTGTGACAAATTTCTTCACTTTTTCTTTTACTATTACTGTGCTGTCCTGAACAGGCTCTGATTGTAATCAGTAAATGGAAATAGGTTATTTGCAAAACTACCTTGAACTTCTGGAAGTTGCTGTTTAGTCATAAACTGTGTTTGACTTTTATACAACAATTTAAAATGCACTGAAATGAAATAGATACTTACAAATTTTAGTTCTGCAAATATAGAACTAATGTGGAAAGAGTTTGGGTGTTGGTTAAATCATTGGGATACAAATTGTCACAATGTTATTGGTATGTATAATCCCATCATACAGACATACAGGATTAATATCTTTATAATACTAACAAGAAACATGATGTTAGTCTTATGATTTTTTGGCAATAAATTAAGTTTCATAAACAGAAGTATTATACAAGCCTGTATAAAAAGCAAGGCAAACCAAATCTCAGCATTTACTGCAAAAGTTGAAGAGTGTGGTGCTGGAAAAGCACAGCTGGTCAGGCAGCATCCCAGGAGGAGAATTCCGATTGAAGGGCTTATACTTGAAGCGTTGATTCTCCTGCTCCTGGGATACTTCCTGACCGGCTGTGCTGTTCCAACACCACACTCTGATCTCCAACATCTGCAGTCCTCACTTTCTCCCATTTATTGTAAAAGGACTCGATTATAAAAGAAGTGTTGTTACAATCATATAAGGTATTGGTGAGGCCACACCTGGAGCACTGTGTCCAGTTCTGGTCTCCTTATTTGAGGAAGGATGTGGTGGCACTGGAGGAGGTTTACCAGGTTGATTCCAGGGATGGAAGGGCTGTTGTACAAGGAGCGGTTGAACAACTTGGGCTTGTACTCACTGGAGTTCAGAAGAATGAGGAGAATCTGATTAAAGAATATAAAATGCTAAGGGGGACTAATAAAGTGGATTTTGAACAGATGAGCATCCTTGTGGGACAGTCTTGAAAAAGAGGGCATAGATGGGGGCCGGTGGCACAGTGGTTAGCACTGCTACCTTACAGCACCAGAAACCTGGGTTCAATTCCTGCCTCAGGCGACTGTCTGTATGGAGTTTGTACATTCTCCCTGTGTCTGTGTGGGTTTCCTCCGGGTGCTCTGGTTTCCTCCAAAGCCCAAAAATGTGCAGGTTAGGTGAATTGGCCACGCTAAATTGCCCGGAGTGTTAGGTGAAGGGGTAAATGTAGAGGAATGGGTCTGGGTGGGTTGCTTTTCGGACGGTCAGTGTGGACTTGTTGGGCCGAAGGGCCTGTTTCCACACTAAGTTATCTAATCATATAGGGTGAGAGGAGGTAGGTTCAAAAGAGATGAAGAGAAACTATCTCTGAGGATTGTGACTCTGTGGAACTCACTGTCCCACAGTGCAGAGGAGGCAGAATCAAGCTGTAGATTCAAGAAAGAAATAGATATGTTTCTGATAAAGGGCTGTGGGGAACAGGCAAGAAAGTGGAGTTGAGACCAAGATAAGATCAGCAATGATCATGTTAAATGACAGAGGAGGGCTAAATCATCTACTCCCATTCCTAATTTGTGTATACAGCATAGCTAACCTAAAATCACTCTTGTAGGATATTCAGAGAACACATGATGTGAAATAATTAATCAAATCTTGTGATTTTTCTACCATGGCCACACAAACCTGCAGTGCTCTCTGTACTAGACCTGAACAGCCATTGGCTGTACTGACCACAGTGATGCTCTCTCCTAAATGGACATTATCGATAAGAATTGAACTGACCTTCTCTGGAGTTATAAAATATAGGACTGCAGTCGTGTGTGTTACAGATCAAGATAGGATACCTCCAAAACTATTACCTCTCTTCAGATGGAATTGTTTGAAGACATGAAAGGATCACACATTTAAGACTGAGATGAGGAGGAATTTATTCTCTGAGAGTGTAGTCCATCTGTGAAGTTGTACAGGGTATGGAGCTTTAGAGGCTGGGTCATTAAGCATATTCAAGAGTGAGATCGATTTTAATCAGTTAGGGGTCAAGGGTTATGGGGAAAAGGCAGAAAAGTGGAGTTGAGGATCAGCCATGACCTCACTGAATGGGCTGAATGATCTACTTCAGCTCTGATGTCTTATGGTCTTAACTCAGATGAAAAATAGGAAGCGTGGTTTTGTAGCGAGACCGAAATATATGTTGGGATTCAATCCAGTCGGAGTAAAATTAAAATTCAACGTTTTACAATTTAATCATCAACGCTGAAAATGTGTTGCTGGAGAAGCGCAGCAGGTCAGGCAGCGTCCAGGGAACAGGAGAATCGACGTTTCGGGCATAAGCCCTTCTTCAGGAATGAGGAAAGTTTGTCCAGCAGGCTAAGATAAAAGGTAGGGAGGAGGGACTGGGGGAGGGGCGTCGGAAATGTGATAGGTGGAAAGAGGTAAAGGTGAGGGTGATAGGTCAGACTGGGGTGGGGGCGGAGAGGTCAGGAAGAAGATTGCAGGTTAGGAAGGCGGTGCTGAATTCGATGGATTTGACTGAGACAAGGTGGGGGGAGGGGAAATGAGGAAACTGGTGAAATCCGAGTTCATCCCTTGTGGTTGGAGGGTTCCTAGGCGGAAGATGAGGCGCTCTTCCTCCCCTGGAATTTAATTCCTCCCCTGGAATTTAATCATCAAGACTTCTTCAGAAGAAGGAACCTGGAGATGTCTGTCTCGGAAACAAAACTCAATGCACAGGGAAAACGCAAAAGAGTAAGTAATGACTACGACTAGTGTTTGTTCAATCTATACATTCCAGATTATTACTTTGGGGTCCCCATGTACAACTGAATGACACAACATCAGCTGGAACATTCCAGAGGTCGTGGGGAGGTAAAGAAATAAGCTCACGTCAAGATAGAATAGTTCGGCTCAGGAACAGGCCCTTCAGCCCACTATGTCTGTGCCAGCCCTGATGCCACTCTAAACCAATCCCATTTGTCTCTCAAAACAGCTTCTTCACTATAACAAACACCTGAGTTGTCTTTCATTAACATAATTATTTTATTCAATGCACAGAGTTCAGTCTGCTAAGTAAACCAATGTTATGGGATAATGATGAAACTCCATTCCTAAATAAAACTTCCATGTTTAGTCAGGAACATGTGTCAATAGATAACAGTTTGATAGTGCAATGGTGAAACAAGAGGATATCTGTTGTTCACTTTTCGATGGAAAAAAGAACAGAAATATTGTGCACGCAAACAGCAGCTCTGCTTTGCCTCCTCAGCCAGAGTACACAAGCTCCTGTTACTTTGAGCTTGTCATGGGGTTTTAGCGCAGACACGAAGTCAGGAAACTGTGTCATTGTTGTCAGTGGGATTCAGGTCAAGGGGGATAACCTACAGCCAAAAGGTCCTGGCACAGGAAGTCAAGGGCACCTTCTCATTCCAGTCTGGGGACGTGGCCACAGTCAGTCAACCACTCGGAAGCGTCACTGCCAGCACACTCTCCACGGAAAGAGCGAGGAACCTGAAGTCAGGCAGCATCACCCACCTGTGTTGACTCTTTCTGCCCAACTGGGGGCTGTTCTCCTCCTGAAAGTGACCACATAGAGTTTACAAAACCATGAGGAGCATGGGTAGGGCAAATAGACAAGTTCTTTTCCCTGGGGTTGGGGAGTCCAGAACTAGAGGGCAAAGGTTTAAGGTGAGAGGGGAAAGATATAAAAGGGACCTAAGCGGCAACTTTTACACACAGGGTGGTGCGTGTATGAAACGAGCTGCCAGACGAAGTGGGGCAGGCTGGTACAATTATAACATTTCAAAGACATTTTGACAGGTACATGGACAGGTGATAATGGGTGGCACAGCTGTGACTGTTGGCACAGGTAGGGGGTGTCCCCAGTGAGTGAGTAGACAGTACAGAGGGGCATGCAGAGTGGGTGGTGTTCCAGGATTGAAGTGGGTGGTGGGAAATGATTGGAGGTGTGGCAGGTAATAGCATGAGGGGTGGTAAAGCAGGAGCTCATTCAGGTATCAGAGCAGAGGTGGAGTGAGAGTGAGAGGTACAGTGATTAAGTTGATGGCACCTGTAATGACAGAGTGCAGAAGGGTACTGACCTTCCACCTAGCATGATGGGCATTCCTCCAGATGGCATGGAAACAGTGGGCATCCTCAGACCAGGCCGACACTGCCGATCCTTTGGGAAGAAGAGGTCCTGCCTCTGCACCACCCTGCCCAGTGGGATCTCCAGGACCATACCCACACAGCTGAGTGCCAATTTCCCCAATTTCCAGGGACCATGGTGCAGGACAGCTCCAGACACTGGCCTTGTCCAGGGGTGCAACTGGGTGCTGTTTATAGATGGTACGGGCAGTGCACCTCCTGTGGTGTGTCATCGTGGGAACGGTGTATGGTAAGATGGACACAGGCCGGGGTGTGAAGAATGCCGTGGAAGGGGTAGGTAATTAACAAAGCAAGTTTGGTAAGACATTCTGAGAAAAGGTGTGGTGGAAATTGCTCCAAAAACTAAACACAACTCACCTTTGGCAAAAAAAGTAAGATTGACCCCTAGTCATTAATAGACTAGGTGAAGGTGAGGACTGCAGATGCTGGAGATCAAAGTCAAAAATAGAGCCCACACAGCATTACCATGCAACAGTTGCAGTCAAGACGTATCCCTCAGATTTCTCAGCAAAACACCGTGAGTCACCCAATTTCATTAGAATCTTGCCTCCTTTACGAGAGATTAGATTTCTTCACTTTCAAAGATCTAGCTTTGAGATGTCCTCAGTAGTCACTCTTTCAAGAATGTCCTCAGTGAGAGCTCACCTCCTCACAAGTCGAACAGAGAGACCTAAGGGGTACAGGTACATAGTTCTTCAAAAGTGGCATCGCAGTTGGAGGCTGTGGGAAGGAGGGCATTGACCTGCTTGCCTTCAACGGTCAAAAAATTGAGTACAGGAATGGGGGCATCATGTTACAGCCATACAAGACATTGGTCGGGTCACATTTGGAGTAGAATCATGGAATCCCTACAGTATGGAAGCAGCCCATTCGGCCCATCAAGTCCACACTGACGCTCCGAAGAGCATCCCACCCAAACACATCTTCCCCACCCCAGCCCTGTAATCCTGCATTGCCCATCCAGATGCCCTTCAAATGTTGCAATTGTACTAGCCTCCACCACTTCTTCTGGCAGCTCATTCCATACACGTACCACCCTCTGTGTGTAAATGTTGCCCCTTTGGTCTCTTTTATATCTTTCCCCTCTCACCCTAAACCTATGCCCTCTAGTTCTGGACTCCCTGAACCCAGTGAAAAGACTTTGTCTATTTATCCTATCCATGCCCCTCATGATTTTATAAACCTCTATAAGGTCACCCCTCCGCCTCCGACACTCCAGGAAAAACAGCCCCAGCCCATTCAATCTCTCCCCATAGCTCAGTTCCACCAATCTTGGCAATATCCTTGTAAATCTTTTCTGAACCCTTTCAAGTTTCACAACATCTTTCCGATAGGAAGGAGACCAGAATTGCACGCAATAATCCAACAGTGGCCTAACCAATGTCCTGAACAGCTGCAACATGTCCTTCCAACTCCTGTACTCAATACTCTGACCAATAAAGGTTCTTTAACAGTCTGTCCTCAACTGGCAGTGCCCCATTCTCCCAGACTCTAACCATTCTCAGTGACACCAAGTGAGCAGCTGCTTGTAGATTTCCTTCTACCTCACACTCAGCTGCACTGACATATAGATGGCCCTGGGTTTCCAGTAAGTCCCCATTTATTCCATACAGGCAGTGACCTCCTGCCTTTCTCAGTTCATCTGGAGCTCCCCAGAGCCATGAAGACTGGAGACTGTGAAATATCAGCGCTTGGTCTACCTGGAAATTCTACTCCCTGTTTCTAACTGGCTGAGCGATCAGCAGTCCTTTGGTAGGTACCCTCTACACCGGCTGCCTCCAACAAACATGCAGTCTCCTTCTTGGTGTCTCTGTCACACTGACTACAACTGAATCTGACTCTTGAACGGACCCAGATTCTAATTGGAATCCTTCAAGGGAAAGAGTTCTGACTTAGTGAGAAAATAGGAACAAACTTTTCAAAATACTGGAACACCTTGTGCTTAAATGTTAAAATCTCCACCAGCAAATGGTGGCAGTGTAGTTAGCTCTGCTGTCTCGCAGCTCCAGGGTCTTGGGGTTGATACCACCCTAGGGCAATACTCTTTGTGGAGTTTGCACGTTCTCTCTGTGTGGGTTACCTCCGGGTGCTCCAGTTTCCTCCCAGAGTCCAAAAATGTGCAGGTTAGGTGAATTGGGTTTAAATCATACCTACTTAACAACAGACTTTATGATAAATGAGGTTTGCCAAAATGCTTGAGGTTTGAATATCGGATGTGATTGTGAATGCTGCAAGATGCAGGGAAGCAGTTTACCATAGCTACTTATTTCTAAAAAGTAAAGTCCAAAGTTCTTTAAAATATGCAACATTCAGCTGTACATACAGGAGTTGTTCAATATGTTTTTGAGGAGAAAGTGAGGCTGCAGATGCTGGAGATCAAAGTTGAAACTTTATTGCTGGAACAGCACAGCAGGTCAGGCAGCATCCAGGGAACAGGAGATTCGACGTTTCGGGCACAGGCCCTTCTTCCTGAAGAAGGGCCTGTGCCCGAAACGTCGAATCTCCTGTTCCCTGGATGCTGCCTGACCTGCTGTGCTGTTCCAGCAATAAAGTTTCAATATGTTTTTGAGGTAACTATACTGCGAGACTTAACATTGTGACAAACTAGTTAAGAGTCTCCATTTTAATTACAGCGAGGGCGGATGGAAGGAGGACTAGGGGACTGTTAGGAAGGTAAACTAACCATTTAAAAAGCTTCCCTTGGGAGTCTGTGGCCTCCATTTTAGTTGCTGCGAGGGCAGAGAGAATGATGACCAGGGGGCTGCTGGGAAGCTAAACAAACCGCTTAAAAAGCTGATTTAATTGGGCAGCGGCTGAACCAAAGACACACCTATGTAGTGTCTCCCAACTGCCCTCCTCCTCCAACCAAAAAGGATGTCTGTGTTGTGTTGTTAAGGTCAGGATTTTAGTAAGTTAAGGTAAGATGGTTAAAAAAAACTTCTCTTTCTTTTTTGTAACTTTAGTTTCAACTTAGGTGAAGCTTAAGATTAAAAGAAAGAATAAAGAGCAAAGAAAATTTACAGCCCAGGAACAAGCCCTTCGGCCCTCCAAGCCTGTGCCGATCCAAATCTGCTGTCTAAATCTATCGCTTAATTCCTAAGGATCTGTATCCCTCTGCTCCCCACCTATGTATGCATCTGTCCAGACGCATCTTAAATGAAGCTACCGTACCTGCCTCTATTGCCTC
The DNA here is from genome assembly GCF_037043375.1 of Chiloscyllium plagiosum. Taxonomy (NCBI): domain Eukaryota; kingdom Metazoa; phylum Chordata; class Chondrichthyes; order Orectolobiformes; family Hemiscylliidae; genus Chiloscyllium; species Chiloscyllium plagiosum. The sequence continues at coordinate 11,644,588 of NW_028270142.1, forward strand.
CGTTGGCAATGCGTTCCAGGCACCTCCCACCCTCTGTGTAACATACTTTGCACGTGTATCCCCCTTAAACGTTTCTCCTCTCACCTTGAATGCGTGACCTCTTGTCATTGAATCCCTTACCCTGGGAAAAATGGCAGTAGATCTCAGACCCTTGTTTTGCTCGACATGGGAACTCAGGGATGCAGCTGATGTCCCTTCCTGGGCAGGAAGTGTGTCCAGCTGCAGCTCTTGTTAGACTGCACGACAGCTCTGGAGCTGTGGATGGACTCACTTTGGAGCATACGTGATGCAGAGGGGGTCGTGGGTAGCACGTTTAGTGAATTGGTCACACCGCAGATTAGGATTTCTGAGGGAGACAGTGAATGGGCGATCAAAAGACCGAGAAAGAGCAGGAAGGTATTGCAGGTGGTCATCTCCCACCAAAATAGAAATCCCGTCTTGGATACTGTTGGGGGAGATGGCTCACCAGGGGAAGGCAGCAGTAGCCAGGTTCATGGCACCGTGGCTGGCTCTGCTGTGAAGCAGGGCAGGAGAAAGAGTGGAAGGGCTATAGTCATAGGGGATTCAATTGTAAGGAGAGTAAATAGGCAGTTCTGTGGCTGAAAATGAGACTCCCGAATGGTAGGTTGCCTCCTAGGTGCATGGATCAGCGATGTCTTGGATCAGCTGCAGAACATTCTGAAGGGGGAGTGTGAACAGCCAGTTGTTATGGTGCATATGAGCACTAATGATATAAGTAAAAAACGGTATGAGGTCCTACAAGCAGAACCTAGGGAATTAGGAGCCAAGTTAAAAAGTAGGACCGCAGAGGTAGTAATCTCAGGATTGCTACCAGTGCCACAAGTGAGTCAGAGTAAGAATGACAGAATAGGCCAGATGAGTGCGTGGCTGGAGAGATGGTGCAGGATGGAGGGGTTCAGATTTTTGGGACATTGGGACTGGTTCTGGGGGAGGTGGAGCTATTGCAAATTGAAAGGTCTACATGTGGGCCCAACTGGAACCAATGTCCTTGGGGGTGCTTTTGTTAATGCTTTTGGGGAGAGTTTAAACTAATGTGGCAGGGGGATGGGAACCAAATGAGGTGGTTAGTGGACAGGAAGGAGGTAGTAACTAAAGCCTGGAAGGAACTAGAGAATGAAGTCAGTGTGAGTAAGAGAAGGAGTAGGCAGAAAGCGGCAGATGAATGCAGAGGAACTGATGGTCTGAGGTGCATTTGTTTTAATACAAAAAGTGTAGTCGATCAGGCAGATGAACTTAGGGCTTGGATTAGTATCTGCGAGTATGGTGTTATTGTTATGACTGAGACTTGGTTGAGGGAAGGACATGCAACTAAACATCCCAGGATATCGATACTTCAGGCAGGATGGAGAGGGGGGTAAAAGGCATGGAGGATGTGCATTACTGGTCAGAGAGGATATCACAGCTGTACTGAAGAAGGGCACTATGGAGGACTCAAGCAGTGAGGCAATATGGGCAGAGCTCAGAAATAGGAAGGGTGGGGTAACAGTGTTGGGGCTGCACTACAGGCCTCCCAACAGTGACTGTGAGATAGAGGTACAAATATGTAAACAGATCATGGAAAGATGTAGGAGCAACAGGGTGGTGGTGATAGGGGATTTTAGTTTTCCCAACATTGACTGGGATTCACTTAGTGTTAGAGGTCAGGATAGAGCAGAATTTGTAAGCAGCATCCAGGAGGATTTTCGAGAGCAGTATGTAAATAGTCCAACTTGGGGCAGCGCCACACTGAACCTGGTGTTGGGGAATGAGCCCGGCCAGGTGGTTGAACTTTCAGTGGGGGATTACTTTGGGAATAGTGATCACAATTCCATAGGTTTTAGGATATTAATGGACAAAGGTGAGATCCTAATGGAAGAATGCTAAATTGGGGGAAGGCCAACTAAACCAAAATTTGGCAGGAGCTGGGGAATGTAGATTGGGAGCAGCTGTTTGAGGGCAAATCCACATTCGATATGTGGGAGGCTTTTAAAGAGAGGTTGATTAGAGTTCAGGAGAGGTACATTCCTGTGAAAATGAGGGATAGAAATGGTAAGATTAGGGAACCTTGGATGACAGATGAAATTGTGAGACTAGCTAAGAGGAAAAAGGAGGCATACATAAGGTCTAGGTGACTGAAATCAGATGAAGTTTTGGAAGAATATCGGGAATGTAGGACCAATCTGAAACTAGGAATTAAGAGGGTTAAAAGAGGTTATGCGATATTCTTAGCAGGCAGGGTTAAGGGAAACCCCAAAGCCTTTAGTTCATATATAAGGAGCAAGAGGGTAACTAGGGAAAGGGTTGGCCCACTCAAGGACAAAGGAGGAAAGATATGCGTGGAGTCAGAGAAAATGGGTGAGATTCTTAATAAGTACTTTGCATCGGTATTCACCAAGGAGAGGGACATGGTGCACGTTGAGGTTAGGGATAGATCTTTGATTACTTTAGGTCAAGTCGGCATAAGGAGGGAGGAAGTGTTGTGTATTCTAAAAGGCATTAAGCAGGACAAGTCCACAGGACTGGATGGGATCTATCCCAGGTAAGTGAGGGAAGCGAGAGAGGAAATAGCTGGGGCTTTAACAGATATCTTTGCAGCATCTTTGAACAAGGGTGAGGTCCCAGTGGACTGGAGAATTGCTAATGTTGTCCCCTTGTTTAATAAGAGTAGCGGGGATAATCTAAGTAATAACAGACCTGTGAGCCTGATGTCAGTGGTAGGGAAGTTACTGGAGAAGATACTAAGGGATAGAATCTACATTTGGAAGAAAATGGCCTTATTAGTGCATAGTTTTGTGCAGGGAAGGTCATGTCTTACAAACCTAGTAGAATTCTTTGAAAAGGTGACAAAGTTGATTGATGAGGGAAGGGATGTACATGTCATATACATAGACTTTAGTAAGACATTTGATAAGGTTCCCAATGGTAGGCTGATGAAGGTGAAGTTGCATGGGGTCTAGGGTGAGCTAGCTAGATGGATAGAGAACCGTAGAGGAAGGGACCTTCTAAAAATGGAGACCTGTGACCATTGGTGTCCCACAGGGATCTGTGCTCGGACCAGTTATTTGTGATATACATAAATGATCTGGAGGAAGGTGTAGATTGCCTCATTAGCAAGTTTGCAGATGACACTAAGATTAGAGGAGTAGCAGATAGTGAAGGATACTGTCAGAGAATACATCAGAATACAGATAGATTGGAGAGATGGGCAAAGAATAGCAGATGGAGTTCAATCTGAACAAATGCGAAGTGATGCATTTTGGAAGATGCAATTCCAGAGCAAAGTATACAGTAACTGGAAAAGTCCTGGGGAAAATTGACGCACAGAGAGATCTGGGTGCTCAGGTCCATTGTTCCCTGAAGGTGGTAATGCAGGTCAGTACCATGGTCAAGAAGGCGTATGGCATGCTTTCCTTCATTGGGCGGGGTATTGAGTACAAGAGTTGGCTGGTCATGTTACAATTGTATAAGACTTTGGTTCGGCCACATTTGGAATTCTGCATATAGTTCTGGTTGCTACATTACCAAAAGAATTTTGGTGCTAGCTCTGAGGAGAGGTTGAGTAGATTAGATTATTTTCATTGGAAAGAAAGAGGTTGAGGGGGACCTGATGGAGGCCTACAAAATCATGAGAGGTATAGACAGGGTGGATAGCAAGAAACTTTTTCCCTAGAGTGGGGGACTCAATTACTAGGGGTCATGAGCTCCAAGTGAGAGGGGAAAAATTTAGGGGAGATATACGTGGAAAGTTCTTCACACAGAGAGTGGTGGGTGCCTGGAATGCGTTGCCAGTGGAGGTGGTAGAGGCAGGCACGATAGAGTCATTTAAGATATATCTAGACAGATACTTGAATGGGCAGGGAGCAGAGGGATACCGATCCTTAGAAAAAACACGGCAGGTTTAGATAGAGGATCTGGATCAGCGCAGACTTGACGGGCCGAAGGGCCTGTTCGTGTGCTGTAATGTTCCTTATTCTCTTTGAGAGTTTTATTTGATATTTCCCTGTCAATCAGACAGTAATTGATTTTTTTTTTACCATGTTAAATCATAATTTTGCCATCATCTCCTAAATTTACCTCCCCACCACCAAGACTAGTAACAAATTATTAAGTTTCTTTACAGCTGCTGAGCTCTTGGCATTTCTCATATAATGGAATACATTTTTCAGCAAACAAAAACTATTTATGTCAAATTAGATAACTGCATCTAGATGTGTTGAATACTTTCTCACCCAAACTTTAAAAATTCCAAAACATAATTCTTGGCAGGATGTGTTCAGTCAACAAAGTAAGAATAATGTCAGAAAATAATAAGAATTCCTTTTGTTTGCTCAGAGTCATAAAGTCATAGTCATAGAGATGTACAGCATGGAAACAGACCCTTCGGTCCAACCTGTCCATGCCGACCAGATATTCCAACCCAATCTAGTCCCACCTGCTAGCACCCGGCCCATATCCCTACAAACCCTTCCTGTTCATATACCCATCCAAATGCACCTTAAATGTTGCAATTGTACCAGCCACCACCACATCCTCTGGCAGCTTATTCCATACCCATACCACTCTCTGTGTGAAAAAGTTGCCCCTTATGTCTCTTTTATATCTTTCCCCTCTCACCCTAAAACTATGCCCTCTAGTTCTAGACTCCCCCACCCCAGGGAAAAGACTTTGTCTATTTATCCTATCCATGCCCCTCATTATTTTGTAAACCTCCTGAGGCCACCCCTCAGCCTCCGACACTCCAGGGAAAACAGCCCCAGCCTGTTCAGCCTCTCCCTATAGTTCAAATCCTCCAACCCTGGCAACATCCTTGTAAATCTTTTCTGAACCCTTTCAAATTTCACAACATCTTTCTGATAGGAAGGAGGCCAGAATTGCTCACAATATTCCAACAGTGGCCTAACCAATGTCCTGTATAGCCACAACATGACCTCCCAACTCCTGTACTCAATATTCTGACCAATAAAAGAAAGCATACCAAACACCTCCTTCACTATCCTATCTACCTGCGACTCCACTTTCAAGGAGCTATGAACCTGCACTCCAAGGTCTCTTTGTTCAGCAACACTCCCTAGGACCTTACCATTAAGTGTATAAGTCTTGCTAAGATTTGCTTTCCCAAAATGCAGCATTTCGCATTTACCTGAACTAAACTCTATCTGCCACTTCTCGATGAGTCGGCATTTGTTCCTATTAATACTGAATGGACTCACAAACTCCTAACATTCGCCTGTACCTGTGTTTTTGTTTTTGCCACCGTTTACCTTTAATTAACTTAACTCTGTGATCTGCCGGTGTTGCTCACAAGACAAAGCTTTTCACTGTGCCTCAGTACACATGACAATAAATTCAATTCAAATGAATAATCAGAGCAATATTCTCACTTTAGCCTTCCTTTCATCAGTCTGTCTGATTAAACTTGCTGATGAAGGGCTTTTGCCCGAAACGTCGATTTTTCCTGTTCCTCAGAAGCTGCCTGACCTGCTGTGCTTTTCCAGGACCACTCTAATCCAGACTCTGATCTCCAGCATCTACAGTCCTCACTTTTGCCTGCCTGATTAAACTTGCTGTGTGTCACAAGATTTATGTCCCCACCTATGTAAGATCTGGAGGATGTATTTCACCTGGCTACAACAGCCTTCTAAAGAGGTACTTCAAAGATTAAGAACGATATTTTCAAATATGTTGGAGGAAACAGCAAATGTTAGAGCTGGAGCTTGAAAGACAAAACAGAGTGTACGGGGGACAAAAAGCACAGTCGCCTAATTTCTTTCAATACTGCACCAAATAAAATGAGAAAATCCAAGGGCTTACCTTCAGTGCCATTTGGTGTCATAGAATTATTATTGATGCAGGAGTTGTCAAGTTTGGGACTATTGGGAGATTCACTATTTCCACTCAGGCGACCGTGTGGACTCGCTAGATCCTGCATTTCCATAGACCTACCAACAAGAAATAATCCTTGTTTCTTTATGAAAAATATTTTTAAAAGTACACGCTTGATCTCTATAAGGGGCCAAGGACTATGGGAAGAGCAGGCAGCGTTAGGCCACTGTCAGCTCAGTCATGGCTTAATTGAATGGCTGTACAGGCTTCAGAAGGGACAAACTGCCCTATCTCTATTCCTACTACTTCTGTTCTTAAACACCAGGCAGATTTAAATCATTCGGAACTTGTTTTGAGAAAAGTGCACTCATTTATCTTTGGCAGTCATCCACTCCAACCCAAAAATTCAACCCAAATATTGGTTAGAAAGGTTAGATTTTGTTGAAGCTTGCACTCATGAGGACATTCAGAAGTTTACCAAGGTAAAGGAGAACAGTATTTGTATTTTTTTAAGAGAGTGCTGCTAGTTAGAGGTGCATTCTGATTAATACAGATGTTGCCATGGAGAATGCACCAAAAAAAAATTAACTTTTATGGAACATTTAAAAAGAAATCACAAATCTGAAAATGATGTATGGTTTTAACTGCTGGGTAGGTGATCAGAGATATAATATGCTGCACAACCAAAACACTTTGCAACAGCAAAATGTCAAAATCCTTTCTTAGAAAATAATATAAAAAACAGAACACAAAAACTAGTGTTTAAACATTACTACCATATCTAGTAATCAGCATTTCAGAAATGCCAGCTTTTAACAGTGACAATACTCAAAACAGTTTAATCAAAATTGCGACCATGCACAACTTGACAGAAATGTCATCAACTGCCTTTGTCGTAATTAACTTTCTTCAACATTGATGCTCTGCATTTAATCTAAACTAGTATAAATTCTCAATTTATTGATGTTATAATCAAACCATCCTTTGTAATTATTTGAATGTGATTTAAAAGTCTCATGTTAACATTATCGACATGATGTAAATTCTTTGGAGAAATAAGACATCTCCCAAAAATGATACACAAGTTTAGTTTGAATCAGCCATCCAACGCTCCACCCAACTTGAGAATTGCAAACTGAACTGACAGGGAATGAGGCATTCTTGATATATATGTTTACTCCAGCTCTTAACTCTTAATTGCTTCTTTGTTTCCTTCACAGCATGAAAAACATTAAAACGTTATTATGCTTTCCGATTTGTTTGCTTTTTGGATTATATTAAGCATGTCCTATTGAAAAGGATTAAAATTTACACCCATACAGTTTGTAAATGATTTAGACTGCTGTAGTAATTTGGAGTACTTCAGTTACCACAAAAAAAACAGAGAAGGTTAAACAACATTTCTGGTATCTATTTGATTTCTGACTGAGTCCACATCTCACACAAAGCCAAATCAATTAAACAGGTTAGTCGCTGAGGTAAGTGCACTGTCTGATTATTTAATTTATTATCATTTGTGGAACTGGAAGATTTGTATCAGCAAGACATGATCCAAAATATCTGCAAGATTCTCAGTATTCACTCTGCACTTGATCATTAAAGGGCACATTATTTTAAAATCTAATGATTTATCACAGCTGTACAAATTTTCAACTCCAAAAGTATTTTAAAAATCCTGTGATATTAACAATTGTGGATCTAGTGTCACAAATGCTATATTAAAACTCAACCTTGAAATATTTGAAATTTATTTCGCTACTCTGCACAATAGCACACAAAAATGAGTAATAATTCAGAAGTGAAATGTAAAAATTTTATAGTATTCATAAATAATAAGTATTGTGGAATTAGTGTAAACTTACTTTATTATTTGAAATGCATGTTCTTGAAATCATTGTTAGAAGTTTTACGTTTTTGAATGTAGCATAGAGCAAGCACAGACAATGTTTAATCATAACGCATTCGGTAAAATTTCAACAATGCTCTTACCTGGAACCTGGCAGATCTGAAACATTGGAATCAGGTCGAGTTTTTTTTCACCTGCCAGTCAAGAACAAAACAGCTCCTTGTTATTCAAGTGTTACGGCTCACCATATTCCCGAACAATAGCTTGAAAAAAAAACATTCTTCCCATTTATCAGCAAGGAGAGACTCTGTAACAGAGAATCACATTGTCTTTCAGTTGATCTTTTGTGCCATTTCCTCCTACAGGTCTTTTCTCCTCCCCATAACAGGGAAAGCAGCCAAATGATGAGAAGGTGATTCATCACTTGGTTAGACAGCTGCAAACTGGATTAACCCTCCCTGCAGTCACACATGTAAAGGAGCTTTGTGAAGGTAAAGCAGCAAAAACTGGCTGGAAGCAGGGGATGCCTGAAAATGGACTTATTAAACAGAAGCATTTCACCTCCAGCAACTTTAGATCTTTTACCTTCCACTCACGTAATCAAATACCATCATTATTCCCTCCCTGAGCTCCAGAACTGTCATTGATAATGTCAGTTAATTTAATCAGCTATGCAGATGCACTGTACTGTATTTCAGATCACAGCCATTAAACTTTACACTTTTATATGTAAACAACGCAGATTTAATCATTCTTCTAAACTCATTACCAAAGTATCCCAGATATTAGACAATTTTTACAATTCAATTTTCTGATATTGTTCAAATAATGTTAACCATTAAAGAGTGGCATGGTGTCACAGAATAAAGATTCTTTATTGGAGAAATGAGAAGAAAATTCCTGAAACTTTACTGTTTTTAAAATGTCACGTAAACCATAATTTGCTATCCAAGTCATTTAGAGTATTGTTTATTGCAAGGGGAATGAAATATAAAGGTAGGGACCATGTGCTACAATTGTATAAGGCTTCATTGAGACGACATTTGCAAGGCTGTGTACAGTTTTAGCCTCTTAGGAAAATGTATGATATTTGGGAATGTGGAGATTGGGTGGAAGACTGGCACTGAGGAGATGATCAGCCATGATCTGGAAATGGTTGGACAGGCTCTTTGGGAAATAGTAGCGATTTTCCTGATAACATTAGAAGCCATTCTGACAAGACTCACTTGACTGATTCCTGACTATAATCTGATGAATCATGATATTATCAAAAGGTCAAGCTGGTTTAAGGGGCCAAATGGCTTACTCCTATTCCTAATTCATGTAGTCATATGTATGTACAATTGAAAAATAACATTAAAAATGTATGGTTTATCTTTAACGCACATACTACAGAGGGCACGCCCTCCTAAAAGCATTAACAAACATTTCATCCATTATGGCTACTGATCTTGGTCGAAGATTCATGATGAAGATGCACTTATAAAAATTATCTCAGATAGAATTATTTCACAAAAGGTCTTGTTATCAATCTCAATGTAAAGAAATTTCAGAGCTGATTAGATAAATGAATAAAATTAAACTACAAGTCACAGTTGGACTTGTAAATTGTATAGTGGATGGAAAGGTTTTCAAAATTCCTTCAAAGCATGAACTGAAATGAAGTTTACAGGATTTTCCATCCTGAAGATATTGCAGAATTAAAGCTTAAAAGTTCTCATTGGATTCAACTCGCTCTCCAAGATTGGAGGATAAAAAGCCTCTGTTCCTGTGAAGTACTGAGGGAATGCTGCACTGTCAGAGGTACCATTAATAAAAGCAAATTACTGCGGATGCTGGAATCTGAAACCAAAAGAGAAAACGCTGGAAAATCTCAGCAGGTCTGCCAGCATCTGTAAGGATAGAAAAGAGCTGATGTTTCGAGTCTATCTGACCCTGCCTCCATCACACTCACAGGCTGTGCATTCCAGATCAGAAAGACTCACTGTGTGAAAACACTTTCTCCTCGCGTCACTATTATTTCTTTATCCATCCTTCATAATTCTGAATAACCCTCACAAATACTTTCTTCACCTTTTTTTTCTCAACGGGAAACAAGCTCACGTTCCCCAATATTTCTACAGGACTGAAATTCCTCATCTGTGAAATCAATTTTGACGGAACTTCCTTGCTTTTGTGTGTTTTGTCCCTTTGGATAAAGCTGAGGATGGCGTGTGCTTCATTAACAGATCTCTCAACATTCCCTGCTCCTTTCAATAATTCAGCTCCAAACAGACCCTAGTCCTCTGTTCCTGAAAGACTATACAAAACTCATATCAGCTACTCCTCTCTATTCTGCTTTCACAATTCCTAATCAAATCAAATCTTATTTTGAAAAGATTATTTCCAAAAATTTAAATAAATGTCACTTGGTTTTCGAACAAATCTTTATTTATTCTACAGTATTACAAATGTTGCATAATATGATCAAGCAGTGTCAGCACAGCTTCGTAAAAGAGAAATAATGCTTGAGAAACTTACTAGAATGCTTTGATGGGGATAAAGGGAAAGCGATGGATGTCATATATTGAATTCTCAGAATATTAGATCCAGGAGCAGGATCTACTCAATCTACTCAAGCCTGGTCAGCCATTCAATACCTTCATACCTGATCTTACCTCAGTCTCAACTCCACTTTCCTGCCTCTTCTCCATAACCCTTCAGCCTATTACTAAAAATCTATTTCTTCCTTAAAATTACTCAGTCCCAGCACCCACTGCACTTAGAGTCATAGTCATAGAGATGTATGGAAACAGACTCCTCGGTCCAACCTGTCCATGCCGACCAGATATCCCAACCCAATCTAGTCCCACCTGCCAGCACCTGCTCATATCCCACAGATGCACCTTTGAGAGAAGTAATTTCTCCTCATCACAATTTTAAACCTGCTATCCTTTATTCTTAAACCATGACCTCTCATTCCAGATTGTCCCACATCCTCTCTACCTCTGTTCTGTCAATTCTCTTTAGGATTTTATATACCTTAAATAGGTCTCCTTTCATTCTTCCAAGCTCCAGGGAGTATCGGCCTAAACTGTTCCAATCTTTCTTCATAAGTCGAACCCCTCATCACTGGAATCAATTTAGTGAACTTCCTCTGAACTGCCTCCAATACAACTACATCCGTCCTCTAACAAGAGAACTGTATGAAATACTCCATGTACAGTCTCATTAATGCTTTATATAGTTGTAGCAACACTTTCCTAATTTTGTACTCTATTCCTTTAGCAGTAAATGTCAAAATTCCATTTGCCTTCCTTATATACCTGCTGTATCTACTTACTAGCTTTCAGTGATTTATGTATGAGGACACCCAGATCCCTCTGCACTGAATCACTCTGAAGTTTCTTTCCATTTAGATAATAAATTCCCTTTCTATTCTTCCAAGCAAAATAGATAACCTCACATTTATCCACCTTCTGCCAAATTTTTGCCTATTCACCTAACCTGTGCATATCCATTGGTAAATTTGTATATTGCAACTTACTTTCCACCTATTTTAATGACAACTGTGAATTTGCCTTCTGTCCATACATTTGATAAGGTATCACACATTAGGCTACTTAATAAGATAAGAGCCCATGGTGTTGGAGGTAGTATATTAACAGGGAGAGAGGACTGACTAATGAATAGAATGTACAGCACCTGATGTACAACCTCCACAACCACCTTACGAAGGAGCAGTGCTCCGAAAGCTAGTGCTTCCAAATAAACCTGTTGGACTATAACCTGGTGTCGTGCGATTTTTTTAACTTCATACATCCCAGTCCAACACCAGCACCTCCAAGTCAGAATGTACTATAGTCAAGTTTGTGGATGACATAAAATAGTTGTGATGAGGAAGTGCTGCTGTCGGATTGGGGTGGGCAAAGTTTAAAATCACACGACACCAGGTTATAGTCCCACAGGTTTATTTGGAAGCACTAGCTTTTGGAGCGCTGCTCCTTCATCAGGTGGTTGTGGAGTATAAGATCATAACACACAGAATTTATAGCAAACGTTTACAGTGTGATGCAACTGAAATTATATATTGAAAGAGACCTGGATTGTTTGTTAAGTCTCTCATCTTTTAGAATGAACATGTTGATTCCAGTTATAGAGTCATAGAGATGTACAGTACGGAAACAGACCCTTCAGTCCAACACGTCCATGCCAACCAGATATCCCAACCCAATCTAGTCCCACCTGCCAGCACCCGGCCCATATACCCATCCAGATGCCTTTCAAATGTTGCAATTGTACTAGCCTCCACCACTTCCTCTGGCAGCTCATTCCATACATGTACCACCCTCTGTGTGTAAATGTTGCCCCTTTGGTCTCTTTTATATCTTTCCCCTCTCACCCTAAACCTATGCCCTCTAGTTCTGGACTCCCTGAACCCAGGGATAAGACTTTGTCTATTTATCCTATCCATGCCCCTCATGATTTTATAAACCACTATAAGGCCACCCCTCAGCCTCCGATGCTCCAGGGAAAACAGCCCCAGCCTATTCAGCCTCTCCCTATAGCTCAAATCCTCCAACCCTGGCAACATCCTTGTAAATCTTTTCTGAACCCTTTCAAGTTTCACAACATCTTTCCCATAGAAAGGAGACCAGAACTGCACGCAGTTTTCCAACAGTGGCCTAACCAATATCCTGTACAGCCGCAACATGACCTCCCAACTCCTGTACTCAATACTCTGACCAACAAAGGAAAGTATACCAAACGCCTTCTTCACTATCCTATCTACCTGTGACTCCACTTTCAAGGAGCTATAATCCTGCAATCCAAGGTCTCTTTGTTCAGCAACACTCCCTAGGCACCTTACCAATAAGTGTATAAGTCCTGCTAAGATTTGCTTTCCCAAAATGCAGCACCTCACATTTATCTAAATTAAACTCCATCTGCCACTTCTCAACCCATTGGCCCATCTGATCAAAATCCTGTTGTAATCTGAGGTAACCTTCTTCGCTGTTCACTACACCTCCAATTTTGGTGTCATCTGTAAACTTATAACTTATACCTCTTAAGCTCACATCCAAATCATTTATATAAATGATGAAAAGTAGTGGTCCCAGCACCGATCCTTGTGGCACTCCACTGGTCACAGGCCTCCAGTCTGAAAAACAACCCTCCACCACCACCCTCTGTCTTCTACCTTCCAGCCAGTTCTGTATTCAAATGGCTAGTTAAACCAGGTATTCCATGAGGTCTAACCTTGCTCACCAGTTACCCATGGGGAACCTTGTCGAATGCCTTACTGAAGTCCATATAGATCACATCTACCGCTCTGCCCTCATCAATCCTCTTTGTTACTTCTTCAAAAAACTCAATCAAGTTTGTGAGACATGATTTCCCATTCATAAAGCCATGTTGACTATCCCTAATCACTCCTTGCCCATCCAAATACATGTACATCGTGTCCCCCAGGATTCCCTCCAACAACTTGTCCACCACTGATGTCAGGCTCACTGGTCTATAGTTCCCTGGCTTGTCCTTACCACCTTTCTTAAACATTGGCACCACGTTAGCCAACCTCCAGTCTTCCAGCACCTGTGACTATTGATGATACAAATATCTCAGCAAGAGGCCCAGCAATCACTTCCCTCGCTTCCCACAGAGTTCTAGGGTACACCTGATCAGGTCCTGGGGACTTATCCGCTTTATGCATTTCAAGACATCCAGCACTTCCTCCTCTGCAATATGGACATTTTTCAAGATGTCACCATCTATTTCCCTACATTCTATATCTTCCATGTCCTTTTCCACAGTAAAAACTGATGCAAAATACTCGTTTAGTATCTGCCCCATCTCCTGCGACTCCACACAGGATCTTTGAGGAGCACTATTGTCTCCCTAATTACCCTTTTATCCTTAATGCATTTATCTTTCATATGTAAATCGCAGACCTTTTTTAAAGTTACATTCTCAAGTGAACTTTAACAACTGGTGTCATGTCAACCCAGATAATGCAGCAATCATAGTGTCATACAACTGAGACGCTTTACTTAACAGCAGTCTAGGTTTGTTCAATATGTTGTATTGAATAGCTACCTGATGAAGGAGCAGCGCTCTGAAAGCTAGTGCTTCCCAATAAACCTGTTGGACTATAAGCTGGTGTTGTGTGATCTTTAATAAAATAGGTGGGAAGGCACGTGTTGAGGATGACACAGATCCTCAGAGATAAACAGGTTACCTAAGCAGCAGTATTCAAAAACCTGGCAGATGGAAGACAAGGAGGAGAAATGTGAGGTCATGCGCTTTGGTGGAATAGAACAGATAAGCTGAATGTTATTTAAATTGAGACAGACCGCAGTACGTTACGGAAGAATTGGGAGTCCTCATCCATGCACAAAAAAGCCACAAAAAAGCTAGCATCCAAGTTCAGCAAGTCATAATGAAGGCAAAGTTAAAAATCACACAATACCAGGTTCAAGTCTAACAGGTTATAACCTTTTTTTATTGGTTAGGTTAGATTCCCTACAGTGTGGAAACAGGCCCTTCGGCCCCACAAGTCCACACCGACCCTCTGAAGAGTAACCCATCCAGACCCATTTCCCTCTGACTAATGGGCAGTTTAGCATGGCCAATTCACCGGACCTGCACATCTTTGGACTGTGGGAGGAAATCAGGTGTGAGTTTTTAACATTATCCACCCCAGTCCAACACCGGCACCTCCAAGTCATAATGAAGGCAAATAGAATATTAGCCTTTATTTCAAAGGGAATGGAGTATAAAAGTAGCAAGGTTTTGCTAAAGCTATACAAGGCACTAGTCAGACCACAGCTGGAATCATGTTAATGGTTTTGCATCCTTTGTCTTGAAGGGAATTTACATTGACAGTGGAAACAGTCCAGATAAGGTTCACTAGGCTGATCCTCGATATGAAGGGACTGTCTCATGAGAAGAGATTGAGTAGGTTGGGCCTATACCCACTGGAATACAGAAGAATGGCAAGTGACCTTATTGAAACATATAAGATCCTTATAGGATTGGACAGTGTAGATGTGGAAAGGTTCTTTCCCTCTGCAGGACAGACTAGGACCAGAAGGCATCATCTCAGAATGAGGGAGTCTCCAAGTTCAGTCAGAGGAGGAATTTCTTTTGTCAGAGGGTTGTGAATGTTTGTAATCCCTAACTGCAGAGGGCTGTGGAGGATGGGTTGATAAGAACCATATATACTCAGGTAAAAGTTGAATGTTTTTAGACTTTTATTAAGGTTAAATTTATGGGGTTGACTATTACATGGATACTACTTTTGAGGGGGTGCAATTCATGCTCCAGTCCAAAATATGAGTGCTATGGGGAACTGAGCTCAGCTGAGCTGCACACAAAGGGAGGCTTTCACCTGACTCTGACCTGATCCGTCTTATACTTTTGCGCCAAATTCGAACATTTCCCTCAGTTTTCTCTCACCTACTGTTGTTTTAACTTCTCACTCAAACATTTTAAGCTTTTACTTCTGATAAAAAAAAGTTATCAGACATTTGACTCTCATACAGTCTCACTGATCATTGTAGCCGTAACTTTTATGTACAGGTTAATACCTTGCCTCACAAATGTTGATCTGTTATCGGTGAAGAATTAGAGTCAACTTTTACATGAGATATATGGAAAATTATAGATGTTTTATCCACAAATAGGGGGTCAACATTTACATGAGATTCACTTTTACTCGAGTATGTACAGCATATTCAAGTCCAAGATAGACCGAATTTTAATCAGTAAGGGAATGAAGGGACAATGGGGAAAAGGCTGGAGAGTGGAGTTGTAGATTATCAGATCAATCACGATGTTATTGAATTGTGGAACAGATTCAATGGGCTGAATGGCCCACTTCTGCTCCCAAGCTTTATGCTCAGCAGTGATTGCCTTGCCACAGTGCAGTTCCTCAGCCATACGGGCAATTTTTAATATGGCATTGATCACCAAATTGTAAATCATCTTCTCACAGTATGGAAGTCTGCCAAAGAACTATTGGAGGAAATTACAGACTGAGATACTCATTTACTTTCTTAATTTGACTTAAAATACATCCTTATTCCTGTCTAATAAAGGAAAAATTGAGATAAACTGAGACCTAATTGACAGTTTTCAATTCAACAAAAATAGATAAATACAGGTTCAAAATTATGAATTATGCTATGACTAGCTCAGCACATTTTGTAACAATGCAACTAAAAAAATCTAGCAGCAAGGTAAAATGCAGGCTAATTACTTTCATAAATAGATAATCTGCTTATTAATCATTTGTTCACTGAGTGAATGTCCTATTTCAAGGGCAGATACTGATTTTTAAAAATCACAATGTTAAAGTGTCTGTTTCTAAGCTGTATGACTCTATGACTCTAATTGTAAATTGTACATTTGAGTAAACAATATTAAACAATATTAAACAAGAGTAAACAATATTAAATTTAGCTGCAAATAATTAAAGTTAGTTAAGCCTTGTCATCACTTTACTTATTAACTGACTGCAATTTTTACTCAATCAAACCAAACTAAATTTGGCAAAAAGGAGTTAAACTTTGGTTGTGTAAAATCAAGTAATTAGTTTGTTACAATCGCCATGGG
This sequence comes from Chiloscyllium plagiosum, assembly GCF_037043375.1. NCBI lineage: Eukaryota > Metazoa > Chordata > Chondrichthyes > Orectolobiformes > Hemiscylliidae > Chiloscyllium > Chiloscyllium plagiosum. Next base: position 11,660,852 of record NW_028270142.1, read on the forward strand.
GGAAATGAGAAACTAAAATAGCCAGAATTACTGAATGAACTCCAAATGAAGAAATTATCCAAAAGAGTTCATTTCTTGTAACATCTGCTTTAAATGACTCAGAACCAATGTGAATTAAATGTGAATTAATAGGCAAGTGATACTTTATATAAAAAAGGTAAATTTCACTTCAAGTAGTCAATCCAACATTGATACCTCTTAAATAACCACCATCACCCACATCATTTCCCACACACTTGACACTATGTAACTCCACAGTTCCACAACAGGAAAGATTTTTATCTGATAGAAGCTTTCAGCTCGAGATTCACAGGTTGGATTATCAACAACACGACAAACTTCTCTGATGTCTCTCTTCTTCATATCATGACAACCTGTTGGTGTAGTTTTCCAAAGTTCTTTCTCAACCAACCAACAACACCATGGCACAATTTGGCACTTCTGGGGTAAAAGAAACCATGCTCGTTAGCATCTCAACTATTGACACAGTTTCCCAACTTTTAGTCTTTTTTAGTCAACACAGTGCCTCTAAGAATTTATTTATCCTTTTCTGTCAAACACAGAAAACAGACCCATTTCCTCACAACAGTTCAGTGTGTTCCATTTTTCTGTATCTGCCTGTTTTCTCTCTCTGTCTGTCATGTGGAACGGATTGTTAGTTTTCCTATCTCCTCTTTGTTTGTCTTCTCAGTTATTGGCCAAGAGGCTTCTGCATTTTAACTTCTTTTCTGTTGGTTCTGCTTCAAGGTTAAGGGTCACCAGGTCACATGGAATAATATTTCTTACTATTCAAAAAAATTGCAATTGATCTCTTCACAATTGCTGTAAACTATTAAAAGTGCTTCCTCAGCATTCTTGAATTATAGACTCCACTGTTATGTTAGAGGTATTGCAGATTTTCCTCATTATACTGTTCTCAAGTCAAACAGTATTACAGCTCTAATAAAATTATTTTATAGTAAAGACAATGTAATACAGTCATCAGTATTTTAGAACTACAAAGTATTGCTACTTAACATTCATAGGGCTCAGTGGTTAGAACTGCTCCTCGCAATGCCAGGGACCTGGGTTCGATTCCACCCTTGGGTGACTGTCTGTGTGGAGTTTGCAAGTTCTCCCCATGTCTGCGTGGGTTGCCTCTGGGTGCTCCGGTTTCCTCCCACAGTCCAAAGATGTGTTAGGTGGATTGGCCATGCTACATTGCCCATAGTGTCCAGACAAATGCAGGCTAGGTGGATTAGCCATGGGAAATCTGGTTTGTATCTGGGTGAGATGTTCTTCAGAGGGTCAGTGTGGACTCTATGGGCCAAGTGACTTGGTTCTATGCTGAAGGGATTTTATGATTCTATCATTTTGAAGGTTCCAATATGATATTAGTAAAGGCAGCATGACAAAATGTGAATGTAAATTTATTACAGTTCTTATTGATAATAAATCAAGGCATAATATCTATTGATCACTTGACAGAAGTCCAGTAACTACTGTAGAACTATTTCTAGTCAAAGAGACCCAGTCTGAGAATGAGGGCCAAATCATTCAGTTGAGACATTAGAAAGCACTTCTGCATACAAAGGGTGATAGAGGTTTGAAATTATCTTCCATAAATGGCAGTTGATGCTAAATTAGTTGGTGGTTTTAAGTCTGAGGTAGATAATTTTTTGTTAAGCAAAGGTATTAAGTGATATTTGCCAAAGGCAGGTATAGGGAGTTAAGCCACAGATCAGCCATGATCTCATTGAATGGCGAAGCAGACTCAAAGGGCTGAATGGCCTCTGCCTATTCCTATGTTCCGCACCTTCAGCTGTACAATGAATAGAAGAACTATTGTACTGGAAAGCCTGCTCATTACTGGAATATCAAGTTTGACCTCATTTCCCTTTTGTCTTTAGAGGCAATTTTGTACATTCCACAGCAGGATGAACAAAATATTCGTCATTTATATTGATTAAGACAATAGCCCAGTGAAAAGAATGAGAATAGTTTTGTTTTGGCTAATTTGCTTTACTTATCATTAGTAAGATGAAAAATGTAGCAACAACTTTGTGCCAGTAAACCAGTGGTGATTTCATTTCATTCAATTACAGAGGCATTTGTAAAACTGCATTTATAAAATGAGAAAATAGTGTTTCTATGATTCCCCTAAAATGTGACTTTATAAAAGACATTCTAACTGTATCATAATACATATTTTTATGATGCTTACTGTGAAGATCCAATGGAATTGCCTGACTTAAGTAAGTTTCTGTACTTAATTAAGAACTTTCACTATATCACAACACATATTAACAATGTAAAGGTATGAGCTACATCTAGTGACACTAGTCCTTCTGCAATAATGAATACAAATTGCTAGCAGGTGATATGGCCCAGGTGAGTAGAAATTGTTGGCTCTAAAGCACAAAGAAATCTATCCTTTGCTAACAGAGTATTGTCTAAAAACTCTGCATTCAGCATCTTTGATGTGCATTTCAATTCAACCCGAACCCAGTAACTCTTTGATGTTTTCAGTACAAAGCCAGAGGAGATGAAGCATTCTAAGTGCCATCAATTCAACAAAGCAACTCTTACAGCCCTGTTTATACTTTTTTTTAAGTGTTTCGCTCTGCTTGGTAATTTTACTTTTAAATATATTAGACTATCAAAACAAAGATTTTTTTTATTAAACTGCAATAAAAACAGGATATAGACAGTGGGTCATTTAACTGGAATGTGTTAGTATTCCAGATGGTTTAATTTACCAAGGCCTAACACCTGTGATGAACCTAATTTAGAGAGATCCTATTCATCATGGTAATATTTTAATCTCCTGCTTTTTTTCTGATAAGGAATTAGTTTCACTAATAGAACTAATAAACACTAAGTGTTTACCAGTGTAAGCTTCTATACAGAATGGTACTTCAACATACTGGATGCAATAATCAGTATGAAGGTTCGCATGGATTTTTGATTCTTTTTGGAACTTAAATTAGAACATTATACATTTAAAAGAATTCTCCTGAATTTGTTGGCATAAAAACTGCAAATTGCAATTACGCAGTATCTTTAATTTGGACAAATATCTCAAAGTGCTTCAAAAGAGGTGTAATATTGCAGAAGGTTCAAATATTCAAAATATTCTTGCAAACCAAGAGAACTATGATGATAATATGAACGTATATCAAGTTTTAGTAACTTGCTTTTACATTACATTGACATTGTTCTTTGTCAACTTAGTATTATTACACTTCATGATGTTTTGGTTGGGGCAGCAACACAATTATTTCTATCCATTAAAAAAATTGTTCAGCTTCAATATTTTTGTCCTAAATTACATCCAAATTCATTCAAGTCTATAATCAAACATGTCCTTATGATGGTCCCGTTTTATTTCTGAATGTGATGTTTTACTATCTGGATAATAAAAATGGCTTTTCGGCACAGATTCTACACCTTCAGTTTTCCACATGACAATTTTCTTCTGATTTATTTAATTGTTTAAATTCTGATGAATTATAGTAACATAGCAATTGGAAATAAACAGTATCAGTTTTAATAAAATATGTTAGTGAGTAAAAGATATAGAGGGATAACAATATCCATGGGTACTTCGACCTGATTCATTTATTCGAATCCAAATATCTCTACATCATTTGTGCTTGATTATTGATGCACACATCTTGCTGTACTTCTTCCAATGCAGTAAAAAATAAACGTCAACATTTTGAAAAGATCAGTTTACAGCACTTCAAACTAACTAAACTTCAAAACCCACCTGAATTTCCACAATAACCAAGAAAAATATATCCTCGGAGAATTCATTTTCAAACGAGATGCAATTTGAACGTAATTTGATAAAATGATGAAACATAAAATTACTGTATTTTATTAGGTAAAATTTAGATCAAAACAAAATTTATAGCTCAAAATGTATCAAATATTTTGAAGATGTTGAAAAAACTAAGCAATCAGGATATTTGTAACCAAGTATTGGTTAATATATTAAAGGTTTCTTTTTTTCCATATGATCACTTCATAAATAAAAGAAGAAATAAAAGCAAGTTGTTTTCAACACATTTTCTTCATGTTTAAACATTAAATTAAAAACATATTGCAACTTGACAAAAACAGTAAATATTAACTGAAATCAATGAAGTACCTCTCTCACAAAAAAACTCAAAAGCCTAATGCAGCCACAAGACAGAATAAACAACATTTGTAAAATAAACAATTCATTAGCTCAGTTGCAATTATTTTAATTAAAGTATCATTTCTCTTTAAATAGTAATTTGCTGTAGACCCACAGCCATGAACATTTCCAATTTGTTTCTTTTGTTTTGTTGAATCTGACATACTGTTTTAGCCATCTGCCTGAATTGCTACATTAAATCTGTTAATGCTGTGCTCTTCAACCCCAGAAATTATTTCCAGAAGGGAAACGCTTTGAGAGATGATCAAACAAGGTTTAAGGTAGACATTTTATCACATTTTCCCTACCGCAGAGCCGGTAGAAAATGAGAAGGTATTCTTTCGCTTTGTGTTTAAACTCCAAACATCTACAAGTAATTTCAATTTACAAGTAAAATACAACATAAAATATTAAATACCCAGACATTTCAGTTTTGAATAATATGAATAAGGTAAGGTTTCTGAATTTTAGTTACATACGAGGTTCAGCTTCTCAAAAGATTATTTCTTAGCATCTAGTATGCTACAACGATTAAGAAACACCTTTTTTGAGAATTTTTCAACGAGTATGCATATACTTTACTTCTATCAAAATTTCCTTCAGTGTTTTCATGTACATATGAACTATCAAAGTTTGCACGTCAGAAGAGTAAAATATTAAGGTATAAAACGACACCTGAATGCAAACATTCATTCTTATAAATCACTTTCCAAGTAGATTTTAAGGAATCTGGACAGAAGGAGTAAATTAATTCTAACCCTTAACAGCAGTCAGGGCACCACAGGGTGCTAGCACCTCTACACATCCAGCTGCCAGTAATTTTTTTGCCACGAATCTAAACCATTTATTACTTCTAAGGCTGCCACATGAGGACCTTACAGTCTTTGATATCCGTTTGCAAAAATATTCTCACATTTAAGGAGATTTGCATAAGCCACCTCAGGGATGAAGTGCAAATATATATATCAGAAACAAAACTATTCCACCTTGCCTTAATTATTAGCTTTTATGGGACTACAGTTTGCAATTACAGTGTATTGTTTTATGCCAAATATTTATCAAATGTACACTGCTAGGCAGACTACAACACAGAAATATAAATCAAACAGATTATCTAGCTTAATGTTAGTTATTATTTTTATACTTGTTTGGCATCGCATTGTTTTTTTTTAAGAAAAGGCAACATTTCTAATATAACCAACAATCATTCACAATACTTTTTGACTTTCACTTTTAAAGTGAATTTGATAATATTTACTCTTGCAGCGGGTAGCACCTCTTTCCTTCAAATCTGCCCCTTTGTAAAAGAATGTTTGCTTTAATTTGTTTTTTTTTCTCATGCTCACATAAATTTACAGTTGGCTATACAAACTAAGATTATGTCTCCATCATTTCAAGACAAAAACATGGTGAATGTGACAAATGCATTTAAAGAGTTCTACTGAAAAATATGAAATAAACAGTACATTAAGGGAAACTTAATCCATACAAATAAAGATACCTTTCAAAGAACATCGACAAATGGTGTAATATCAAGCTGCAAAATTAACAAAGCAACAGTCAAAAAGAATGGTGATGATAGCTTATGACTTAAAGAAATTGTAACTAAATCTACTTATTAATAATACAATAAAATTTTAATGTTTCGTGTTTATGCAATTCCTATCAAATCGAAACATGGCCCATAGAATGTACCATATCAGAAATTATATTGCGACACAAACATACGTAAAAAACAAATTCAATTTATTTGTAAGCATTTTTGACATATGTTCAGCATAATGACACCCTAATAAATGGAAATGGTTTAATTTAGGACACTATTTATTCTGCTCTGAAATGGCCTCTATGGGGATCTAGTATTTTGCTTTGTGCAAGAAAACTTTAAACTTATTAAGGGATTTGCAGGGTTGACAAGATCATTGAAATTCCTCAGTTTCAAATTTATAACACTCATTTTCATTGAGAAATATACTTTTATGGATCATTGTGTATATTTAAGGGAGCATATGTCAAAGGCAAGATATCAAACATTTTTCCCCTCATCGTATTATTAATCGTAAATGAAAACATCGACAGCAAATCAGTATAACAACTCCCCAAAAAAGGCTACGTTCACCTGCTCTGGGGTGCCATTTAAATTCAGAAGTTGAGAAGAAATGTGTGGAAATGAACCTTAGCAATGAATGGAAGTAACAGGCATGTTATGTCAATATTAAATTAAACCAATATTTCTACAAATTAATGTAATAGTCGCTCTACATTTAAGGATATTCACTCTGCCGCACACATAATTATTGATTAATTATTATAATTAAACCTTATTATGTACAAACACTGTACCATTTAAAACATAAGCTAGGCCTTTCTTTACTAAGTCTCCAGGGCAAATACAGAGAAGGGTTATTCATGCCTCAGAATTGGACAACTGCTGGCAGTCCAATGCAATTTCATTGATTTAGACTTGTACTTACAGCAGCTTAAATGCAAATCCTCCCGAACTCTTCTAGATGCCCTTCAAGCTTCTGAATTCAATAAACCATCATTTCCCAGTGTAATCCTTTTCCCAAATAATGTGAAACTCTGTACTCAATGCACCAATTGTCCAAGTTATATGCAAATAACATAGTAGCAGTTGAGAAGGTTGGAGCAGAGCTGGGTTAGTGCACTCCAGTCACCACTGCAGACTCTGACTGGGGAATGTCTGAGTTTAGCAGTTTCTACAAAGAGGGGGAAAAAAAACCCACAGTGGACTTTGACAGGAAGACTTAGAATCGGAAATGACACTTGGGAGTACACAGCTACCAGCAAACTGCAGCACCAACCCTCACTTAAGTCAGTGCTCTAAGCAATGTACCTTTTCCCATTAAACAGCAGCAGATAATATCACTGATCCACAGACAAAGAAATGGCAAAAGCTTTATCCTTCCTATTTGTTTGCTCAGTCTTGTGGTTCTGCCCAAGCTGCCTCGGGGCTTTTTGTTTTTGTAATGCAAACCACAGCTTTTCCCCTTGCATCCAGTTCCACTGGTTTAAATGAAACAATAGAAATCAGCACAGTGTTATCCCAGTCCCTTTTAGTAGCTTAAATAAATTCATTATGTAAATGAACAGGTCTGCAGTTTTTGAATAAACAGCTGAGTGTCTGACCTAACTCAAGTATTTCAGCAACAGGCAGCAAGTATATGTTTGTCCAGTGTTTACTGAAAGCTACTGGAACTTTCCACACAGTTTTACCAGATCTGTCAAAATACAACAATGAAGAAAGCAATTTAGCATTCTCACAGGCCTGTATGCAAATATGTTTAGTAATTTAGGCCAAAATACTATGAGGGAACATTTTAAAATCACATTCACATAAAATACAATTTATGGATGTATTTTCCAAGCAAAAGAATGCTGGACATATATTGCAATATTGCAAAATATTTTCTCTCTCTATACATGCACTAGATATATATTTGCAATGTATAAGTGCAACACATTATCTCTGGTGACACAAAACATTTGAGATCTACAGCGTTTTGGTTTCAACATTATCAGCTCATTTTGAAATAAGCATAGAACGCACCATCAAATGATTAACTAAACGATGTTCCTGTACCAGTAAATGCCGACTTATTACATTTTTGTTTAAGAAATGATTAAGTCGCGAAAATTAAAACAAATTGCTTTGCAATATTTATTGTGTTATTTTTTCCAATATACATTGAAAACCAAAATATATCAGTAAGGAAATAAAGGTAGTAGTATACCGTTTTTAAATCCCATGAATTATTTCCTTATTCTTAGCTGTTGAAGATATTACATTTCCAACTGTTTTTATGAAACTATAAACAAAGTGAGAACTTTTCACACACTATAACACTTCTGATATCTCTACCTCAAATTAAACTATTTCACGGTTTGAAATGTGCGCTTGCATAGCCGTTTAATTGTGCCTTTTTCAAATTTTATAAGATATTTTGCTCAGTTATCCCCTCCCAATGTAAGATCGTATATATTTAAAAATCAAAAACACAATAAAGTCTTCCCTTCTGCGTAATTAATGCACAGCTCTGGGCAAACCCAGGGCACTGGTTTTCTCTCTCTCTCTCTGAGTAAACATCCAAACACCAGAGTGTAAAGTGGCAAACAAAGTAAGTGCCGTCACAATATTGATGTGACATGTGCTACTGAGGTTCTGTGAACAAAGTGAAAAATCAGACGAGTCACAAACAATTCTGATACGAAATGCCACTCTCGATCGCACTTTGTGCATGGCACAATATATACAGCAAAACTGAGTTTAATAGCAAAACTGAGTTTAATTAAAAACAACTGGAGCTTAATACAAATGAATTAGAAAATCACATTATGCTGAGAGCTGCCAGTCCAACACTTACCTTTCACACAACTTATGAATACAGCAACAAGGGTGTAATTGTCACACGTTAGTCCAGTTCCTGCTAATGTACCTTCCCAAAGTGACACCCGCTTCTGTGCGCTCGCTGATTAAACACACTCCCGATCTTAGAATATTGGAATGTTTAGTAAGTTCCCTCTAAGTTACACACACCTAAGATTTTGTTTTGCTTCTGTGCAGCTAAGGCATTCTGGGATACTCACCTAGCCATATATGGTCAACCAGGTTGAAAGCTAGAGACCTGGTGCTTTGAAATGGAAATCTCTGTTAAGAGACAGCCCTGCTTTGCGGTTCAAAATCATTGCCGCAGCCACGATTTGGTTGGGTTGCTACGTGGTAAAGTTGAGCTTTCACTTGGTTCAAGTTAAAAAAAGAAGGCATGGAAAATGTTCTTCTGCAGAAAAAGTCTTTCTGAAAAAGCAGAATTTGTTCAAAAGTTGTGTTTCTGATCAAAACAATAAGACAACCATCAAAAAATGCCTTTGCCATTGGATTATCTGAAACAAACAATTATTTATACTGAATTGTGCTGAATTACGAAAAGTTCTGATAAAAGGGAATACTTTAACAAATTGGAAGACTTCTGATATTATGAGTCTCATCACTTTTAAAATCAAAAGAGGCAAGGAACAAGGTGAACCTTAAATTAGAATTGCACATTTGTTTGATTTTATTAATGTATGCTAATTACAATAATAGCAGCGTTAACCTACTTTTATGTTCTTTGTTCAAACAGAATTAACATTGCTCAGCAAGTAAAGAAAACAAAAAATGTAAGAGAACAAAATCGTTGCAATGCTTGATGTCTCTTTGGTCTCAAGGTCAAAACTCATCCTTGTTTCAAAGGGCTGGTAACTCAATCCATAGACGATTAAGTTCCACAGGCAGGCTAGGTAAAGACATCACTGTCAATGAAATAAAGAATGATCCAACTCCCTTCACCTTCTCCACCCTGTGCACCCACATCCCCCACCCCCCAAAAAAACCTAGTCAGTTGTTTTTCAGGGACCATAAGCATCTAGGCATCTGACTATTTTGTTTTTCAATGATAGCGTTTATAGAACTCCTGCCAGCTGAGCACTTGTTAATTTTCCTCATTCAATGCCAACGCATTACCATTCAAACTTGCTTCATGGCAAACTGGCTTAATATTAACAAAAGCAATATTTTACAGATCAAATTAGCAATAGGGAGAGGTTGAATAGGCTAGGGCTGTTTTCCCTGGAGCGTCAAAGGCTGAGGGGTGACCCTATAGAGGTTTATAAAATCATGACGGGCAAAGATAGGATAAACAAACAAGGTCTTTTCCCTGGTGTAGGGAGTCCAGAACTAGAGGGCATAGGTTTAGAGTGAGAGGGAAAAGATTTAAAAGGGACCTAAGGGGCAACTTTTTTATGCAGAAGGTGGTGCATGTATGGAATGAGCTGCCAGAGGAATTGATGGAGGCTGGTACAATTACAACACTTAAAGAGCATCTGGATGGCGATATAAATAGGAAGGGTTTGGAGGGATGTGGGCCGGGTGGTGGCAGGTGTGACTAGATTGGGATATCTGCTTGGCATGGACGAATTGGACCGAAGGGTCTGTTTCTGTGCTGTTCATCTCTATGACTCTATTACTCTAAATTACTTTACTTAACAAGTTATAGAGTCATAGAGCTGTACAGCAGACCCTTTGGTCCAACTTGTCCATGCCGACCAGATAACCTAAATTAATCTAGTCGCATTTGCCAGCATTTGGCCCATATACCTCTAAACCCTTTCTATTCATATACCCATCCCGATGCCTTTTAAATGTTGCAATTGTACCAGCCTCCACAATTTCCTCTGGCAGCTCATTCAATACACGTACCAACCTCTGCATGAAAAAGTTGCCCTTTAGGTCTCTTTTATATCTTTCCCCTCTCACCTTAAACAAGTCTGTAGTTTAAATAACTACTGTGCTTATCCCACAAAGTGTATATTTAACTGTGAAGTTTTCAAAATGAAGACAATTAACTCATTTTCAGATTTGAAATTAATAAGCTCAAACGTTTATAAAGTCAATAAACTTCAGGCCTTACTCAGAAAAATATGTTTTACAATTTTTTATTATTTGTAATTGTCATGTATGAAGTTTGTGCAGATAGAGATGTTAAAATACTAAAGTATATAACAATATGTAAAACCAGATTCTTTCAATCCACATTTGTATTGTAAGATTTATGATAGAGTCAATTGTGAAAACCTTAGAACACACAAGAAATTAATGTGCAATGTAATGATTTAAAAAATTAGATTTCTTTCTTTCTTAAATAACCAATGCTATGTTTTAAGGATTATAGATACAATACTATCAAGACAGAAACATAAAATTTAACAAATAAGATACTTTTAAATTATCCTGTATTATCATTATGAAGAAAATGCCTCAATGACTTTGAATAACTATAAGAAACTGACTAGTCTGCTAAATCCCCAAAGCCTGATAATCTACCTCCTAGAGTACTTGAGCAATTGGTGGTCTTCCTTCAAGATTCTTTAAGCTCTGGACCAATTGCCACAGATTGGAAGGTAGCTTATGTAACCCCATTATGTATTTTAAAAGGGAGGTAGATACAAAACAGACAATTACAGATCAGTGAGTCTGATATTGATAGGGAGGATGCCAGAGTCCATTGTCAAGAATTTTACAGCTGAACACTTTCAAAGTAATAAAATCAGATATAGTCAGCATGGAGTTACAAAAGGGAAATCATGCTTGATAAACCCACTGGATTTCTTTGAGGTGGAACTAGTAGAGCTAATCGGGGGAGCCAGTGGATGTGGTTAATTTGGACTTTCAACAAAGTGCCACATAAGAGATTAATGTGTAAAATGAAAGCACTTGGGATTCAGGGTAGTGTATTGAGATGGACAGAAAATTGGTTAGCTGACAGGAAACAAAGATTAGGAATAAACTTTTTTTCCCAAATGGCAGGCATTGACTAGTAGGCTACCACAGGGATTCGAACAAGGATCCCAGCGATCCACGATATTTGTGGACAATTTCGGTGGAGGGAATTAAATGTCATGTCTGAAAATGTATAGATGGAGAGGTGAGCTGGGAGAATAATCTAGAAATATTGCAGTGTGATTTGGACAGACTGAGTGAGTGGGCAAGTGCATGGCAGATGGAGTATAATGTGAATAAATGTGAGGTTATCCACTTTAGTAGCAAAAGTAGGAAGGCAAATTATTATTTGAATGGCTGTAAAATGGGAGAGGGGAATGTTCAATAAGATCTGGATATCCTCATGCACCAGTTACTGAAAGTAAGCATGCACTGCACCATGCAGTCAGGAAGGTAAATGGTATGCTGGAGAAAGCAAGGTGCTGGAACAGCACAGCCAGTTAGGCAGCATCCGAGGAGCAGAAGTTGACGTTTTGGGCATAAGCTCTTCATCAGGAATGTAGGGTGGGGGGCAATGGTAGTGGGGGGGAGGGGGGTGGTGGTGGGGATGCGGTTGGGTGGGTGGGTTGGAAGGGGGCGGAGAGATAAATAGGATGGGGGAGGGGGGAAGATAGCTGGGAATGTGATAGGTAGATGAAGGTGGGGGTACAGAGTGATGGTGATTGGTCTTACTGGAGGTTGAAGTGGATAAATTGGAAGGAAGATGGAGGTGGGACAGTTCAAGAGGACGGTGCCTAGTTAGAGGGTTGGCTCTGAGATGAGGGGGGAGGGGAGGGGAGATGAGGAAACTGGTGAAATCGACATTGATACTGTGTGGTTGCAAGGTCCCAAGGCGGGTATGTTGGTATGTTGGTCAAAATAACAAGAGAATTTGAGTACAGGAACAAGGATGTCTTGCTGCAATTGTACAGGGCGTTGATGAGGCCACACCTGGAATATTGTGTGCAGTTTTGGTCTCCTTATCCAAGTAGGGATGTTCTTTCTACAGAGGGATGTCAGCGAAGGTTTACCAGATTGATTCCTGGGATGGCAGGACTGACGAATGAGAAGTGATTGTGTTGGTTAGGATTGCATTCACTGGAGTTTAGAAAAAAGTGGGGGAGATTTCATAGAAACCTAGATCATTCTAACAGGACTATCCAGAGTAGGTCCATGAAAGGTGGTCCCAATGGAGGCGGAGTTCAGAAGCAGGGGTCATAGTTTCAGGGTCAAATCTTTTACAGCTGAGATGTGGAGAAATGTCTTCACCCAGGGAGTGATGAGCCTGTGGCATTCACTACTACAGAAAGTGGTTAAGGCCAAAATGTTATGCTTTCAAGGAGGTAGATATACCATTTGCGGCTAAAGGGATGTTGGGGGAGGGTGGGATTAGGTTATTGAGCTCGATGATCAGCCATGGTAGTGTTGAATAGCAGAACAGGCTTATGGCAATGAAGGGCCTATCACGTTTCTGTGAATTTTGTAAATTATTTGCTTGAAATCAAAATAAAACAATAACTAACTCTAGAGTATGCAAAAAAAAAACATATGTGAGACGTGGCATATTTAGTGCTTGGATCCGTGATTTTTAATTCTATCAATATCACAGTTTTGTGACAATTATTTTTTTAGACAAACTTACCATCAAAAGATTTTCATTTAAACAATGAGCTAAAAATATCTGCAAAATGCTCAGAAGGTGCCAGCCATTGTTGGTGGATAATTGGTCCAGAAGCTTCAGAATAGGAGAAAAGGTGCAGCTAAAATTGAATATTCAAAATCTGTCATGTTGCCCACCAATAACATGGTGAAGGTTGTAATTTGCACTTAGTGTTTTTGTTAGTTGCTACATTTACCACATGAATTTCTCATTAAACGCAGCAAAAGCTAAGCCTTGTCACGGCAAGCTTAACTCTCCTTTTGGTGATATAGGAGATGTGAAGTCAATTGACTATAATTCAACATCTCTGGCCATGAAAATGGTCTATTAATGTGGTGTACTCACATTTCTTAAGCTTTTGTATGTTTTTGGGAGGTTTTGAAAATGTCACATCTTGCACGCAAAACTTTCCTTGCTTACATTTACTTTCTATCATCTTTCTCTCTATCCTAAGTCAATTTTTAATTCCCTCTTTTACTTTGGTTCTGTCATGAAGTCATAGATTCATACAGCACAGGAGCAGACCCTTGGTCCAACTTGTCTACACCGACCAGCTATCCCAATCTGATCTAAATTTGATTTGGAGGTGCCGGCATTGGACTGGGGTGTACAAAGTTAAAAATCACACAACACCAGGTTATAGTCCAACAGGTTCATTTGGAAGCACTGGCTTTTGGAGCGCTGCTCCTTCATCAGGTGGTTATCAATCTGATCTAATCCCGTTTGCCAGCACCTCTAAACCCTCCCTATTCATGTACCCATCCAGATATCTTTTAACTGTTGTAATTATACCAGCCTCCACCACTTCCTCTGGCAGCTCTACACATGCACCACCTCCTTGTTTGAAGATGTTACCCTCAGGTCTTTTTAAGTCTTTCCCCTCTCACCTTAAATCTATGCCCTCTAGTTTTGGATCCCCCTCACCCTAGGAAAAAGACCCTCAATATTTACCACATCCATGCCCCTCATGATTTTATAAACTTCAAATAAGGTCATCCCTCAGCCTCAGAAACTCCAGGGGAAAAGCCACAGCCTATTCCACCTTTCCCTATAGCTCAAATCCTCCAGTCCCGGCAACATCCCATAGAAGGGTGACCAGAATTGTACGCAGTATTCCAAAAGTGGCCCAACCAATGTCCTGTACAGCCATAACATGACTTCCCAACTCTCATACTCAATGCTCTGACCAATAAAGGAAAGCATACCAAACGCCTTCTTCACTATCCTGTCTACCTGCGAGTCCATTTGCACGGAACTATGAACCTGCACTCAAGGTCTCTTTGTTCAGCAACACTCCCTAGGACATTCCGATTAAGTGTATAAGTCCTGCTCTGATTTGCCTTTCCAAAATGCAGCCCCTCACATTTATCTAAATTAAACTCCATCTCCACTCCTCGGCCCATTGGCCCATGTGATTAAAGTCACGTTGTAATCTGAGATAATCTTATTCACCTCCAATTTTGGTGTCATCTGCAAACTTACTAACTATAACTCCTATGTTCACATCAAAATCATTTATATAAATGACAAAAAGCAGTGAACCCAGCACTAATCACTGCGGCACACCACTGATCACAGGCCTTCAGTCTGATGAAGAGCTTATGCTCAAAACATCAACTCTCCTGCTCCTTGGCTGCTGCCTGACCTACTGTGCTTCTCTAGCACCATACTTTTCGACTCTGACTCTCCAGCACCTGCAGTCCATGCTTTCTCACAAGCCTCCAGTCTGAAAATCAACCCTCCACCACATTCTGTCTCCTACTTTCAAGCCAAGTTTGGATCCAAATGACTAGTTCTGTCTGGATTCCATGTGAATCTATTTCCTTTTACATTCACCTCTGGACTTCCTGTTTTATTTAGATCTCAGTAAGTTAAGGGAACGCAGAATTGAACTCTGTTCTCCATCAGTGACTTGAAAGACAGACTTGGAGGAAGTCAGGAATCTGGTTTAGAAAGGATACAGCTACCTTATGTGTCGGCAATCCGGTGAATGTGCGATGAGGGTTTGCTTCATCATCTCTGACTGAGAAAGAGCCATGACCCATGGTCTTCATACAGGAGGTGCCCCCATGTTTAAAGGAGCAATTCCAGTACCCTTTAATATTCTTCAAAAACTAATATTCTTCCTTTTCATCGTTTTTCTGAGGGAGGAGCAAAATTGAACTGACACAAAGTCAGAAATTGCTGGAGAAACTCGGCAAGTATGGGGAAGCAGAGTTAAGATTCAGTGATCCTTCTTTAATTCTGGGTTTTTCCAGCAATTTCTGTTTTAATTTCTGATTTCCAGCTTCTGCAGTTCTTTGGGTTTGGTTGGAATATTGAACAGTGTGAATATCGTGGCAGAAAACCTTTAGGGGTCCAAGGTATGAGAAATTTCCATCTTTGTAAAAGTTCAGTTGAAGTCATCTTCATGGATTATGTCTCAATTCATCCAGCCCTTGGTTCTTGAGAAAGGGGGAGCCATTAACAACAAGAGGAGCAGATGAGCTGAGGACCCCTAGGCAGGTAGTCTGCGCCACCTAGAGGAGCAGACGAGTGGAGGACCATTAGAGATGGAGCTAAATTAATTGGAGCAGACTGGAATTGGTTCAGCCACTGGCACCATACCTAAAGCCCAACTCAGAAACAAAAACAGAAAATCACAACAGGTCTGGCGGCATCTGTGGAGAGAATTCGGCGTTAACGTTTTGGGTCCAGTGACCCTTCCTTAGGACACTTGTATAGTTGAGTTGTATTCAGCTCTGTGGGACTTAATTGGCCAGGACCTGCTGTATTGAGCTCTGTGGGACTTGATTGGCCAGGACCTGCTGTATTGAGCTCTGTGGGACTTGATTGGCCAGGACCTGTTGGGGGCGCACAATAGTGTGCTTCTGTCAGGTACCATGTGCAAATCCATGAGGAAAGGTATCATCATTCTCATCTACAAGGGCGAAGAATTTAGAAATTGGTGACCAATCTCGCTGTTAAATGTGAATTATAAAATCCTGTTTAAGGTCATCACCAAGTGGGTCAGGTCTGCTCTAGGATCAGTGAATCTTCTTGACCAAACCTGTGCTGTCCTGGGCAGGAAGGTCGCTGAGAGTCTCGTGCTCCTCAGGAATATGATCACTATGTGCAGGACAGGGGGGTGGACACCTGCCTCATCAGCCTTTGACAGGATATCGCACATCAACATGCAGGATGTGCTCTCCAAATGTGCTTTCGGGAGGGAATCCGCAATTGGATCTAACTGCTCTACACCAACATTGTGAGCACAGTCTCAATCAATGGATTCAGAAAGCTTCCTGATCAGGTTTGAGTCAGGCAAGGCTGCTCACTCTCTCCTGCCTTGTTTGTGTGTTGTATAGAGCCCTTTACTAAGTCTATCAGGAAGGATGCGACTCTGGGAGGGGTGACTATTTCAGGCAACGGGGGCCTGCAGGTCAAAGCCTCCCCATACATGGACAACGTCACCGTTTTCTGCTCGGATCCACTGTCAGTCCGCAGACGCATGAGCAGCTGTGACCTATATATAATTGACATGTACATAGAATCCCTACAGCGTGGAAACAGGCCATTTAGCCCAACAAGCCCACACCAACCCTCTGAAGAGTAACCCACCCAGACCCATTTCCCTATTGTATTACAATGCATTTACCCCTGACTAATGCACCTAGCCTAGACATCCCTGGACACTACGGGGCAATTTCCCATTGACAATTCACCTAACCTGCACATCTTTAGACTGTTGGAGGAAACTGGAGCACCTGGAGGGAACCCACACAGGCATGGGGAGAAACTCCACACACACAGTCACCCGAGGCTGGAATCGAACCCAGGTTCCTGGCACTGTGAGCCAGTAATGCTAACCACTGAGCCATTGTGTTTTACCTCATTGTGCCAAACCGTTTGAATTGGCCTCAGGAACCAAGGTAAATCAAGGCAAGAGCAAAGCCATGTTCTCTGGGAACTGGGCTGATTGATCCTTTAGCCCCTTCACCATCAGAACAGATTTCTGAAGGAGCTCGGAATATGATTCGGAGAGGCCAGGGTGTGTGCAAAATCTTGGGAGGAGCATTTTGCCAAGGTGAAGCAGAAACCAGATAAATAGGAACGCTGCTCCCTCTCCATTGAGGGTAAAGACCTGGTCATCAGGTGTGGAGCACTCTCTCTGTTGTGATACGTGGGGTGGGTCTGGCCCATTCCCTGAGCCTGCACCACTGCAGTCACCCGAGCGAGCTTCCACATCATCTGGAGGTCAAAGGTGCACTGGGTCCACAGGGACACTATGTACAAGACTCTGGATAATGGGGGGAGAACATACCCAACACCACCCTCATCCTGATGGCCATCTTTGTGTGGCTGTGTCACGCTGTGTATGACTGTGCTGGTGAAGAGACTGTCACACACCTCCTTCTGGAATCCGCCCTTGCCAAAGAAGGTCTGGAGAGAGATACAGCGGATTTTGTTGACATTCAGCCTGAGCAGTACCAGTGTTCTACGGTCTGCTTCCCAGGAAACACACCGAGACAAATATTGACTGCGCCTGCAGGACCATCAATGCAGTGAAAGACCCTCTTTAGTCTGGCTGAAACCTGTTGGTCTTCTAGTGCAAAGAATTGACCTTGACAAAGTTTTGTGGACTGGCACATTCCAAGCTCCAGGACTAGGTGCTGAGGGACGCACTAAAGCCTGGAGCAGTGGGGAAAGACTACCGTCTGAAGTCTTCCTGCTGAAGGGAAAGTTATCAGACCACCTCGTTTCCTTACTATTTCCTCTTGTATGAGATAAAAACGGCTGTTATTTGCAACTGCATGGTAGCTCTGTGGAATGTACAATACCAACGTATTGTTTCTTTTTTTCCTCATTGGAAAG
This sequence comes from Chiloscyllium plagiosum, assembly GCF_037043375.1. NCBI lineage: Eukaryota > Metazoa > Chordata > Chondrichthyes > Orectolobiformes > Hemiscylliidae > Chiloscyllium > Chiloscyllium plagiosum. The sequence continues at coordinate 11,678,846 of NW_028270142.1, forward strand.
ATTGTCCAGAACATAACGACAAACCTCTTGTATGAACCAATTTTTTTTTAATGAGTAAAGTATATTTATAAAATTTTTAAAAGTTCATATCTGTGCACCACATCAATTGCTACCAACAACAAATAGCCAGTGATAATAGATGGAGTGGGAGAGAAATGACAAGGAGCATCTTCTGTGAGCAGGTAAGTGACATTGCAAATCGAGACTCATATCTGTAAATATATTACAGCTGTAATATCAGCATCTGTGTGTCACTTGATCGACTGTCATTACAACTGCAGCTACACAAATTAAAGCTCCTGTACTTTTTTTTTAATGTGGGCGGCATGGTGGCACAGTGGTTAGCACTGCTGCCTCACAGCGCCAGAGACCCGGGTTCAATTCCTGCCTCAGGCGACTGACTGTGTGGAGTTTGCACGTTCTCCCCGTGTCTGCTTGGGTTTCCTCCGGGTGCTCCGGTTTCCTCCCACAGTCCAAAGATGTGCAGGTCAGGTGAATTGGCCATGCTAAATTGCCCGTAGTGTTAGGTGAAGGGGTAAATGTAGGGGTATGGGTGGGTTACGCTTCGGCGGGGCGGTGTGGACTTGTTGGGTCGAAGGGCCTGTTTCCACACTGTAATGTAATCTTAACATTATTTCGAAAAATCCCTACAGTCTGAAAGCAGCCATTTGGCCCATTGAGTTAACACCAACCCTCTAAAGAGCATCCCACCTGAGCTCACCCCACGACCTGTAACCCTGCATTTTTCACCTAACCTGCACACCTTTGGACTGTGGGAGGAAACCCACACAGACACAGGGAGAATGCACAAAGTCTACACAGGCAGTTACTTAAGGTTGGGATTGAACTGTGTTGCTGTGAAACAGCAGTGCTAACCACTGTACATTAGAGCTCTACAAGGGACTGCTCGTTCTTCTCCAAAACCTTCTATACCATGACATCTTGTTCAATCCGGGAGCATCACGTGAAGGAAATGTATGACTTTAAACAGTTAAAAATGTTAATTTTTTTGAACAACAGGCAAAAGCCAAAAATGAAACAAAAAGCAGCTGCACTTGTTCGTAGAGTCATAGAGTCATAGAGATGTACAGCATGGAAACAGACGGGTCCAACCCATCCATGCCGACCAGATATCCCAATCCAATCTAGTCCCACCTGCCAGCACTTGGCCCATATCCCTCCAAACCCCTCCTATTCATATACCCATTCAGATACCTTTTAAATGTTGCAATTGTACCAGCCTCCACCACTTCCTCTTGCAGCTCATTCCATACACGTATCACCCTCTGTGCGAAAAAGTTGCCCCTTATGCCTCTTTTATATCTTTCCCCTCCCACCCACGACCTATGCCGTCTAGTTCTGGACACCCCGACCCTAGGGAAAAGACCTTGTCTGTTTATCCTATCTATGCCCCTCATGAAAACTGGGGCTGCTTGTCTTCTGAGCAACATATTGATTATCAGTTAGTAAGTTTGCAGATGACACCAAAATTGGAGGTGTAGTGGACAGCAAAGAGGGTTACCTCAGATTACAACAGGATCTTGACCAGATGGGCCAATGGGCTGAGCAGTGGCAGATGGAGTTTAATTCAGATAAATGCAAGGTGCTGCATTTTGGAAAAGCAAATCCTAGCAGGACTTATACACTTAATGGTAAGGTCCTAGGGAGTGTTGCTGAACAAAGAGATTTTGGAGTGCAGGTTCATAGCTCTTTGAAAGTGGAGTCACAGGTAGATAGGATAGTGTAGAAGGCACTTGATATGCTTTCCTTTATTGGTCAAAGTATTGAGTACAGGAGTTGTGAGGTCATGTTGCTACTGTACAGGACATCAGTTAGGCCACTGTTGGAATATAGCATGCAATTCTGGTCTCCTTCCTGTCGGAAAGACATTGTGAAACATGAAACAGAAAAGAGTTACAAGGATATTGCCATGTTGGAGGATTTGAGCTATAGGGAGAGGCTGAACAGGCTGGGGCTGTTTTCCCTGGAGCGTCGGATGCTGAGGGGTGACCTCACAGAAGTTTACAAAATTATGAGGGGCATGGATATGGAAAAGTCTTTTCCCTGGCGTCGGGGAGTCCAGAACTAGAGAGCATAGGTTTATGGTGAGAGGGGAAAGATATAAAAGAGACATAAGGGGCAACCTTTTCACACAGAGAGTGGTACGTGTATGGAATGAGCTGCCAGAGGAAGTGGTGGAGGCTAGTACAATTGCAACATTTAAGAGGTATTTGGATGGGTATATGAACAGAAAGGGTTTGGAGGGATATGGGCCGGGTGCTGGCAGGTGGGACTAGATTGGGTTGGGATATCTGGTCGGCATGGACGGGTTGGACGGAAGGGTCTGTTTCCATGCTGTACATCTCTATGAGTCTATGAGTCTATGAATCATCACTGCAGCCACCTCATATCAATTGGGTCCAGGTGTCAGTGAAGTCCTGTCTGGTTTGTTGTATCTAGTGCTGTATTGTTGGAGTGTGATCTTCCTCCTGTTCAGTGCCCTCAGCTCCCTCCTTGGAAGATTGCTGCGACTGTCCCAGTTCTTTAGAATTTAGCACACCCCTGCCATTGCTTGCTCTGGTTGTAGAGGGCACAGGTTGGAAGGATTGTGTGGCACATTCTGTCTGGATTGTATTGCAAGGCCCTTTCAGACACAGTCCAGGCTGTGGAACCTCCAATTCCCTCCACCATGATGGCCCTCGAGGAAGAACGGGAAGCATTATATTTCTGCTCAGTCATGGTCAGGAGACTATGTAATGGACTCATTAGCTATGATTGCAGTGGATAGCCTGTGCCTCCCAATAGCTAGAGTTGAAAAATGTGGTGCTGGAAAAACACAGCAGGCCAGGCAGCATCCGAGGAGCAGGAGAATCGACGTTTCGGGCATAAGCCCTTCTTCAGGAATTATGCCCGAAACGTTGATTCTCCTGCTCTTCGGATGCTGCCTGGCCTGCTGTGTTTTTCCAACACCACATTTTTCAACTCCCCTCCCAATAACTTTCCTTGTAAGGCATCTGGCCTTTCAACAAAGCAGGAATATGAGATTTCTCAAGGATATTAGCATCCATAGACTTCCAGGTTATGGTGCCAATGATCACGAATGATTCATACATTGATAGAGTGGAGGTGTTGCTAGTTAAACCCTGCTGTGCTGTGAAATGAGACAAAGAAAACTGCTGGAATCCAAGGTAGACAAGCAGGAAGCTGGTAGAACTCAGCAAGCCAGGGAACATCAGGAGATGCAGGAGTAGATGTTTTGGGTGCAACTCTTCTTCAGGAATGGGGGGGGAGTGTGGGGGGAGCTGCAGTTAAGAGGGCTGGGGGGTGCATGATGGTGAGGAGGGGATAGGTGAAGACAGGTAGAGGGTACGACCAGATTGGTCAATGCGAAGAATGAATCCAGTTGGTGGTTGAAAGGAAGGGTCAATGAGAGGAATTGAAGAGGGGGGAGGGGTTGGGAGAGGTGTCGGAGAATGGGGAGGGAGGTTATTTGAAATTGGAGAACTCAATGTTGAGTCCTCCGGGCTGTAGGCTGCCCAGTTGGAAGATGAGGTGTTGTTCCTCTAATTTGCGCAGTGTTCGTTGTGGCAATGGAGTAGGCCAAGGATTGTCATGTCAGAATGGGGGTTGGGAAGGGAATTAAAATGGGCAGTGACTGGGACGTCCGGTCCGCCCCTGCAGGCCTGACTGAGATGCTTGGTGAACTGTTCCCTAAGGTTATGTTTTGTCTCCCTGATGTACAGAAGACCACATCAGGAGCACCTGATGCAATAAACTTGGTTGGGAGAGAGGCAGGTCAACCTCTACCTCACCTGGAAAGACTGTTCAAGTCCCTGGGGGGAGGTGAGGGAGGTTGTGTATCAGCATGTTTTGCATATTTTCTGGTTGCAGGGGAAGGTACCTGGGGGTTTGGGGGGGTTAATGGGGACAGTGGCCCAAACCAAGGACTGTTAAAGGGAATGGTCATTGTGGAAAGCAGAGAGGGGTGGGGAGGGGAAGATGTTCTTGGTGATGTGGTCTAATTGGAATTGGCAGACGTGTTTAAGGATGATCCGTTGGATGCGGAGACTAGTGGAGTGGTAGGTGAGGACCAGAGGACTCTGTCTTTATTGTGTTTGGAATGGGGGTGGTTTAGAGCAGTGGAATGGGGAATGGAGGGGGTGCGGCAGAGGGCTGTCTGAATGACAGAAGCGGGAACAGCACATTGGTTCGAAAAGATGGAAATGTGGGATACTTGGGAATGGAATGTCTCCTCATCTGAGCAGATGTGGTGGAGGTGGAGGAATTGGGAGAACGGGACGGAGTTCTTGCAGGATACTGGGTGGGAGGAGGTGTATTCCAGGTAGTTATGGGAGTCTGTGGGTTTAGAGTAAACGTTAGTCTGGAGACTGTCACCGGAGATGGAAATGGAGAGGCCAAGAAAGGGGAGGGAGGTGTCCGAAATGGACCAAGTGAATTTGAGGGCGGGATGGAAGTTGTGGGCGAAGTTGATAAACTGCTCCAGTTCAGGCTGGGTGCAGGACGTTGCACTGATGCAGTCATCGATGTAACGGCGGGAGAGTTGGGGCACAGTGCCTGTGTAGGTACTGAAGAGGTACTGATCAATGCAGTAGATAAAGAGGCAGGTATAGCTGGGTCCCATCTGGGTGTACATGGCCATCCCCTGGATTTGGAGGAAATGGGAGGAGTTAAAGGAAAAGTTATTAAGGGTGAAGACTAGTTTGGTGAGGCGGAGGAGGGTAGTGGTGGAAGGGAACTGGATAGGTCTGTTGGAGAGGCAGAAGCTGAGGGCCTGGAGGCCATCCTTGTGGGGTATGGATGTGTATAAGGACTGCACATCCATAGTGAAGATAAAGCACTGGGGGCCGGGGAACTGGATGTTACTGAAGATACGGAGGACGTGGTTGATGTCGTGGATGCAGGTGGGAAGTGGCTGAATCAAGGGAGAGAGGATGGAGTCGAGATAGAACAAGATGAGTTCAGTGGGGCAGGAGCATGCAGAGACGATGGGTTGGCTGGGATAGTTGGGCTTGTGGATCTTGGGGAGCAGGTAGAACTGGGCAGTGCGGGGCTGGGGGACAATGAGATTGGAAACAGTGCGGGGCTGGGGATCTATGGGTTAGAGGCAGTGGAGGGGAGGTCACCGGAGGCAATGAGGGCACGAACAGTGCGGGTGATTTTGGCCTGATGGGTCACGGTGGGGTCGTGGGCAAGGGGGAGCATGCTCAACACAATGTGTGTACAGTCTATCGTGCCCTGTCCCTGGGCATATCCAAAATGTTGGCTAACTGGTGACTGTCCAGGGCTGCAGCACTGGGAAATGAGATGAATTGGTGAGTTGTGGTACAGGTTACATTGCTCACTGAATGCCTGGATACATTGTGTGTGCGCATGTGTTTGTGTGTATGTGTGTATGTGCATGTGTGCGCGTATGTGTGTATGTGCATGCGTGCACTTGTGTTTGTGTGTGTGTAGCTTTGAGAGATCTCACACAGCTCCCCAGTGGATTATTGAAAGCAGCCAGTTGTACAACAATGGAGCACTGCTGTCACCATGACAGCCACCGGGATAGGGATCGCCACCAAACTGTTCCAGTCAGAAGTCCTGCTCCAGTGGGCGTGGTTCTGATAGTGTCCTGGGGTGAACCTGCAGTCTGTGTGGGCATTACACCTCACTATCTTGGAGAAAGGACAAATGATGCTGTGCCTCCTACAGCTGCTAAGGACATCTCTTCACATGGAGGCTGTGGGAGGTTCCTGTTACCCCTGGGCTCACTGGTGAAGTGACTCCTCCACTGTTTCTCCGTGCTTTCATTGTACTACAGCTACAGCAATGACAAACCCTGTGGTGAGTGGACCCAGTCAGTCACATTTGGAAACGAACCCACATGAGGAATATCAGAAGCAGAACAGAACCTTATTTATGTGGGCAGTTAGCATTCACATCACGCACAAATTCTGGTGAAGCTCACATACTGTGGGACATGGATGACAAAGTTGACCATGGAATTCCCCCAGATGCACCTTTGACATAGGGAGCTTAATAGAGTCTTAGATATAGGCAGTTATGTCAAACTCATCCATACTGACCAAATATCCTACATTAATCTAGTCCCATTTACCAGCACTTGGCCCATATCCCTCTAAACCCTTCCTATTCATATACCCATCCAGATGCCTTTTAAATATTGTAATTGTACCAGCCTCCACCACTTCCTCTGGCAGTTCATTCCATCCATGCACCACCCTCTGTGTGAAAATGTTGCCCCTTAAGTCCCTTTTTGAATCGTTCCCCTCTCACCTTAAACCTATGCCCGCTGGTTTTGGACTCCACTACCCCAGGGAAAGACCAAGGCTACTTATCCTATCCATACCCCTCATGATTTTATAAACCTCTATAAAGTCACCCCTTCAGCCTCCAACGATTCCACAAGCCATGCAGCATGAGGACAGCAGGAGGTTGTAAGTGCGGCAGGATTATAGAAACCTAGCTCCTATTCCGCAACATTTCCCCAAACCCCTCCATGTCCCCTAAAAATGGTAACACTCCATTTCAGAACATATTGGTTGTTACTCACAAGTCAAGGTATGAGGAAATCAGCTCCCTCCTTATGTGCAGCCTTGGGCTGATTTGTGAACTGTGGCCCACAGGTGAGACTTTAAGTTCACAAAGGGGACTATGATCAATCTGTAATGACTAGTGACGTAGTGGAGATTGCTTGTGGGCAGGGTTGTATGCTACACACCGAGCACTGTATACATTTCACATGCAGGGTACTACGGTTACTGATGTGTTCGATCTGTTCAGCATAAGGGCCTGAATAAAGCCTTGACCGGCCCCCCCTTTCTCACAGGTAGAGCCTGTATACTCAGAGAAAGAAAAAAAACCACTTAGCCCATGTGGCAGCCATTTTCCATTTCCGTTGCTCAATTGCAATTTTGGATGAGAATGGAAAGCAATGCAGGTTACACTTTGCAGACTGAGTCACAGGCTCGACCTTATCTTCTTTTATGGGGGTGGGTGGGAGGCTGCAAATCTTTAAGCTCCTTTCTTCCTCATCCTCTGGGTCAATGCCATCATTCCTGAGATTCCACCCAACTCTTTGTTGATTCATGCAGTCCATGCGCTGCAGGTAAGGTGCAATGTCCTTAGGGAAGGAAATCCAGGAGTTTGACCCAGTGACGCTGAAGGACCAGTGAGAGATTTCCAAAACAGGATGGTGAGTGGCTTAGAAGAGAACTTGCGAGATGGTTGAGTTCCCATTGTATCTGCCGTCCTCGTCCTTCTTGTTGGAAGTGGTTATAGATTTGGAAGGTACTGTTGAAGGATTTTTGGTGAATTTCTGCAGTGCATTCTGTAGATAGTTCACACTATTGTGTCAATGTTGGAGGGAGTGGATGTTAGTGGATGTGGTGCCAATCAAGCAGGGTGCTTTGCTCTGGATGGTGTCAAGCTTCTTGAGTGTTGTTGGAGCTGTGCTCATCCAGGCAAGTAGAGAGTATTCAATCACACTCCTGGGTAGTGCCTTGGAGATGATGGACAGGCTTTGGGAGTCAGGAGGTGAGTTACTTGCCACAATATTCCTAGCTTCTAACCTGGTCTCATAGCCCCTCTACTTATATGATGAATCCGGTGGTGTTTCTGGTCAAAACTCCAGGATGTTGATAATGGGGGATTCAGTGATGGAAATATGATGGCATGTTCTTATTTGATAAACCTCTAACAAATAAGTCATAACATATTGTTCAGCTAATCTTTTCATTCACTGTTATGATCCCAGCTAATGGTTACAGTGGACAAATCAGATACCAGAATGACACCTCCTTGTTTGATCATACACTTATGTTACAACAGGGGGTCAACCCCTCTGTTAATTTTAAACCAGCAACATAGAAAAGATTCATCCCGGGCGGTAATCTGTGAAAATTCTAGAGGCCAAGAACTATTTAAAGTAAAAATTAGCAACTTTATTTTTACTTAAAAGTCTAACAGATAATAATTAACAACAACTATTTACAACTCCTTCCTCTGACCTATCTTTTACTTTCTCTTCTATAATACTAGTCCGATAAAACCCCCGATTAAGGTTTATCAAAAATTAAAATTTCTCAACCAGGCAGCTGTCGAATCTTCCCCTTTTATCTTCTTCTGTAGATTTGCTCTCCAGATCAGTGTCGATTTTCTTTTCTCTGTGGGAAACTCCTTTTCTAGACAGGTACCTCTCAGACAGTTCTGACTAGCAGCCTACATCTGTTGGTCTTTTGGCAGTTCTCTCTCAACTGTTCAATTTTTCCCAGTCTTATACCCCCAAAGCATCAGATTGTGTCATTGGCTTTTTATATTGTCAATATACTAAATTCAAACTGGATTGGTGTTTGGTATTTTGTTGGGGTATAATTTAAACTGATTGGCCTAATTCAAATTTGTTTTTTTTTGTCTCCGGGCAACCAGCTACACTAACTGCTTGACGAAAAGGTTGCACTGCATCTTGGTGAGTAAACTTGGTGCTGTCAGGTAGTTCTGCTGGTTTTTAACTTTCTTAAAGGTACAGTACACCCACATCTTCATAACTTGCCCCCCTTAAGAAAAAAATGACCCATCATAATGAAAAGATGGCTTCATTATTTTCCATTCTGTAAACACATTACCCTAATATACAGATAATTTTAATCTAAGTTCACCTTAACTTCTTCCCATATAACTGTGTATATATAATACATTAAATAAATACAAATCTCATCTAAACTTGATCAGTTAAATCCGTGATAAGGCATCTGTGATTACATTCTTACGACCTGCAACATGTATGATTTTTAAATTAAAAGTCTGTAATATAACTCTCCAATGAAATAGTCTCATATTCTTATCTTTAAAATGTTCTAAGAATGTAAGCGGATTGTGGTCAGTGTACACAACTGTCTCTGACATATTGTTCATGACATACACATTAAAATGCTGTAAGGCCAGTACCAAACTCAACAGTTCCTTTTCAGTTGTGGAGTATTATCTCTGATGGATGTTGATCTTCTTTGAAAAGTAACCAACTGGCAGTTCAATCCCATTCACATTTTCCTGTAGGAACACAGCTCCAGAACCAATGTCACTAGCATCGGTAGTGACTTTAAAAGGTTTTGAAAAGTTTGGTGTAGCTGGTTTGGTGGTTAATATTGATTTCAAATGGTCGAATGCCTCCTGGCCTGGTTCTGTCCAACCGAAACTTTTTGTTCTTCTTCAGCAAATCAGTTAACGGCGCCACTACACTGCTGACATTTGGAACAAACTTCTGATAGAATCTGCTGAGTCTGAAGAATTGAAGCACCTCTTTCTTTGAGGTTGGTCATGGAAATTCTTCGATAGCCTTCATCTCTGCGTTCCGTGGGGTCAACCTTCCATGACCGATGTTATGTCTCAAGAACGTCACCTCTGCTTTCGCAGATTCGTTTTTATATAAGTTTATCACCAGTTTTGCTTCTCATAGTCATTCAAAGAGTTCTGCCAACTGTACCATGTGATCTTTCCAGGATTTACTAAAGATCACTACATTGTCCAAATAGACAGCACATTTGGTTAACCCAGCCACAACTCTGTTCATGAGTCATTGGAATGTGGTGGGTGCATTCTTCATTCCAAAGGGCCTCACTTTAAACTGATATAGCCCATTTGGGGTTACAAATGCAGAAGTTTCTTTCACCATCCCTGATAAAGGTATCTGCCAGTAACCATGCATTATGTCCAACCTGGTGATGTAACTGGCTTGTCCAACTTTCTCGATACAATCCTCCAATCTAGGAGTTGGATTTGAGTCCGATTTTGTAACGGCCTTCACCTTCCGATAATCCACGCAGAATCATTGAGTCCTTTCTGGTTTTGGAACTAAGATGATCAGTGAACTCCACTCGCTCTGGCTTGGTTCGATGATGTCCTCGTCGAGCATGGCCTCCACCTCCATCTGAACCTGTTTGGCTTTGACAGGATTAAGCCGATAGGGGTGTTGTTTTATTGGAGCAGTATTCCCTATGTCTACTACATGGACAATAGCATTAGTACTCCCCATCTTATCCTTACATATGTCCTTATACTGCAGTCACAAATCTTTCAACTGCATTCTATGTTGATGAGACAGATAGCTTACTAACCTATCCCAGTCCTTAAGGACTTATTCATTTTTTAATCTATTTTGAGGCATCTCAAAATCCACATCATCTGGATTTAATCCCTCACTCTGCAGGGCAGTAACTAACACCTGTTTCTCCAGTTCTTTCTCTCTATTTGTAATTCAGTTTCAACTAGTTCACATGACATACCCGATATCTTTTTTTTCTATCTGGCATCTTTACTAGATAGTTCACCTAACACAACTTTTTCTCAATTTGATAGGGAGCACTAAACCTGGCTTTGAAGGGATCTCCTATCACTAGTAACAGTACCAACACATCATCCCCTCAGGAAAACATCTGAATCTCAGAGCTTTTATCTGCCACCTGCTTTATTCTATGCTGTGCTGTCTTTAGGTGCTGTTTAACTAATTCACCTACTTGAGTTAGTCTGTCTCTCACCTTCGGTACATAATCTAAGTGTGAGATCTCTGACTTTGGTCCTGTCAATTGTTTTTTAATTAATTTCAAAGGGCCTCTCACCTCATGCCCAAATATTAACTCGAAGGCAGTGAAGTGGGTAGATTCATTTGGGGCATCTCTAATGGCAAACAATATGAATGGGATACCTTTATCTGAATCATTCGGGTAATCCTGACAGTATGTTCTCAACATGGTCTCAAAGGTCTGATGCCACCTTCCTGGGATTCAGGATGATATGCACTGGATCTAAAGTGCTCTATAGCTAAGCTATCCATAACCTCCTTAAACAGCCTTGCAGTAAAATTTGACCCTTGGTCTGACTGAATCTCTCCCGGTAGCCCATACCGTGTGAAGAAAGCTACTAACTCCTCTGCTACCCTTTTTTGCCTTCATACTCCATAATGGAATTGCCTCCGGAAATCTGGTAGATACATCCATTATGGTTAACATGTACTGGTTCCCACTTTTAGTTCTCGGGAGGGGACCTTCACAATCAATTATAACCCACGTGAAAGGTTCTTCAAGTGTGGGAATTGGCAACAAAGGAGCTGGTTTTATTACCGCCTGTGGCTTACCTACCATTTGGCATGTATGACACGTACGGCAAAAGTTAACCACTTCTTTGTGCATTCCAGGTCAACAGGAATGTTTTTGTACCTTAGCCTGAGTCTTTCATACCCCTCAGTGACCTCCTACAGGCAGACCATAACACCTCCTGTCTGGATGCTATCCACAACATAATCTGGTGCACTTTGGCCCATTTCTGCTCTGCACAAACCTGCCGTGGTCTCCATTTCCATCTTAGGATTCTATATTCCAGATAATAACCCTCCAGAATATTCTCTGCCTCCTTTTCAGAATATGCATCCACATATATATCTTTTATCATCTTGTCTTGCTGTTGCAAGTCTCTTAGTCTTTCAGGACTAAACACTTCTGTCTGACCCTCTGCCTGTTCAGGTTTGTCCTGCACCATTACATCAAACAGGGTATCTGCTAATTGAGCCTCAACTCCTTCACCTTCCTCTTTTCATTTCATTCTGTGACTTGGGATAGTGGGATCTGGTTACTACACAGTCTGGGAAAATTCCAGGGTATGTGTCTTTTAACTCCTGTTTTAACTCCTTGTTTCTTGGTCTTCCTTGGGCTTCTCCACAACAAGGGGTGGTCACTTCCACTTTGCTAAATCATTCCCAAGAACAAACTGAATTCCTGGAACTGACACTCTGTCAATCACTCCCACTGTAACTTTCCCACACTTGAGTTGGCATTCTAACCTGATCTTACACGTGGAACACTAATTTCTGTCCATCTATCCCACAAATTAGCATACTCTTGGCTAATGGATCAGAAAGAGTGCATATTCACTCATCCCTTACTATCAACGACTGGTTAGATCCTGTATCTTTCAAAATGATAACTTCTTGTCCTCCCCCTGTTCTTTCTGAGTAAACTTTACCCACAGAGGTGAATTCTTTGTAGAGATCAGTTATTAACTCCATCCCCAGCCCCTGCCCAGGCTGTGTACTCTCCCGCAGCTCCTCGGCTCTTCTTGGGGTCACCTTTACTATTGTCACTAATGCCACTGGCTTAGCTTCTTTCACCACATCTTTTCCCACAGCTTTTCTTTCACAACCAGCACTGTGTCTTTACATGTCCCACTTTACCACAGTGGAAACATTTGAGGCCTTTCACCCCCTTTCCACCCTCTTGGGCTTCTTTTTTAACCTGTGGTAAACTCTGTTCTTTACTCTTGGTTTCATAGTGTAGGATCTCCCCTTCTCCCAACTTCTATCCCTCACAGGATGAAATTCTGGCCAGAAGCTTGTCTTATGCACCAACATGTACTCATCTGCTAATTCTGCTGCCCTTCTCACTTCCTGAACTTCCTGTTCATCCACGTGAATTCTTACCAACTCTGGAAGTGAGTTTTTAAGCTCCTCCAGCAGAATAATTTCTCTTCAAGCCTCAAAGCTCCTATCAATGTTTAAAGTATGCACCCATCCATCAAAATGACGATGTTTGATTCTTTTGAACTCCAAATAAGTCTGATCTAGTTCCTTCTTATTGTTTCTGAACCACTGTCTATATGCTTCTGGTACCAATTCATAAGCACCAAAAATAGCCTGTTCAACCTCTGCATAATCTCTTGGCCCTTCATCTGACAATGTGGCCAATATCTCATTAGCTCTGCCTACCAGTTTAGTCTGAACTAGCATTACCCATAAATCCTCGGACCACACCATCTGCCCAGCCAATTTTTCAAATGAAATAAAGGAGGCTTCAACATCTTTCTCATCAAAATGTGGCAGAGTTTTGTCATTTTTATATATATCACTACCTTCTCTTTTAATCTCCATCCTGTTGACTTTGCTGATTAAGCCACAACTTCTCAAGGTCAAGTTCTCTCTCTCTTTATCTCTCTCTTTCTCTCTATTTCTTCTCTCTCTTTGCTCAGCTAAGAAGCTTCTCTCTCTCTCTTTCTTCTCTCTCACTCTCCTTTTCCTCTCTGTCTTTGTTTATTTTCTAACTCCATTTTCCTCAATTTTAATTTAAGTTTTTCTACCTCGACTGCACTTCTCTGTTTCTCTGACATACCTAAGTGTTTGAGTAATTCCCTTACAATTTCAGCTTTACATTTGTCCATGGTTAAACCCAAATGTAATTTCTTTGAGAATTCTAAAAGTATAGCCTTTTTCTTTCCTTTTAAACTTTCTTGGCAAATATGAGAATCATCTTCAAATCCCAAAATCTCTTTTGCAATTTTAAGAGCCTTTTCTCTCACTTTTAATTTAATCAAACACAAGTCACTAAAATTAAACAAATCGTCTCACCTACATTTTTTTATTTATAGAACTAAGACACTAACCTGCAATTGTTTAAATCTGCTGGGACCTTTCATACCCACGAATCTATTCAAATCTGTCTAAACCTGTTCAAATCCCAGACGAGCCCCCAAACTGTAATGACATTGGTTAAACCCCCTCTGTTAAGTTTAAAACACAGAAAAGATGTATCCGTTGTCATAATCTGTGAAAATTCGAGAGGCCAAGGACTATTCCAAGTAATAATTAACAACTTTATTTTTACTTAAAAGTCTAACAGATAATAATTAACTAACAACTATTTACAACTCCTTCTTCTAACCTATCTTTTACTTTCCCTTCTATGATATTAGTCCAATAAAACTCCCGATTAAAATTTATCAAAAATTCAAATTTCAAAACCAGGCAGCTATTGAATCTACCTTTTTTATCTTATTTTATAGGTTTGCTCTCCAGATCAGTGTCGATTTTTTTTCTCTGTGGGAAACTCCTTTTCTAGACAGGTAGTTCTCAGAGAATTCTGACTAGCAGCCTACATCTGTTGGTCTTTTGGCAGTTCTCCCCCAACTGTTCAATTTTTCCTGATCTTATACCCCCAAAACATCAGATTGTCTCATTGGCTTTTAATAGTGTCAATATACTAAATTCAAACAGGATTGGAGTTTGGCATTTTTTTGGGGTATAATTTAAACTGATTGGCCTAATTCAAATTTGTTTTTTTTTGTCTCAAGGCAACCAGCTATCCTAGCTGCTCGACCACATACTACACTGTATCTTCAAAGTTTGTGAGAAGATTTGTAGTTCGGGTGCTCGTTGTTGTGGTTCTGTTCGCCGAGCTGGGAATTTGTGTTGCAGACGTTTCGTCCCCTGTCTAGGTGACATCCTCAGTGCTTGGGAGCCTCCTGTGAAGCACTTCTGTGCTTGTTCAGAACACTTGGTGCTGTCAGATAGTTCTGTTCGCTCTTAAAGGTACAGTACACTTATACACCTTCATAACACTTAGCTGTGGTTAATGAAATATAAAATTTATGATACAAGCAAAGAAATAAACAATTAACAAAATCTATATTTATAGAAGAGACTGAGAAAGATCTTAATACAAACATTTGCACAAGATTTCAACCTGTTTCCCAAAATCATCTATTACAAAGACTCAAAGAAATATAAATAGAATTTTACAGTTTTAAACAAACTTTACGATACAATGTTACAATTCATGTATGACTTATCTCTAACACCCAGAGTTACATCCGGTTCATGTAGGGGAGCAGACTGGAAGAGGACACCTCATAGTGTGTATCATTTCTTTAAGAGCAGGACCCTTTAAATGGATATTGATGAACTTTTGTCTTAAATTTACTTCTTTGTATCTTATGATTTTACATATGACTTCTGTTGTTAATATAGCTGCCGTGGTAGGGTTACTTATAACACTTTCCATTATATTTTTCTTGTAAAAGTACATATTCTAAAAAATAGCATTTGCTATCAGGTTGATCCCATGGGTTTTACAGTGACTCTAGTCAGATATTGAAGGTCTTCAAGTCTCATTAGACTTTAGAATTCCAATTCCAATTCATCACTTTGGTCTTGAAACTGTTTCTCAAGAAGAATCTGCCTATGCCTCAATAACTGCTCTCCATCAACATGCCCTCTAAGTGGGAGAAAGTGAGGACTGAAGATGCTGGCGACCAGAGTCGAAGAGTGTGGTGCTGGAAAAGCACAGCCGGTCAGGCAACATCTGATGAGCAGAAGAGTTGACGTTTTGAGCTTAAGCTCTTCATCATTCCCTCGAAGCTGCATGCGGTCACTCTGATGTCCTGCACAAATCAGTCAGCAACAACAGGTTAGTCACTGAGGGGGTTTTGGAGGCCCATGCAACTGGAGAGAAAATTACAGCGAGCTGTCAGTCTGGTCATTCAACCTCCTTTCCTCAGATTACACTTCCCTGGACTCTTTCACAAGCATGGCTCCAGATCTTCACTCTTGGCATGATTCACTAAGCTGAAAGGGTTTCTGAGTTTTTCCTTGAGCTCTAATCTTGCTCAGTTGTATCTAGTAAACACGGCATGTGGACATTTCAACCATTGGACTCTCAGATAGACTAAGTATTAATGGTCACACAGTTCTTCTGCATCCCTCACGATTTCCACCAACACAGGGCCAGCAAGCATTGACTTTCTCATCTCCTCAGTATTTTCTGAGTCTTGACTCCAACATTTAGTTGCCCACTAAATCCTAGTACTTCATCCCAAATTCTAACAGCATCAAGCCATCCACCTGCTCTGGGCTCTTTGATGAGTCAGTTGGAAAGAATGGTGCCCCAGGGTAGAACAGTTGAGAGTTTGGAAGCTGCAAGATGGAAGCTGCAAGATGGAAAGCTGTACAAGAGGGCTAAGTTTGAAGAACAAAATCAAAGCATGACAATATAGGAGAACTCTCTAACATTCAAAGGTCATCTGGATGGGTACATGAATAAGAAGGTTTTGGACAGATGTCGGGCAAATGCTGGCAAATGGGATTAGATTCATTGGAGGTGGTCAGTGGTCAGTAAGAGGGTTACCTCAGATTACAACGGGATCCTGACCAGATGGGCCAATAGGCTGAGGAGTGGCGGATGGAGCTTAATTTAGATAAATGCAAGGTGCTGCATTTTGGGAAAGCAAATCTTAGCAGGACTTATACACTTAATGGTAAGGTCCTAGGGAGTGTTGCTGAACAAAGAGACCTTGGAGTGCAGGTTCATAGTTCATTGAAATTAGAGTCGCAGGTAAATAGGAGAGTGAAGAAAGCATTTGGTATGCTTTCCTTTATTGGTCAGAGCATTGAGTCCAGGTGTTAGGAAGTTGTGGCTGTACAGGACATTGGTTAGGCCACTGTTAGAATATTGCGTGCAATTCTGGTCTCCTTCCTATTGGAAGGATGTTGTGAAATTTGAAAGTGTGCAGAAAAGATTTACAAGGATGTTGCCAGGGTTGGTGGATTTGAGCTATGGGGAGAGGTTGAATAGGCTATGGCTGTTTTCCCTGGAGCATCAAAGGCTGAGGGCTGACCTCATAGAGGTTTATAAAATCATGACGGGCATGGATAGGGTAATTAGGCAAGGTCTTTTCCCTGGGGTGTGGGAGTCCAGAACTAGAGGGCATAGGTTTAGGGTGAGAGGGGAAAGATATAAAAGGGACCTAAGGGGCAGCGTTTTCACGTAGAGGGTGGTACGTGGATGGAATGAGCTGCCAGAGGACGTGGTGGAGGCAGGTACAATTACAGCATTTAAAAGGCATCTGGATGGGTATATGAATAGGAAGGGTTTAGAGGGATATGGGTCAAGTGCTGGCAAATGGGACTAGACTAGGTTAGGATGTCTGGTCGGCATGGACGCGTTGGACTGAACGGTCTGATTCCGTGTTATACATCACTACGACTCTGTGACTCTAAGTTAAAAATCACACAAAACATAACTTTGTCTACTCCAGACCAACATTGGCTCCCCCACATCAGGACTAGATTAATTTAAGATAGCTGATCAACATGAACGAGTAGGTACAAAGGGTTTGTTTTGTAATTCTGTGATTCTGTGACTATAAGGGAGCACATCTTACCTGGGTTATGGTAGCAGAAAAATAAACTCTGACACTAGAAATGTTCAAACTTTATAAGAAGCACATTTTGGATACCCAAAGAGTTGGCAATATAACTGGACCAGATAAAATGCATCCAGATATATTGAAAGAAGACAGTGTAAATTACAGAGGCGCTGGGCATCATTATTCAGGCTTTCACGGATATAGGGACTGGTGCCAGAGGTCCGGAGAATTGCAACATGATATTCTTGTTCAGAAGAATTTGTAAGAAACAGCCCAGCAATTACAGACTCGTCACTTCGCTTCTGAGGAAACTTCTCGAGACAATAATTTGGGATTAATAGTTACATTGACAAATGTAGGTTAATTAGGGAGAGCCAGCACAATCTTTTCTTTCGGGAAAACCACAATGAGTTAACTTGCTGGAACCTTTTGAAAGAGTGACAGAGAGTGTTAATAATGGTAATGCTGCTGCTATGGTGTATATTGATATTCAAATGACATTTAATAGTGTGCTGCACAACAAATTTGTAAGAAAACTTATTGCTCATGGTAAACAGGGGATGGTGGTGATATGGTTATCGCGTTGACATTGTGACAGGAAACAGAGTGTCATGTTTAATGGATATTTTTCAGGCTTGAGAAGGTTTGCGATTGTAGCTCCTTTATTTGCCATCAGAGTATGAACTTCCAAAGAAGCTGCCTGCTGAGGACCTGCTGTGGTATCAGGGTAGAGGACATGGACCAGATTTAACTGGATTCAAACAACCACAGTACAAAACACTCTGTAAGTCAGCAAACTGACAGAGACCTTTCATCTTTCATCATTTAATCTTGCCGCAATCAACCTTGGTCTAAAAAGACAGATAAATTGGGGAATTTTGTACGATTTTAAAAATCTTCAATTTCTGTGATGACCCTGGGAATAGCAGGTCTGGATATTGAGTGCATGATCTTAGTGAGAGGTAACATTTAATTGAGTAGACATTGAAGCACACAAAATGAAACACACCCTTCATGTTGTTGTGGTCCAGGCCAGACCCCCTCAAAACATTTCAATAACGTAGCCCAGACACTAATTTTCCTCATTGTTTTAAATAGGTGTAAAGTCGATATTCCAGGAGTGATACTGCTGGCCCAACCACTCAGTTTTAATCAAAACAGAATTTATTTACACGTGAACGAAAGAAAACTGAATTTAGAATGACGTAACTATTTGAAAACCCAACCGTCATGAAAAATGCAACTTA
Source organism: Chiloscyllium plagiosum (assembly GCF_037043375.1). Taxonomy (NCBI): domain Eukaryota; kingdom Metazoa; phylum Chordata; class Chondrichthyes; order Orectolobiformes; family Hemiscylliidae; genus Chiloscyllium; species Chiloscyllium plagiosum. The sequence continues at coordinate 11,697,079 of NW_028270142.1, forward strand.
ATGATGCTGTTCCAAATACTTGCAACATCCCCGTAAATATGCCCCTTGGCAAAAAAGGTAAATTAAAATACAATTTCTTACAGGATAGACGTCAGAGAGAGAGAGAGAGGATCGGCATGGAGCTATTTCTTTGTGTCCCCAGCAGTTTCTCTGGACCCCCAGCTAAAACTTCATCAGAAGCTGCAAACAAGACAGCTGACTAAACCAAACCAAACCAAATCAAACCCTGGGAGAACTGGCCACTTCCCTTTCATTGTACAAGTGTTTTATTAAAAAAAACTTAATAGCTTTCTCAAGTAGATGTTTCCAGATATATCGGAACCTCTGCCTTTACAACCCCTTTGAAAAAGGGATAGAACAGCCTTGTTAAAGGAGCAGCATTGTCACAGTGTAAATCATGATATATATCATGAACAGCAAAAGACCTAACACTGGGTCTGCAAACTCCATCAGAAACCGCCTGCCAGTCAAAAAAAACAATCCTTTTGCTCCCTACTATTGAACTAGTTTTAGATTCAACTTGACACTCTCCCTTGGAGTCCATGATCCTTTTGACACTGATTAGTTTTCCTCCATTTGAGACCTTTTAACAAGCCTTACTACAATTCACATAACATTTAACAAACATGTTACTTCAAGGCCTATTAAACATGCAACATTAATCCCTGTGACCTCCATTTACTTAAAAGAAATCTCTGAACTATCCATTACTTCTACAAACTCAGCCAGGAGAAATTATCAACTAATTTGCGAATGGGTGATGATCCCTTTAAGTGGTGTTGACAATTGGTCCTTCCTGCTGCAATACACATTTCCAAGAGCTGTATGTTTAAGGGAAAGTGTTAGCTGTAACAGTGAGGTCAGACATGTTAGATCAGGATGCATGTGGACTGACATCATGACTGTCTAGTCCACATATTTCTGTTGCTTGGCACTGATTTTCACTTGATGAACACATTCAATATGCTATCAGGATAAACTGAGGCAAGGATATACCAATGCCTTTTTGGAACCAAATCAATGCCCATTACAACAGAAACACGGGTGCTACAGAGTTAAAGTTATGTGAACAAATTATTAATCTGCATTTTTTGCACTAAAGTTAACTGTCCAAGTCAACGTACATTTTTTCCATTGACTTATCAACTGTATGAATTTTCTCTTTGTTGGATTTTTATTCCCAGTTCTGTTTCCTTGAACATTATTTCATGAAATATTGCTTTTGCATTACTTTTCGCTCACGTGTCTTCATCTCTCTATTGTTGGAATCAGAATGAACTCACTTGGTGCAGCAGTAGTCATTTGGATTTAATGATTTTTGTTCTGTTCTATTTGATGCATTTCAAGTCATTCCTGAGATTACTATATCTCCCAAAAATACATCATGTTCCTAATTTATAATAAGTTTGATAACATTCTTGATTTCATGCTTTTTCACGTTTGCTTTTGGATAGGGAAATTTTGCTGCGAAAAGGGAGATTTGACTGAAGCTTTTTTATCTTGCAGACATCAGAACAATTTGCAAGAATACCAATAAAGGGGGAAAACCGACCATTTCTATTGGGTGAGAGGAGAGTGCTGATTGGTTGGTAAGTGGAGTCCAACTGGAAGAGGTATTATTATTATTGTCATGGAAACTGGAACTAGTAACAGTCAATCATAATTAACAGAGTTTTAAAAAACTTTTTAAAATTTCAGATTGCAGAATCTGTGGTATTTTGCTTTTATTTTATATTCTATCTTAAACCATTGCCAAAAAACATTTGCTTTTTGTTTACGTGGTAAGGTTTTAGGTACCACAGAAATGGATCTGATCTAGAAAAGGGTCCAAACATTACAAACCTTTCTTAGAGGAAGCCACCTCTCCTGATGCATTGGTAAGAGAGGGCTGCACTTTCTCAATAATGTACCATTACCAATGGCATACATTACCAAATGGTGCATCGCTTCGCACTCTCTCCTTTTGTCTTTTCCCATGTTTAAAGGCCGCACTTATAATATTGCTTTCAATTCTGGTCACCACATTACAGGAAGGATGTGGAGGCTTTGGAGAGGATGCAGAAGAGGTTTACCAGGATGCTGCCTGGATTAGAGGGTATGAGCTGCAAGGAGAGGCTGGACAAACTAGACTTGTTTCTTCTGGAGTGGCAGAGACTGAGGGGAGACTTGATAGAATTTTATGAAATTATGGGAGGCATAGATAATCAGAATCTTTTTTTCCCAGAGTCAAAATGTCTAATACCAGGGGGCATGCATTTAAGGTGAGGGGGGAAAGTTCAAAGAAGATGTGAGGGGCAGGTTTTTGTACAGAGAGTGGTAGGAGTGTGGTGGAGGCAGATGTGATAGGGGTGTTTAAGGGTCTTTTAGAGAAGCACATGAGAAAGTTAGGAATGGAGGGTTATGGTTCAAGAGCAGGCAGAAGGAATTAGTTTAATTTGGTGTCAGCACAGGTGGCAAAGCTACACCTACGGAATGGTCTATTAAATGATCCCTGCACCACTTTCCTGTGAACTCCATGCTGAACTCCATGACCAGTAACGTAAGACTCGAGAGAATGAAACTGGCATGGATCGTTTTAAAAATTAAATTTCACTCATAAATATTTCCTATTACATTGGTTTCATTTTGCCCATTTGCGAACCATCATTATTTGTTTTCAGAGAGCTAAATTTATTGGCATGCCTCATGCTTGGCTCACACCGATGGTTACAGGGGGTTAGATACATTTCCTTTAATGTGAAAGAAACAGTGCTGTTCATTTTGTACTCGTTCTTTATTCTGTTAGTGTTTAGTGTGATACTTGCCACTGTGCAGAATATGGCTGAGTTTGCACATTCAGCTAAGGATCCTTCGGTGCATTCAAAAGGACATTGTCTGAGAGTAATCTCAGTGAATGAGTTGAATTGTTGTGGATGAACCCCAGTCCATGTAAAGATTCTGCCAGGCCGCATTCTGTGGGGGACACAATCTCAGCAGCACTGACATCACCCTTTAAGCCCCTAACTTTGTTGCCTTCACTGACTCTCCCGCCAATTTCTCTTACCACATACATCCAGGACATTAAGCCCTTTCCCACTTCACTTCTCCATGCCCCGAACCCCACACCCTGTTCTCCACAGACCCCTCTTCCATTCCTCTGTAGTCCTGATCCCCCAACATAAATCCCCTCACCTTTGCTATTCCTAAGGCTCAGTGTCAGAATCCCTTACATTCCCTTACACTTGTGCTGTGGAGTTAAACAAAGGATCTTACAAAGGCCACAGGGTCTTACTACCTTCAAACGATTGTGAACACGGTGCCACATGATACATATTTGTGACTCACTTTTTCTTGATGATAGGACTTTATTGAAAATGTTCCATGTTAATGAATATTCATGACATGCAAATATATAATAAGTATGAACCCATTATAGATTGCTGCTGCTGACTTTATCAGTACATCTACCCAAATACAACACTTCGCCTGCCATGTTTCCTGCTTTGAAACAGAAACAGAAATTGCTGGAGAAACTCAGCAGGTCTGGCAGTATCTGTGGGGAGGGAGCAGACTCTCTATAATTCTGAGTTGGGCAGATGCTTGGCTGCAGATCGACATGTTTTGGAGCAGCTGCTTATGTCTGGTCCACTTTGCCCTTTCCTGTCCCTCTTACTTCCCTTGCTGCTCCTTCGCCCCTTCATAGCCATTGTAATCCCTCACTGTGTTCCTTGCTAAATACCTAACAGCAGGCAAATCTCCCACTCCAGCTCAGGGATGACTAACAGACTAAACCTTCACTACCCTGAACAATCCAGCAGCCCTCTTTTCACCCAGAGCTAAAGGCCATCACTGATCTCTCCTCTACAGTTTAAGTCAGCCATTAATGAAATATCATGATTTGGAGGTGCCGGTGTTGGTCTAGGGTGTACAAAGTTAAAAATGACACAACACCAGGTTATAGTCCAACAGGTTTATTTGGAAGCACTAGTTTTCAGAGCACTGCTCCTTCAGGTTGTCACACCACCTCATGAAGGAGCGACGCACCGAAGGCTACTGCTTCCAATTAAACCCGTTGAACTATAACCTGGTGTTGTATGATTTTTATCAATGAAATGAAGGGTCACATGACTCAAAACATTAACTGTCTCTCTCTCTCTTTGCAGCTGCTGCCAGACCTTTTGTTTCAGATTTCCAGCATCTGCAGTTCTTTGCTTTATTAAAGCTCATTGAGATTGATGTCTCGAGGCAATACTAAGTCTATTTGATAATGCCAACTTTAACAGGAAGGTCAGTGTGCGACCCATTAAATCCCAAGCTGTTTAAAATTGCTGACAATTACATGTAAATGACTGTTAAATGAACTGAATTGCTTCACACTGTGTCACGGTGACAACAACACCCTGGAGCTTTCTCATCACTGGCAGAATGCAAAGCCACCGTCATAACACCAGTGTTCCAGTCAAGTGCATCCCCATTTAAGAGCCATTATGGTTAATGTTGTTTCTTGTGCTGTCATGAACCTTCACAAAACTGTTCTTCCTTATCCCTCTTTGCTCACACCAATAACATGGCACCATTGTATTTCTCAGTGGGAATTCTCTGAGCGGATGTATGAATGAAATAGAATGGAAAATGTGTGTAGAAATGACAAAACAGCTGATGTTACCCAAGAGGTGCCCTGAGCTAGCCTACATCAGCAGGCAATGTGAAATCAACTTGCTTTGGTAGACGTGCCTATGCACATGTTGAAATTAAAAAGCAAATTATGTTCAACTAGTGAATCCACTCTGTAAAGATGTCATATTTATGTTGAATTACATAATGGAAGACTTGTATTGCAGAACTTGCTGCTCCCCTAGCCAAGCTCTTCCAGTAAAATTAAAACACTGGCATCTACTCATCAATGTGGAAAATTGCTCAGGTATATCCTGTACATAAAACGCAGGACAAATCCAGCCTGGCCAATTACTGCCCATCAGTTTACTCTCAATCATCAGTAATGTGATGGAAAGTGGAACAATGCTATCAAGCAGCACCTGCTCAGCAATAACCTGCCCAGTGACGCCCAGTTTGGGTTCCACCAGGGCCACTCAGCTCCTGATCTCGTTCCAGCCCTTGTTCAAACATGGACAAAAAAATTGAATTCCAGAGAGGAGGTGAGAGTGACAGCCCTTGACATCAAGGCTGCATTCAACCGAGTGTAGAATCACAAGCCCTAGCAAATGTGGAATCAATACAAATCAATACAAATCTGGTAAAAGTCATACCTGGCGCATCGGAAGTTGGTTGTGGTTATTGGAGGTCACTCATCTCAGCTCCAGGACATTTCTGTGGGAGTTCCTCAGGGTATTGTCCAAGGCCTTCAGTTGCTTTATTAATGACCTTCCCTCCATCAGAAAGTCATAAGTAGGGATGTTTGCTGATGAATGCACAATGTTCAGCGCCATTCGTGACTCCCCAGATATTGAAGCAGTCCATGTTCAATGCAGCAAGGCGTGGACAATATCCAGCCTTGGGCAAATAACATTCACAGCCTACAAGTGCCATGAAAAGATCATCTTTGACAAGAAAGAATCTAACCATCCCCATCTTGTCATTCAATGGCAATTCCATCACTGCATCTCCAATAATCACCATCTTGAGTTATCATTGACCAAAGCTGAACTGGACTAGCCATGTAAGCACAGTCGGAGGCTTGGAATTCTGGAATGGTGACCACTTCCTGTCTCTCCAAAGCCTGTCCATCATCTACAAGGCACAAATCAGGAGTGTGATGTTGTACTGCCCACGTTCCCAGATGGGTGCAGCTCCAGCAACACTCAAGAAGCCTGACACCATCCAGGACAAAACAACCTATTTGATGTGACACCACGTTCATAAATACTCACTCCCTGCACCATTGATGCACATGAGCAGCAGTGTGTACCATCTAAAAGATGCACTGCAGAAATTCACCAAGGCTTCTTTCACAACCCCTTCCAAGTTCACAACATTAGAAGGCCAAAGGCAGCAGATACATGGGAACACCACCACCTGCAGTTCCCCTTCATGCTATTCACCACCCTGACTTGGAAGTATATCACCGTTCCTTCACTGTCGTTGGGTCAACATTACCTCCCTAACAACAATGTGCAGCCTCTATCTACTGCACATGGACAGCAGTTGTTCTAGACACCTTCTCAAGGGCAACTGAGGATGGGGCAGTAAATGTTGGGCTAGCCATTAGCCTCCATCCCCTGAATGAATAAATTGTCACAATCAACAACTTAAAATTGCAGTTATTTAAAATGTTACAACTGAACTTTCCTTGTGCTTGTAGCTGCCAGATATTGAGCAGAATGCAATGCATGTTCCGCAGAAAATTGTTATTTAATTTTACAGCTATGCGTATATTCTGGTCAAATGAAAATACTTGTCTTACTTCACAATGGATAGAACTTCAATCAAAAACTGGACATGTCTATATTCAGCCACCAACCAGACTGCCACTTTCCAAAGCTATCAATCTCCTTCCTCACAGAAATATTCTCTTCTTCTCTGATTCATGCTCCCTAACTCAGACGAGCAGTCTCCCTTTTAACTCTTGCCACTTCACTGAAGCATTTCCCTTCTCTGACATTCCTCTGTTCACCAACTCCATCAGAGTTCACTGAGATACTTCCCTTCTTGATGATCTTCCCATCACTGGTCTTTGTCTGATTCAGTCTGGGACTGGATTCCGTGCTCCATGTAGGATCATGAAAGACCAGATTTTAAAAGCTCGACAGTTCATAGCTGTCCTTCAGGGAAAGATTCCAATATTCCTAACTGGAGGCCAATGTATTTTAATCAAATGAAACAGGTGAACTGTTTTAAAGGTGAGAGGAGAAAGATCTAAAAAGGACATGAGGGGCAACCTTTTCAACAGAATGGTTCATGTATGTAATGAGCTGTCAGAGGAAGTGGTGGATGCAGGTGCAGTTACAATGATTAAAAGAGATTTGGATAAGTTCATAAATAGGAAAGGTTTGGAAGGATATGGGCCAATTGCAGGCAGGTGAGACTAGTTTAATTTGGGAGAATGGTTGGTGTAGACTGGTTGGACCGAAGGGACACTTGTATGACTCTGTGACTCTACAAAGTCCCGAGGACAATTTGACATGGCCAAATCAAATTGCTTTTTAGTGTCACAGATATCGTTCATCCAATCTTAATATCCTGCAGCAAACACTGCTCAGAAACGTTGACATTTTTCACTTGTTAATAACTCTACTTAAACTCTGCAATACATCCTGTGTGGTTGTGAATGTGCTGGTTGGTAACTCAGTGCCTCATTTAATACAAGATAATTGTAAGTGGACAGGATTGTCTCCTGTTGTATGATATTGTTAAATGCATTTGCTATAATTTGGATGATGCTACCTTTTGAATTAAACTGACTGTACCACAAAGTAAAGTTCTGAGTATTTTATTTAAGTGGTAATTTATTTTTTGCACGGTTAGGCTAGTATTTATTGTCCACCATTAAATGCCCTTGTGATGGCAGTGGTGAGCTGCTTTCTTGACCCGTTGCATCCACAATGCTGTTAGGGAGGGATTTCCAGGATTTTAATCCAGTGATACTGAAGGAAAGGCAAGACGTTTCCAAGTCCAGATGGTGTGTGGTTTGGAGGGAAGCTTGCTGGTGGTGGTGTTCCTATGCAGAACTGCTCTTGTCCTTCAAAGTGGTAGAGGTGGTGGATTTGGAAGGAGTTGTCAGAGATGCTATGGTGAGTTATTGCAGTACAGAATACAGCCAGGGTATAAGAGTGTTGGAAGAAATGGAAGTTGAAGTTGATGGTGTGAGATAGCGTGCCAGTCAGTTGGGCTGCGCTGTCCAGGATGGTGCTGAGCTTGTTGATAGTTGGAATTGAATTCATTGGAGAGTGGAGAGTTTTTGGAGAATTGAGTGGAGAATATTTCACTAAACTCTTGCACTTTGGGCCTTCGGGAGATACACCCCATAGAATTCCTAGCTTCTGACATTCTCTGGTTGCTACAGTACTTATATGGATGGTCCAGTTCGGTCTGCCTCCAGAAGCTGATAATGGGTAATTCAGAGATGTTAAGCAAACCAGCCATTGAATGTCAAGGAGAATTGGTTACATTTGCTGTTGATGGAGGTGGTCATTGCCCCGCACTTGCATGGAGTGAATGTGAAAGCCTGGACATTGTCTAGATAAAAAGAACCATGGATGCTGTAAATCAGAAACAAAAACAGAAATTGCTGGAAAAACTCAGCAGGTCTGGCAGCATCTGTGGAGAGAAATCAGAGTTAACATTTCGGGTCGAGTGACAATCTTCAAATTGTCTAGATCTTGTTGTATTTTGACATGGAGTGGCTCAGTGAAGTTGTGAATGGTTTTCTGGTGAACAGCCCATTTCTGACCTTATGATGGAGGGACTGTCATCAATAAAGATACTTGTTATGGACCAGACCAAACCCCCTTCAAATATATCAAGGAGATAGCCCAGACCCTAACTTCTATCTTATTTAAAGGCAATTGTAAGATGCTGTGTTTCAGGTATAATTCAATTGGTTACAATACTCAGCTTTAAGCAAAATACATTCAGTCTTACCCTGTAGTTAAAATATAAACAAAAGAAATAGAATTGATATAACTTTAACTCTATTGGAAAACTTATCAGAATTAGAAATCATTTACCTGCTGAACAGCAACTGCCCCAACACAGTGACATCCCTTGGCAAATGCAAATTGAGTGAAACAGATTGTCTCACATGCGATTCTGACAGCGAAGAGGGAAAGATCTCCAACTTTTAGCTCTAACAGAGAGAACGACATAGCAGCTTCCAAACCAGCTTCAAAAACCCCAACAACTACTGAAAGCTAAACTAAAACCCTCGTCCTGCAGGAGCCTGACTCCACCCATTCATGAGCTTCTGTTGTTCCAACTTAAATAAAAAACCCAAGACCTCACAAGGTGGCTTGGAATAAACCTCTGTTCACCTCTGTCTCAATGTCTCTTCACAATGAAAAACCAGGGTAAAATATGCCTCTCAAAGCCATAAAGAAGACGCCTTTGCCTAGGACACAGCACTGAGGAACTTCTCCAGCTATATCCTGTGACCAAGATGATTGATCTTCAACATTCATAATGACCTTCTTTTGTGCTTGGTATGATCCTAATCAGTGGAGACATTTCCCCTGATTGCCATTGTCTTGGGTTTCTTGAGCTCCTTGATACCCCAGTCAAAAGCTGTCTTGGTGTGAAGGGAATTTTTTTTTTAGTCACTCACAGGATGTGGGCATCACTGGCCATGCCAGCATTTATTTCCAGAGGGCAGTTAAGAGTTAACCACATTACTGTGGGTCTGTAGTCACATGTAGGCCAGACCAGCTAAGGATAACAAACTTCCTCCCCTAAAGGGCACTAGTGAATCAGATGGGTTTTCCTGACAATCAACAATGGCTTTGCAGTCATCACTAAACTTTTAATTCCAGATTCTTTATTGAATTCAAATCCACCATCTGCCAAGGTGGGATTTGAACCCAGGTCCTCAGAATGGCTGAGTTTCTAGATTATTGGTCTAGCAATAATATCAGTAGGCCATTGCCTCCCCTAACTCACTCTTCCTTTACCTCTGGAGTTCAGGTTTGCACAAGATTGTGATGAGGCCAGAGTTGATTGACCCTGGCTTAACCCAAACTAAGCATCAGTGATCAGGTTTCCATTGAGTAAGCACTGCTTGATATCAGGGTCAATGATATCTTCCATCACTTTGGTAAAAACAATGACTGCAGATGCTGGAAACCAGAGTGTAGGTTAGAGTGGTGCTGAAAAAGCACAGCAGGTCAGGCAGCATCCGAGGAGCAGGAAAATCGACGTTTCCAGCAAAAGCCCTTCATCAGGAATAGAGGCAGGGTGCCAGCAGGGTGGAGAGATAAATGAGAGCGGCTCTCCACTGCAGGCACCCTGCCTCTATTCCTGATGAAGGGCTTTTGCCCAAAACGTTGATTTTCCTGCTCCTCGGATGCTGCTTGACCTACTGTGCTTTTCCAGCACCACTCTAATCTAGACTCTTCCATCACTTTTCTGAGAGTAAACCGTTGGGTGATCATTAGCTGGTTTAGATTAACTTTGCTTATAATGGATACGACATATCAAGGAAGTTTTTCTTATTGCCGGATGGATGCCAGGTTTGTAATTTAAAGAGAACAGTGGCTGGGACATGGCTAGTTCTGGAGCACAGGTCTTCCATACTGTTGCCAGGATGTTGTCAGGGACCATAGTCTTTGTACTATCCAGTGCCTTCAGCTAATTCTTAATATTGCATGGAGGGAACTGAATTACCACAAGGCTGGCATCTGCAATGTTGGAGACCTCAGGAGGGGGCCAAGATGTTTCATTCACACTGCACATCTTGCTGACGATTGATGCAAATGTCTCTGCCCTATCTTTTGCACTGATGGCACCCCACACCCAATCATTGAGGATGTGGAATACAAACATACCAAGTCAGAGAAGATTTAAGCCATTCAACTTTTCAAGTCTGCTCACTGTTCAATAAGAGCATGGCTGATCTGTATGAGGTCAGTGTTCAACATACCCATCTGGAGAGCCATGCAGTCATACAGTCATACAATCATAGACCCTTCGGTCTAACCAGTCCATGCTGAACATAATCCCAAACTAAACTAGTCCCACCTGCCTGCTCCTGACCCATATCCCTCCAAACCTTTCCTGTTCATGTACTTATCCAAATGTCTTTTAAAGTTGCAGTTTTGCCCACATCCACCACTTCCTCATAAAGTTCATTCCACATGTGAACCACTGTATGTGTAAAAAAGTAGCCTCTCGTGTCTTCTTTAAATCTCTCTCCTCTCACTTTAGAAATGTACCCCTGCAGTCTTGAAATCCCTCTCTGGTAATCTTTCGACCTCGCAAGAATGTATTAACCTCAGCTCTAAAATGATTGACTAACCTCTTCACCGCTGCCTTTTAAGAAATAGAGTTCTAACGTCAGACATCTCTCTGGCAGAAAAAAAGTTCTACTCATTTCCATTCTGAAAAGGCAACCCCTGATTTAAAACAGTGTCCCCCAGTTCTGACTCACTAATAACAGTAAGCATCTATTTTGTCCCCATGTTGTGAAGACCATTCAGGGTCTTATAACTTCAGTTAAATCATCTGTCATTCTTCCTCAGAGAAAACTAGCCCAGCCTGTCCAGTTTTTCTTAATAACGTAACCTGATCATCCCAGGTTTCTTTTTATCAAACTTGGTATTGTTAGATACAACTGAGTGGCTTCCTAGACCATTACAAAGAACTCTGCTGCAGCTCTGATGTCCTGAGTAGACCAGACTACATGAGGATTGTCGATCTTTCCTTTCTGAGGAGCGTTAGTGAACCAGATGGATTTTATGACAAATGACAATGATTTTGTGGTCACCATTCCATTCGCTTCTGACTCCCAATGTATTAATTGAATTCAAATTTCATTTCTTGCCAAGGTGGGATTCAGACTCCTGTCCCCAAAACAATAGTGACTTCACCATCCAGTCCCCTCAATAATATTATACATAATATCTAATCAATGAATGATCTGTGATAAGATGTTGCTGCATAAAGATCAAATAAAACATATGCTTTCTTTTACAGTTGCTATGACAGATATCATAGTAAAGAACTAAGCAAGGTTTGAATTTATATAACGCTTTTTACAAGCACTGGATGTGTCATCTCTGCAGTAAGTTGGGAAGCAGAACACCCAGTTTAAGGTCCTAGGGAATGTTGCTGAACAAAGAGACCTTGGAGTGCAGGTTCATAGCTCCTTGAAGGTGGAGTCGCAGGTAGATAAGATAGTGAAGAAGGCGTTTGGTATGCTTTCCTTTATCGGTAAGAGTATTGAGTACAGGAGTTGGGAGGTCATGTTATGGCTGTACAGGACATTGATTAGACCACTGTTGGAATATTGCGTACAATTCTGGTCTCCTTCCTATCGCAAAAAGGTTGTAAAACTTGAAGGGGTTCAGAAAAGATTTACAAGGATGTTGCCAGGGTTGGAGAATTTGAACTATAGGGAGAGGCTGAACAGGCTGGGGCTGTTTTCCCTGGAGCGTCGGAGGCTGAAGGGTGACCTTATAGGGGTTTACAAAATTATGAGGAACATGGATAGGGTAAATAGGCAAAGTCTTTTCCCTGGGGTCGGGGAGTCCAGAACTAGAGGGCATAGGTTTAGGGTGAGAGGGGATAAATATAAAAGAGACCTACAGGGCAACTTTTTCACGCAGATGGTGGTACATGTATGGAATGAGCTGCCAGAGGATGTGGTGGAGGCTGGTACAATTGCAATATTTAAGAGACATTTTGATGGGTATATGAATAGGAAGAGTTTGAAGGGATATGGGCCAGGTGCTGGCAGGTGGGACTAGATTGTGTTGGGATATCTGGTCGGCATGGACGGGTTGGACCGAAGGGTCTGTTTCCATGCTGTACATCTCGACGACTCTATGACTCTATAAGAGAGTGGGGTTAAGTTCTCTACTCCTCCCTGATCCTCCATACCCACATCAGCAAGCAGCTGCGGCTTCAGTTTAACACCCTATTGAAATATGAACCGATATCAGTCAGTGCTTCCTCAATATTACTCTGGAGGATCAGCCTAGATTTTAGAATGCAAGTCCTGGATTTAAAGTTAAACCCAAAAGTCTTGGATTCAGAAGCAAGCGTGCTACCAACTGAGCCACAATTGACAACATTTAAGATGCATTGTTGAAGGAATAATATTAATCAAAGCATGGAGGAAAAATATGATTATTTTCAGAGAGTGCAAAATAACTATTAATTTTGATTTTTTTGTTGCTTCCACCTGAAATAATTTTGGAATATAATGCAGCTGTTTTTACTCTAAGGAAAACAATTTATGTAATATGCTCAACATTAAACATAGGTAATTCAACATTCTTAATGTAAACGTGGCCCCTGAAGTACCATATCAGTCAATACCATGAAATTAAAGCAAGTGGATGTACATTTATTTCAAACTCTGATGTCAAAACTCTTGTTAAATGTTGAAATGTCTAATCTTCCAGCTTAACAGTATTGCCCCATTTTCAAAGTTAGCTTCACGAAATGAGTAGACCCTGCAACAATGGTAAATTAACCACAATAAGAAAGATTACATTTTTTAGTCGTCAGACGGCTTGACTCTTGACTTTTACAAACATATTTATCATGCTTAAACCAATACTGACAGTCTAAACGCACTTAATAAATTGCCCCTTTTATGAAAATAAAAAGTAATGGATTGAAAAATGTTTAGCCAAGCAATACATAATTGATGGTGTCACTAGCACATAGCCCCTAATAAATAATTAAAATTAATCTCATTATAGCTGTTTTCATTATACGATCATTTAATTAAATGACAACCAAACGTTTTCATAGGAGGGAAAGATGCTTTTGCCAGCAGTTTCAGCTAATGGTTAAATGATTGAGTGCTGTAATGTACAGAAGTCTATGCATTATTTAACGGTCCCTCAGAGACAGGAGAAAAGAGCAGATCGATATTATCTTGTCATCCCACGGACATTTATGAAACATTTTCTAATAAATTGAGAAACAAAACTCAAAATATCGTAAACTTCTATCAATGCTCATTGAAATATCTTAATATGTACATACCACCTCTCTATTCAAACTAAAACTCAATTTCCATTACCTCATAACTGACACCACAATCATTGGCATGAATCAAGCTAGATTAGGTCAGCATCTCAGTGAAAATTCTTATGTGTTTGGCTTATATAACTGTTACTAAATGAAACTGACAATAAGTCATGTGGAATTCATTAATAGGCTTTCCAAGTTAGCATTGTTTTGTACTTAACTTGGGCTGACAAGTGACAAGTAGCATTCATGCCACACAAATGCTAGGCAATGGCCTTTTCCAAAAACAACCACCTCCATTTGACATTCAATGAGTTACCATCATTTGAATCCCTAATTTTCAACATCCTACAGGTTGCCGTTGAAAGAAATACTGTGGACATAACACAGTAGCTACAAGAGTAGGTCAGAGGCTAGGAATACTGCAGCGAGTAACTTATGTCCTGATTCCCCAAAGCCTGTCCACCATCTACAAGGCACAAGCCTGGAGTGTGATGGGATACTCCCCACTTTCCTGGATGGGTGCAGCTCCAAAACTACTCAAAAATCTCAACACCATCCAGGACAAGGCAGCGCGCTTGATTGGCATCACATCCACTCCATCCACCACTGGCGCTCAGTAACAGCAGTCTGTACTAACTACAGCATGCACTGCAGGCATTCACCAAAGATCCTCAGGTAGCACCTTCCAAACCCATAACCACTTCCATCTACAAGGACAAGGGCAGTAGATGTATGGGAACACCACCATTCTCAAATTCCCCTCTAAGCCACTCACTGTCCTGATTTGGAAATATATTGCCATTCCTTCTCTGTTGCTGGGTCGGAATCCCATAATTCCCTCCCTAAGGGCACTGTAGGCCATCCTACAGCACATGTAGTGCAGAGGTTCTAGAAGGCAGCACACTAGCACTTTCTGAAGGGCAGCTAGGAAAGAACAATAAACACTGGACATCTAGCGGCACCCACGTTCCATGAATGAGTAAAAAATATGGCCTTTACAAAAAGGAATATCCAAAACAGGGAGTTCAGAAGGTTTTTAGAATCCTTGGGTGGTTATAGTTGAACCTGAATATTGGATTTGAGTCAATGTCTTGTAAAAGAACATAAGAAAAATGAGAAATAAGCCCCCTGAGCCAGCTCTACTATTCAATAAGAATATGATTGTTTGACCTGTGTTCGGAAATTCTAATGCCCATCAAACCCTCATATAACTGTTGACTCCCTTGCCCAACAAGAATCTATCTACCACAGCCTTCAAAATATTCAATGCCAACCCCCCCCCCCCTCCCCCCCACCCCATCACCATCATTGGTGCAGTGTGTTTCAAAGTCACACATTCAAGTGAAAGAAATGAGAGAAAAACATTTCTCCTCAACTCTGTCCTAACAAAGCAACTCCCAATTTTGAAACAGTTGCCCCTTCTTCTGGACTCATGCACAAAAGAAAACATTTTTCCATGTCCATGTCCATTGGAACTCCATGGAAGATGTGGCCCTTATTGTCATTGACTTACATTCCTGGTGCAAAGGCATGGTAGCTAAATGCAGGTAACATGGGTATTAGTAGGAAATTATGTTGAGAAGTTTGCAGGTGCATATAGTGACTGAACAACATTTGGCAATGGAACATAACTTAGAAAATATGAATTTTATTCATTTTCGAACAGAATTATCAGACTGATTACTGGGATTGCAGGACTGATGTATGAAGAGAGACTGGATCGGCTAGGGTTATATTCGCCGGGGTTTAGAAGAATAACAGGGAAATTTCATAGAAATTCTAACAGATTAAAGGCAGGAAAGATATTCCTGATGGCTGGAGAGATCAGAGCTAGAGGTCACAGTTTAAGGATACAGGGTTTATTTAGGATAAGATGAGGAGAAATTTCTTCACCTAGAGAGTGGCGAGCCTGTGAAATTGATCAGGTGCTTGAAATATAGTGCCTTTGGTAGGAATCCCAGAACGTCCCAGTATTAGTGAGTACTCTCACAACGGTTGAAAGCATGGTAGTGTGATCACATCACAAAGAGGGATGGTGAATACGTAATGAGTAGGTAATCAATAATTGTGCAGGGATTACTGCTCAAATTCATGGAAAGAAACAAGCCATGGACAAGCCAAAATTGACACTTAGTCGATTTTTGTCAAAACTCAATGCAATGGAATGTGTCACTAGAAATTAAAATTATTCAGCTGAATATGGAGCGACTATTTCTAATGGCTGATGAGTCCAAAACTGGGGGGGCATGAATGTAATGGATCACCAACATATCAAAGAAGTATTCAGAAGCCATTTTATTACACAGGTAATTGGGAAAACATGGAACTCACTGTTGGATTGAATGGGTGTAGCAAGTAGCCAGCCAACTCAACCACTCTGCTAGATCCTTGCACGGAAAACTCTGTGAGCCTTTGTAAAGGCCTCACCTGCCCCTTACAAGGTCAATATCAGATAAAGAGCAGTACCTCCCAAAACCAAGAATGTCCACATCACACTCTCATAAATAATACACAATATATTTGCTGTAATATTAATGGTCCACTTCCAAAAAGTGCTCAAATCTTGGATTGAAATTTAAACTTGGAATCTTGTGATTCAGAGATTGCCAACTCAACTACAGCTGTCGCTAAAGTGAATGTTTCCTGTCATAAAAAGGTAACGCAGGACTACGAGGAGTTACATTCATGATTAAGAATATCTTATTTCATTGGGTCTTCATGAGTCTCCATCCATCAGTGTCAAAATGCCAGATTTCTTCCAAGTCGACCTCAATTGAAGAGTCTGCACATGGAGAGACAGGACCCCGAAGCATTGAAACATTGAATGTAATAATACAGTGCTGCAGGCTTCCATTATCAGAAATTGGCCTGCCTACCTTTCTAAGCCACTTTATGTATTAGCATTGCTGCATTTTTGCTTCCCATGTGGAGGCAAGTTCCTCTTGGATAATCCATTGCAGTTAACAGACCGACAGTTCTAATTTGAGGGTGGAACCATATCACTAAGTGTATAGCCATTCAGGAAGGATTTCTGGTGGGATTGATGTATGGGGACAGGTTGAATTGGTCAGGATGATATTCACTGGAATTTAGAAGAAAGAAAGCAAATCTCACTGAAACTATAAAATACTAACAGGACCTGACAGGCTACATGGAGGAAGGATGTTCCCGAAGTTTGGGTTCGGGGGAGTGGTCCAGAAGCAGAGGTCATAGTCGAAGGTTAGGGGGTAAACCATTGCGAACGGAGATGAAGAGAAATGTCTTCACTCCGAGAATGATGAGTCTGTAGAAGTCCACAGAAAGCAGTCGAGGTCAAAACATTGCATAAATTCAAGAAAATGTTGGAAATGGCACTTCGGGCTAAATGGATCAAAGGATATGGAGGCAAAACAGGAAGAAGCTTTGGGTTGGATGGTCAGCCAAAATTACAATGAATGGCAGAGCAAAGTCCAAGGGCCAAATGACTGACTCTTGTACTTTTTACGTTTGCTTTAAGATTAGCTGGAACCCCCAGAATGTGAACCTGAACCCAAAGTTTCAGTTAATTTTAGTTTTTGTCTTATAGTAAAAACCAGATGAAGCAATGACTCATCATTTTTATGGGCACATAAATCAGATAGGTTCACTTTCGCAGGTGCTTATGACTTTTGACATTTGGAAATCCCAGCATTATTAATGACATTGCTCGTGTCTGCTAAGAACCCATGCAATAAAGGTTTGCTATCATAAAGTCTAAAACACTTTCCACAAATGTTTCATTGGTTTTGAGTCAAATTTATGTGAAAATAACATAGCTTTGGAAAAAAAATGTTTGGAAGCAATTTAAAAGTGTGATTTTGCAATTTAGGAAAATTACCTCCAATTACACCATGAAAAAATCCAATCACCCATAAGTGAAGTCAATCCAGTTTTTCTAAATACTAACTCCCCAACTATCTTACTACCCTGCGACTAATTTAGAATTATTGCTGCAATTCATTTCCTTCAGAATTTTAACTTTAATAATGACATATTTTATATTCACTAGACTGCTGTAAAGAGTGAGATTGCGATGTTAAATTGCCCCAAGAATGCCAACACATTTGTCCTCAAATAGTGTGTTGGAAAAAAAACACAAAAATGAGGGCAAGGAATATAATAAATAGATAGGAAAATATTTTGTTAAGGGTCCTTTATGTTATCCCTGCTTGGCCACTGCTTTCTTTTTTTTACATTGAAAAATAAGCAAGAACCACTTACGTATCCTGGGGTAGAAGGCTATCCAGTAAAATTAACAAAGAACATCTGGCTTTCATTTAGGTTGTATTGAACTGTTCGTTAAAAACTCCTGACTGGTCTTTTTAGATCGTCTCTTCCGACAAACACCCGAAAGTCTTTTTCACTATTATGCTAACTTGTGCATGAGATTTAAAATACATCAAAGTAAATTTAGCAGTGCAGAAATGAAACCATGAAGAGATATGTTTACCTGTTAATCAATGGATACAACTGCTTTTGATGCTTATTTAATATTTTCTCCGTTATGATGATATTTTTCATCTAAATGTCTTGCAGCTATTTATCCTACACTTCTCAATCTCATTGAAGATAAGTGTATTGGGATATTAATTGGATTAAGTGGAATTGGGAGAGCCACGATCTTGCTCTCAAGGTCTTTAAGAAATGAACACCAGTTTGAGCTATAAATATTAATATGATAGCAATGAATGCCTAGTCTCCACAGCAGGCCTGATTATGTCAAATAAGTGAGAGAATAGAGGACAAATTGCTCTACTCCAAGAGCTTTTATAACTTGCCAGCAATTTTATGTTGGCTGTAACTAACCCATATGGCCAACATGGAGTCGCACAAGGGAATCATTGAGAAGGCATTGCTTTTTGTTCCTTTCAGGACATAATTTAATAAAGTTAGTCAGGCAAAAAGTTTGTGAGCAAAAATTCTGGAAACTCAGCCTGCCAGACCTTCATTTCTAAACCACCAGAGACATGGACTCTGTCCTAAGCTGGAGGAATAAAGAACACTATGATAATTAGCATAAGTGGCCTCTGTCTGTCCACGTACATCATAGGTATTAATCTGAAAGTAGTCCACCAATCTGATGAGGGCAGAAAGAGGCACTCGAGAGCTGAAAAATCAAACCGAACTATAACATTCTTGGTCCTGCAGGGAAAAGATCAAATGTTGAAATTAATTTTTAGAACAGTCATGTGAGGTTTTCTATGCCCTCAACAAAATTCAAGACAGCTCTTAGCTGCTGGGAGCTCCATTGCCTCCAATAAATAGATACTGGCTGAATCTCTACAACTCTACCTGCATGCCTCAGGTAGTGTGCAGGTGTGAGATTGATGCACTCTCTTTTATCCAATAGGAATTTAGCCTGTAATTTAAATTAGAAACAAAATAAAGTCATGGGGTTGAATAGCCCAGAAACAGATCCTTCAGTCCAATATCTGGTCGGCATGGACGGGTTGGACCGAAGGGTCTGTTTCCATGCTGTACATCTCTATTACTCTATTACGACAACCAGATCTTCAATTAATCTAGTCCCATTTGGTCCATATCCCTCTAAACCCTTCCTATTCACATACCCATCCAGATGCCTTTTAAATGTTGTAATTTTACCAGTCTCTACCACTTCTTCAGGCAGCTCATTCCATACACGCAACACCCTCTGCATGAAAACGTTGCCCCTTATATGTCTTTTATATCTTTCTCCTCTCACCTGAAACCTATGCCCTCTAGTTTTGGACTCCCCCACCCTAGGGAAAAAAGACCTTGTCTATTTGTCCTATCCATGCCCCTCATGATTTTATAAACCTCTATAAGGTCACCCCTCAGCCTCCGATGCTCTTGGGAAAATAGCCCCAGCCTGTTCAGCCTCTCCCTGTAGCTCAAATCCTCCAACCCTGGCAACATCCTTGTAAATCTTATCTGAACCCTTTCAAGTTTCACAACATCCTTCCTATAAGAAGGAGACCAGAAATGAAGGCAGTATTCCAAAAGTGGCCTAACCGATGTCCAGTATCGCAGAACATGATCTCCCAACTCCCATACTCAATGCACTGATGAGTAAAAGCAAACACACCAAACACCTTCTTCACTATTCTATCTACCTGCAACTCCACTTTCGAGGAACTATGAACCTGCACCCCAAGGTATCTTTGTTCAGCAACACTCTCCAGGATGTTACCGTTAACTGTATAATTCCTGCTTTGATTTGCCTTTCCAAAATGTAGCCCCTCACGTTAATCTAAATTAAACTACAGTTGCCACTCCTCAGCGCAGTGGCCCATCTGATCAAGATCCTATTGTGCTCTGAGGTAACCTTCTTCGCTGTGCACTACAACTTCAATTTTGATGTCGTCTGCAAACTTACTAACTATACCTCTTATGTTTGCATCCAAATCATTTACATAAATGACGAAAAGCAACCAGAAAAGCAATGGACCCATGGGTCATAGTTGTGCCCTAAATTCTTGGTGTGGTCCTCACTCTCCAGCCAAGGTAGGTAGTTTTTAAATCAACAACACCATAACACACCTTCAGATCAAGTGGGATATGAACCTAGGCCCCTGGCTCAGTGGTGGGAACACTACCAATGCAGCACACATGCTGTCAACATCCAAATGTACAGCTTATTCTGCCAAAACCTGCTTTGAATCTGGGACCTTTAGATCTTCAGTTTAACACACCCCTACTAAGCTACCTTGACTGACTTCAGCCAATGTAATCTTATTCTTAAAAACCCTTTCACTTGCGCTGTATGATTTTTACTCGACTCAGTTTGCTATAGTAGATAGATAATAAGAGGGTAGAAGTGGAACACTGTTGATAATCCATGTGCCAACAAAGCAAGGAATAGGGAGAAAGAGGAGTTGAACATGTGGCTACAGTAAAAACAAGGACTGCAGATGCTGGAAACCAGAGTCTAGATTAGAGTTGTAGAATAGAATTGTATTCCTGATGAAGGGCTTTTGCCCGAAACGTCGATTTTCCTGCTCCTCGGATGCTGCCTGACCTGCTGTGCTTTTCCAGCACCACTCTAATCTAGACATGTGGCTACAGGGATGGTGCAGGAGGGTGGGTTTCGGGTACCTGAATAATTGGGGCTCATTCTGCGGTAGGTGGGACCTCTACTGACAGGATGGTCTACACCTGAACCAGAGCGGTACCGATATCCTGGAGGGGGCAGGTGAAATTTGCTAATGCTCTTCAGGAGGGTTTAAACTAATTCAGCAGGGGGATGGGAACTTAAATTGTAGTTACAGTGTCCAGGAGGTTGTGAGTAGTGAGGTCAGAAATATGGCTTCTAGGTTGCAAGAGTTCACCAACAAGCAGGAAAGTGTGTCTACTTCAATGCTAGGAGCATCCGGAATAAGATGGGTGAACTTGCAGCATGGATTGGTACCTGGGACTTTGATGTTGTGGCCATTTCGGAAACATGGATAGAGCAGGAATAGGAATGGTTGTTGCAGATTCCGTGATTTAGATGTTTCAGTAAAAACAGAGAAGATGGTAAAAGAGGGGAAACTATGGCATTGTTAGTCAAGGACAGTAATACGGTGGCAGAAAGGACGTTTGAGGACTCGTCAACTGAGGTAGTATGGTCTGAGATTAGAAACAGGAAAGGAGGGATCACCCTGTTGGGTGTTATCTATAGGCCACCGAATAGTTCCAGAGATGTAGAGGAATATTGACTGGAAATACTATAGTTCGAGTAATTTAGATGGGTCAGCCTTTGTTCAAAGTATGCAGGAGGGTCTCCTGACACAGTATGTAGACAGGCCAACATTATGATTTGGTACTGGATAATGAACCCGGGCAGGTTCATTTGGAGGTAGGTGAGCACTTTGGTGATAGTGACCACAATTCAGCTATATTTACTTTCGTGAAGAAAAGGGATAGGTATATACTGCAGGGCACCAGTTATAGCTGGGGGAAAGGCAATTATGATGTGATTAGACAAGATTTAGGATACGTAGGTTGGGGAGAAAAACTGCAGGGGTTGAGCACAACAGAAATGTGGAGCTTATTAAAAGAACAGCTACTGCCTGTCCTTGTAACCTGCAACATCCTTCAGCACTATGTACAACTCCACTGACCTTAGTCTCATCCACAAATTTTATTAACCTATCCTTCCATGCCCTCATCCAGGTCATTTATAAAAATGACAAACAGCAGTGGACCCAAAACAGATCCTTGTGGTACTCCACTAATAACTTATCTCCAGGATGAACATTTCCCATCAACCTCCACCCTCTGTCTTCTTCCAGCTAGCCAATTTGTGAGCCAAACCACTAAATCACCCTCAATCCCATGCCTCTGTATTTTGTGCAATAGCCTACCATAACAAACCTTATCAAATGTCTTACTGAAATCCATATGCACCACAACAACTGTTTACCTACCTGTTTGGTCACCTTCTCAAAGAACTTAATAAGGTTTGTGAGGTACCGGTCAGGCAGGGAGAAAGTGGTCGAGCGCGGAAGCTGTGGTTTACTTAAGAAGTTGAATCTCTTGGCAAGAACACGAAGAAGGCTTATGTTACGATGAGATGTGAAGGCTCAGTTGGGGCACTTGAGAGTTACAAGTTAGCCAGGAAAGACCTAAAGAGAGAGCTAAGAAGAGCCAGGAGGGGACATGAGAAGTTGTTGGCAGATAGAAACAAGAAAAATCCTAAAATTTTCTGTAGGTATATCAGGAATAAAAGAATGACAAGAGTAAGATTAGGGCTAATCAAGGACAGCAGTGAAAAGTTGTGCTTGGAGTCCGAGGAGATAGGAAATGTGCTAAATTAATATTTTTCGTCAGTATTCACACTTGAAAAAGATAATGTTGTCGAAGAGAATACTGAGATACAGGCTAAAGTAAAAGGGATTGAGGTTCATAAGGAGGAGGTTTTAGCAGTTCTGTAAAGAGTGAAAATAGGTAAGTCCCCTGGGCCGGATGGAATTTAGCCTGGATTCTCTGAAAAGCCAGGGATGAGATTGCTGACCCTTTGGCTTTGATCTTCATGTTGTCATTGTCTTCAGGAATAGTGCCAGAAGACTGGAGGATAGCAAATGTTGGCCCATTGTTCAAGAATGAGAGTAGAGCCAACCCTGGTAATTATAGACGAATGAACCTTAATTTGGTTGTGGGTAAAATGTTGGAAAAGGATTAGAAAAGATAGGATTTATAATCATCTAGAAAGGATTAAGTTGATTAGGGATAGTCAACACAGTTTTGTGAAGGGCAAATCGTGCCTCACAAACCTTATTGAGTTCTTTGAGAAGGTGACCAAACAGGTGGATGAGGGTAAAGCGGCTGATATGGTGTATATGGATTTTAGTAAGGCGTTTGATAAGGTTCCCCACAGTAGGCACAAAACACAGAGGCATGGGATTGAGGGTGATTTAGCAGTTTGGATTAGATATTGGCTAGCTCGAAGAAGACAGAGGGTGGTGGTTGATGGAAAATGTTCATCCTGGAGATAAGTTAATAGTGGTTTACCGCAAGGATTTGTTTTGGGTCCACTGCTGTTAATCATTTTTATAAATGACCTGAATGAGGGCGTAGAAGGATAGGTTGTTAAATCTGTGGATGAGACTAAGGTCAGTGGAGTTGTAGATAGTGCTGAAGGATGTTGAAGGCTACAGAGGGACAAAGAAAAAGAGAGATCCTATAAAGTGGCCAAGAGCACTGGGAAATCAGAAGATTGGGAAGGCTACAAAAACAAACAGAGGATAACAAAAAGAGAAATAAGGAAGGAGAGGATCAAATATGAAGGTAGGCTAGCCAGTAATATTAAAAATGATAGTAAAAGTTTCTTTCAATACATAAGAAACAAACAACAGGCAAAAGTAGACACTGGGCCACTTCAAACTGATGCTGGAAGGCTTGTGATGGGAGATAAGGAAATGGCTGGAGAACTTAATAAGTACTTTGCGTCAGTCTTCACAGTGGAAGACATGAGTAATATCCCAACAATTAAAGGGAGTCAGGGGGCTGAGTTGAGTATGGTTGCCATTACAAAAGAGATAGTGCTAGAAAAGCTAAAAGGTCTTAAAATTGACAAATCTCCTGGCCCCGATGGGCTACATCCTAGAGTTCTGAGGGAGGTGGCTGAGGAAATAGCGGAGACGTTGGTTGAGATCTTTCAAAAGTCACTGGAGTCAGGGAAAGTCCCGGATGATTGGAAGATCGCTGTTGTAACCCCTTTGTTCAAGAAAGGATCAAGACAAAACATGGAAAATTATAGGCCGATTAGCCTAACCTCGGTTGTTGGTAAAATTCTAGAATCCATTGTTAAGGATGAGGTTTCTAAATTCTTGGAAGAGGAGGGTCGGATTAGAACAAGTCAACATGGATTGAGTAAGGGGAGGTCATGCCTGACAAACCTGCTGAGTAAGGTGAGGGCCCATGGTGTTCGAGGTGAGCTACTGGCATGGATTGAGGATTGGCTGTCTGACAGAAGGCAGAGAGTTGGGATAAAAGGTTCTTTTTCGGAATGGCAGCCGGTGACAAGCAGTTTATTCCCGCAGGGTTCAGTGTTGGGGCCGCAGCTGTTCACGTTAAATATTAATGATCTGGATGAAGGGACTGGGGGCATTCTAGCGAAATTTGCCGATGATACAAAGTTAGGTGGACAGGCAGGTAGTACTGAGGAAGTGGGGAGGCTGCAGAAGGATCTAGACAGTATGGGAGAGTGGTCCAGGAAATGGCTGATGAAATTCAATGTGAGCAAATGTGAGGTCTTGCACTTTGGAAAAAAGAATACAAGCATGGACTACTTTCTAAACGGTGAGAAAATTCATAAAGCCAAAGTACAAAGGGATTTGGGAGTGCTAGTTGAGGATTCTTTCAAGGTAAACATGCAGATTGAATCCGTGATTAATAAAGCGAATGCAATATTGTCATTTATCTCAAGAGGGTTGTGCTACTGAGACTTTATAAAGCTCTGTTAGGCCCCATTTGGAGTACTGTGTCCAGTTTTGGTCCCCACACCTCAGGAGGGACATACTGGCACTGGAGCATGTCCAGCGGAGATTCACACAGATGATCCCTGGAATGGCAGGTCTAACATAAGAGAAACGGCTGAGGATCCTGGGATTGTATTCATTGGAGTTTAGAAGGTTAAGGGGAGATCTAATAGAAATTTACAAGATAATACATGGCTTGGAAAGGGTGGACGCTAAGAAATTGTTTCAGTTAGGCGAGGAGACTAGGACCCGTGGGCACAGCCTTAGAATTAGAGGAGGTAAATTCAGAACAGAAATGCGGAGACATTTCTTCAGCCAGAGAGTGGTGGGCCTGTGGAATTCATTGCCGCGGAGTGCAGTGGAGGCCGGGATGCTAAATATCTTCAAGGCAGAGATTGATAAATTCTTGATGTCACAAGGAATTAAGGGCTACGGGAAGAATGCGGGTAAGTGGAGTTGAAATGCCCATCAGCCATGATTAAATGGCGGAGTGGATTCAATGGGCTGAATGGCCTTACTTCCACTCCTATGTCTTATGGTCTTATAAGCTGCAGAGCTGGGGTGAGAAGTGGCAAATAGAGTTTATTGCAAAAAATGTGTGGTGATTCACTTTGGAAGGAGCAACACAAATAGAGAGTACTGGGCTAATGGTAAGATTCTTGGTAGTGTAGATGAGCAGAGAGATCTCTATGTACATAGATCCCTGAAAGTTGCACCCAAGTTGATAGGATTTTAATAGGGTAGAGGGATTGAGTTTCAGAGCCACGAGGTCATGCTGCAGCTATACAAAACTCTGGTGCGGCCGCACTTGGAGTATTGTGTCCAGTTCTGGTCACCGCATTATAGGAAGGATGTGGAAGCTTTGGAAAGGGTTCAGAGGAGATTAGCTAGGATATTGCCTGGTATGGAGGGAAGGTCTAACGAGGAAAGGCTGAGGGACTTGAGGCTGTTTTCATTAGGGAGAAGGTTGAGATGTGACTGAGTTGAGAAATGTGATCATCAGAGGGTTAGATAGAGCGTACAGTGAGAGCTTTTTTCCTCAGATAGTGATGGCTAGCATGAGAGGACATAGCTTTAAATAGATTTAGGATCGATATCAGAGGTTGTTTATTTACTCAGAGAGTAGTGGGGGGTAGAATGCTCGGTCTGCAACAGTAGTAGACTCGTCAAATTTAAGGGCATTTAAATGGTCATTGGATAAACATATGGAAGAAAATAGAATAGTGTAGGATATATGGGTTTCAGATTAGTTCCAGAGGTCGGCACAACATCGAGGGCCAAAGGGCCTGTACTGCGTTGTAATGTTCTATGTTCTGTTCTAAGTGTGGAGCTGGAAAAAGCATATCAGGTCAAGTAGCATCAGAGGAACATCGACTCTCCTGCTCTGCTGATGCTGCTTGACCTGCTATGCTTTTTCCAGCTCCACACTTTATCAACTCTGACTTTCCAGCATCTGCAGTCCTCTCTACCTCCAAGTACCTAGACATTGAATAGAGGCATTGAGTGGAACATGGGGTCACATTTTGCAGCACATGTTCTCATGCACACCAGAGTCCCAGCAGAATCAGAGCTTGGCTTGTGTTCTAGCTGGTCTCCAGCTCTTAAAGGTAATCTGATCCTGGGTCACCTAACCTGCACATCTTCAGACTTTGCAAATCTTGGTTTTGCCCCTGCACATCTTTAAAGAAATCTTGGGATGATCTCATTACCTTCCCACATGAGCATTTTCCATCTTGTTCAGCCACAGGCTGAGCACTCCTGTGATTGGGTGGATGCATTGTTTTCTTCGGGAATACTTAAGGACATCCTTCATCTTTTTTGCTGTGATCCCAGCTGTCTTGGACTGCAACTGAGTTCGCAATGGAGTAGTTGCAACAGGACCCTGGTGTCAGGATGTGAATGAGATGTTTCACTGGTTTTGAGAGTATTTCATGGCTTTAATGCTGAGCAAGCTGGCCGGAGAGGGGCTATTGCTGTTGTATATATTTGGTGACTGACATTCCTGCTTTTGTTGTCCACATGCTGAACCTTAATTATATCATTCGTTAGTGTTACTTTCACAAGGATACTGATATCATGCTCATTTACCGCTCTGTCACCATGGCGGTCTACTCAAACACTTCAAGTCCTGCACGAGCAAGAACTTGCTTCAATCCTTCATTGACAAGTCCAAACCCACATCATTGGGATGGCCCAAGCACTCTGTCTCTCAGCTCTTATATTGTCCTTCTCCCAAGCTTTTCCCATTAAACCAGGTTAAAAAGTACAAAACCTTTGTGAGCTGCTTGACCATTATTTTAGCTAAGCTCTCAATTTCAAAATATTTCTACACCTAGTCTATCTCATTGTTCTTTCTGCTGAAGGTCATATCTATGCCTTTAGAACTTGTATAGGCAGATACTCCAAGGTTTCCTTGACAACCTCCTGAACTCCAATTCTTCAAACATTACAATTCATGCTAAATCCCACCACGTATGTCCATCTGACTGGAAGTGTAATCTCACTTTTGCATTATCATTGTCAGCCCTTATTTGTTACACATCTCAAAGTTAAAATTCTGAAGGAAATGAATTGCAGCATTAATTCTAAATCAGTCGCAGATGGTGAAATAGTTGGGGAGCTAATATCTTTACTATAACTGGACTGGCTTCACAGTGATAGAAGAGCAACTATTGAGTGACAAGAGCTACGCTCCAACATCATGTCTCATGATGGTTTACAACTCATGCTTATGGATGGAGTATGCACACAAGGAGAACTATGCTGCCATGGAAGATGTGCCAGAGTTGGTCATCGAGAGCAAACATTCTGCAGCCTGGACCACCACTGAAGAGCCCTGAAATATTCAGCTGAGCAGGCTCCAAAATTTACGATGACTGAGAGTCATAGAGTCATAGAGATGTACAGTACAGAAATAGACTCTTCAGTTCAGCTCGTCCATGCTGACCAGATAACTTAAATTAATCTAGTACCATTCGCCAGCATTTGGCCCATATCTCTCTAAACCCTTCCTATTCATATACCCATCCAGATGCATTTAAATGTTGTAATTGTACCAGCCTCCACCACTTCCTCTGGCAGCTCATTCCAAACATGCACTACTGTCTGCGTGAAAATGTTGCCCCTTAGATCCCTTTTCAATCTTCCTCACCTCACCTTAAAACTATACCCTCTCGTTTTGGACTCCCCTACTCTGTGGAAAAGATCTTGGCTGATCACCCTATCCATGCCCCTCATGATTTTATAAACCTCTATCAGGTCACCCCTCTGCCTCTGACACTCCAGGGAAAATAGCCCCAGCCTGTTCAGCCCCTGCATATAGCTCAAACCCTCCAGTCCTGGAAACATCCTTGTTAGATCTTTTCTGAACCCTTTCTGAATATCTTTCCTATAGCAGGGAGACCAGAATTGAATGCAGTATTCCAAAAGCGGCCTGACCAATGTCCTGTGCAGTGCAACTCTCAACTCCTACACTCAATGCACTGACCAATAAAGGAAAGCATACCAAATGCCTTCTTCACTATCCTATCTATCTGCGACTCCACTTTCAAGGAGCTATGAACCTGCACTCCAAGGTCGCTTTGTTTGGCAACATTCCCAAGGACATTATCCTTGCTGCACGTTTCACAACCTTGCCATCATGAAGGGACAGTCTGGCTTCTGATTTAGAGGCAAGGATGTTACTTGCTGCACCAACAAGATCTCGAAAAGACATCTTCTCAATCCAAATTTATAAATGAAGTTATACCATATTGCATAGAAATATAAACTGATTACCCACATACAATCCCTGGTGCTAGTAAATATTGATTTTGAGCTTCCTGCTGATGCATACAGCGAATCACTAATGGGTTTAATACTGCTCACACATCGAAATAAAGTAAGTGAAAACAAGATGCTGCCTGCATCAATTCAATGACTACCAGTTAATTGTGCATCACAATCCCCGAGCACTTTCTGTTCAATTTAACTGTCAAACTTGCAGATTAAGTCAGTAGTTAGGAAGGCAAATACAATGTTGTCATTCATCTCAAGAGGACTAGAATGTAAAAGCAGGGATGTGTTTCAGATGCTTTATAAAGCTCTGGTCAGACCACATTTAGAATATTGTGAGCGATTTTGGGTCTCATACCTCAGGAAGGCTGTATCGGCCCTGGAGTGAGTCCAGAGGAGGTTCACAAGAATGATACCAGGAATGAAAGGTTTAACATATGAGGAACGTTTGAGGATTCTGAGACCATATTCAGTGTTGTTTAGAAGGATGAGGGGGGATCTAATTGAGCCTTACGGAATACTGAATGGCCTGGGCAGAGTAGACGCTGGGGAGATGTTTCCACTGACAGAAGAGACAAGGACTCAAGGGCACAGCCTTAGACTGATCAGAAGGGAACTGAGGAGGAACTTCTTCAGCCACAGAGTGCTGAATCTATGGAATTCATTGCCGCGGAAGACTGTGAAGGCCAGGTCTTTCAGTATATTTAAAACAGAGATAGATAGGTTCTTAATTGCCAAGGAGATCAAAGTCTATGGGGAGAAAGTGAGAAAATGGGGGTGAAAACCCTGTCAGCCATGATTGAATGGCAGAGCAGACTCAATGGGCTGAATGGCCGAATTTCTACTCCTATGTCTTATGGTCTTATGGTCTCAAACAAATAATTGAGAAATACTTCAACAGTTTGGTAAACAATCTTCATACTGTGCTCTTTAAATAATGCTAGTTCCCAGGAACCCGGGAAGCCCATATGATAAAGATACAGAAATTATTCAACAGTCACGCATGTTGTGAAATTGTATGGATCACACTGGTTCATTACAATATTGAGCCAACCTCTCACCCATTTCAGTTGGGAGTAACCTGCATGCACCAATTCTTTCACTGAATATACACCCAATTCACAGAACAGATAGCAATCCTAGTGATTTACATTTTTGTGTTGTTTTCCAATTGTTAATGCTTAAACTTAAAAGTTACCAAACAGAAATTTAAGGTAATGTGGCATTACAAATTTGCAGTTGCAATGTCATCCAAAGCAAAATGTGCAATATGGATTTTGAAAGTACAGTCAGTTCTGTTATGACGCAGTAGTTCCATTCTCATGCAATCCCAATTTATAAGAAAATCACACAATAGCAGCACCATTTAAACTAATAGGGCTAGAATTGCATTATAACCAACTCACGCTTTAAAACTTAAAACTTTAGAAACAGTCTGTCCAATTTGTCAATAGTGTATTAGCGACTTTGTGTTAACGAAATGTGCATTATAGTAGAACGATCTGGCTGTTTTAAGACTGCTAATCATTAGGAAATAATTATTAGTCAGTAAGCGTAGGGGAGTTTCAGTATTTGTAAATACCCCTCCAAGACATACACCCACTGCAGTCAGAAATATATTGCTGTTGCTTCATTGTCACGACAGTAAATCTTCATGTAATAGAGCTGTAGCTGCACCACGTGGACTGTCGAAGTTTGACAAGGACACTCTACTTTCTTACGGTCAACTATAGAGGGGCACCAAATGCTGGCTTTGCCAGTGATGCTCAATCCTCTGAATGAATGAAAGCAAGAAGCAGTTGAGAATGATAAACACCAGATGTACAATAGTTTCTGAGCAGATTGCATGAAGTATCTTTGTGTCTGAAAGAAATGAGGACTATCAATCAAATCATTCAAAGTGTAAGCTTACAGAAACGGTTGTGTATGTGTAATTTAGGTAGAAAACAGCAGATGGAGTGCTGGGTCACTGTAAAAATAAAAACAGCATAATCTGATTAGGAGTGATATGTCAATGGAAAGTTTTCATATCTCAAACTGAAGGAAAAATTATACCATTACACAAAGGTGAGCAACAGATGATCAGTCTGAATATAAAGACTGATGGAGAATGAATACAAGATTGATCAAGAGGAAGGAATTGTATCATAAGAGGAAGCTGGCTATGTAAAAATGGATAGAAGGAGTCACCACAGGTATTAGAAAACCAAAGGAATAAGTAAAGTATTTGCCCACTAGAGAATAAGAACAGGGAGTTAATAGTAGGTAAGAAAGAAATTGTGAAACATTAGTTAGGCCACAGATGAAATACTGCGTGCAGTTCTGGTCGCCACACTATCAGAAGGACATTATTCACCAGATTGTTGCCAGCGATGAAAAGTTCCAGTTATAAGGAGACTGGATAAGCTGGGATTGTTTTCCCTGGAGCAGATGAGGCTGAGGAAGAAGCTGATTGCGTGATACAACATTATGAGAGGCACAGACAGAGTAGATTGTGAGAATCTTGTCCCCTTGGTAGACATGTCTAAGACCTGATGACATATGTGAGGAGTAAGTGGTTTTGAGGAGATCTGAGAAAGAATATTTTCACCCAGAGGATGATAAAAATATGGAGCACACTACCTGAGAGGGTGGTGAAGGCAGATACTCTTGTAATATTTAAGAAGGATCGGGATATGCACTTAAAATGCAAGGGCATAGTAGGCAATGGTCTAATTTGTGTAGTTTAGTGTTTGTAGGTTGACTTGGACATGGTGGGATGAAGTGCCAGTTTCTATACTGTATGACCTTATAATTCTATAAATGGCAGATGCAATGAATAAATATCTTGCATCAGTCTTCAGTATAACAGATGCAAATAAATTCCCAGTAATGCCTGTAAATCTTTAAGGATAAGAGGAACTTGATGAAATTTTAAACTGATGGAGCCAAGGGTTTAAAAATCTCTAGGCTCTGATAGATTTATTTCATCCTAGAGTCTGAAAAGGTGTGGCTAATGAGGTAAAGGAACTACTTTGTGTTAATTTTGCAAAATTCATTCAATTCTGGAATGGTTCCCTTAAACTGGAAAATAGCAAATATCCAAGAAAGGAGAGAGGCAGAAATCAGGAAAGGATCTTGCACTCTTTGTATCATCATCAGTATTTTCCTATTTTCATGTCATCTAAAAACCTGGCTACAGTATGTTCACTTTCCTCATCAAAGTGATTAATATGCATTTTATGTAACTGTGGGCTCAGCACTGATCCCTCTAACATTCCATTAGTTACAAGTTAACATCCTGAAAATTCCCTGCTGTCCCACCTCCCTTTCCTATGTCTTTTGGAAATCCAAATATATGAAATCCACTGGCTCCACTGCTTGTTACCATCTTGTTACAACACACGGTAAACCCCTCTGCTAATTTAAACACAACACCAAGAGAAGCTCACCTCGCACTGTAATCTGTTACATTTCAAGAGGCAAAGAACTATTCAATATTTAAAGTAAAAATGAACAATTGTTTTATTTAAGTCCAACAAAGAACTTTAAAACAACAATTATTTACAAATCCTTTCTCTTAAACCTATCTTTTACCTCCCACTTGTGGGTGGCACAGTGGCTCAGTGGTTAGCACTGCTGCCTCATAATGCCAGGAACCCAGGTTCGATTCCTGCCTTGAGCAACTGTCTGAGTGGAGCTTGCACATTCTCCTCGTGTCTGTGAGTGTTTCCTCCCACAATCCAAAGATGTGCAGGTCAGGTGAATTAGCCATGCTAAGTTGCCCATAGTGTTAGGTAGGGGAATGGATTACGGTAGGTCGGTGTGGACTTGTTGGGCCAAAGGGCCTGTTTCCCTACTGTAGGGAATCTAATCTAATCTCACCCTATAATACTGGTCTGATTAAAAAACAAGAGATGGAAATGTGTTGCTGGAAAAGCGCAGCAGGTCAGGCAGCATCTAGGCAACAGGAGAATCGACGTTTCGGGCATTAGCCCTTCTTCAGGGCTAATGCCCGAAACGTCGATTCTCCTGTTCCCTAGATGCTGCCTGACCTGCTGCGCTTTTCCAGCAACACATTTCCATCTCTGATCTCCAGCATCTGCAGACCTCACTTTCTCCTCAATGATTAAAAACAACCCCAATTAAGATTTCAGAAAAACATAATCAGGTTTCAAAAGCAGCCAGCTTTGTTAATTCTCATTTGTAGGTTTTTCTCTGTATTTTCCTGAGTTGTCTCTCCTTCCGTCTTCTGCTGCATGGCTTTTCTTATGGACAGGTACCTTTCAGAGAGCGAGTCAGCTAGCAGTCTGTACTTGTTGGTACTGTTTACTGTTCTCTCCCTAACTGTTCAAAATGTCCAGTTTTGTCAATTATCTCAAGGGGGTTGGAATATAAAAGCACTGTTGTGCTACTGAGACTTTATAAAGCTCTGGTTAGGCCCCATTTGGAGTACTGTGTCCAGTTTTGGTCCCCACACCTCAAGAAGGACATACTGGCACTGGAGCGTGTCCAGCGGAGATTCACACGGATGATCCCTGGAATGGTAGGTCTAACATATGCGGAACGGCTGAGGATCCTGGGATTGTATTCATTGGAGTTTAGAAGATTAAGGGGAGATCTAATAGAAACTTACAAGATAATACATGGCTTGGAGAGGGTGGATGCTAGGAAATTGTTTCCGTTAGGCAAGAAGACTAGGACCCGTGGACACAGCCTTAGAATTAGAGGGGGTAAATTCAGAACAGAAATGCGGAGACATTTCTTCAGCCAGAGAGTGATGGGCCTGTGGAATTCCTTGCCACAGAGTGCAGTGGAGGCCGGGACACTAAATGTCTTCAAGGCAGAGATTGATAAATTCTTGATGTCACAAGGAATTAAGGGCTACGGGGAGAATGCGGGCAAGTGGAGTTGAAATGCCCATCAGCCATGATTGAATGGCGGAGTGGACTCGATGAGCCGAATGGCCTTACTTCCGCTCCTATGTCTTATGGTCTTATGGTCTTATACACCAAAACATCAGATCATTTCATTGGCTTGATGTCATCCCAAACAGTAAAATTCAAATTAGATTGTGTATTGGGGTATCTGGGGCATAATTTAAACTGATTGGCTGAATTTGAGTTTGTTTTTGTCCCATGACAACATAACTCCAGCCATTTGTTTCAACCAAATGTTACATATTCGAATTGTTCAGAACTCTCTGTGCTTTCAGTCAGTCCCTGCTAACTTCCTCACTCTCTTAAAGGTACACTATACACCTACACCTTCATAACAACTTGAAAACATTAAACACATCATAAATTTATCAGGCATGATTTTCCAGCATGAAAGCAAGCTAACTCTGCTTAATTGTAGTGTCCATGTCTAAATGCTCTGCTATGACATCCTTTATAAAATCTAACATTAATCTCATGATCTAACAAACATATTCATCTTTACTTCCCCCATTTTTGAATAACAATGTTACATCAGCAGTTTTCCAATGCTCTGGGATTTTTCCTGAACCTAAGAATTCTTGGGAGATTACTACTAGTGCATCTACTATCTCAGTAGCTATTCCTTTTAAAATCCTGGGATATAACCCATCAGTTCCAGGGGATGCATCAGCTTTTAGGTCCATTAGTTTTCCTAATATTTTTTTCTCCTGTGATTATTATTGCTTCTATTTCCTGCCCCCCCCCCCCCCCCCCCCCCCCCCTCCCCACCTGGTTTTGGCTTTTTCATTATTCAGAAGGAATAGAATCACTACAGTGTGGAAGCAGCCATTCGACCCATTGAGTCCACACCAACCCTCTGAAGAGCATCCCATCCAGACCCATCTGCTTATCCTATACCTATAACCTGCATTTCCCATGGCTAATCCACCTAGCCTGCACAGCTCTGGACACTGTGGGCAATTTTGGAGTGGCACAGTGGCTCAGTGGTTAGCACTGCTGCCTTGCAGCACCAGGGACCCGGGTTCGAATCCAGTCTCGGGTGACTGTCTGCGTGGAGTTTGCACATTCTCCCCGTGTCTGCGTAGGTTTCCCCCGGGTGCTCCGGTTTCCTCCCACAGCCCAAAGATGTGCAGGTCAGGTGAATTGGCCGCGCTAAATTGCCCATAGTGTTAGGTTCGTGAGTAAGGGAATGGGTCTGGCTGGGTTACTCTTCGGAGAGTCGGTGTGGACTTGTTGGGCCAAAGGGCCTGTTTCTGCTCTGTAGGGAATCTAACCTAATCTAAAAATTTGGCATGACCAACCCATTTAACCTGCACATCATTTGACTGTAGGAGGAAACCAGAGCACCCGGAGGAAATCCATGCAGACATGGTGAGAACATGCAAACTCCACAAGACAGTCACCCGAGGGTGGAATCGAGCCTGGGTTCCTGTCACTGTGAGTCAGCAGTGTTAACCACTGAGCCACCATGCCATCCTTTTGGAATGCTAAAATTGTCTCTACTGTAGAGACCAATGCAAAGTACTTATTCATCCCCTGTGTGTTTTCTGCATTCCCCATTATTATTTTTTTCAGTATCTAAGGGTCTTCTCTTTTCCTTTCCTCTCGATTAATTTTCTGTCCATTTTTATATTACCTGCTAGTTCACCCTTATCATTTATTTTCCCATTCTTAATTCTGCTTTTTGATCATCTTTTGTGGATTTCAAAATTTTCCAATACCACACTGTATATATTGCTCTTTCAATTTGATACTATCCTTAAGTTTTTTGGTAAACCACGATCAGTTTATTCCCTTTCTAGAACTTTCTTCCTTGCTGGGACATATCTTTGTTGTGAGTCATGAACTATTTTCTTAAACATCTGCCATTGTTCCTCAGTACGCTTTGCTGCTAATCTCTTGTCCTGGTCTGCTTCAGCAAAATCAACCCTCATCTCCATGTATTTACTTTTAGTTGAGCTTAACACAGTTGTTTCTGATCCAAGTTCCTCACTATCACACAGAATATTAAACTCCATCATGTTTAGGTGACTACTCCTTTGGAATCTCTTATTCTGTGGTCATTTATTGGAGTTGACTCATTGCACATTACCAGATCCAAAATAGCCTGATCCCTCATTGGATCCACAATGTACTGCTCCAGAAAGCAACCCTGAGTTCTCGCTATGAATTCTTCCTTGCTGCTACATTGAACCATTGTATTTTCCCGATCTACATGATGATTTATGTCATCCATGATTAGTGTACAGCCTTT
The DNA here is from genome assembly GCF_037043375.1 of Chiloscyllium plagiosum. Taxonomy (NCBI): domain Eukaryota; kingdom Metazoa; phylum Chordata; class Chondrichthyes; order Orectolobiformes; family Hemiscylliidae; genus Chiloscyllium; species Chiloscyllium plagiosum. Next base: position 11,732,619 of record NW_028270142.1, read on the forward strand.
TTTATATACCCTCATTAGTTCATGATTCTCTTTCACACAGAACAGCTACTGTTAAACCCCCCAGCGCCTTCTTTTCCTTGCTATTTTTAAACTTAACCTAATTAGATTCCAATCCAGATCACGTTTTGCTACTGTACTTATTCCATCCCATTCTATCAAAGTTATCCCAAAGAACCCATTAATTTTAACTTTTTACTTTTGTCCCCCTTTTGATCCTATTTCCTACAGTTTTCTTAAACTTTTGCACTCTGCCTCTTTCTGTCCCTCACCAAGTATCATTACAAAAGTAGTTGCACTGTAATGCCAGCATATTCTTTTGTTTTGTAAGCCACTTCCTAATTCCTATCCTCACCTACCCCAAATGATTTGAAAGCCCTCTCTGCATCACTAGTTATTTGATTCACCAGTGTATTTCAAGTGAAGCCCATCTGACTGCAACAGCTCCTCTATATCTCAATATTCCATGGTCCAGGAAGTTAAACCAATCCTACACAAACATTCAAGTAAGTCATTGAACTTCTGTACTAGCATTGAACTGGGGTGGGAGGGGTCTTTGATTATGTTGGTTGCTTTCCCAAGGCAGTGGGAAGTATAGATGGAGTCAGTGGGTGGAAGGTCAGTTTGTGTGATGGACTGGGCTGTGTTTACAACTCTGTAGTTTCTTGCAGCCTTGAACAGAGCAGGTGCCAAACCAAGCTATGATCCATCTAGATAGAATGGTTTCTGTGGTGCATCTATAAAAATTGGTAAGACTGCTTGCAACATGCTGAATTTCCTTAGCCTCCTGAGGAAGTAGAGATGTTATTGTGAATGGATCCTGAATTTAAACCGGGTCAAAGCTCAATTGCAGAATTTTTAAACTATGTAAAGTTAATGTTTACTATACTTTCACTTATAGATTCATGTTATTTCTCATGTATTGGTGCTAGCCCAAATTGGGGAATTGGGTTGATTGGGGAATCGCAACATATACAGCTTGTAGGAAGAAATGAAAGAAGCAAAAATCAAAGGCCTCACTTAAGGAACAGTGAGATCTGGGATTTCCATTTCTTAATCTGAGATCCATTAGCCAGAAATAATACCAGGGATCTGGGTCGATTCCACCCTCGAGCGACCGTCTGTGTGAGTCTCCCCTTGATCTGTGTGAGTTTCCTCCGGGTGCTCCAGTTTCCTCCCACAATCCAAACATGTGCAGATTAGGTGAATCGGCCATTCTAAATTGCCCATAGTGTTCAGGGATATGTTAGCTAGGTGGGTTAGCCATGGGAAATGCAGGGTTACAAGAATGGGTTCGGTGGGTGGGACTAGTGGGATGCTATTTTGAGGGTCGAAGGGGACTTGTTTGTCCAAATGGCCTGCTCCCACACTGTAAGGATTCTATGATTCTATAAAATGTAATAAGGCAATAAGCTTTTCCCTGTACTCGTTTGAGTATGTGTGACAATAAAGCTCATTCAATTCAGTTTAATTCAAGTGTGTGTCGGATCACCACAGAGGAGCAGAGGACCCAAGGCATGTTGAATTAGGTTGGTTGATTTGAGCTAGGTAGCCAGATATCTAAAGTAGGGGAGCTTTCAGGAATTATAAGGTGAAAATTACTGTTGGAACAAGGAGCAAGACGTATGTCGATAAAGTAAGAGCAAGAAAAAAAAAGTCAGATGTGGAAAGGGAACAATTGCAAAAGGAGATCTTTAATGACCACAGGTTTCATGGTGATTTTTTAATGTATTAATGGGACATGGGTGCTGTGGGCTGCTCCAGTATTTATTGCCCATCCCTAGTTGCCCCATGAGGTGGTGATCCTGAGCTGTCTTCTGAACTGCTATAGTCCATGTGCTATAGGTAGACCCACAGTGTCCTTGGGAAGGGAATCCCAGAATTTTGACCCAGTGAAGGAATGACAATATACAGAGAAACCTTGATTATCCAAATGAGATGAGCGGGTACTATTTTGTTCAGATAATCGATTATTCAGATAATTGATTTTACCTTAAACAAGGGAAGCTGCGCTGATCTACCGGAGAATTTATTTAAATCTGTAATTTTAATGAGTCGGCCATTTAAATAAAGTAATCCTTGCAGTCTGCAAATTATAGGTTAAAATGGAAAGGACTTACCATCACATAAGTACTGTATATGAAATCCCAGCATTAAACAAGATCCCAAACAGCTTCTACAATCACAAGAGCATTTGTCAGTTTCCAGAAACTCAGTCTCACGATAGAAGGCATCGCCTCACACATGCGTTTATATTCTTGGCTTTTTTTTTGAATGAATGGCCTGGTAAAGTGATTGGAATACCCTGTAAAACACTTACTTTTCAAAGGGCTGAGGAACAACCCTTAGCTAAAAAACATCCAGTTGCTGATGCTTGTGTTTCTTTGTTTTTGCCAGCGTTTTCACAACTCCTTCAGTACAGCTAAATCGAATACACGTACTTCTTTGACGTAACATTTTTGCGGGATCTTGAAATCTTTGGATAATCCAAAATTCGGATAATCGATATTTGGATAATTGAGGTTCCTCTGTATTTCCAAGTCAGGATGATGAGTGGCTTGGAGGGGAACCTGCATGTGATGGTGTTCACGTGTCCTCATCCTTCAAAATGGAAGTGACCATGGATTTGGAAGGTGCTGTCTGAGAACTTTTGGTGACTTTGTGTCATGGTACACAGAATCAGTGATGAAGAGAGTTGATATTTGTGGATGCCATGTCAATCAAGTGGGCTGGTTTGTCCTGGATGGTGTCAAGCTTCTTGAGTATTGTTGGAGTTACACCCATCCAAGTACATGAGGAGTATTCCATCACACTCCTGACTTGTTCCTTGTAGAATGTGGACAGACTGTGGAGAGTCAGGAAGTGAGTTACTCACCACAGTATTCCTAGCCTCTGACCTGCTCTTGTGGCTCTGTGTTTATGTCGTGAGTCCAGCTACGTTTCTAGTCAATGATAACCCTAAGGATATAATAGTGACAGATACAGTGAGTGGCAGATATGGTGTTGGTAACAGCATTTGAATATCAAGGGGCAATAGTTAGATTGTCTCTTATTGATAATGGTCATTGTGTGGCATGAATGTTACTTGTCACTTTTCAGCTCTGGATTTTGTCTAGGTCTTGCTGCACTTGAACAATGTTAGCTTCAGTATCTGAGAAGTCATTGAATGGTGTGTAGTCGTCAGCGAACAAACCCACTTCTAATCTTATGATGAAGCAGCTGAAGATAGTTGAGTCGAGGAGAGTACCCTGAGGAACTCCTGCAGTCACGTCCTGGAATTAATGTGGCTGACCTCCAACAAATACAACCATCTCCCTCTGTGTCAGAAATGACTCTAACCAGCTGAAGCCTTTGATTCCTACTGACTTTAGATTTGCTGGCGCTCCTTGATGCCACACTCAGTCAAATGTGGCCTTGATGTTAAAGGTAGGTCACTGTCATTCCCCCACCATGGACTCCAACACTTTTGTCCGTGTTTGAACCAAGGATCCCTCTTGTAGTGGGATCAGAAGCTCAGTAGCCCTAGTGGAACCCAAATTAGGCATCAGTGAGCAGGTTATTGCTGAGCATGTGCTGCTTGATGTATTGTGCATATTGTGTATTGTATCCCTTACTCTGATCAGAGCACTAGTTAGAAGTCAATCAGAACCTTCATATTCCAGCAGGAACTGCTGGGCGACATTGATGTTTTCACTATCAACCACGATGGAGCAGCCCTCCCATGAATCACATGGATGGAAAATCCCAAGATGCCAAAATCATTAATTATGCCCTAATCCGTTCAACCAACACCATCAAAAGAGAAACTTGCCAACCAGGAGGAAATTGGGAATGAGGAGGAGCATTAGAACATAAAATAGGCTGTGAATTGTTCAAGGAAGATTGATAGATAAGGCCACTGGTCCAATGCTACCAGACCTTTCCTTCTCTTCACCTCTTAATAAGCTCACTCTATTTTGCAGCTTTCAATAATACTGGCAGAACTCAAAAATACATCTCGGTTTAGATTTCAGATTGCTGCCTGGCATCCTACTGAACTTCAAACTGGGACTATCACCACTTGGAATCGAAGGAGAAATTTAAGAGATATTTTAAAAATGATAAAGGAATTTGAGAATGTGAACAGGGTGTACTATAATATCAAGGATAAGGGAACATCAAAGTAAAATTGGCCCAGACTCTAAGGAGAAAGATTAGACAAGATATGTTTACCAAGTAAGTTGTTTGAGCATTTTACTTTTCATTGATGCCAATCTATTCATGTCTGTCAGTAATATGTTTGTATTTACCGGACTAATTCATGACTATACCTTCAAGGCATACATTTTTCTTATGACACTAATTTGCATGTGATTGATCTAGCAGACTGTAGGACAAAATTATTCTTGTGTTCAATTGTTTTTGCTTTGTTTTAAGAGTCATTAGCACATCCTTATAATCTGATTTTTACAATTTCATCAGGCAACATTAGAAATTCTCTCTGAAATCATTTGGAGGATGCATTTATTCCTGAGTGTCCTATATTACATTACCGCACAATAAAAAGTCACAGATTGCTACAGATATTTATATGAAATTCAATTAACACTCTGCCAATTTAGATTTTATTGGGATACAATCAATTTTTATTCATTTTAAAAGCAGAATGCATTGTTTTATTGTATGCAGTCTCACTGCTGCTTATACAGCTAAACAAATTATTCTGTTGTCTGTCAGGAATTTAAGTGTTTAGGCAGCAGACTGGTATGTTTCAAATGGAGAGTTTTTATATTAGTGATTAAATAATGTTCAATGCAATTGATGCAAGAAATAACCATTTCTTTGGGTAAAACACATATTGAATTTAAAGTAATAGAAAATGCAAGAAACATTTTCTGCCTCGATCCTTGTTTGAATGTTTTCAGTTTCCATTTTAATTTTCTATGTTTTGCTATGGTTTGCAAAATGGTGTAACGTGGATATCAAAAAGATTCAACTTCTATATTCAATGACAAACATATTCATTGTAATTTTCGTGCAAAATAACTTCATAACGGACTGCAGTGCAGTCAAAGTTCGGGTTGGGTTACCTCTATGTAGATAGGAAACAAAAGAAAAAACAGGTTTCTCAAACATTCTGCAGTAGCTAACAGCAGGGCTCCTTTAAGTAAGAAACAAAAATAGAAGTTGCTGGAAAAGCTCAGCAGTCTGGCAACGTCAGTTCTGAGGAAGGGTCACTGGACAATGAAGCGTTAACTCTGATTTCTCTTCAAAGATGCTGTCGGACCTGCTGGGTTTTTCCAGCAACTTCTGTTTTTGATTCTGATTTACTACATGCACAGTTCTTTCAGTTTTCATTTAAGTAAAGTTCCCATACATGCCTGCCTGATTGCCAGAGACCTTAATCAAGCTGAAGATGTTTAGAACAGGTAGATGTTTTGATGGAGAGGGACAGATTGTGAGGAGGAGTTTGTCATCAGAGACTAAGGACCTATATTGTAGGTGCTAGGCATCCAGAATGTTGAAAAGGCCCAATAAGATTACTGAATGGTGTACCATCACAGTGTATTCCTTGATAGAATAGGGTCACTCTCCCCCAACTCTGCCTCTCAGTGTTATTGGAGAGGAAGCTTCACAATTTTGACCTTGCAACTGTGAAGGAAAGGTGATATAATTCCAACTCAGGAGTGTACATGCCTTGATGAGACATTTTGCAGGTGATGCCGTTTCTATCTGTTTTGCATCCTTGTCTGTAATAGTGATGGAGTTTGCATGTTTGAAAGGTGCCATCAAAAAAGGCTTGTAGATTGTTATCATGATTCTTATACATGTTACATATCACTACGACCGTGCACTGGCATGGAGGATGTAACTGTTGGAGGTGGTAGGCGGGGTGCCAGTTAAGTGGGCTGATTTGTCCTGAATGGTGTCAACTCCTTGGTTGGTGGAGCTGCATACATCCAGGTAAGTGGGGAATATCTCATCACTATGCTGACATGTACCTTGAAGATGGCGACAGGTTTTGGAGATTCAGGAGTTGAGTTGCTCACTGACAATTCCCAGTCTTTGATCTGCTTTTGTAGGAACAATATTGAAATGCTGTCCAGTTCAGTTTCTAGTGAATGATGAATCGTGGGGAATTCAATGATGGTAATGCTATTTAATGCCAAGGAGAGAAGTCTAGATTCTCTCCTGTTAAAGATGTCATTGTCTGGCACTGAAGTGTCAAATAAGATTTGTGGCACACACTATCCCAAGCCTGAATGTGTGCCCCCCCCACCCCAGCAGGACATGTTACCTAGGTCTTGGTGCACTTAGACATGGACTGTTTCAATATCTGAGGAGTTACAATTGGTGCCATTATTGGATAATCATCAACAAATCTTTTCACTGCTGACCTTGTGAAGGAGGGTAGATCATTGGTGGAGCAACTGAAGATGCTTGGACATGGAATGCTCCCCCTGAGAAACTCCTACAGTGATGTCCCAGGACTGAGGAGTATTCCTCCCAGACTTTGGGACATGGCTGTTTGCAGCACATGCAGTGAGTTTGGGATATATACAATTGGCATGTGATGCAGGTGTGAAAGTATCATAAAATGGTGTCATTCAACAACAATTAGGTAAACAAGGTAATGAGAGGCATAGATAGAGTGGATAACCAGAGGTTTTGTTCCCAGGGCAGAAATGACTGTCATGAGGGGTCATAATTTTAAGGTGATTTTAAGGAAGGTATAGGGGAGATGTCAGAGGTAGGTTCTTTACGCAGAAAGTGGTGGGTGCATGGAATGCAGTGGTAGTAGAGCCAGATACATTAGGGACATTTTAGGGACTGCTGGGCAAGCACATGGATGGCAGTAAATTGAGGGGTGTGTAGGTTAGGTTGATCTTAGATTAAGATAAATGCTTGGCACAACATCGTGGGCCGAAGAGCCTGTACTGTGCTGTACTGCTCTATGTTCTAAGACCACCCTCAGTGGGACAAGCTGCCTGAATTCAATTCAGTGTTCAACTGCAAAGATAAAATAGAATGTATATCAGTGAGATGGGACGATGTAATAATAATGAACAGTAATGCCTACACATCGCTCACTAGTGAGAGTCTCCTCTTGACATCAGGACTTAATTGGAAAATGTGAATTTGCGAGACAGTCTTTCTTCAACTTCTTGAATCAGTCTCCCAGATTTCTCACTATAGTCCATATCATTCAGGGCCTTGGGAAGATTCTGTCTACAGTCAAGATTTCATCAACACTTGAACAACATTTCTTGCAGAAATTTTCTGGGAACTTAAAGACAGTAAATATTATCCTACTTTACTCTATATTAGACGCCTGACAGGAATATTTGGGAAAAAGGCAATTTTTTAAAACGTTGTTTGCGGGATGTGCAACTTATGTCAGTTGTGGAGAAGGTAATCACATTATCGCAAGATTGCTACAGGGTGCATTAACCCTGACAAGATAGTCGCTTCCATGTGATCACTGCCAAAGGGCCCGAAACATCAATTCTCCTGCTCCTCAGATGCTGCCTGACCTGCTGTGCTTTTACAGCACCACACTCTCGACTCTGACTCTCCAGCATCTACAGTCCTCACTTTTTCCTATCTTACCAAATTGCCAGGCAACCCGGCATGTTCTGTGGGCAAAGGCAGCGACGAGATAAATGAGGCTGCAGTTCCACATCTAGCAAGCACTGGTTAACTCCACCACAATGGTTCAACTCACAAAAATAACTCTCTTACCCAAATCCAGTTTCAAGGATACCAACTCGATGGTCCTGTTTGTTCATGTTATCATAGAACTTTAGATTTTAGTAAATCACTTACCATGATTTTTTTTTGACAAACTACAATGTTGACATGATGTTGTGTATAACCCTCATTAACAGAAAATAAAGGTAAAGTTGCCATAGTTGTTTTGGACCATAGCGCTGCTCTCTCTTATTTAACCAGAGGTCAGGCGAGAGGAAGAGTTTGAGAAGGACAGTCCTTCATGGTGACCTCAGCTGGGGGAGTGGGCATTGACCTGAGAGCTACCCTCATCACCCCCACCCCCTCTCTTGCCACCCTGGCTAGCACAGGAGGCTGGGCAGCTGGTTTCTAATACAGGGCGATGCTAGCAGTGTGGGTTCAACTCTAGCTGAGGATACCATGAAAGACCTTCCTTCTCAACCTCCGCTCTCATCCGAGATGTGGTGACCCTAAGGTTAAACTACCACCATTCATTTCTCGCCAGGGAGAGAGCAGCCCTATGGTCTGGTAGGACATTGGCAAACAAGGTGGCACGGTGGCTCAGTGGTTAGCACTGCTGCCTCACAGCACCAGGGACCTGGGTTCAATTCCCGCCTGTCTGTATGGAGTTTGCACATTCTCACCATGTCTGTGTGGGTTTCCTCCGGGTGCTCTGGTTTTCTCCCACAATCCAAAGATGCGCAGGTCAGGTGAATTGCCATGCTAAACTGCCCACAGTGTTAGGTGCATTAGTCAGGGGTAAATATAGGGAAGGGGAATGGGTTTGGATGGGTTTCTCTTCAGAGGGGTGGTGTGGACTTGTTGGGCCGAAGGGCTTGTTTCCACACTGTAGAAAATCTAAATCTAAGTATAAGCATTTTGCCTGTTGATTTCTTTTGCATAATAGTTTCATGTATGGCAACTAAAAAGCAAATGTTACAGTGACTCCATGATTTAAAGCTGATCATGATGTATGCAAGCATTCAATAGGGTCGCATCGATTTTTATTCAGAGAAAAACCGACCAACTGCATGTGCTGTGGTTTATAACTGACTATAACGAAGAAGTACATTCTTCCATTGCTTATTCCAAAGCCAACTGCGTATTTATAAGGGCAGATGCAATATGTAGTCAGGAGTTCACAGCCAAGTATCATTCGAGTTGAAATGTTGAATGAACTGGATTGCAGTCACTTTGTAGTCATATGTGTTCAAGCCTGAGGAGAATTTAGCTTCAGGAAGAGTGACGGAGGGGGCCAAAATCAACAAATATGGTTCCTAAAGCAGAACAATGGCCTTGAAGATTTACTACGAAAAAAATAAATTTTGCACGCTGATTTCTGTTACTGCTAAAAAGTGAACATCAGATTCATGGAGCATGTGCAAGTAAGCTGATTAGTTACACACACACACACGCACGTTGTATTAAAACACACAAAGTACACTGTTGACATTGGCTCAACACTTTTCCACTGTGGTAGCCTCTGCGCAAGTGTAAATGTTTTACTATTTAATATGGCATTGAGCTTAATGAGAACAATATTTGTCAAATATTTTGGCAAAGATTGTGGAAATCGAATGATCACACTTCCATAAAGCAGGGTTACTTAGGCTGCAGTTAATCTTGATAGATTATGGTTTGTTTTTATGAACCATGCTTTGACCACCTCAGGATGCAAGTAATCCAGCCCTCTCCTGGATGGCCTTCCATCTTAAACTTCAACTGATCCCAACTGATCATATCCTAACCCACAGCAAAGTGCTATTTGCCCATCTCCTATGAACACATTGATATATATATTGACTCCCTGGTTAAAACAAGACATTTTAATTCACCTTATTATCTGAAACACACAACTGAAGTGTTGCCCTTATGACTGACTGCTATTTCCCCTATGGCCTGATGTTGCCAGACTTAAATGCTGTGAAGTCCTCTGTCCCTGATCTGGTCACTAGGAATGGTGTAGGAGGACACTGGCATGAAGGCAAGACATAAACTATGCTGTCAGCAGCTGAGTTCAAAAAGTAAGTTTAGTAAAAATATTGCGACGGTCATAGTACTGACAGACTGTTGGCTATTGGTATGCAGCATGAGAATCAAGGCAGCTGGGTGGTCATCACGAGGGTATCACTTCTGTTTGACTGAACGTTGTTGAAAAATGTGTGCTGCAGGAGAATTGACGTTTCGGGCATAAATTCCTTGGATGCTGCCTGGCCTGCTGTGTTTTTCCAGCACCACATTTTTCAACTCTGGTCTCCAGCATCTGCAGTCCTCACTTTCTCCTAGTTGACTGAACGCCAATTAGTTTTACCTCTTTTGTGGTACTTACTGTTGAAGAGAAAATCTGACTGCTGATGGTGAAAATAGCCATTGAGGAAAAGCTAAGGAGTATCACCATTTCTCTCTAATGGCAGTACAATAATATTTTGAGATTCCTGTGCCACATCCTCAAGTTTAGGGTGAAGAATGAAGTGAGTCATTGGAAGGCTACAGAACATAGATTTAGTTCTTCAATAGACTTGCACAAAGATTGAGAAGGATGAATAAAAGTCTCTTCAAATCTCATTTTCTATTGTCAAATATTTTGTAGAATCCCTACAGTATGGAAGCAGGCCATTTGGCCTACACTGACCCTCCAAACAGCACCCCATCCAGGCCCAGCCCCTACCCCATCCCTCTAACCCTGCATTTCTCACGTCTAACCACTCCCTAGCCTGCACACATCCCTGGACGCGATGGGCAATTTAGCATGTCCAATCCACCTGGCATGCACATCATTGGACTGTGAGAGGAAACTGGAGAATTCAGAGGAAACCCACGCAGACACAGTGAGAATGTGCAAACTCCACACAGTCACCCGAGGCTGGAATTGAACCTAGGTCTCTGATGCTGTGAGGCAGCAGTGCTAACCACTGAGAAACTGTGCTATTAGGATTGTCAAGTCTGCATATGTGGTCATCACAAAGAATTTTGAATATAAAAGCAATATGAAAGGAATTTCAATATTGACTGTCATCACATCAGATAGCGTCTTGGGAATACATGATAACGATAAAAATAAAATTCTTGCCTCTCATAAAAAAGTAGCATCTTTCTCATGTTTCAATATTGCTGATGAACTTTCCGCTGTCTGCTAGTTATCCTGTTCTCTGGACAATCACACAATCTCATCATGCACACATTTATTTGCTGTTAATGAAATGTTAAATGAAAGATCATTGTGACCATCTCGTAAAGCTACAAGTACTTGAAATGTCATCACGTCCTCAATAGACATCTGGAGGCTATGTTAACCACAGTCGATTATTGTCAAAAAACATTTAGTTCACTGAAGTCCTTGATAGAAGGCAATCTGTTGTCATTCCTTGATCTGGCCAACTGTGACTCCAGAACCAAAGCATTATGGTTGGCTCTTAGATGCCTTCTCGACAATTAGGGACGTGCCCCAAGTGCTGGTCTAGATAACAATGCCCAAATCCCAAGAACATTTTTTTAAAAAGTCATAATTTTCCATATTTTTAGCAGGCTTCTTGTTGAGCACACCAGACATCTTTGGGCTGAACTGACCTGTGAACTGGGCAAGGTGTTTGTAAACAAAATAAACATCAAAGGCTGAAAATCTGCTGAAACCTCAACAACAACTTTGCAGCATTGCGATATCTTTAGCAATGGGTTCACTTGTATAAAAAAGGGATTGATCTGGAGTTTTTGTCAGCCACCAAAGCATTGTATATTCAGGAAATCTTAGGAAAAATATTGCCTTATGATTTAATTTGTTTTGCTCTTCAGATTCCACTCAGAAAAACTCTTTACACCTTAAACTGGTGTCATCACTGCTGCTATTATGTTGTAACATGTCCAAATATCTTCATACAAGCTCAGGCCAAATTTCTATATTGCTATTAAACAATGGTTATTGATAGACTGTATGTGAGGGTAAAGTAACAGGGCAGCATGCTTAGTGCTGTTTAGGTTCTCACCTCCTAATGGTGTACTAGCTCACGACTGCTGAGATCATACTGAATCACAGCCTGGCTCAGAGCCATAGAATCATAGAGTCATACAGCACAGAAACAGACCCTTTGGTCCAACTCACCCACGCCAACCAGACATCCCAACCTGAACTTCATTTGCCAGCATTTGGCCCATATTCCTCTAAACCCCTCCTATTCATATATCCATCCAGATGCCTTTTAAATGTTGTAATTGTACCAGCCTCCACCACTTCCTCTGGCAGCTAATTCCATACATGCACCACCCTCTGTGTGAAAAAAGTTACCCCTCATGTCCTTTATAAATGTTTCCCCTCTCACCCTAAACCTACGCCCTCTAGTTCTGGACTCCCTACCCCAGGGAAAAAACCTTGTCTCTTTACCCAATCCATTCCCCTCATGATTTTATAAATCTCTATAAGGTCACCCCCCAACCTCCAAAGCTCCAGGGAAAAAAAACCCCAGCCTACTCAACCTCTCCTTATAACTCAAACCTCTCAATCCTGGCAACATCCTTGTAAATCTTTGGAACATCCTTCCTACAGGGTAAAAATAATGACTGCAGATGCTGGAAACCAGAGTCTAGATGAGAGTGGTGCTGGAAAAGCACAGCAGTTCAGACAGCATCCGAGGAGCAGTAAAATCGACGTTTCTGGCAAAAGCCCTTCATCAGGAATACAGGCAGACCCCTGAAGGGTGTGTATTCCTGATGAAGGGCTTTTGCCCGAAACGTTGATTTTACTGCTCTTCGGATGCTGCCTGAACTGCTGTGCTTTTCCAGCACCACTCTCATCTAGACATCCTTCCTACAGAAGTTAAAAATCACACAACATCAGGTTATAGTCCAACAGGTTTAATTGGAAGCACACTAGCTTTCGGAGCGACACTCCTTCATCCGGTGATAGTGGAGGGCTCGATCGTAACAGAGAATTTATAGCAAAAATTTGCAGTGTGATGTAACTGAAATTATACATTGAAAATTTGATTGTCTGTTAAGCCTTTCAACTGTTAGAATACAATGATAGTTTCACTTCTTTCATGTGTAAATCACAAAACCTTGTTTTTAAAGTTGCATTCTCGGGTTAGCTGTTAACAATGGTGATAGCTGGACAATATGTTGAAGGTGTTAGCCCCCTGTGTTCTCTGTCTATGCCATGATGTTTAGATTGTTGAGATAACAGAGTTTTACATAAATTCATGCAGTTTTTGAGCTCAGAGTTCTACATGAAAGTATGCAGTTTTTGAGCGAAGTACAATATAACTCTGCGAGTACAAATTCACCCCACAAACTATATGTGTGCATGTGTGCATGTCTGTGCACTTTGTCTGTCTGTGTGTGTGTCTGTCTGGGGTGGGGGTTGTGAGTGTGAGAAAGTGTGTGTGTGTAGTGAGTGCAGAGTGCAGTCGAACCGGGAACATTCCTCGTCATAATGGATGTTTCCGCACTCTACACCAGCATCCCCCACAATGATGGCATTGGGGCAACAGCCTCAGTACTCAACACCAACAACTGCCAGTCTCCAAACACCATCCTACAACTCATCCGCTTTATCCTCGATCATAACGTCTTCACCTTTGACAACCAATTCTTATCCAGACACAGGGAACAGCCATGGGGACCAAATTTGCACCCCAATATGCCAACATTTCTTTGCACAGGTTCGAACAAGACTTCTTCTCTACCAACATTGTACACCAGGTACATTGATGACATTTTCTTCCTCTGGACCCATGGCGAGGAGTCACTGATAAAACTACACAGTGACATCAACAAGTTTCATCCCACCATCAAACTCACCATGGACCACTCTCGACTGTCTGTCTCATTCTTGGACACATGCGTCTCCATCAAGGATGGACACCTCAGCACCACACTCTACCGCAAACCCACAGACAACCTCACAATGCTACACTTCTCCAGTTTCCACTGAAAACATATTAAAACAGCCATTCACTATGGACTTTCTTGCTTAATAATTACAGAATTGTAGGCACATGATTGATTTCCCAGTTATTTCTGCATTATGGTGCTCATTTCTGCTCCATCATTGGTGTTCCATTTAATACAATGGTCAATGTTTGTTTGGATGTACGATAAAATCTCTATCACATCTGGCAGAAAAATTCAAAAAATGAAACCAATAATGGACCGTGAATTTTTATTTTGCCAGTATTGGTCATAGCTCAAGAATTAACTTTTTCAAAAGTGGATGGGTCATGCCGCAAGATTTTGGAGCATTTCTTGAAAAATTAACTGCCCAAATCAGGAGCTGGTGCAACTCGAATAGAAAATCTAGAGCAATTTATTGGCATGCTCCCTATGTTGTGAAGATATGTTATTGGACTTGTGCAAGAATGTTAGCGATTGGTGGAAGAGACAGAAAAATGCTATTTCAACTCAATTCTTTCTAGTTATTTGAAAGTATCACAGATAGACATAGTAATTAAGAAGGCATTGAGTACACTCGCCTTAAGTGCTCAGACCTTTGGGTACAGGAGTTGGGATGTCATGTTGAACTTGTAAATGTGAGGTCACCTTTGGAGTATTGCATACTCTGCTGTAGGAAGGATAATATTATGTTTAGAAGTATTCAGAAGGGATTTACAAAGATGTTGCCAGGACTGAAGGGCTTGAGTTACAAGGAGAGGGAGGCTAAATAGGCTGGGAGGTTTCTCCCTGGAGTGAGGAGTGACTTTATAGAGGTTGATAAAACCATGAAGGACTTGATAAGGTGGATAGAAAAGGTATTTTCTCAGGGGAGGTGAGTTCAAAACTAGAGGGCACATTTTTATGGTGAGAGAAGAAAGATTTAAAAAGGGCCTGAGGAGCAACTTTTTCACGCAGAGGATAGTGCCAGATGAAGTCATAGATACAGGTACAGTTACGATATTTAAAATTCACTTGGATAGGTACATGAATACAAATGGTTTAGAAGGATATGGGCCAAATGCAGGCAAATGGGACTAGTTTAGTGTGGGAAACTTGGTTAGCATAGATGAGTTGGATCGAAGGTCTGTTTCCATGCTGTATGACTCTATGACTCTAATATTTCACGTGATTTTACAATCCCATCAAAGATATGGTGGAAGGCAAAAAAAATGACTTCCACGAGCTTAGAAACTCCCACAAATCCACAATGCCAGCAAAAGCGCAGAGAATGGAAAATCCACTCTTTAGTTCTACTTCTACCATGACTCATTTCTACAGTTGGGCAAGTCAATAAAAATAACAATGAAGCTATCTACCACATAGCTTGCACTGCAGATAAAGTTCAACTTATTTTCAAAATGTGAACATATTGTCCATTTTCAAACTTAATGCAATTTATTAATCTTTAATCAAATTCCTTATCTAAACAGCCATTTAGAAACGAAGGTGCATGGGCACGAGGGGGTTAAATTGGACACCATCCAAGCATTGCTGTGGGGATTCGGATGTGAGTTACCATACTTGCTGACACAATGCAAACTGGAGATCCGACTTTGTGCTCTCTGCTCACTCTCTAATTACTAAATACAACCAGGACTCCTCATATTATCGGTTGCATTTGCCTTTAATTCCATGCATTTCAATTTTAGCGAACAGTTTCTCTGGTCTGACTTAAACATAACATCCATTGACATTTTCTTGTCCATAATTTTAGTGTGTCACCTTTTTGAAATATGTAGTCAAGTCTGTCAGCTCTGAGAAATTTTTAGAAGTCCATGCTGGATTTCTGGATGAGCTGAAAATTTTCAAGGTATTCACTTATCTTTATTATTGACTCCAAAAATTTCCCAACAAGAAATACTGGGCTATCTGGTTTATAATTTGCTGCTTTCCCCGTGTCCTCTTTGTTAATTAGCAGGGAGACATGTAGCCTTCTCATCTAAAGGTACTAAGTTCCTAAATCAAGAGTACTTTGAAATTACAACATTTGCATCTGCAGTGGTCTCACATGCTTCCTTTAAAATACTCGGGTAGGAATCATGCAGTCTTGGGGATTTGTGACTCCTTAGCGTTATTATGTTCTTCATTGCTGTTATTTTATTTGTGTTAGTTTCTATGTGTCCCTTCCTGATTCAAATTCTGGTTCCCTTGGGATATCTAGCACATTGACCTCTTCCCCCACGATAAACAGCTGCTGCGAAGTATTTATGTAACGGTTTCCTTATTTACTTGACAATATCACCTTTATCATCTAAATTGTTCAATAAGGTTGTGTCTTTTTGATATCATTTGTAAATTTATTTTGATATTCCCTATTTGTAACTCCTACGCTCCGTTTTGTCACACTTTGCTGAAATTCCAATTGCCAGGAACTGTGTTATTTTTCCCATCGCTTAATGCTGTTTTGGTTTTATGTTGGCTCTTACTTCTCTAGGTGTCTATGGCTGTTCTTTTTGGCAAGTAGACCACTTGTCTATTGGAGTTCTAAACAGGTGGTGTGTCACTTTTCTTTTAATAGTGTCTTCAACTAATCTTTGGTTTTCATCCCCATTAATATACTTGCTCAGTACACCGTGAACAGTCTCTGCCTCAGCCCCTGAAATCAACTTTTACTAAGCCTTTGGAGCTGTTGTGCATTTCTCTCTCTGAATCATTTAATTTGAAATGAATCATGTTGTGATTGCCATTGGAATCACAGAATCCCTACAGTGTGGAAGCAGGCCATTCAGCCCGTGTGAGAGGTACCATTGAATTAGTCACTGTCACAAGTGATACTTCAGTACAGGTATCCCTCGCGATCCGAAAGCAAAGTGTTCCCAGGAAACCTTTCGTAAGCCGATAATGGCATAAAGCAAAGTTGCATGATTTATATGGGAAAATCTTCGCCGTTTTTCATCAAAGCAAAAATCCTCTTTGGATTCGCAAAAACAGGTTCTTTCGTGAAAGTGAACATTCAAAAAGCAAGAGATACCTGTAATTTCTAATTCAAATAATCTCTTGTTCGTTGTTTTCACAGCAAGGTCTATGGAGTCCAATTTAACCCAATTCCTTACTATTATTTCATAGAATCCTTATAGTGTGAAAGCAGGCCATTCAGTTCACACTGACCTTCTGAAGAGCATCCTACCCAGATCCACTCCCCTACCCTATCCCTGTAGCCCTGCATATCCCACGGTTAATCCATCCAGCCTGCACGTCTTTGGACTGTAGGAGGAAACCAAACCACCCAGAGGAAACCCACGCAGACACAAAGAGAATGTGCAAACTTCACACAGACAGTCACCTGAAGGTGGAATCGAACCTGGGTCTCTGGCGCTGTGAGACACCAGTGCTAACCACTGAGCCACCGTGCCACCCTGCAATGTCAGGCTATTAACTAAATCTAGTTCCTTACTCAATGCTAAATCTAACATTGATGTCCCTCTTGTTGGGTTGTTGGTGAAAACAAACCTGGGCAAAGTGAGAAAACCAATGAGCAGGACTGGGGCCCTTGGTTGTGGAGATGGAAGGAAAGAGATTATAATTCAGGTGAGTGAGCTGAGAGGCACTCACTGAACATAGAACATAGAACAGTACAGCACAGAACAGGCCCTTCAGCCCACGATGTTGTGCAGACCATTGATCCTCATGTAAGGTAAACCTAATGTATGAACCCTCAACTTTCTGTGACCATATGCATGTCCAGCAGTCTCTTAAATATCCCCAATGACCTCACTTCCACAACTGCTGCTGGCAACGCATTCCATGCTCTCACAACTCTCTGCGAAAAGAACCCGCCTCTGACATCCCCTCTATACTTTCCGCCAAACAGCTTAAAACTATGACCCCTCATGTTAACAATTTCTGCCCTGGGAAAATGTCTCTGGCTATCAACTCTATCTATCCCTTTCATTATCTTGTACACCTCAATTAGGTCCCCTCTCTTCCTCCTTTTTCCCAATGAAAAAAGTCCAAGCTCAGTCAACCTCTCTTCGTAAGATAAGCCCTCCATTCCAGGCAGCATCCTGGTAAACCTCCTCTGAACCCTCTCCAAAGCATCCACATCTTTCCTATAATAGGGCGACCAGAACTGGACGCAGTATTCCAAGTGCGGCCTAACCAAAGTTTTATAGAGCTGCAACAAGATCTCATGGCTCTTAAACTCAATCCCCCTATTAATGAAAGTCAAAACACCATATACTTTCTGAACAACCCTGTCCACCTGGGTGGCAATTTAAAGGGATCTATGTACCTGCACACCAAGATCCCACTGTTCCTCCACACTGCCAAGAATCCTGTCTTTAATCCTGTACTCAACTTTCAAGTTCGACCTTCCAAAATGCATCACTTCGCATTTATCCAGGTTGAACTCCATCTGCCACTTCTCAGCCCATCTCTGCATCCTGTCAATGTCACGCTGCAGCTTTCATCAGTCCTCTATACTGTCAACGACACCTCCAACCTTTGTGTCGTCTGCAAACTTGCTAACCCATCCTTCAATCTCCTCATCCAAGTCATTAATAAAAATTACAAAGAGTAGAGGCCCAAGAACAGAGCCCTGTGGAACACCACTCATCACTGACTTCCAGGCAGAATACTTTCCTTCCACTACCACTTGCTGTCTTCTGTCGACCAGCCAATTCTGTATCCAGACAGCTAAATTTCCCCATATCCCATTCTTCCTGACCTTCTGAACGAGCCTATCACGGGGAACCTTATCAAATGCCATCCACCGCTCAACCCTCATCAACTTGTCTAGTAACATCCTCAAAGAACTCAATAAGATTTGTGAGGCATGACCTGCCCCTCACAAAGCCGTGCTGACTTCATTTAATCAAGCCATACTCTTCCAGATGGTCATAAATCCTATCCCTCAGAATCCTTTCTAACACCTTGCAGACAGACGTGAGACTGACTTCAGAAAAGAACAGGAGCCTTGTTAGACAAACACAGAGGCAAAATATTGTGGATGCTGAAGATCTAACATAAAACCAGAAAATCCTAGAGCATCTCAGCTTGTCTGGCAACATCCGTGGACAGAGTAAAGTAATGAAAGTTGAGTCCAGGATGACTCTTCCTCAGAATGGAGGAGAGGCAGAAATGTTATGGGTTTTATTCTGTTGAAAAATAGGAGGAAGAGTGAGAGGAACTGATAGGAAACTTAGGGGTTGACAGAGATTAGAAATCAAAAGTTTCCAGAGCAAAATGCAAAGGCAAGGGCATTGTTGGAGAGAAGGGACAAACCAGAGACCTCCGGATAGGTGTTAATGGCGGAATATAGATCGGTTCTGACTGGAAGCAAAAATATTGAAACAGGTTGCAGACGCTGGTGGAAAAATAAGCAACATAGATGACAGAGCTCCTGGTCTGACATTGGTGAACTCAATGTTCAGTCTTGATGTTGTAAAGTGCCCAACTGGGAAGTGAATGCTGTTCCTCTGGCTTGCATTGGACTTCACTGGAGCACTCTGACAGACCTGGGTCAGAAATGTGGAAATGGGAGCCTTATACCTCCTTTCTGCAACCCCAAAAACACCTTCAAGGGGCAGTCATGATTTAGTTGCACCTGTCTGAGTCTAGTCCACTCTATTTGTAGGAGAAAGTGAGGTCTGCAGATGCTGGAGAGGAGAAAGTGAGGTCTGCAGATGCTGGAGTGAGGAGAAAGTGAGGTCTGCAGATGCTGGACCTCACTGAAGAAGGGCTTATGCCCAAAACGTCGATTCTCCTGTTCCCTGGATGCTGCCTGACCTGCTGCGCTGTTCCAGCAACACATTTTCCACTCTATTTGTAGCTCACTATATGGTTTCTTCCGCAGTGGAGAGACTGAACGTAGATGGTATGATCATTTTGCGGAACACCTCCATACAGTCCACTAGCATGGCTCCAGCAACTTGCCATTTTAGTTGAACCTCTAAACATAAATAGACCATTCAGTTCCTCAAGTCTGTTCCAGGAGTTAACAAGATCATGGCTGATATGTTTGTGTTCTGAATTCCTATTCCCCTCTATCCCTGATGACCTTCGATTCCACCACCTAACAACAATCTATCCATCTCTGTCTTAAAAATATTCAATGGCCCTGTCTCCACTGCCTTCTGAGGCAGAATTTCACAGTCTCAGAGAGAAATGAAAATCTCCGAAACTCTGACCTAAAAGGGTGACCCTTAATTTTAAAATAGTGCCTGCTAGTCCTGGACTGACCCACAAGAGGCAACATCCTTTCCAAAGAGATTAAGAAGGATAAGGTGGGGGTGATTATGGTGACATTGTGACAGGATGCCATTTGTGACATTTATTAGATCAATTCTAGTATTTTGGTAAGAATGAAAATTTGATTGGAGAGGTTCAAATGCAGATATGGGAGACAACATTTGCAAGGATTTGGAGAGGAAACTGAATTTGCAGGAATTAAAGGTTGCTTTAAAAGTAGTCCCAAGGTTAAGAATTGAATGAGTCAGTCTAACACAGGGGCAAGGATGGAAGCAGTGTCAAGGATGTACTGAGTGTGGTCACAGTTGATAATAAACCTATTCACTATCATGGTCAGTGAACAAAGTTAAAAATCACACAACACCAGGTTATAGTCCAACAGGTTTAATTGGAAGTACTAGTTTTCGGAGCACTGCTCCTTCATCAGGTAGCTGTGGGCAGGTTTGCATCATATTCAGTGAAGGAGTAGGTAGTTATTATGAATCTTTCAATACAATAATTTATTCACATTTCATCCAGTCAGCTCTTGGCTAAACCCAATCTATGTTGATTTACTGGAAAATTGGAGAATTGCAGAGGAGTCACAGACTGCTGGAACACCATGGGCACATTTCCATTGGAAACCATACCATCATTAGATAGATAATGCTTCACTATGAACCAAATAGTCTTTCATTGCTGCCCCACAGCATTTAAAAAATGCTTTTGTGGTATTGCTAAATGATATGCAGTGCTAAGACTTCAACTGGGATTTCTCAAAATACACTGAAAAAGCAAGCTCTTCAAATGTGATGATGGTGTGCTGGACTGGTGCCTAAACTGTCTCTTGACAGGAAACTCTAATGAGCCAACTGAGTAAATAAGAATGCACTTACAAGATCTGCAACCCAAGTGAACCGTAATAACGAGTTCATATTATGTGAATACTCTGTGGGCTGATGAAAGGCCACAGAGAAATATTTTGCAGAGTCCGTTGTTCAATGATCAAAATGATTGAATCCTGACATTGCCCTTAGCTGGTCCCTTTAAAAGTTATTGGATTAACCTGGAAACATGCTCCTTTATTTGAGTTTCTCTTCTCTTAAATTACTTTGAGGATTCTGGGTTGCGAGATAAGGTGGAGAACCTGATAGTGATTTTCCTCGAAACTTCTGCTACACAGTAACTTCACTGGAAGGAGAGTTTAATCTAGTAAAAGATATTCACCCCATAATAAAGAAATCCCACATGCTTACTAATCAATGGAAACATATTCTATTATTTCAACAAACACAGATATCACCTGTGACAAAAATACCCACTTTAGACCCCTCAAAACACACAATGTCATTAAAGATTTCAGTTACAACATTTAAAAGCATCTGGATGAATAGGAAGATTTAGAGGGATATGGGCAAAATGCTGGCAAAGGGGACTAGATAAATTTAGGATATCAGGTCGGCCTGGATGAGTTGGACTGAAGGGTCTGTTTCTATGTTGTACAACACCATGACTCTATTTAATTGATACTATTGTTTTAGATTTTCTTGATCAAAGTAATTTGCAAAGGTCTGTTCATTTTTCCACAAAGCAATGGAAAAGATTATGTGGAGGCTAAAAGAGCGGGAAACTGGCAGGTAGGATGATTGAAGCTGAAAGTTTGATTTCCCAATTGCGGGTTGAGGTGCATCAAATAAATCAGGGCGATGTTGGTGGAGCATCGAGACTCATATCAGCCTACGGCCACTTCTCACTTGTGGGAAAATTGTATGCCATGAACATAAAACATTTTAAAATCGCTGGATGTACGTTTGCTCACTGAGCAGGAAGGTTCATTTCCAAACATTTCTTCATCCTACTAGGTAACTTCTTCAGTGGGCCTCCGGGCGAAGCACTGCTCCTGATTCCTGCTTTCTATTTATATGTTTGAGTTTCTTTGGGTTAGTGATGTCATTTCCTGTGGTGATGCCATTTCCTGTGGCAATGTCATTTCCTGTTCTTTTTCTCAGGGGGTGGTAGATTTACCCCCTGCCCGAGAAAAAGAACATGAAATAACATCACCACAGGAAATGACATCACCAACCCAAAGAAACCCAAACATATAAATAGAAAGCAGGAATCAGGAGCAGTGCTTCACCCGGAGTCCAATGAAGATGTTACCTAGTAGGATGATGAAACTTTTGGAAATTAACCTTCCAGCTCAGTGAGCAAACCTACATCCAGAACCTCAACCTGAGCTACAAATCTTCTCAAAACTTGCTATTTTAAAATCACATCCAACAAGTTAAAATCACTGGTGTTACTGGATGGCATTGTGTGAGGTGGTGTGCAAAACTCAACTTTGTGTGAGTGTCTGAGGTCACTCTTGTTAAACTTTTCTTGTTAAACTCTGAGGCAGAAGGAAGGGAGAAGGCAGCTTGCATTGAGGCTTGAGCCCAGTAAGGATGAGCCAGTGGTGGGGGAAGGGGTGGAGTAGAGTTGACATAAGGTGGAAGATGGATTCTTCGATAGACAGAGGATGGGGCTGATGACATGGAAAAGATGAAAAGGGGAAGACCTGGGTATGGTGGGATTAGAAGAACAGTCAAAGCAAAAATAACACAATAATTTAGGCACAGTGTTATTCCTGACATTATTTGTGTTTCCATCTCAGTGTTCTAGCTGTCAAAATCTTCACAGTGCTTTGAGTTCACATCCAGCATTTCAATTATCCCCACTGAGAGTCATTTCGGATGGTGTCCTTTACAACAGCGAGGGGCAGCTGTGCCTTCACAGTCAGACATGTCCCTCCCACAGAATGGCAAGGATAAGATCAAGCACAACCATGAACATTCAATGAAGGATGAATGTAAAAAACACATCAGCATTCCCTCCTGAGACAGAAATGCCATCAACTCCCTTGTAACCATCAATGCAAGTCAACTGAGAGGTGTGTCGCTACATTGAGCTAATGTCAACAAATAACACCGAAGCAATCATGAATAAAACAAAACCCAACATGAGTGAAATATTTATGACTGAAATAGAAATTTGAAAAATACCTGTGCTGCATACAACAATGAAATTTTTGCCACTGTTGGTGTTTGACTCATGGATTCTACCAGAGGGTTATGTAGTAGCAGGGGTTAGCTCTGACTGAGTGATGTGCTACTGAAAAACAGCAGACATCATCACAGGAAGTAATGCAATGTCATATGATCTTGCTGCCTTTTGCAACACAAAGCTACAGTGAAATGTTTCTTAAATGAAGTGAACATTTACCTTTCCTCACTGCAAATATTCAATAGCAGCACAATGAAACCAAGACTAGTGCAGAGCAGCAGCAAAGAAAGAACAATGTGGATGAGTCGCTCTCAATATTAAAAGATTTCAAACCAGTTAATTTCCAGATACTGTCTGGGGACATGGGTTTGAATCCCTGCCAAATGCTGGTGAGGCAGACTTTCAAACAGCATCTCCTTCATTGACTTGACTTCCTCCACAAGAACCTCCAAAGTGGCATCAGAAAACCTTCATCAGTCACTGATGGAGTGTGCAAAGTCTTGGAATGCAACCTGTCTTCAGAGAATGCAATCTTGTTTTAAATGGTGAATTCCTTCTTCTAGAACCTGGTGAAAATTATTCAGGCAAAACAGGTGTACTGCCTGTATTTGATGTGATTAGATCATTAGTCAGATTAAAGTGGTCTCAAGATCACTGTGCTGCACATTGGCAATGCCATTGAGGTTTCCTGCTCCATCTTACCACCCATTTCATAGTTCGCATTGAGATCAGGGTTTTTATATGGCTACTTATTTTACTAATCTTAACCAATTTACAGTCTCTCTCTTGCAGTACATGTCTACATAAGGATGTGATTTTGCAAATTCACATAAATTGTTAAACCTCACAAGATGATGTGACATTGCACTGTCAAAGTATGCATCCCTCTTGCGCCTGGCTGATTTGCACGAAGATTAGAAACCCTAGCTTCATCCAGCAATATAAGTCAATTTTGGAATTGTTGTTGATCAGATTAATGGAGAAATCATTCATAAATTTGTGTGATATTCCTCCTTTATTACTTAGCATTTGTGTTAACCTATGTAAAATTCATTGATTAGTATATGTATTAATGTAACAAATCTGACACACAATGAATATTCATTTTCTATAACTGTTAGCTGTAATTTCAAACTAACTATGTGCCTACCTGACTTCCCAATGCAATCAATGTTGCACATGATGAAGATGCAGAAACACAGAATTGCTACAATGAAGAATGAGGCCATTTGGCCCATTGTGCAAGCCCTGGTTCCACTGCATAGCACCAGTTTCCTGCATATTCCCCATTAACCTGCACACCATTTCTATCCAAAATAATCATCCAGGTCCTCTTGATTGCCTCAATTGAATCTGCCTTCACCACATTTCCAGGCACCAATATCCCAACCACTCACTTTGTTATTTTTTTTCCTCTCTCTTGCCTCTTTTGCACAACACTTTAGATCTATGCCCTCTCATTGCTTTTTGTCTTTCATGAGTAGGAACAGCACCTTCCTATTTACTCTATCCAGCCCACACAAGGATTTTGAAAACAAATCTATCAAATTCCTTCTCAGCCTTCTTCTCTATAAGAAGAACAATCCCAAACTCTCTGAGCTAACCTCACAACCTCCAGCAATCCTTTTTTTAAAATCACTTCTGCACTGGCTTCAATGCACTCACATCTTTCCTGTAATGTGGTGTGCATGATGCTGTGCAATGAAAATTAGTGGATTTCTAAATTTAGTCAAACTATAGAGCTTAAGCTGTTTTAAACATTTATAGCCTTAATGCAAATTCACAACCACAGGGGTAGGTTTCTTAAAATTTGCAGGTAAATAGAAAATCCTTTATAATACTTGTCATAAACATCATTATCTCCAACAGGCTCTTTAAGTATATTTTAGTAATGCAGTCATTGATTTAAGTCTGAGGCAGGAAACGTGCCATTCCATATGCTTTGTTTTTGTTGCTGGCATAAAATCAAGTAATAGTTATATTGCTTAAACTTACGTAAACCAATAACTACAGGTTTGTTCAACTTGTTTCATACTTTTCTGTTTTCCTCAGGCATTGACACGATTGTGAACTGTACCATCAGGAAGCAACAGATAATTTAACCAAATTATTCAAATAGGTTAAACTTGCTAACCTCTCAAAAACATTTTGTTGTCTAAAATTGCCAAATGTCTGATGGGGTTCGTGGAACAAAGTTTTGTATGAATTCCTGGAAATCCCTGCATCAGCGATTCTTGTGAATTAACAAGAGCTAATTTTAATAAAGTGACTGACAGAAGACTGATTTAATTTGATATGAATCCTATCCTGAACTGTTTTATTCCGACTTGTTATGAGCTGTAGTGAAAGAGACGGAGAGGTCACTTAATGGAGAATGGTTGCATGGAACTTCAGAGATTAATTGCTTTTGAACCCAAAGATTTTAGTCTCAAAATCACATAAAGGGAAAAAAAAATCATAAAAACTGATAAACTTCAATAGAAATTTGGCAGAGTGTGCAAAAGGACAGGCTGCTGTATAAGAACGATTAGACAAATGCTTTAGAAGAATTCCAGACATTTAGATATTTTATAAACAGTTAAGAATCTGAGCATGGGAATACTGTGATTTTGAGAGTTTGACTGGGCTTGGTTGAGTAGTTGGTAAATTCTGTTTTATATAACTGGGCCATTCATCAGGTGCAACACTGATTGCATTGGGAAGTCAGATAAGCAAATATCGAACTAATTAGTTTGAAATTATGGGCTAACAATTATTGAGGATGAATATTCACTGCATGCAACTGGTGTAGCATGGTGGCTCAGTGGTTAGCTCTGCTGCCTCACAGGGCTGGGGTCCTGGATTCGATTCCAGCCTCGGGCAACTGTCTGTGTGGAGTTTGCACATTCTCCCTGTGTCTGTGCAGGTTCTGTCCGGGTGCTCTGGTTTCCTCCCACAGTCCAAGGTTGTGCAGGTCAGGTGGATTAGCCATGCGAAATTATCCATTGTGTCCAGGGATGTGTAGGTTAGGTAGATTATCAATGAGATATGCAGGGATATGGTAGGGGAGTGGATCTGAGTGGGATGCCCTTCAGAGGTTCAGTGTGGACTCAATGGGCTGAATGGCCTACTTCCACACTGTAGGGATTCTATGAAATGGTAGGGAGCAATACTTGGGTTAAATTGGACTCTGCAGACTTTGCTGTGAAAACAGCAAACAAGAGATTCCTTGAATTAGAAATTATTGAAGTATTACTTGTGGCAATACCTCCCACAAAGCGAGAGAGTATTACATGGAGGTCATGCTTCTACTCAGCCTGTAACGCTAATGCTGTTGCACTTTGATACCACAGCTTAAACATTAGCATGTGCCAAGTCACATTTAAACAGAATGAAATATAACCATTGTGAACAATAAGCCTTATCACTGCAGCAAAGAATAAAGAACAGCACAGCGAGAAACAGGCTCTTCAGCTCACCAAGACTCTGGTGATACACGATTTCTAAACTTGAGATCTTTTGTTTTTCCTTCGCCCATATCCATCCATTCCCTGCCTATTCACAAACCCATCAAGATGCCTCTTCTATGTTGCTGTTGTATCTGCCTCAACCATTTCCTCTGGCAGTACTTTCCAGGCACTCTTTGTAAAAATGCTTGCCTCTAACATCTCCTTGAAACTTTCCCCCTTTTACCTTAAGCTCATGTTCCCTAGTCATTGGCAGTTCTACCCTGGGAAAAAAAAGACTTCAATGATCCACTCTATCCATGTGTCCCATAATTTTGTAAACTTGGATCAGGTTTACCGCTCATTCTTTGACATTCAAGTGAAAACAAACCAAGTTTGTCCAAACACTCCTCATAATTAATACCCTCCAAATCAGGCAATATCCTGATTTTGTAAACTATTTCTGTATCTTTTCCAAAGCCTCCACATCCTTCTGGTAGTGTGGCAACCAGAACTGCATGCAATATTCCAAAGATAGTCTAACGAAAGTGCTGTAACCATTTTAATACTCTTTGGCCTGACTGATGAAGGCAAACATGCCATATGCCTTCTTGACCACTTTATCCACTTGTGTTGTCACTTTCACACAACCGTGGACTTGTACGCCTGGATCCCTGTGTTTGTTGATGTTACTAAGGGCTCTGCCATTTACTGTATATATCCCTCCTGTATTAGACCTGCTAACATGCATCACCACACATTTACCTGGTTTAAACTCTATCTGCCATTCTCCATCCAAGTCTCTAGTTTATCTACATGTTGATATTACTCTGGCAATCCTCCTCACTATTCAAAGCTCCCCAAATGTTGTATCATCCACAAACTTACTAATCAGGCCACCTACCCTATCCTCCAAATCATTCATATATATTATAAATATATATATGCCTCAGTAAATCAACATATTTCTCTTGAAACTCGCTGACCACCATGTCCTTCTCCATTGTGAATACTGATACAAAGTATTCATTAAGGACCTCACCCAATTTCTCAGGAACCCTGCTTAAATTCCCTCCTTTATTCTTGACAGGACCTACACTTTCCCTAGTCAACCTCTTGCTCCTTATATATGGATAAAACACTTTGAAGTTTTCCTTATCCTATTTGCCAATCCCTTCCCAATTCCTTAGCTGTGTTCTTTCCTGCTATCATTGTATTCTTCAAGATCTCTGTCTTCAGGTTCCTAAACCTTGCATGTGCCTCCTTTTTCTTTCTGTCTGAGGTCTCAATTTCTCTTGTTATCCCAGCTTCCCAATCTTGCCATCCTTATCTTTCATCTTCACACAAACATGCTGGCCCTGAACACTAACCATTTACCTGCATATCCACCAATATCATTTATTGTATTCGTTGCTCCCGATGCGGTCTCCTCTACATTGGGGAGACGGGACGCCTCCTAGCAGAGCGCTTTAGGGAACATCTCTGGGACACCCACACCAATCAACCACACCGCCCCATGGCCCAACATTTCAACTTCCCCTCCCACTCTGCCAAGGACATGGAGGTCCTGGGCCTCCTTCACTGCCGCTCCCTCACCACCAGACGCCTGGAGGAAGAACGCCTCATCTTCCACCTCAGAACACTTCGACTCCAGGGCATCAATGTGGACTTCAACAGTTTCCTCATTTCTCCTTCCCCCACCTCACCCCAGTTCCAAACTTCCAGCTCAGCACTGTCACCATGACTTGTCCTACCTGCCTATCTTCTTTTCCACCTATCCACTCCACCCTCCTCCATGACCTATTACCTTCATCCCCTCCCCCACTCACCTATTGTACTCTATGCTACTTTCTCCCCACCCCCACCCTCCTCTCATTTATCTCTCCACCCTTCAGGCTCTCTGCCTGGGTTCCTGATGAAGGGCTTTTGCCCGAAACGTCAATTTTACTGCTCCTCGGATGCTGCCTGAACTGCTGTGCTCTTCCAGCACCACTAATCCAGAATCTGGTTTCCAGCATCTGCAGTCATTGTTTTTACCTAGTTGACACTAACCACTTAGCCTTTGAAAGATTCCCAAATGCCAGATGCTTTTCATTATTTATATAAATAATTTGGATGTTTCATAGCATTGCTACCTGACGAGGGATGAGGGCTCCAAAAGCTTGTACTTCCAAATAAACCTGTTGGACTCTAACCTGGTGTTGTGTGATTTTTAACTTTGTCCACCCCAGTCCACCACCGGCACCTCCACATCATAGGAGGTAAAGCTAGTGAGTTTGCAGAAGACACCACAATTGAAGGTGTACTGGACAGCAAAGAAAGTTACTTTAGAGTACGTTGGGATAGGCCAATGGGTCAAGGAGTTTCATTTCAAGGAGGCCAATGGGCCAAGGAGGTGCTGCAATTTGGAAAGGCAAATCAATTCAGGACTTATACATATAATGGTAAGGTCCTGGGGAATGTTACTGAACAAGGAGATCTTGGAGTGCAAGTTCATAGCTCCTTGAAAGTGGAGTCACAGGTAGGTAGGATAGTGAAGAAGACGTTTGGTATGCTTTCTTTTATTGGCCAGAGTATTTAGTACAGGAGTTGGGAGGTTATGTTGTAGATGCATAGGACATTGGTTAGGCCACTGTATGGAATATTGTGTGCAATTCTGGCCTCCCTCCTATTGGAAGGATATTGTGAAAGTTGGAAGGGTCAGAAAAGATTTACAAGGATGTTGCCAGGGTTGGAGGATTTGAGCTATAGGGAGAGGTTGAATAAGCTGGGGCTGTTTTCTCTGGAGCATCGGAGGCTGAGGGGTGACTTTATAGAGGTTTATAAAATCATGAGGGGCATGGGTAGAGTAAATAGACAAGGTCTTTTCCTTGGGGTGTGGTAGTCCAGAACTAGAGGGCATGGATTCAAGGTGAGAGGGGAAAGATATAAAAGGGACCCAAGGGGCAACTTTTTGACGTTGAGGGTGATGCGTGTATGGAATGAGCTGCCAGAGGAAGTGGTGGAGACTGGTACAATAACAACATTTAAAAGGCATTTGGGTGGGCATATGAATAGGAAGGGTTTGGAGGGATATGGGCCGGGTGCTGGCAGGTGGGACTAGATTGGGTTGGGAATCTGGTCGGCATGGACGGGTTGGACCGAAGGGTCTGTTTCCATACTGTACATCTCTATGGCTCTGTATACACATACAGAGAGATGCATAATCACAGAAAAATGAACTGCTATCACAGCCACACGATTATGAAATAAAGGAACTTCATTTCTGTAAATCAGTTTGCAGACACTCCGATCAGCGCCCTGGGTCACCCGCTGGGTGTATTCACTGACAGATTTTGTCTGCCCACGCGATTAACAAAATCCCCATCCTGCTTGACCCGGAGGCTTTATGGGGTTTTTTTTTTCGGAATGAAAAGCGAATGTGTACTTTATTGATGTTCATTCGTTCGAAAGAAACAGGTTTGTCGAGCGAGTTGAGCTCAGAGTTGCTTTTGAGTTCGCTGCCTGTGTCGCTTCCCCGGCAAAGCCAAACGTAACCTCCTTCTGAAACTCGGCAGGAGAATTGCTTCGAATGATCTCATTTTGAGAACGATCGAAATCCGGGAGATACTTGCATTACACATATTCTCCATATGGTTGCTGTTTGGGGTAGGGTGCAAATTGGGAACGCGTGCACAAATCCAACATTTTCAGTCCCTTTGTATCATTCCAGTCTCCCCGAGATTGAAAACGGTGTAATGTTGGAATGTTAGATTAACAGTGGGGGATACAATACATGATTCATTCACACATTGAACCTTACAGACTATATGAAGACCACCCGCATCTATGTGCTTGCTTAAGTAAACATGTTAAATATTGAGGAGGAAAATTTTAGATTTAATATATGGCTATTAGCCTGCGGTTTGGGGTCATTTTTCAAAGAGACAGGGGTCACTGTGTCTCTGGATTTCAGTATTCTGACCTGCCTTGCTGCAGTTTCAGGAAACAATTTCAACGTGGGAAAACTGCCCCAGTGGCAGGTTTAGCCTTTGTGAAAAAAAACTTTAAAAAAATACAAAGCATCAAGCAATGTTCTAGACAAAAGCAGTCTGCTGTCTCTAGGAAGTCTGCCTTCATTTGCTGGGGATCCCTCTACATTCCACATCATTCCGCTGTGGTCAGCTTCGAGTCCTGGGAGTTGCTCTGAAAACATGCAGCGAAAAAAAAACGAAGGTTCAGGGTAAGATGTTTCTAATTTAGAGAATAAACACGCGCAGTTAACGCACACAAATTTGCCGTTGTTCACGACGCCAACCCATCTAATTAAAAACAGTGCGAATTGGAGAGGGTAAAATGCCTGGCTATCTCCGTTTTACAATTTACAAACCACTGGGTACCGATTCCCAACCATCTTTGGACTTCGACCGTTCACAACTCTCCAAGAGCACATTGACAGGTCTTCGCTTTTTATTTTGCGGCAACTCCATGAAACTATCAGTTAGCCGCGCGTTAGGCAACTTCGGATTTGATGGATGCTTTATATGTGCCATTAAAAGTCACACTCAGTGTAATCCTTTCAAATGTTCACATCATTGCAACTTTAAATATCATTATTTGCGTTTGCTAACTACTTTTTTAAAATATCGTGTTTCCAACAGAGGTGTGTGTGGGGTTTTTCCCGGCGTGGACTGGAGTCAAATGAAACTATCAGCCTGTTCCTGACAACCACGCTCTCGCTTTTCCAGTTTTTCTCCCCCCCCCCCCCCCCTGGTTTGTTGCAGTGTAATCTCTGGGAGACTCTGGATGGTTTAGCAGCACAATTGTGCCGTTGCGGTCGAGATGGATAAACCAAATGTTAAAACACAGCACATGACCCAAACCACTGAGCTCCCTGAGGGGGGGATTGTTGGTCACAGACAGACAGCGCTCGCTCAAACCCTCCCAGTTGCGGTTACTGGAAGCGACCGAAATCTGTCAGAATTTAATTCGGAATTGTTCCAGTTTCGAACAATGACCTTTGATGTTCGTACAGGTTAAGAACAAAAAATAAATCTGTGGCAAAACTGAGAACAAACTGGACCGTTTTTATTGTAGCACTATTTCTATGTATCTGTCATGTATTCTCGCAGTTTGACGCGTGTGAGATGGAACAATATTTAGCTATAATTTGGAGGTGCCGGTGTTGGACTGGGGTGGACAAAGTTAAAAATCACACAACACCAGGTTACAGTCCAACAGGTTTAATTGGAAGCACAATATTTAGCTGATTGTTTGGAAAAGTGCCCTAACTTTTCCGGCGTCCGTTTTTGGTGCCAGTGAGAAATTCTACTCTTTGGCAGTCAGTTCAAATGTGCTGTTTCTGAAGTAACTGCCCGGTTTTCCACACATATGTTAGAAATTGTAAAATCCGCCCCTTCTTAGGTCACACTTTTTTGAAAAGAACAATGTTTTAATCTCAACGAGATCGCGTGGTAAGCAACAGTTGGTGAACTCAATTCCGATTGGTATATCGAATGTATATTTTTCGGGTTTCCCTATGAATAAACCATATTATTTCAATGGTTAGTGAAATGATTGTATTATATTCGATAGTTCTGCTGAAGAAGGTAACTGTTTAACAGCGAACGGTCCAGTAAAATACTGCCTATTATATATATTGCTCAGTCCGCAGGTATGCCATGGACGTCTGTAAGGCTGTGAAATAATCCTGGAGCTCTACAAACCAGCATTGAACGTTATTCCAGTCCGAGTTACTAGTGATATTTCTAAAATTATGTAGAGATAATATCTCTGTAAAATACCTAGGAACACACGGAAATCTGCAGGACCAGTAGCTAAATGTTTCAGCATCCTTAAAATGCATTAGAAACAAAACGGATAATCTAATTGCGATACACCAGCAGCTTGGATGACACGTTGTTAGCAACCGATGTGACAGTGTCTTAGTTTTATCATGGAATAAATGTGCCTTTTTAAAACATTGATACACAGTGTCCAATGATTTGCAAGGTAATTTTCGTCACTATACACTTTCAAGTAATTTAACCCATAGTTTGTTTCTCTCCGATAACACACTGCTGTACTTAGTGGGAATGAATCAATTCGTTTGTGTGGGATGGTTATAATTTACAGAAAACAACTTTTGCTGCTTCGTTTACTATTCCTTTCCTTTAAAGTAAGTTAGAGTGCTCCTAATTTACTCATGATCAAAAGCAAACTTGTAGGAAATACTGTTTTAATTATAATCAGGAATATGTCTTGTTGAAAATAAATGGAGTAACTAAAGTATTTATTAGCAGCATTGATCCAATATTTGTTTGGTTATTACAGGTCTTTACAGTTAGAAAATAAACTGATGGTATTATCTAGTTTCTAATGATAATACCACCAGGTGTTCCTATTGAACTCTACATTTATCCTACTTGTACTACATTACAATTATCCTATGGAATTGGACTTGCAGCCTGGATCATTGACTTCTCAATCAACCTATGATGGAAATGTTTCACATTTTTGTGTTTAGGTTAAACTATGTGCAGAAATAATACACATTTTATTTGATTATAATTTCAATGCAACCAAATTTATCAGCATAAAACACTAGTCATGAATATGTTGCTAGCTGGTGGGATTAAACTCTATAATTCTGAAAATGGCTTGTGGTGCCTCTCGGGCCTTTATCCAGAAATGGTAGAGTGGAGACATTGGGGAGGCGGGGAATGTCTGCAAATAAAAACCTGTAGAAACTTGCTTGTTTGAATACTGCACTCTGGGAGGAGAAAGGTCATTTGCAACCTGAAGATTCACAGAACTCAAAGGTTTAGCAGCAAATATAATGCTCTGTCATCATTTACTCCTTCTCTCCCCACCATCACTATCTACAAATAAACAAAACAACTGTGGGATATCTGCTAAACAGCGGGGATACAGCACAGGCTGAGTCTAGGTCACAAATACTTATGGTAAACCTACTGAATTGAAGATTGATATAAGATGCTAGGATTTTAAGCTGAAGAAGAGTCATAGTGACATTGAAATGCTAACCCTTTTCTCTCTCCACAGTTGCTGCCAGACCAGCTGAGTTTCTCCAGCAATCTCTGTGTTCGCTTCTGATCTAAAAACCCTCATGCATCTTTACTGTGTTGAAACAAAGACCCGTTACAATGTCCTCAACATTTTCTCTACCAGAACCACAAAATCCAGCATATTCATATGATTCACTGGACATTATACCATTTCCTGTTATAATCTGAAAAAAGTTCGTCAACATTGAACTGCTAATCAATCTCCTTCCTTTCTATAGTTCACAGTGCTTTAAGAATGCACATGTGATAACTAGCACCACCAGTTACGAGCCCAACTAAACATCGACTGTGCCCTTATGATTGTTGAATACTTTCTTAATGCAGCTTATTTTTACCTATGTTAAAGGTACATGCCCCAGAGAATACCTAATAATGCATCTGTCCCTGCTACCTTTGAAAATACTTTGTTTACAGAAACAGTTGAAGTTATTTACTTATTTCTCTTAGATGATACATTTGAAAATGAAAAGCTTTACTCTTCTGAAATCTTTTGAAGATTAAGTTTATTAACCAATACCTTTGTGTACTTACAGTTAATGATCCATCCCCCTATGTTTATTATACTAGCCACAAAAGTTATACATGTTATACTTTAATCACCCAGGGTGGGTATGTCACTAGTCATGTATGGAATTTCTTTCACAAGCACTTGGCATTGATAAAACTCAAACATCAAAAACAGTAAAGATGCTATGCTTTCTCCTGTACCATTGCATTATATAGGAAAGCTCATTTAAGCATTCTCTGACATTCCTGATCCTGGCCTCTCCTTCCTCCCAAAACTCATTGTGCCCTCCCTGTTTATGGTCTCAGCTGATGCCAAACACCAGTGTCCTGTACCTTCCCTCTTAGCAAGCCAGCAAAGTTGCTGAAGCTTCTGGCACTGGCTTCTTCCCTCAGTGCGCTGTCATGTTTCATTCTCCTGAAGCAATGTGTTGCCTGTTGGTCACTTCTTTTCTTTACTGTTAAAACCCATTGCCCAACATTGATAGCAACATCTCAGTAGACTTCTGACACTGTTGTGATATAGAGGTGCTGATGTTGGACTGGGGTGGACTTCTCCTGACGAAGGAGCAGTACTCTGAAAGCTTGTGATTTCAAGTAAACCTGTTGGACTATAACCTGGTGTCATGCAACACTAACATTGTTTATTAGAGTATATAGTCATTGACTGTTAAAAAATATCTTTGTGTATCACCTTGACAGCTCTGAAACGATTACACCCCTTCATTCCATTCCTCTTCAAGGTTCCCCTTTCAGCAAGAAAATGTACAAAGACACTATTACAAACATGCACTTCATGTCAAGTTATGTTGTGCCACATTATTACCTTTCACATATTCACACACAATACCACTCAAAACGTAATAAAATTATCTCAAGGTCTAAACAGACAAATACTTTCACCAATTTTATAAGCATTTACACTCAGCTTGGATTTTAATATTTTTACTCTGCTGTTGTCATCAAGGAATACTCAAGAATTTTGTTCTATGCGCGCGATTAGTACAGTTCCTGCCCAATGTCAGAAGGTTTCTACAAGTCTAAAGTGGGAAGGTTTGATCAGAAGAGAGCTGTTAAGAGATGCTTATTGACTTAATTTCTCAGTAACATTCCCCAATTGGCAATTTGTAGGAGATACCCTCAGCAAACTGCATCCATCCTCCACTCCAACCCAAAGATTGCAAGTTAGGTGGATCGGTGATGGGAAATGTAGGGATACAAGGGTGGGATCAGTCTGAGCAGGATGCTACTCAGAGGATCAGTGTGGACTTAATGGGCCAAATGGCCTGCTTCCATCCTGCTTCCTATGTTTCTATGATAAACCTCACCTCCTCCCCAATCCATCTCAGTAGTCATGGCTTACTGTAGAGTGTCAGGACACAGCAGCTACAATGCATAGGCGTTGAATCCTTGTATACCTGGGCCAGTTGAACAGATGAGATGTGAGGGAAAGTACCTTGTTACACTGAGTCTGCCTGACCTCATAGGTTATAAAGTGGCAATCAGTGGGCACAACATAGGCCTAACGATTCCCTGTTAAAGACATCGCTGACCTGAATTGTTTGAAAAATGTTGATTTGTAGATGAGCTGTGAACTGATCAGCATTGTTTAACTTTGACACTTATGATGAGCTTACATTCCACCACAACTATACCCCCCCATCCCCCCATTTGAAAGAAACAGAACCTTGTTCCTCCTACTTTGGAATCAGTGTTTTTCCGACTTGGTTAATTTTCGTCGCAATATAGTGAGGTACCAACTTTGTGTTTCAGTGAGTGACTAGTAGGCTGTGACCCATGATTTAGCCCCCATTGTTTAATGCCTCTTTTCCATTAGATCCCAGTGACCCCTCTGACTCTTCACATTCCCCAAAGAACAAAGAGAAATACAGCACAGAACAGGCCCTTTGGACAACCAAGACTGCACTAACACATGATGTCTTTCTAAACTAAGAACTTCTTGCCTCTATGCAGTCCGTATCCCTCTATTCCCTGCTTATTAATGTGTTTGCCAAGATGTCTCTTAAATGCTGCTATTGTATCTGCTTCTAACACCTCCCCGGCAGCGCATTCCAGGCACTCATCAACCCCTGTGCAAGCGACTTGTCTCTTAAATCTCCTTTAAATGTCCCACCCTTTACCTTAAACCTTTGTCCCATAGAAATTGACGTTCCTACCCTGTGGTAAAAAGCCCTCCAACTATCCACCCTATCCAAGGCTCTTATAATTTTGCAAACTTCTATCTGTTTGCCCCTCAGCCTCCGAAGTTCAAGTGAAAACAAACGAAGTTTGTCCAATCTCTTCTCTTAACTCATACTGTCCAAACCAGGCAACATTTGAGTAAATCATTTCTGTACCCTTTCCAAAGCCTTTACATCCTTTCGGGTAGTGTGACGACCATAACTGGACACAATATTCCATCAGTTGAGACTCTCCACATAATAAATAATGTGAACATTTTAATCCTAGAGCTCATGGACTTTGGGGTTCCAATGCCTTTACTTGTCCTGCACCCCTCCACATATTGAGGCGAGAGTGACTATGACTTGCCTGAACTTTCCACTTGAAACTTTGCAGTCCCAGCTGGGACAGTTCCAGCTCCCACCCTACTATCACCAATTGCCACTTATCACTGCAGCCATTCCCTTCATAACCAAATACAATGAGGCCAAGCTGGAGCTGCCTGAGGCCCTGATGACACCATGGTCTGAGCTGCAAAAAGTGTGACCTACTCTACCTCCTCCCCTATTTCACCTCACCCCATCCCTGAGTGACCAACCTGCAAGCTCTGGACTGTTTTTACTTTACTGGTCTTGGCTC
Organism: Chiloscyllium plagiosum; assembly: GCF_037043375.1. Lineage (NCBI taxonomy): Eukaryota > Metazoa > Chordata > Chondrichthyes > Orectolobiformes > Hemiscylliidae > Chiloscyllium > Chiloscyllium plagiosum. Next base: position 11,769,274 of record NW_028270142.1, read on the forward strand.
AATCTCTAGATAGCAATAGCACTGATCCCAGTACATGCATAAAACCAACCACCTGAGTGACTATGGACTGTTCTTGGCTTATCTGTGCCATTGATTGTGGTGATGGCCCCTGGTTGACTGGATCCAGCCTAGCCACACTAAACACTCCTTCCCTCTGACTCTCACACAGTGCTATTCTCTTCAGTGCTTGTACTGTGTATTTATTTATTCATTTGTAGGATGTGGGCATCACTGGCTGGGTCAGCATTTATTGTCCATCCCTAGTAGTCCTTGAGAAGATGGTAGTGAACTGCCTTCTTGAACGGCTGCAGTCCACCTGCTGTAGGTTGATCTACAATGCATTTAGGGAGATAATTCCAGGATTTTGACCCAGCGACAGTGAAGGAATGGCAATATATTTACAAGTCAGGATGGAGAGTGCCTTGGAAGGGAGCTTGAAGGTGGTGGTGTTCCCATGTATCGGCTAACATAAGCCTCTGGCATGTGCAGCATCTCTGACAATGATACAGCACTATTATGTACAGTGACATCGTCCCTCTCAGCATTTTCACATGTACTCTTTCCTGCTTCTCACTGCCACATGCTTCCTGTTTCTCCTGCTGTGCTAAATCACTTGATATAAGCCACAAACTGACTGGTTTATCCTCTGTACTAAAGTGCAAATTCTAAGGTAAAAAGTCCTGGTTGACCTTACTTCCAAGTGCTATGTCTAAGCCAACTAATGCTGCTTTAGTCTCCCTGACACCAAGTGACTAAGTAATCTCAGACTGATGCCCAGCCATCTGAAATCGGGGAGACTGTTCTCCTTAACTATGCAGCCATTAATGGGAGGTGGGCATTGCTGGCTATGCTGGCATTTATGACCTTTCCATAATTGCCAGGAGAAAGTGACTTGAACTGTTTCAGTCTTTGGGCGTAGGGATATCCCGCCTGCTGTTAGGAAAGGAGTTCCAACGTTTTGACCCAGTGACAATGAAGCAACAGCCTTATAGTCCTAACTCAGGATTGTGTGTGGCTTTGAGGAGAACTTGCAAGTGGTGGTGTTCCCATGTATCTGCTACCCTTTTCCCTTCAGGTGGTAGATATTGTGGGTTTGGAAGGTGCTGTTGAAGGAGTCTTGGTGTGTAACTGCAATACATCTTGCAGATAGTATGCAGTGGTGAAGGAAGAGAAGGTGAATGGGTCAAAAGTCAAGTCAAGAGTCAAGGCGAGCTTTATTTGTCATTTCCACCAGATACAACTGATACAGTAAAAACAAGACAGAGTTCCTCCAGGACCAATATGCTATATGGACAACACAAACTACACGATCATACACAGGGCGGCATAAAGTGCATAAGAAATGCAAAACATCCAAGACAGTACAGTAATTCCTGACACATCAAGACAATAGGCATGGGGTAGTGAAAAATTACAGTGTAATAAAAGAATGATAATTAATAAAACATGGTTCTTGCAACAATTCAAAGTTCTGCAAAGTTTCAGACGAATAGAGACTGATCATATAGTGTTAAGGAGTCTGAGGGCTTGGGGGAAGAAACTGTTGCACAGTCAGGCCATGAGAGACTGAATGCTCTGGTATCTTCTGCCAGATGGCAGGAGGGAGAAGAGTTTGAGTGAGGGGTGTGTGGAGTCTTCCACAATGCTCTTAGCTTTTCAGATGCAGCGTGTGGTGTAAATGTGTGTCATGGAGGGAAGAGAGACCCCGATGATCTGCTTAGTTGTCTTCACTATCCATTATAGGACCTTACAATCCGAGATGGTGCAATTCGCAAAGCAGGCACTGGTGCAGCAGCTCAGGGTACTCTCAATGAACCCTCTGTAGAATGTGATGAGGATGGAGGGGTGGGGGAGGGGGGGTGGAGGTGGGCTTTCCTCAGCCTTATGCAGAAAATACAGGCACTGCTGGGCTTTCTTGGCTACGGAGCTGGTATTACCAATCAAATGGCTGCTTTAGTCTTGGATGGTGGGAGCTTCTTGAATGTTGCTGGACCTGCACCCACCCAGGCATATGGGGACTATTCCATCACACTCCTGACTTACAGATGGTGGAAAGCCACTAAGAAGACAAGAGGTGAATTACTCACCACAGAATTCCCAGCTTCTGACCTGCTCTTGTAGCCACAGTATTTTTATAGCCCATCCAGTCAGTTGCTGGTCAATGGTAACCACCATGGGGTTGATAGCAGGGGATTCAGTGATGGCAATACAATAAGGTATGGTTCTATTCTGTCTTGTTGGAGAGGGTTATTGCCTGGCACTTGTATGATACAAAAGTTAATTGCCACTTGTCATCCCAAGGTTTGATATTTCCAAGTCCTGCTGCATTCGGACATGGATTGAAAGTTGAAGGAAAACGAAAAGACTGACACAGGATAGAGGGACATGGAGAAGATTATGAGCCAAGGACCTGCTTTTGGGCACAGCACACATCAGCTGACATGAAAATGTTATGTCTATTTTGTATGTGAACCATACATAAGGATTATTCTTTGGTTTGCTATATGGCATGCAGCCTTTCCAGTTGTGTGATGATGAATGGGTAGACATGATTTGACACAGAGTAATGGGGGAGCTGTGAAAGTTAGGCCTGGCTGTTTGCAGGGCTGCTTTATGTTAATGAATTGGCAGAATTTTGAGAGGCAAGAGTGGCTTGTGCATGTGGCTGTTGGATTTACACTGAGGTAGAACCAAAGTGAATAATTCAATAATGAGGGTATCCCACGCAACAATTTCTTTCTATTTCTCCTTGCAATTATCCAAGGAGATTCTGTTCCCTCAGTTTATCCTTCTGCAGTGCCAAATCTTATTACTGTGTAATTTTCTGCAAAGTGTAACACATCAGGGCTATTCTGGAGATTGGAGCTGGAGTCTGAAGTCTGACCAGGCATGCAAAGTGAATTATTGCCATTCGATGCCTCACTTGATGACACATCTGGTGGTCACATGACATTCATTGTATCACTCTTGGACCTTATTTCTTGGGCTTCTGGGAGGCATCATCAGCAATGTAGTGAGTGGGTGTTCTTTGTCTCTGAATGGCTAAATTTGCCTCTAGGTGTGAAGACATTTGGGAATGGAACATTGTAGGATGAGACCATCCAGTGAAATTTCTGAGGATTCTTCTACATGGCTGAATAGATATTCGTGGTTGCACATCTGCTGCAGAACAATGGAATGGAAAGATATGCAGGTTAATGATCAATCTTGGGTGATGTTTGGGTACCCTATTTGGCACATATGTGCAGGCAATGGTACTCTGCAGCTCTGGGAAAATAACCAGAACTACAAACTCAAATTCCAAAAATTGACACAATTGCCAGCTCAACTGTTACCTGATGAGTTATATGTGGGTGCTCTTGATTGTAAGATCCTACAAATATCTTTTGGATTTCTTTTTATGTCCCCTATAAGAGGCAAAGAAGCTAAAGCATTGCCACCTTGTTCTAATCGGGCATTAAGTCTTACTTCAAAGCATTCCAAAGCTTGCCACGACCTGAAATGCATCCTAAGCCTCCTGAGACAAAAGCACGGGCTTTTCCTGGAATTGCGAATGGGTCCCATTCTGAAATCTATTCACAAATTGATTTGTATGCAAGTCAAAACACAGTGCAGGCTAATGTTAAGAAGCCATTTGTAAGTATAGGAAATGTTGATATGTCGAGTCTTTAAAATTACACCCCTGTAAGAGTTCACATTCTTGAGAATGAGTATTTGTAAGTCAGACTCCCTGTATTCCAAAGCATCGAGACAAGTTTTTCTGGTTCCTCTGCCCCAAATTAAAGCTGATCCCAATGCAAGAATATGGCACATGTAATATCTGAGAATAAATAGAGAATTAGTTAGTGTACAGGAAGCAGAGTGTAAGGATCAACAAGCTGCTTTCACACCAACAAGCTGTGACTAGTGGAGTGCAGCAAGAGTCTGTGCTCTGTCATCAACGACCTGCAATCTATGTTAGTGACTTCAATGGAGAGATTAAGAGCAATGTACCTGCATTGGCTGATGATAAAAAGCTGGACAGGAATGTAAGCTGTGTGGAGGACACAAAGAGGCTTCAAGAAGAGTCATACAGAACAAGCAACTGGGCAACAAAATGGTAGATAAGAGTACATTGAAGAGAAGCATTATTCACTTTGATAGAAAGAATATAAAAGCAGAATACTTTTAAAAGGTGTGAATTGTGTAAATTTGATAGTTGGAAGGACCTGTACAAACAATATACTATAAATGCTAATAATCATGACTTGTATGTACTCATATATGGAACAGAGTGTCAGCTTATAATTACAGCAAGAAATTAAGAAATCAAACTGCATGATGAGATGATGGAAAAGGATTGGAATACAAGGATAAGTCTTACTAAATCTATACAAGGTTTTACTGATATCACACCAGGTGTACTTTGTGCTATTATGTCTCTGTATTTAAAGAAGAATAATCTTGCTTGGGATGAAAGGCTATGTGCTATTGCCTGTTCTGTTTGGTGCCTTCTTCTCCATGTTTCTGATATAGAAGGCATTGACTTGCACACCAGGTCAGATGAAACATTCAGCAATCTATCAAGATTGAAAGGGAAGACACAACAGGATCCAATCCCGATCTGAGTTCTCACCAACACTGATGATGCCAGATTGGTCACCCACATGAAACAACTACAAAAGCTTATAAAATGTCACTCAGTGTCACAATCTTATTGTCCCTGACTATAAGGATCAGAAAAAAATGGCTGTCATGGGTGAGGTGTCATATCCCTACCCCGATCGTACCAAGTAGCTCTCTACTGGAACTTGTTAGCAAATTCTCGTACTTCAGGTCCACAGTGACAGACATCAGACACTTGATGTGGGCAAATGAGTTAAGCTTGAATACACTGTGATCTTCTCTGGTTTTGGCACCTTTCCTGGCTGTAACCAGTATGTCCTCCATCAGGGTAAGAACACACAGTCTGATCTGTTTCAATTACATGCTTCGCTCTGTATGTACACGTTAATTTCTCCTGCAAGAGAGAGGGAAACATTTCAGTAAGTATGTAGAATTTTGTTTGGCAGATGTGATTGTCATGGTACAACAGGCGAGATGGCGAGGTGAATTATTCCATCCAGCAGGCCCTCTGGGTTCCTGTCCAAGATGCATGGCACCAATTTCTGCCGAGGTAAAATGAAGGGCTTTTGCCCGAAACGTCGATTTTGCCTGTCCTCGGACGCTGCCTGAATTGCTGTGCTCTTCCAGCACCACTGATCCAGAACCAATTTCTGCCGATCTACCATGTCTGGGGCTAACATCATAACTCATGTAGAGCAGCTCCAGACTGCTAGTGACAGACAGGTTAGTTCTGATTCCTTTAGACCATGACTGAATTCTAACATCCAGGGTGAGATGGAGTCCTGCTGTCATGCTGACTCCTTCTGTTTTGCTTACAGTACTCAGCATGAGAGAAAGTCTTACTTTACCTGCAATGGAGGGGCGAGTGGGAGCAGTTCTTCAGCTGTGCCCTTCACAACATGCTAATCCAGGCTGATGCATATGAGAATGTTTAGTCTCACAAGCACACTGCAGCAGATTTGAATCTCACTTTATAGCCTTGGTCCTTGTGTGTTCTTCAAAAGGAAATAAACAAAAACAAACTATCTGCCTGCAGTTCGGGACATAATCTGTAGGGGTTGGCTTGCTGTTGAGTAGAGACCCGTTAGCCCCCTTGATATCTCTGAAGTCACAAAAGGCCACAGTCCAGTCTACTTTGACACGCCAGTTAGAACATAGAACAATACAGCGCAGAACAGGCCCTTCAGCCCTCGATGTTGCACCAACCTCTGAACCAATCTAAGCCCTAATTCCTTGATGAGCTGTTGTTTGAAGTTCTTTACACATCCATGGGTGTAACATTCTGTGATTTTTCTACCTTAAGCCAGCCACATAAGTTACATCCAAGCCATTTTTGACAGTATTAGCCGTGTTTTGTAAGACACACACATTTTGAAATTGTAAATTAAAATGTCTAGAATACTTCAGGGTATTACAACAATGTCTGCTCCAGAAAACCATCTCGCATTCATTTCTACAACATTAGTTGTACTTAGATATGCCCAGTCTACCTGTACATTGAGATTCCCTCTGGATTACAATATTACCTAAACATAAAGCATTGAAAAAACAAATCTATGAAAGAATAACTTATTATAAACTCATTAGGTCATCGATCTATCAAAGTTAACTCTCCACTTTAGCCTGTGTAAGAAGATCTCTGCTGAACTAATCCATTAGCGAATCTTGGAGAGCATTCATGCATTCAGAATGAGGCTCACTGGTAACTGAATCAACAGAAACTATTTTCTTAGTGGGCCTTTCATGAGTTGTCAGTGTTATGGTATGGCTTATTGGTTCTGTAGCTAGTTCATGCTGGGGGGTAAGTGGGCAAAATAGGGGCATGGAGCTTGTAAAGGAGGAAATGAGGGATGATGGGGGGAGGTGTGGAGGAAAGGCTGGGATTGAAAGGACCTAATGGGCTTTAATAGAACTGGGATCCAGAAAACCAAGGCAGCTTTTTAACCAGCCCATCGCCATGGTTACATCCAGGGTCAGGATGAAAGGCAGGGGTTATGGCATCTCATCCCTAGCTCTGATTCCAGAAGATAGAAATAATTCTTGCAAAGGCCATTTACAAGAAATGTCCTGACTAAAGCTTCCTGCTACAAAAGTCGATCCAAAAGTATTTTAGAATCATTTTAAAAACAATTCCATATTCTCCAAATAATTTCATTGGGGAGTGGTACAGTGGCTCTGGGATATCGGTTTGGTGGCTCAGTAGTTAGCACTCCTGCCTCACAGACCTGGGACCTGGGTTTGATTCCACCCTCGGGCGACTGTCTGTGTGGAGTTTGCACATTCTCCCAGTGTCTGCATGGGTTTCCTCTGGTGCTCCTGTTTCCTCCCACAGTCCTAAGATGTGCAGGTTAGGTGGATTGGCCATGGGAAATGCAGGGTTACAGGGACGGGGTGAGTGTGTTTGGTGGGTTGGTGTGGAGTCATTAAGCTGAATGGCCTGCTTCCACACTGTACGGCTTCTATTCTATTCTATTCCATGATTTGTAGTAATCGCAAGTTTTTCTTGCTATTCCTGTTTCTGGGTCAAAGAAGGTCTAACTTTTGTTTGAGGCTGTGTCTTTTAGTACTTTTCCCAAAATAATAATACATATCAGTTAAACAGTGATGGAATTGATAATAGTTTTCAGAAAAGAAGCACAAAAACATTTGGTAATAGAAAAATCTGTATAAAAGTATTAGGAATGGGATTAAGTAAGTAGCTGTTTTACAGAGTTAGTAACCAACTAGCCCCTTTCTCTCCTGCTTACATAAACCAGTAAATTAAAAACAGACTGATGAAGAGTCGTTGGCTTAAAATAAACCATAAGACATAGGAGCAGCATCAGGCAATTCAGTCCATTGAGTCTGCACTACCATTCAACACAGAGTCACAGAGGTGTACATGACCTTGGTAATCTGATCATCCCCAGTTCCACTTCCTGCTTTTTGCCCCATAACCCTTGATGTCCTTCTTGATCAAAAATCCATCTACGTCAGCCTTGAAGATGCTTGATGAGCCAGCCTCCACAGCCCTCTGTGGGAATTCACAATCCTCTGAGAGGAGAAATTTCTCCTCATCTCTGTCGTAAATGTACAATGTTAACTGTTTCTATCTGTAGATGCTGCTATACCTGCTAAAACTTGTGATTTTAGTAACATTATTTGTTCAACAGACTAAGCTGATCCTTTGCTTCTGAATAATGTCATTCCAAGATAATTGGGTTAGTGAAATGTTCTTTGTTCTGTATTGTGGGAATTATACATTACCACAAAAACAAATGCAAATAGATATGTATTTCAAATATTATGTTTATCTCACATTTCTCATAATCCAGTATTTTGAATTGTACAGGATCACAAGTTTCTATCCAGAGCAAATCTAGTATTAAATGCTAAACGAGAATTACGTCTATTTGATGGAATGTTTTGGGTATTTTGTCATTAGCAGGACTACAGAATGCATTTTGGAGTACATTTTATCCTCATTGCCTCCTCACAGATCACCTACTTATTATAGAACCCATCTGATTCTCAATCGATTGAAAATGACCAAATGTGAATCAAGTTAGACACTGGTCAGGGAATGAGGTCAGAGGTTCATTCCTATCCAGTATATTAAAGTTGGTGTAGTTTGCACAAAATAATTACAGGTAGACACACAAAGAAATATAAGCTTTTTTGTGTGGAATAGTTGTGAGAAACACAATCTCCTTTGGAACAGCTGTAAAGATCAAAAGAAAAATTAAGTAATTGCTAATTGTTCAGTTCAGAGGGGATCATATCATTAACTTACAAAGATACTTCTGCAGAACTAAGGTAATTCTCAGTCAGTTCCTACACCATACTTTCTTAGTCAATCTATAAATACATTTGAAAGAACCTTTTAATTTCTGTATCAAAATCGAGTACTAAGTGTAATGGAATACATGTACTTGATGTTCAATGTCCCTGTGCAACAGTGTGCAATTATCACTGGGGCATTATTTTGGCCTGGCATTGTAACTGTAAAAGCTTAAAATTCTCTGAGGAGCCAACCATGTAAACAGAAGGGCTGATTTGCCTTTGGTAACTGAATGAAGACACAGTGAAGTGAAAACAGTAGTCTCTCTGCCACTGCCTTACTCAATCCATATGTGAATATAAAGTGCAGGAAATACTTACCATTCACTGTAATCAAGCTAGAGACTGTTAATCTATAAGTGCCTTGTGGAACTAATTGGGTTTTGTTACAGTAGTCACTGACACAAGAAAGACGTTTGGACACCTGAAACTTAAATATCCAAAATATTGTAAAACATCACAAGCAACAAGTGAATATATATAATTATGAAGAAGAATACATACCTTTAGAGGAAAAGATCCAAAGCATTTACCTTTGAAATTATTAGTTACTCACATCTAATGAATTCTTATGTTCATTAAATGCCATTTCTAACAAATGTTGCTTCTTTTAAAGTATGTTTTGTTCTATGTTGACAAAGAAGTCTACTTGGAGGGGCGAATTTTGTTTTTTTTGTGAATTGATGTAGTTGGCCAGGTGGAGAATACAGAGGCATATCAGATTGGAAAGTGCTTCTGTAACAGAGGGTGGAATCTTACAGAGGAGTCAGCCACACTGGCTTTGGCGAGATGCGCGGCAAAATCAGAAGAGAAGTCCAGTGAGATCATCGAAATTAGTCTCCATCATTTTTGATTTTCACAAGCAGCATGGTGAGATTCTCACTCGGCTGGCAGGGATTAAGACTTGTTAAACACCTTGTTAATATTATACAACAATGCACCTCATTAAAATCCCAGTCTTATCAAACTTGCCGAACAAATCAGACTTTGGAGAAACCCGCTGTGGAAACCATAGTGGGTACCTCCTCATCACTTCCTCTCAACCAAACCTGCAGAATGTGCACGAACTGCAAGTACCCTTACTCCATGGAATCTGACATTGTGCAAACCATTGACACCAGCCTGACACCTCTCTGATAAAATGGCAGTGTGACCTAGAAGCATAGACTGACATTGTAGGGCACACTGGTAACTAGCACTAAAAGGCTGCAGCGGGTTAAGTTACACACAGGAACAGAGACTCAACTCATGACCATAACCTGGTTGTGTATCAGTGCTGCTTGCATTCTTAGCACCCATTCACTGAGCATCTACTGACTTGCCTGCAGCGTGCATGCTTTACTTTGCCTCATGGTGTCAGCAAGTGCAGTCACATAACCAGGCAGCTTGCTGCACTGGCCACGGTGGCTCAGTAGTTAGCACAGCTGCCTCACAGCACTAGAGTCGCAGGTTCGATTCCAGCCTTGGGTGACGGTCTGTGCGGAGTTTGCACATTCTCCCCGTGTCTGCATTGATTTCCTTCGGGTGCTCCAGTTTCCTCCCACAGTCCAAAGATGTGCAGGTCAGGTGAATTGGCCTTGCTAAATTGCCCGTAGTGTTAGGTGCATTAGTCAGAGGGAAATGGGTTTGGGTGGGTTACTCTTCGGAGAGTCGGTGTGGACTTGTTGGGCCGAAGGGCCTGTTTCCACACTGTAGGGAATCTAATCTGTTCATGCCAAGCACACTTCAGCAAGCAGCTGGCTATGTCTCAAAGTCTTCAGGGGGTAGACGTCAGTGAAGTCCATGGGAACACCCATCGGTTAGGAAGTCCCAGCACGCTAGACAAGGGCAGCCTGCCATACCAGTCCAGGGCTTTGGCCTTGGCTCAAGCATCTGGCTAGGGTGGCTTTGCTAAGGGGAGGTTCCGTATCTATGCAGTTCGAGGAATAGGTCACAGTCAGTCCTTTATCTCCTTAACGGTCCATCAGGGTGGAATGGCAGAAGGGGGAAGAGTCAGTGCAGAGCTGTCTCAGTCCTGGATCATTTTGTGTGCAGTCACCTGGCAAGGCATCTGGGCTTGTCTCAGCCACTGCTAACTAGTCAGGCCACTCAAGGGAGTGGGCCATTGTCGAGTCTCTCCACACACACATTAAGGCAGCTGGCAGGCCAAGGGCAGCTTTTGCTACAAGACTGCCCCCTTTTGGCAGGTTAGTTCTTTGGCATCAGGATCTTCTGTCATGGAGAAGAGATGAGTACAGTTGTAAACAAATTGGTAACTGGGAGATATGACAAACCACGACAATGCAGGAGTGGGCAGTTTACTTATGGCCAGGAACACCCTGGACTCAAAGCAAGGGGAAATTTAATCAGCACATCAGACATGGTCACCTCACGTACTCAGGGGTGAGTGGGAAAGGTGGGCAGGTGTGGGCACATGTGGACGTGCTGGGTTAGAATCTGGGGAAGTCAAAAGCCTTTGGGGTTGATGGGATAAGCAACTAAGAAGGGGGCATCTGAAACTCGCTCAGGCTGAGGCAGGAAGCATTGACAGAGAAGCACTCACTGTCGCCTTCCTTTGTGAACTCTGTCGAAAGTGAACAATGGAGAAGAAATTGGCCACCATTCCGCTCGGAGAAAGTGATCTGTGAGGAAGGGGTCACAGCTAACACCGTGTACAATGATTTAGGGCTTTTAAAAGGCTGATGCACTGTTTGGAACACAGACGTGCAGAATGTCTACTTCTTGGCCATCCTACAGGATTGAATCTCTTTGTGTGTATATCCCTAGCTCAGTCACTGTTGGGCATTAGCTAAGAGCTGCCGCTCTGTGCACGACCAGGTGAAAAGTCAGGATGTCAAACAAGGACTGCCTAAGGTGTCAGCAGGACCCAATGCCATCTACATGCATTGTTCCCCTTGCTCCATATAATACAGAAGACAATCAGTGCAGACCCCTATCCATTGGGCTCCTGAATTGATGTGGTAGAGTGCAACAGTGTGATGATGGGACATTGATAATATTTTGGCAATAGTACTTGTGCTAGTACTTGTGAAGTACTTTTTGGCAATAGTACTTGTGAAGACTTGTACTCCAGAACTTGCCTCATTCATGACTACAACTCTGGCATCTACCCAAAAAGCAGGAAAAATCCAGCCCAGCCAATTTCCATCGTTCTCCTCTCAATCATCAATAAAGTGTTGCAAGGTATCAGCAATAGTAATATCAGGCAGCATCTGTTTGGCAATAACCCACTCACTGATCCCCAGGACCAGTTCTACCTGGGGCCACCCAGCTCCTGACCCCACTAAAGCTTTGGTTCAAACATGGACAAAAGAGCTGAATTCCAGAGATGAGCTGAGAGTGACAACCCTTGACATCAAAGCTGTATTTGACTGAATGTGGCATCAAGGAGCCTGAACAAAACTGGAATCAATGGGAATTTGGGAGAAAACTCTCCACTGCCGGAGTGATACTGACACATTGGAAGGTGGTTGTGATTGTTGGAGGTCAGTCATCTCAGCTGCAGGGCACCTCTGCAGGAGTTCTTCAGGGTAATGTCCCAGACTGAAACACTTTCAGCTGCTCCATCAATGATCTTCCCTCCTTTATAAGGTCAGAAGTGGGGATGTTCACTGATGATTGCACAATGTTCAGTACCATTCATGACTCCTCAGATGCCAAAGCAACAAGACCTGGACAATATCCAGGCTTGGGTTAAAAAGTAGGAAACGGCATTTGTCCCTCACAATTCCAGACGATGACCAATTCCAAAAAAAACCAGAATCTATCTTTAACCGTTTGACATTCAATGGCATGATCCTCACTGAATCTCCCACTGTCAACATCCTGAGGGTTACCACTGAGCAGAAACTCAACTGGATTCACCATGTAAATACAGAAAGAGGTCAGAAGCTAGGGTTGACCACCTGACTTCCTGAAGTCTGTCCACCATCTATAACTCACAAGTCAGGATTATTCCCCAATGCCTCGGGTGCTGTTCCAACAACACACAAGAAGCTTGACTCCATCCAAGACAAAGCAACCTGCTTGATCAGCACCACATCCACAAGCATCCACTCCCTCCACCACCAACCCATAACAGCAGAAGTGTGTACCAACTGCAAGACACAATGCAGAAATTCACCAATGTTCCTTCAACAGTGCCTCACAAATCCACAACCACTTCATCCAGAAAATCAAGGGCAGCAGATACACAGGAACACCACCACCTGCAAGTCATTCACCATCCTGACTTGGAATTGTATTACTGCTCCTTCGGTGTAGTTGGGTCAAAATACTGGAACTCTCTCCCCAGCAGCTTACCCACACCAAGTAGACGGCAGTGGTTCAAGAAAGCAGCTTCTCCAGGGCAACTAGGGATAGGCAATAAATGCTGGCCCAGCCTGTGAAACCCATGTCCCAGAAGTTAACAATGGAAAACTCTCACGGTTGCCTGCAGTTCATCTCATCCACCCCAATCTCCCCTCAAACTAACCTCGCAAGCTCTTGGTCATGTTTCCTTACACCCTTGGAATAGTTCACCATTTTTCTACCACCTTTCCGAGCACTACCGGCCACATTATACTGTCACCTTGCCCAATACCTGCCTTTCTTTCATTACTCAGGAAGGCAGCACAGAGCAGGGCACAGCGAAGCTGTCTGGGTAAGGGTGTGCCCAATGTTTGGCTCCTCACCCACTACGAGGAGACAATCCTGGTCCTCTCGGAGAAGGGATGGCATGTTGACTCAGTGGTGAGCACTGCTGCCTCACAGCACCAGGGACCTGGGTTCGATTCCAGCCTCAGGTGACTGTCTGTGTGGAGTTTGCATATTCTCCCCGTGTCTGCATGGGTTTCCTCCGGGTGTTTCAGTTTCTTCCCACAATTCAAAGATGTGCAGGTGAGGTGAATTGGCCATGCCAAGTTGCTCATAGTGTCCAGGGATATGTCGGTGAGGTGCATTCATCAGGGGAAATGTTGGGGAATGGGTTTGGGTGGGATACTCTTTGAAGGGTCAGTGTGGACTTGATATGCTGAAGGGCCTGTTTGCACACTGTAGGGATTCAATGATTCTCTGATAAAAACAGGGCCTGTTCCTGCAGGGATGCCAAGACATCCATATCACATCAAAAACTGCACAAATCTCACTCTTCATTCCACTTGAAGGCTCATATTAACCCCACTGTCAGTCTCCCATGTTGCACACTGCTAACCACTGGTCGTGCTATCTCCTCTCTCTCTCGTGTCTTGCAGGCAGCACAGACATCCCCATGATTCTGCCACGGAAAACCCACCTCCCCAAGAAGTGCCCTCCTGGACCTGAGTACTACATTTTCAGAAGAAGAATCAGCAAGACTATCTCCTGCAGCCTACTAGCCCATATACTGACAGCTCGTTGGGAACATTAGACTTAAAGAGTGGGGGACCCCCAGCTGACAAATACCCCATTGCGATGGCTGCACAATCGGATGAGGAAGGATTGCTGCTGGTTCTTGGAGCTCTGCCAGAGAGCAGGGAGCTGCTCAGCCGCAGGCAGGAGAACAGCATGTGATGTTGGCAGTCAGGAACTGCATCAACTTGCCCAGGGAGGAGCAGGATGGCATTGGGTTGCAGTGCACCTCATTGCCCAGACACTGCAGCAATGCAGTGAGGAGAAAGTGACGACTGCAGATGCTGGAGATCAGAGCTGAAAATGTGTGGCTGGAAAAGCGCAGCAGGTCAGGCAGCATCCAAGGAACAGGAGAATCGACGTTTCGGGCATGAGCCCTTCTTCAGAAGGCTCATGCCCGAAACGTCGATTCTCCCGTTCCTTGGATGCTGCCTGACCTGCTGCGCTTTTCCAGCAACACATTTTCAGCAATGCAGTGAGTCCAACATGTCCATGTACAGGTTGCTGGTTGTTATGGACAGCCAGTTCCAGCTCCCTAAGGGTCCCTGAGGCAGGAGGCCAAAGGCTGTAGGGTGTAGTGGAGATGTGCACAAATCTACAGTGACAGGGCCTCAGGATGGAAGGTGGGCCAACAGGGTGACAGAGGAACAGGGAACACTGCAGGTACCCCATCCTCACAAAGAGACAGAGCTGAGTAAATGAGCACTTGGTCGGAGGAGAAACCAAACACAGGCCTTAGAAGAGTTTTCACTTCCAAGATGGCAGGGCCATCCACCTCCACCTTGTTTGCAATCTTCCACCCCTTGAATGCTCAAGCTGAAGACGGTCAAGATCAAATCTGGCCCATCTGGATTCATGCGCTCCCCTGGGTCACTTAGTGAGCCTTTAGGGCCAATGGGTTGCTCTCACCCCAGCTCCGGAACCACGGAGTACACTAGAAGGCAGTACACTCAATGGTCTGAGTTATAGGGAGAGGCTGGACAAGCTACGTCTTTTCTCTTTAGAGCGTAGGGGACTGAGGGGGAATCTTACAGAATTGTATAAGATCATGAGAGGCATGGATAGGGTGAATACACTCAGTCTTTTTCTCAGAGTTGGAGAATCAAGGACTAGAGGGCATCAGTTTAAGGTTAGAGGGGAAAGAATAAAAGGGAACCTGAGGGGCAACATTGTTATACAGGAGGTGGAACACATATGGAAGGAGCTGCCAGTGGAAAGTGTAACATTAACATTTAAAAGACATTTAAATAAATGCGTCGATAGGAAAGGTTTAGAAGGATATGGCCCAAGTGCAGGGAAATGGGGTTAGCATGGATGGATATTTTGGTCAGCATGGGCCAGTTTGGGCTGAAAGGCCTGTCTCTGTGCTGTAGGACTCTATGACTCTATGATTGGAATGTGCTGGGATGGGCAGGCAGAAGAAGATTTATTGAGTGCACTTTGTTGGCATGAATGATGGATTGTAAATGATTCTGAAATTTTGTAGTCATTTATGTGCTTTAACCAAACAGCTGGATGCTAGTTTCTCTGTGTTGGGTTGAAAGGACTTGTTACAGGATCCTGTATATACAGGATCCAGGGTACATCATATGAAAATTTACAAGTCATGTTGAAGTTGTCCAGAGCTTTAGTTGGGCCACATTTTGGAATATTGTGTACAGTTTTTGTCACCATACCACCAGAAGGATGTGGATGCTTTGGAGAAAGTGTAGAAATGTACAGGTCTTTTCCTGGTTTAGAGGGTGTTAGCTCTGAGGGGAGATTGGGCAAACTTGGTTTGTTTTCACTTGAATGTTGGAGGCTGAGAGGCAACCTGACGGAATTTTAGAAAATCATGGAAGATATAGATAGGACAGATTGTCGGAGTCTCTTTCCCAGGGTAGAAATGTCAATTACTAGTGGACATAGGTTTAAGGTCAAAGGGGGAATGTTTAAAAGGGATGTGAGAAGTTTTTTAAACAGAAGGTGGGAGATGCCTAGAATATGTTGCCAGAGGAGGTGGTGGAGGCAAGTACAATAGCAATACTTAAGAGGTTTCTTGACAGAAACACAAATAGGCAGGGAATAGGGGGAGGTGCATTGTATAGAGGGAAAAGGTTTTTAGTTGAGAAAGGCATCATGTTAGCGAGATTTGAGAAGATTTGTAGCTCAGGTTGAGGTTATGGATTTGCTCGCTGAGCTGGAATGTTTGCTTTCAGACATATCGTCATCGTAGTAGGTCACATCATCAGTGAGCCTCCGAATGAAGCACTGGTGTTATGGCCCACTTTCTATTTATGTGTTCAGGTTTCCCTGGGTTGGTGACATCATTTCCTGTGGTGATGTAATTTCCTGTGGTGATGCCATTTCCTTTTTCTCAGGGGTGGTAAATGGGATCCAAGTCAATGTGTTTGTTGATAGAGTTCAGTTGGACTGCCAGGCTTCTAGGAATTCTCGTGTGTGTTTGGCCTGTCCTAGGATGGATGTGTTGTCCCAGTCGAAGCGGTGTCCTTCCTCATCTGTACGTAAGGATACTAGCAAGAGAGGGTCATGTTGTTTTGTGTCGTTTTGTGGCTAGTTGATGTTCATGCATCCTGGTGGCTAGTTTTCTGCCTGTTTGTCCAATGTAGTGTTTGTTACATTGCTGGGTATTTTGGAAATGACATCAACAAGCCACCACACACTGCAGCACAGAGGAACTACAAAGAGCAGAGGAAAATCACCTATACAGTGTTTTAAAAAAGAATGAGTCCCCAATAAACACAGGCAGAAGTGGGTACTGCAGATGCTGGAGATTAGAGTCAAGATTAGACTGGTGCTGGAAAAGCACAGCAGGAGAGGACTTTTGCCTGAACCTTCGATTTTCCTGCTCCTCACATGCTGCTTGACCTGCTGTGCTTTTCCAGCACCACTCTAACTTGATCCAATGAACACAGTCTGCCAATTTCTCAGCAACAAGCCCAAACAAGCAGACAAAACACGTCCAGAAACGTAGCCACTCCGCCCTACATCAAAGACATCTCAGAAATGACTGCTGGACCACTCAGACCCCTTGGCATCATGGTAGCCCAAAACCCACCAACACACTAAAACAGCAGCTAATGCACTTGAAAGACCCTACACAGACAACAAGCAAAACTAATGTCCTAGGACAAGCCAAACAGAGACATGCATGAGAATTCCTAGAAGCATGGCATTCCAACTGGAACTCTATTGACAAACACATCGACTTGGATCCCATTTACCACCCCCTGAGAAAAAGAACAGGAAATGGCATCGCCACAGGAAATGATGCCACCAGAGGAAATGATATCACCAACCCAAGGAAACCTAAAGATATAAATAGAAAGCAGGCCAAATGACCAGTCCTTCATCTGGAAGCTCACTGATGATGTTACCTAGTATGGTGACGAAACATCTGAAAATGAACCTTCCAGTTCAGAGAGCAAACCTACATCCAGGCATCCTGTATCTGGCTAGTCTTGGTGGGCTGAAGGGCCTGTTCCTGTGCTGTAGAGTCCTTTGTTATTTACTTTACAGGCATAATAGTGAAAGTCTATGCTGTAAATCTTCTGCATCACGTGGAAACAAACAGAACAATATATATACATGGCATTGGGTTATGCTGAAATCTTTGGTGCACCACATGCAGCATCCTAACTGTTTCGCAGCCTCTGTGCCCAGTTGTGTGGCTGTCAATGAGTTGCCCAGCAATGTCTGTGGCAGGAGTGTGCAACACAGAGTGGGCAATGCGTTAGGATGGCCAAGGAATCGGGACACAGTAACTCTATGTCAGGTATAGCTCTGGGTGCAATGGTCTTTCCGTAAAAAGCCCTAACCCTGTTGGGTGTTGCAGTTCCTGCCCTCGCAGGTCCAGTCACTCCCAGCTCCCACTCCGAGTGTGGGCACACTCACTTTCTTCCCAACTGTCTCATTGTGATTGACAGCACTGTGGAAGGAGTCAGTGAGCTCTCCTCAGCCAGAGATGTTCAGCCTCCACCTGTATGAGCTGGTGGACTTGCAAACATCTCAATGCCCTTCCCAGTAGCCCACCCAATAAGTTTCATGCCTTCCCATATCCCCACCCATACTGTGCATACACATACCTACCCTCCAGCCCTTCTCCCACCAAGTGTGGCCCTTCCTTGCCCCATCCTCCTTGAAGCCAGTGTGAACCCGACTGTGGAAGACCCCATCTCCCAATGACTCCTTTCCCAGCCATGCCTGACCGTGCCTCCCTCTTGCAGAAAGTGTTGATGCCCCTTCCTTTCCCCACAGCCTTCAGCAATGACAGACCTGCAAACCCCCTGCTCAAAACCTCCTTTTCCCTTGGTTCTGGGGATGGACTCGATGGAAATACTGTGGCCATCTGTTTGAGCAACCTGACCTGATAGCCACAGCCAGGGAGTTCCCAGACCCCTGACTGGAGGCTGGACATCTCTCCAAACATTTTCACCCCACATCCCAGGCCAGGCACTATGGAGTTATACAACGAACGGTGACCCACTGCTCATACCACGGAGGCTAGGGCTCCCTGACAGAAACCAGCCCAGATAGATGCCTGACTGTGGCCAATCCCCTGGACTAATATCAGATGTTGCCCTTGAATTAACATAAGAACAGGAGAAGGCCATTCAGTCCCTCAAGTCTGTTCCACTGTTCATGGTTGATCTGTGGCCTAATTCGAGATACCTGTCTTTGGCCTATATCCTTTTATACCATTGTGGAACAAAAAATTATCTATCTCAAATTTAACAATACCAACTAACCCTGCATCCACTGTCCATAGACGGAAGAAAATTCCAAATCTTTACCACTCTTGTGTGTGGAAGTTCTTCCTAACATCTCCCCTGAAGGTCTGCCTCTAATTTTGAGACTATGCTTCCTAGTTCTAGATCCTGCAACCACTGGAAATTGTTGACCTTTATCTACTCAGTCATAGGGCGGCACGGTGGCTCAGTGGTTAACATCGCTGCCTCACAGCGCCAGGGACCCGGATTCAATTCCCGCCTCGGGCGACTGTCTGCGTGGAGTTTGTACATTCTCCCTGTATCTGCGTGGGTTTTCTCTGAGTGCTCCGGTTTCCTCAGACAGTCTAAAGATGTGCAGGTTAGGTGAATTGGCCATGCTAAATTGAACATAGTGTTAGGTGTATTAGTCAGGGGTGAATGTAGGGGAATGGGTCTGGGTGGGTTGCTCTTCAGAGGGTCAGCGTGGGCTTTTTGGGCCGAAGGGCCTGTTTCCACACTGTAGGGAATCTAATCTAAAATTTCCTGTTAACGTATAGTCTTAGAATCATATAGCACAGAAATAGACCCTTTGGTCCAACCAGTTCATGCCGACCATAATCCCAAACTAAACTAGTCCCACCTGCCTGCTCCTGGCCAATATCCCTGCAAACGTTTTTTATTACTTACTTATCCAAATGTCTTTTAAATTTTGTAATTGGCCCCACATCCACCACTTCCTTAGGAAGTTCATTCCACACTCTAACCCTCTGTGCAAAGACTTTGCCCTCATGTCTTGTTTAAATCTTCCTCCTCTCACCTTAAATATGTGACCCTTAGTCTTGAAATCCCCCATCCTTGGGAAAAGACACCTATATTTAGCTTAATATATACCCCTCATTATTTTATAAACTTCTATCAGGTCGTCTCTCAACCTCCTACGCTCCAGCCTATCCAGCCTTTCTTTATAACTCAAACCTTCCATACCCAGCAACATCCTAGTAAATCTCTTCTGATTCCCTCTAGTTTAATAATGTCCTTCTTATAAGTGGACGACCAGAACTGGACAGAGTATTCCAGCAGAGGAACTACCACTATATTGTACAACCTCAACATGACACTCCAACTCTCATACTCAAAGGACTGAGCAGTGAAGGCAAGCATGCCAAATGCCTTTTAAACCACCCTGTCTATATGTGACACAAATGTCAAAGAATTATGCACCTGAACCCCTGGGTCCCTCTGTCCTACAACACTACCCAAGGCCCCACCATTAATTGTATAAGCCCTATTCCTAGTTCTTCTCCCAAATTTGCGATACCTCGCATTTATCCAGATTGAACTCCATTTGCCATTTTTCAGCCCATTGACCCATTTCATCAAGATCCCTTTGTAATCTTAGAAAGCTTTCTTTACTTTGAAATTCCAGAGAAAACAGGTCTAATATATATAATCTCTCTTTATAACTTACCCTGAAGCCCTTGTATCATTCTTGTAAACGTGCACTGTATTCTCTCCAAGACCAAAATATCCTTCCTGATATGCCCAGATCTGCTCACAGTATTTCAAATGGAGTGTAACTAGGGTTTTGTAAAACTACAGTATCACTTCTGCATCTTTGTACTCCTGTCCTTGAGGTATAAAGGTCAGCATTGCATTAGCTTTCATGAGTATTTTCATTGCCAATTTGTGACATTTTAATGGTCTATACATGTGAATCCCAAGTCTCTTTGGACATCCAATGGATTTAACTTCACACCATCTAGAAAGTTCCCTGAACTACCTTTATTCGGTCCAAAATGGATAACTTCACACTTGTTTCCGTTGAACTTGATCTGCCACAGTTTTGCCCACTCACTTGGTCTCTCAATATCACTTTATAATTTTATATCATAAACTGCAATGTCACATTCTGCCAATCTGAGTACCCACCCATTATGCACCCGGATCCCTTGACTGATGGGTACTTCCATCGGCTTCGGGAATGAACTATTTCCCGGAAGACTTTGAGATTTGGATGCTTGTGAAAAGCATTAATGATGGCATGAAAGGGCTGTTGTGGTGCAGTGGTAATGTCCTTACCTCTGAGCCAGGGGACCCAGGCTCATGTCCCACTGGCATGAAATAACATTTTGAACAGGGTGATTAGAAAAGATCTAAAGGTTGGCATGAGTTGCTGCTGATGTGAAAATGAGTCTTGTTAGATTTCTTGTTGATTCTAATGTATGTCTTGCGATAAACAAAGTCACTCAGATTCCTATCAGATAGAGAGCTGTTTAGATTAGATTTTTTTAGATTAGATTTCTTTACAGTGTGGAAACAGGCCCTTCGGCCCAACAAGTCCACACCGACCCGCCGAAGCGTAACCCACCCATACCCCTACATTTACCCCTTACCTAACACTACAGGCAATTTAACATGGCCAATTCACCTGACCTGCACATCTTTGGACTGTGGGAGGAAACCGGAGCACCCGGAGGAAACCCACGCAGACACGGGGAGAACGTGCAAACTCCACACAGTCAGTCGCCTGAGGCGGGAATTGAACCCGGGTCTCTGGCGCTGCGAGGCAACAGTGCTAACCACTGTGCCACCGTGCCGCCCATATTATTAGTTGTTTAGATGATGATTTTTGCCTTTTGTTATTTTTCGATAGTGCCATTTATTGGAAGAGTTAAGAACAAGCTCCTATCAAAATGTCACCCACCAACCGAGGGGGCAGCCCATTAATTTTCAACCCGAAACCACCAACAGACATCAACCTGTTCAAAACAAATGATTTCTGTTCAAACTGAATACAGTGAGTAGTGAGTAGAGGTAGGTCTAGTGATTGTTAGGTCTGTCATCACAGCTTTGTGTTGAAGCATGACAGAAGATTCTGAAACAAAACATTACAGCCTCTTTAAGAGAGCTTTAACCACTATTGTAATGCCACGTGCTACCTAATCTTCCGAATGTGTCTAAATAGTAAGTTGAAAGTATTGACTTATTGTGACTTTCCCTTTATTTCAACTACCATTCAGTCTTGTATATATTTAACATGAAAAATGTATGGTTACAACTGCTCTTGGTGATTTCTCATTGCTGTTAATGTGTTACAAATAAACAGTCCAGGCGGTTCTGCGATAATGTGTGTTTCGTTAATGCGAATTCGAGGTAACGCGATTGACGAACTGGGGACACTGTTTCTAAAGCACGAACGTTTAAGACATGTGTTGGCTGTAACTCGATTACATCTCCGACACTTAAAGCGCTGTTTTTAAAGATTGATTTTCCTATAATTCAGGGTTGCATAAGAACGCAGCCATCATGTTTATTGAAGAACGACCTGTATTTCAGAAACATAGAAAATAGGAGCGGGAGTAGGCCATTCAGCTCTTTGAGTCTACTCCACCATTCATCATAGTCAACACTGATCATCTAACCCAATTGCTGGCTTCCACTATTCATCCATATGCTTTTATCCATTTAGTGCCAAGTGCTATACCCTACTCCTTCTTGAAATCATACAATGTTTTGGCCTTGGCTGATTGCTGTGATTCCACAGGCTCACCATTCTCTGGATGAAGGAATTTCTCCTCATCTCAGCCGTAAATTGTTCGCTCCATATTGTTTGATTGTGATCCACGGTTCTGGACTCCCCCTCCAAATGGAACATCCTTCCCTGTCCTGTATTGTTGAAACTTTATAGATTTCTATGAAACAGCACCCTTCTCCTCATCAATTTTCTTTATCCCAATCTCTCCTCATATGTCAGTCCTGCCGTTGCAGTAGTGAGTGTGGTAAATCTTCGCTACCGTCCCTCTATACCTTTCCTCAGATAAGAAGATCAAAACTGCACATCTCACCAATTTTTTGATGTGGTTTGAGGTTATTTGAAGCTTGTGATTTAAGAGCGGTCTTTTATAATAGCAGCAACAGCTCCCAGCTCCTGTGTTCAAATCCTCTCACTATGAATATCAAGATATCCTTGGCCTTCTGACTGTAGTTTCATGATTATCTTCAGTGAAAGGTGTTCAAGGGCACCCACATCTTGTTGAACATTTCACTCTCTCAATTCATAGCCATTCCAATAATAATTTGCAGTCATGTTTTTGCTCCCAAATTTACCTCACATTTATCCACATTATATTGCATCTGCCATGCATTTGCCCATGCACCCAGCCTCCAAATTACTCTGTAACATTGCTGCACCTTGTCATATCTTATCCTCCAACCCAGCTTTGAGTTATCAGCAAATCTGGAGATATTATATTTAGTTCCTTCATCTAAATCAATAGACAATAGACAATAGGTGCAGGAGTAGGCCATTCTGCCCTTCGAGCCTGCACCACCATTCATTATGATCATGGCTGAACATCCTCAATCAGTATCCTGTTTCTGCCTTATCTCCATAACCCTTGATTCCACTATCCTTGAGAGGTCTATCCAACTTTTTCTTAAACGAATCCAGAGACTGGGCCTCCAATGCCTTCCACACAGCCACCACTCTCTGGGTGAAGAAGTTTCTCCTCATCTCTGTCCTAAATAGCCTACCCCTTATTTTTAAGCTGCGTGCTCTGGTTCGGGACTCACCCATCAGCGGAAACATGTTTCCGTCTCCAGAGTGTCCAATCCTTTAATAATCTTATACGTCTCAATCAGATCCCCTCTCAGTTTTCTAAACTCAAGGGTATACAAGCTCAGTCGCTCCATTCTTTCAACATAAGATAGTCCCGCCATTCCAGGGATTGACCTTGTGAACCTGTGCTGCACTCCCTCAATAGCCAGAATGTCTTTCCTCAAATTTGGAGACCAGAACTGCACACAATATTCCAGGTGCAGTCTCACCAGGGCCCTGTACAGCTGCAGAAGCACCTCCTTGCTTCTATACTCAATCCCTCTTGTTATGAAGGCCAGCATGCTATTAGCTTTTTCACTACCTGCTGTACCTGCTTGCTTGCCTTCATTGACTGCTCACAATAAATCATTAAGGTTTATTGTGAATAGCTAAGGTCCTAGCATTAATCCCTACAGGACCTCACTATTCACTGTCTGCATTTGGAAAAAGACCCATTTATTCCAACTCTTTGTTTCCTGTTTGCCAACCAGCTTTCCATCCATTTCAATACACTACACCAAATCCTGTGGGCTGTCGGAAAGATATTGTTAAACTTGAGAGGCTGCAGAAAATGTTTACAAGGATGTTACGGGACTGGAGAGTTGAGTTATAAAGAGAGGCTGAATAGGCTGTGGTTTCTTTCCCCGGAGCACCGGAGGCTTGGGGTGACCTTATAGAGATTTATAAAATCATGAATCTGGATGAAGAGACTGGGGGCATTCTAGCGAAGTTTACCGATGATACGAAGTTAGGTGGTAGGCAGGTAGTACTGAGGAAGTGGGGAGGCTGCAGAAGGATCTAGACAGTTTGGGAGAGTGGTCCAGGAAATGGCTGATGGAATTCAATGTGAGCAAATGCGAGGTCTTGCACTTTGGAAAAAAGAATACAAGCATGGACTACTATCTAAACGGTGAGAAAATTCATAAAGCCAAAGTACAAAGGAATCTGGGAGTGCTAGTCGAGGATTCTCTAAAGGTAAACATGCTG
Source organism: Chiloscyllium plagiosum (assembly GCF_037043375.1). Lineage (NCBI taxonomy): Eukaryota > Metazoa > Chordata > Chondrichthyes > Orectolobiformes > Hemiscylliidae > Chiloscyllium > Chiloscyllium plagiosum. Next base: position 11,793,358 of record NW_028270142.1, read on the forward strand.
GTTGAGTCCGTGATTAAGAAAGCGAATGCAATGTTGTCAATTATCTCAAGAGGCTTGGAATATAAAAGCACTGTTGTGCTACTGAGACTTTATAAAGCTCTGGTTAGGCCCCATTTGGAGTACTGTGTCCAGTTTTGGTCCCCACTCCTCAGGAAGGACATACTGGCACTGGAGCGTGGCCAGCGGAGATTCACATGGATGATCCCTGGGATGGTAGGTCTAACATACGAGGAACAGCTGAGGATCCTGGGACTGTATTCATTGGAGTTTAGAAGATTAAGGGAGATCTAATAGAAACTTACAAGATAATACATGGCTTGGAAAGGGTGGACGCTAGGAAATTGTTTCCGTTAGGCAAGGAGACTAGGACCTATGGACACAGCCTTAGAATTAGAGGGGGTAAATTCAGAGCAGAAATGCGGAGACATTTCTTCAGCCAGAGAGTGGTGGGCCTGTGGAATTCATTGCCACAGAGTGCAGTGGAGGCTGGGACGCTAAATGTCTTCAAGGCAGAGATTGATAAATTCTTGATGTCACAAGGAATTAAGGGCTACGGGGAGAATGCAGGTAAGTGGAGTTGAAATGCCCATCATCTTATGGTCTTATGGTCTTATGAGGGGCATGGATAGGATAAATAGACAAAGTCTTTTCCCTAGGTGTGGGACAAAGAATCATTGCATCCCTTCTAAAAGGGTCATGATAATGAGGATGAGAAGAAGGTAACAGCAGAAGCACCGGAACAGTATGACAGGACAGAATTTTACTGTGGAGAAAGTGAGGACTGCAGTTGCTGGAGATCAGAGTCGAAAAGCATGGTGCTGGAAAAACACAGCAGGTCAGGCAGCATCCGAAGGGCAGGAGAGTCACGTTTCAGGCATAAGCCCTTCATCAAGAATGTTACTGTCCCCACTGGAAAGTTTGCAAGTAGGGACATCCACCTTCACTGACCTCCTTTCCCCAGGTCAGGTGCTATCCCAAGGTACATCCCTGACATGAGGTTCACCCTCCCTCACAACTCTCACTGCTCAGACACTCATTATGTGATTCTCACACTCAGCTCCATTCTAGGTCAAAAGCTTGTAGTCCCTGTGGTGGCCAGCACTCCAGGTGGTGCTGTTGGGACTACAGTGCTGTGGGTCATCAGGTTGGCTAGCAGTTAGACTTCCTCTTGTTTGAGGGGTATAAATCGTACCTCCAGTCAATGAACATTTCTTGGAGAGAAAAACTCTCTCTAGTATGTTTGGAGTATGCAGGTTCCTATATATTTTTTATTAGTTACATTATTTTATAATTTTTCAATTTGGATTTTCTATCCTCAGTGGAAATTTGTTGAAACATATCAAGGGATTATTCATTCTTGGCTGTCTGTGATCTGCCACCCACTATAGATCTATCAACATTTTTGTCTTTGATGAGCTTTATAATTATCTTAATCCATTTGAGAATTATCTTAAATCTGCTCATTTTGTTTAATTTCCATTTCATTTTAGCTGCTTTGAATTTGCGAGCCTGAACTAGTATCTCTAATTGACATTCAGTCAGTTCCAGTTTATATAAAGAATCTCAACACACTTTCCAAATTTAGACTGATGACACACAAAAATACTTTCTTCTAAAATGGAAATCGAAAAGCCCATTTCGTTCTGGGAACCTCAATTCTCATGGGGTCTTCTACCATTTTGTTTTCAGAAAGAATGTTTGAATGAAAGAAAGATTTAATAGCATAACAACACTCATTCCAATATTTGATTGTGTTAATTTCACTGCCAGGCACCCCTGGCATGGAATGGCATTTATTGCGAGCACTAATTGGGAAAGTGTGAGTCCACAGTTTAGGATTGGAATTTCACAGCCAGCTATCCAAGTGATAGCCAAGAATACACAGCCACAAAATTAGCCTTTATAAATAAACCCATGTCTTTTAATAAATTATCCAGTATTGCAAACTATCAACATTTAGTTTACTTCAACTTTAAGAAGAAAACAAGACTGCACATTTTAGAGAATTGTTATAGCTTGTTGAAAACAAGCAGAGTTGTAGCATGAAATTATACAAGTTCTAATACCAGAGGAATTGATATCTTATAGCTTGCATTGATTTGAATCACAAGGGCATGACTTTCCTGTGATTAATGTTCATTCCTGAGCTGCAAAACAAGAAGAACGGAGGAGAGAAGTCAGGCTTCAAGCTGCTTTGTTTGCCCAATATTACTTATGTGAAATAGGGCCATGTGAATAAAGTGGGTGAGGCAATCCCAGTTCCTTCCCTAACATTGAGTTTCTTCCTCAGGGTTTGTTGAACAGCACCCACATGAGAGAGTGCATAAGGAAGCTGATGCCAGACCCAGCACTGGAAACCTCTGGGATCCTTGCTCTAAGGCAAGAGACAGTTCTGAAAAGTGAGTTCCAATTTCTCTTTCAGCCTTTGAAAGGTCGGCAGGTCTTGACTGCAAATTCGGTCGTATTGTTCCTATTATGATTGGGGATTTTGTGTCCAAGAGGGCAGCAGTGCACATAATTCTGCTGCTGTCCATGCTGGACAATGTTTTGGTTAAGAGCATAAATGCAAGCACAGGGATTAACAGGAGAAGCGTGTAGGTTGTGATGTCATTCAGTGTGTAATCGCATTTGATGCCAGTGGTGCCACATTTGACCTAATCATTCTAATCACCTAGGTTTCCACTTTGACCACCCTCAACCTCTTCTGGGTGACTAAAAATCTCCTCAACTTTCTTCTTTACCTTCTACTTCTTGCCTTGTAACCATGCCGCTTGGTAATTGATCCATATCTTAATGGAAAAAGTGCCTTTCTATCTTGATGTCTTAACTTTATACACCTTTGCTGGCCCAAGGAAAATAACTACAGTTGATCCACACTTTTTTCACTGCCCAAACAGCACTCTGATAAATCTCCTCTGCACCCTCTCTGCTGCAATCTCATCCTTTCTATAATGTGGTGACCAGAACCACACATAGTACTCTAGTTGTGATGAAACCAGTGTTTTATAGAGTTCCAGCAGAATCTCTCCACTCTTGCATTCTATACCTTAGTTAATAAAGGCAAGTGCTTTCTTGACCACCTGACCTACCTGCCCTGCTACTTTCAGAGACCTGTTGATGTGAACACCAAGGTCAATCTTCATTACTTTCTAAGATTCTACCATTCATAGAGTAATCACTTGCCTTTTGAATTCCATTTACCACTACTCTGCCCATTTAACTAATTCATTGATATTCATCTGCAGTTTATGGCTATCTTCCTCGCTATTTACCACTCTGACAATTTTCATGCCATCCACAACCTCTTGATCAGAACACCTACATGGAAGCCCAAATCATTAATGTACATCACAAACAGTAAGGGGCCCAATGCTGAGCTCTTCAGAATCCTAGTGAAACAAACATCCAGCCAAAGACACATGGCCCAGTGTTTCTGATACACTTAGACCAAAACATAACATACCATAGAAACACAAGCCATTTCTCAATTTTGATATTTTATTCTGAGCCCATCGTCATCCTTTTCCATAATTATTCTAAATCTAACAGAGTTATGTCCAAATTTTAGGACAGGAGGTGGGAGACATTTCTGCTGTAAGAGCATTGTGAGTCTTTAGAATTCTACTCACAAAATGTTTGTAGGTGCTCCATCATCAATAATATTTAATGCTGAAAGAAGGTCAGATCTCTGAGAATGAAGAGATATTAGAAACAGTTGAGAAATTGGAGTTAAGGCTGAAAACCTGTCATGAGGGCCAGGGCAGACTCAATGGACCATGTGATCTCCTCGTCCTCCAATTTCTTATGGTCTAAGGTTCTTATGTACCAATTGCATTTGAGTCACCACCATGGGACCAGCAGATTATACTGGATAACAAATGTTATCTGTTGACCTTCTGGTTCATGAACCTTTTTTGAGAAGCAGACATTTGAGAAACATGTTGTTACATAAAATGCAATCAAGCAGATGACTGGAGTGCTTAAACAATATGGTAAAAACAATGACTGCAGATGCTGGAAACCAGATTCTGGATCAATGGTGCTGGAAGAGCACAGCAGTTCAGGCAGCATCGAGGAGCTTCAGCAAAATCGACGTTTCAGGCAAAAGCCCTTCATCAGGAATAAAGGCAGAGAGCCTGAAGCATGGAGAGATAAACTAGGGGAGGGTGGGGGTGGGGAGAGAGTAGCAGAGAGTACAATGGGTGAGTGGGGGAGGAGATGAAGGTGATAGGTCAGGGAGGAGATATTCCTATTCATAGGCTACTCCAGCGAATTCCGGCAGTTCTTGCAAGAGCTTGTGTCACTGTAGCCTATATGTTGCACAAACTCACCATCATAAGAGCACGTGTAATGATGCTTTGGCTATAAGAGGTTTTTTTTTTTCCTTTTTTTAAAAGGTTTTAAGGTTTTAAAACAAAGGCGTCGAGCTGTCCAGTTGGAAAGTCAGAGTCGAGAGTGGGGTGCTGGAAAAGCACAGCAGATCAGGCAGCATTTGAGGAGCAAGAGAATCAATGTTTCAGGCATTAGCCCTTCATCGGGAATTCCTGATGAAGGGCTTATGCCCAAAATGTCTTTTCTCCTGATCCTCGGATATTGCCTATGTTTTTTCCAACACCCCACTCTCAACTCTGATTTCTAGCAACTGCAGTCCTCATTTTCTCCTAGTTGGAAAGCCAATAAAGTAATCAGCTTGCCAGGCCTGGAGTTTTTTTTTTAAAGATTAGAACAATAGAAGCAGCCTGAATGGGTGGGGTCAGGTTCCCATCGAACCAGGATTTTTAGTTTTTTTAGCAGCCATTGTTCCTGGGATTTCAGCTGGGTTGGAAGCCACAGTGACTCCCTCCTGGCTGCTACACTTTCTCTCTGAGTTTTCTCTGGATATTGTTCCACCTGGCCTGCTGTAATTGCACAGGAGGCAATTCTGCTTTTTGAATTTGCCCTTTCGCTAAGTCTATGTTCATGGGATGTTACTTTATTAGAGCAGTTATTGTGTAGTAGTAAAATAATCTATTATTCTGTTAAGGTTTTCCTATATCATTGTTATTCCAACTTCCTCTCTCTTTTGTTGTATTTTAGCTGTAGTGTCTGACTAAATTATGTGGTGCATAATGTCAAGTAGTTTGACAATCAAATTGTATCTGGAACACAGCACCTCACATTTACCTTTCAAAATATAAAAACGTTAGTGTCTAGGCTACCTTCTCAATATATTTTGAGGAGGTCTGGTCTGGTCCATAACACATGACTGCTACCACCAGATTCATGTCAAACATTTGAGGGGGAAGAGGAGGAAGATAAAGAAGGAAGAAGATGAAGAGGAATCAGGTTGACAATGATTGTCTCAATTAACTTCAGTGGAGTGAAGGCAACTTCAACTCCATTCAACAATTGGCCTAATCCTTACTGTCTCGACTGATGTTAGCTTGACCACAAAACTGAAATAAAAATCAACATGAAACAAATATTCCCAATCAAGTTTAAAAATCCATCAATGTAATATACAAAAAGCCAACAAATGAACCTTGTGCATCATCCAATGATTATCTTCTGGGTGCCTTTCCAGTGTTACACCAGTGAATGGAATAGGGCCAATGGAAGACCACTCTGCAGGAGCGCAGTATAACCTTGAGAGAGAGTGAACCAGGAAGGCTCAGTTTCAGACTGAACCATCTCATCACAGATGGCATCACTCTGAGCAGGCAGACACAGGAAGAGAATTTGTTGAGGTGGCAGTACTTGGAAGAGGACTGCTGTCATCCTAACAAATAGCAGCATGTTTGTGTGGTAGGGTAGGACTGCCATAAGTATGCTTCATAAACCGGGCAATGTGTTGGAGGTCAGAGTGATGAACATCTGAGAGACTCTACAGCTGCTCCTTTTTTGAGGTATTTTAGGTGCTGGAGGTGATTTCCTCGAATTCCAGGAGCAGCAATTACTGTTTTATATGCTGTTGCATTGTTTTGGAACTTTGGGGTAAATAAAACCAAAACAACAGCAGTTTTAAAAGGGAGAAGAACAGACAAAGGAAGCAGATGGAGAGGTCAGTGCAGGAGAGAGAGAGAGAACCTGCACAGTTACCACCTTTGCTGTTTGAATTCGTGTATCGCTGGACATCGGAGCGCATCTGGGAAAATTATCAAACAGTGAAATTCACAACTGATCTTAGAGAAACTGTTGGGCGAAGTTCACAGCACAGAATCAGATAAGTTAATCGTTGTTATTAAATGTGGCCTACAGAGAACCTCCAGTAGGTAATAGAGTGGGTTCTTTCTTGATTATATGGTTTTGGAGATATGTCTCTTGATTAAACTTAAAATATAAGCCATAACTATTAATTTAAACTGGGGCAGTGTTTGTAGAGGAATAAGACGGTGTTATTTTCTGGGTCTGTAGTTTGTGTAGGAGCAAAAATGGCTTTTAATAAAGTGATATGTACTTCTTGTCAGATGTGGGAGTTTAAAGAGAGTTTAAGGGTCACTGCGGATTATATCTGCCATAAGTGCTGCTGGCTACGAATTGTTTCAGATAGAATGTATTGGTTGGAGAGACAGTTAGAAGCAATGAGAAATTTGCAACAGCAACAGTATGTGATGGATGGCAGTTATAGGAAGAGGGGAAGTCTCAGATACAGCCACATAGATGGGTTAACTCCACGAAAGGTAAGAGAGGTAGGCAGCTAGTGCAGGAGTGGATATACCCATTTCAAACAGGTATGCTGTTTTGGAAAATGTAGGGGGTGATGGATTCTCAGGGGAATGTAGCACGAACAGCTAGGTTTCTGGTATTGAGACTGGCTCTAATGCAACGAGGGGTACGTCAGGTTCTAAGAGATCAATTGTGTTAAGGGATTCTCTAGTCCAAGGTACAGACAGACGTTTCTGTGGCCAGCAGAGAAAAAGCAGAATGGTGTGTTGTTTCCCTGGTGCCAGGATCAAGGATGTCTCAGAGAGGGTGCAGAATGTTCTCACGGGGGAGAGGGACCAGCAGGAGTTCATTGTCCACATAGGAACCAATGACATTGGAAGTGAAAAGGTTGAGATTCTGAAGGGAAAGTACAGAGAGTTAGGCAGAAATTTAAAAAGGAGATCCTCGAGAGTAGTAATATCTGGATTATTCCCTGTGCTATGAGCTAGAGAAGGAAGGAATAGGAGGATAGAGCAGATGAATCCATGGCTGGGGAGCTGGTGTATGGGAGAAGGATTCACATTTTTGGATTATTGGAATCTCTTTTGGGGAGAAGTGACCTGGACAAGAAGGACGGATTGCACCCAAATTGGAAGGGGACTAATATACTGGCAGGGAAATTTGCTAGAGCTGCTCGGGAGGATTTAAACTAGTAAGGTGGGGATAGGACCCAGGGAGATAGTGAGGAAAGAGATCAATCTGAGACTGGTACAGCTGAGAACAGAAGCGAGTCAAACAGTTAGGGCAGGCAGGGACAAGGTAGGACTAATAAATTAAACTGCATTTATTTCAATGCAAGGGGCCTAATAGGGAAGGCAGATGAACTCAGGGCATGGTTAGGAACATGGGACTGGGATATCATAGCAATTACAGAAACATGGCTCAGCGATGGGCAGGACTGGCAGCTTAATGTTCCAGGATACAAATGCTGCAGGAAGGATAGAAAGGAAGGCAAGAGAGGAGGGGGAGTGGCATTCTTGATAAGGGATAGCATTACAGCTGTGCTGAGGGAGGATATTCCCGGAAATACATCGAGGGAAGTTATTTGGGTGGAACTGAGAAATAAGAAAGGGATGATCACCTTATTGGGATTGTATTATAGACCCCCTAATAGTCAGAGGGAAACTGAGAAACAAACTTGTAAGGAGATCTCAGCTATCTGTAAGAAAAATAGGGTGGCTATGTTAGGGGATTTTAACTTTCTAAACATCGACTGGGACTGCCATAATGTTAAAGGTTTAGATGGAGAGGAATTTGTTAAGTGTGTACAAGACAATTTTCTGATTCAGAATGTGGATGTACCTACTAGAGAAGGTGCAAAACCTGACCTACTCTTGGGAAATATTGAGGTGTCAGTGGGAAAGCACTTTGGGGCCAGCAACCATAATTCTATTCGTTTTAAAATAGTGATGGAAAAGGATAGACCAGATCTAAAAGTTGAAGTTCTAAATTGGAGAAAGGCCAATTTTGACGGTATTAGGCAAGAACTTTCAAAAGCTGATTGGAGGCAGATGTTTGCAGGTAAAGGGAAGACTGGAAAATGGGAAGCCTTCAGAAATGAGATAACAAGAATCCAGAGAAAGTATATTCCTGTCAGGGAAGGCTGGTAGGTATAGGGACTGCTGGATGACGAAAGAAATTGAGGGTTCGGTTAAGAAAAAGAAGTAGGCATATGTCAGGTATAAACTAGATAGATCGAGTGAATCCTTAGAAGTGTATAAAGGAAGTAGGAGTATACATAAGAGGGAAATCAGGAGGGCAAAAAGGGGACATGAGATAGCTTTGGCAAATAGAATTAAGGAGAATCCAAAGGGTTTTTACAAATACATTAAGGACAAAAGGGTAACTAGGGAGAGAATAGGGCCCCTCAAAGATCAGCAAGGCGGCCTTTGTGTGGAGCCACAGAAAATGGGGAGATACTGAATGACTAATTTAGATCAGTATTTACCATGGAAAAGGATATTGAAGATATAGACTGCAGGAAAATAGATGGTAACATCTTGCAAAATATCCATACTACAGAGGAGGAAGTGCTGGATGTCTTGAAATGCATAAAAGTGGATAAATCCCTAGGACCTGATCAGGTGTACCCTAGAACTCTGTAGGAAGCTAGAGAAGTGATAGCTGGGCCTCTTGCTGAGATATTTGTATAATATTTGTATCTGAGATAGTCACAGGTGAGGTGCCGGAAGACTGGAGGTTGGCTAAAGTGGTGCCACTGTTTTAGAAGTGTGGTAAGGACAAGCCAGGGAACTATAGACCGGTGAACATGACATCAGTGGTGGGCAAGTTGTTGGAGGGAATCCTGATAGACAGGATGTACATGTATTTGGAAAGACAAGGACTGATTAGGGATAGTCAACATGGTTTTGTGCGTGGGAAATAATGTCTCACAAACTTGATTGAGTTTTTTGAGGAAGTAACAAAGAAGATTGATGAGGTCAGAGCGGTAGATGTGATCTATATGGACTTCAGTAAGGCGTTCGACAAGTTTCCCATGGGAGACTGATTAGCAAGGTTAGATCTCATGGAATACAGGGAGAGCTAGCCATTTGGATATAGAACTGGCTCAAAGGTGGTGGTGGAGGGTTGTTTTCAGGCTGGAGGCCTGTGATCAGTGGAGTGCCACAAGGATTGGTGCTGGGTCCACTACTTTTTATCACTTACATAAATGATTTGGATGCGAGCATAAGAGGTACAGTTAGTAAGTTTGCAGATGACACCAAAATTGGAGGTGTAGTGGACAGCGAAGAGGGTTACCTCAGATTACAACAGGATCTTAACCAGATGGGCCAATGGACTGAGAAGTGGCAGTTGGAGTTTAATTCAGATAAATGTGAGGTGCTACATTTTGGGAAAGCAAATCTTAGCATGGCGTATACACTTAATGGTAAGGTCCCAGGGAGTGTTGCTGAAAGTGGAGTCGCAGACAGTTAGGATAGTAAAAAAGGCGTTTGGTATGCTTTCCTTTATTGGTCAGAGTATTGAGTACAGGAGTTGGGAGGTTATGTTGTGGCTGTACAGGACATTGGTTAGGCCACTGTTGGAATATTGCGTGCAATTCTGGTCTCCTTCCTATCGCAAAGAGGTTGTAAAACTTGAAAGGGTTCAGAAAAGATTTACAAGGATGTTGCCAGGGTTGGAGAATTTGAACTATAGGGAGAGGCTGAACAGGCTGGGGCTGTTTTCCCTGGAGCGTCGGAGGCTGAAGGGTGACCTTATAGAGGTTTACAAAATTATGAGGAACATGGATAGGGTAAATAGGCAAAGTCTTTTCCCTGGAGTCAGGGAGTCCAGAACTAGAGGGCATAGGTTTAGGGTGAGAGGGGAAAGATATAAAAGAGACCTAAGGGGCAACTTTTTCACACAGAGGGTGGTAAGTGTATAGAATGAGCTGCCATAGGATGTGGTGGAGGCTGGTACAATTGCAACATTTAAGAGGCATTTGGATGGGTATATGAATAGGAAGGGTTTGGAGGGATATGGGCCGGGTGTTGGCAGGTGGGACTAGATTGAGTTGGGATATCTGGTCGGCATGGACGGGTTGGACTGAAGGGTCTGTTTCCATGCTGTACATCTCTATGACTCTATGACGCGATAACCTCTGGCAGCAGTGTGAGCTTTCACAGCAACAAGTTAAGACCACATGACCTTCAGTCTGATTTTCTACAACTGCACAGCAGTTAGCAAGTAAGCTCTGTAATGCAATATGAAACATTGGCCCTTAGATACTGTATCTTGATCTGCAAGCATTTTCTTGGAATTCATTGTCACATCCAGACTGGAAAGGGTGGGTCAATGGTCCACCCACAGTTCTGTGCTACATGATGCTGGACCCAACTATCCTTAATAGTGATCAAACCTGTTAATGTATTGAGCATTTCATTGGGCATACCCATCTGCTTTTTCCTATTAGCTCCTAATCAAAATTCTGATCTCAAGCAGAGAACAGTGTCCTGCACAAATTGTGCTGTACTTGTCCCCTGCTGTGATTTTAGATTCAGTGTCTCACCAAGTACAGATTCCACTTCTATTCAGTCCCCTAAAGCTTGTCCAGTCTCAGTTTTTTTTTATTTGCATGGGATGTGGGCATCACTGGCTAGACCACCATTTATAGTTCATTTCTAATTGCCCAGAGGCAATGAAGAGTCGTCTACACTGCGGTGGGTCTGGAGTCACATGTAGGCCACACCAGGTAAGGATGGCAGGTTCCTTCCCTGAAGGACATTAGTGAAATTGTTGGTGTCTTCCCCCAACAATCCACTATAATCATTATTTGAAGGTTAAAGGTTTTTATTGAATTTGAATTCCATCTTTTCATGGTAAGATTTGAACTCAGATTCTCATTACATGACCTGGATCTTCTCATTTATCATCGAGCAACAATACCACTGGGCCATCATCTCTACAATGGTGAGGGAGGGTGAAGGTGGTTCATCTTGTACTTCCACGCCATCTCTGCCTGACAAACTGCATGTTTGAAAATAGAAAGATCGGCTTCTGATGAGAATAGATGAAAAAAGAAGTGCATGCTTATACTATCTGTAGTGTGTAAATCAGAAGAGAATATGAGATGAAGGATGGAAGTTGACATAAGAAGAGCAGCTATTAGTTTTGAACATCATGTCAGCTTTGGTGGCTTCAGCCACATCACTGGGCTCAATCGCTATCCTTGCCATTCCAGCGCTAATGAGCACCATCTCCTCTGCAAGGATATGAATGTATAGGAGTGCCTACTCCATCACCAATCATACCCCAATGCTCCTCCCTCAGGTAGATTCTATTCCCTCTATGGCACATTATCCTGCAAGAAAGGGAAATGTGTCAGTGAGTGTAGTGGAATGTATGCAGTTGATGTGACCATCATGGCTGGCAGCATGTGTGTCATGAGGGTGCGCTTGCAGTACTGTGTGAGCATGCAGTGAAGCAATGAATCGAAGTTATAAGCGTGAGGATAGTATGACTTTCAGAAATGCTATTTTGTTATTGTTTTTTCATGAAGATAGATTGAGACAGAGGTGAAGAGCAGTCTGCTCAAAGCCAATAAAGTAAACTGCTGGTGAGGCCTTTGTTTTTTTTTAAAGCTGGAACAATAGAAGCAGCCTGAATGGGTGGAGTCAAGCTCCCACAGAACCAAGATAATTAGTTTTAACTTTCAGCAGTTGCTGGGGTCTTGGAGTTAGGTGTGGAAGCTTTTATTCCTCTCTCTGTTACAGCTAAAAGCTGGGGGGTCTCTTCCTGCTGCTAGACTTGCATGTGAAGCAATCTATTTTACTGAACTTGCCTTTTCAAAAGGTGTATTTATGGAATGTTACTATACTATGCAGCTAAGTATAAATTGATATTTATATTATTTTATTAAGCATTTCAATATAGTTACAGTTAAGCCAATTCTTTTATTTTATTTTATTTTGACTGTAAAAAGTGTATTTTGCTTAACCGCGAGAAGTTTGACGAATCGAATTGCATCTGGAACACAGTGTCTTCTGCTTACCTTTATTAACTTAGAGGCTCGACTATATTTTAATATATTTTGAAGAGGTTTGGTATGGTCCGCAACATAGGTCTGATTTATGAAGAATTGTTTGTGAATGATGAGCATTTGGAGTAGAGTATGAAGCTCGTGGGCAGTCAGTGAGACATGATATTTTGGAGACACAGACTGACCTCGGCCATTTGTGTGAAGTTATTCAACTTGTTGGGGCTCTACATCCAGGTCCTCACCAAAACCTCTGCCTGGAAGTTGATTGATTGATTGATTAATTGATTGATTGATTGCTGTCACATGTACTGACATACAGTGAAAAGTATTGCTTTTATGCTATACAGGCAGATCATACTATACAAAGTGCATCAGGGTAATGGAACACAGTGTAGAATAGAGCCACAGAATACAGCCACAGAGAAGATGCAGAGAGAGAGATCAATGTTAACATTTGAGAGCTCCAGAAGCCGTTCTGGAATCTGTTCATACATGTAATCAAACTGTTATATCTTCTGCCTGCCAGAAGAGGGAGGAAGAGAGTATAACCAGGATTGGACAAGTCTTTGATTATATTGGTTGCTTTCCCCAGGCAGCGGGAAGTATAGATGGAGTCAATGGATGGGAGGCTGGTTTGTGCGATGGACTGGGCTGTGTTCATGACTCTCTGTAGTTCCTTGCAGTCTTGGGATGAGCAGTTGCCGTAGCAAGTTGTGATGTATCTGGATTGGGTGCTTTTTATGGTACATCAATAAAAATTGCTAAGAGTCACTGCGGACATTCTGAATTTCCTTAGCCTCCCTAGTTTGTCCAGGAGATATCTCTAACAGTTGTCACTTGCTGATGGACAGCATTTCTTTTCTGCTGTGTCTCCTCTGCAAAAGCTCCCTGCACTATTTCAAAAACTCTAGACAGATTAAAACTTGGTTTAACACAAGGGTGACTGCATGACCAAAAGCCATGACTCCATTAGAGAACTTGACTACCCAATTAACCTTCTCCATTCTGACCAAAAACTCCGCCAACCCAAACTGACCCCCCTACCCTTCCCCTCAACACTAGCTGCAGACTTTCCAATTATTCTCTGACTCGTTCAACTAGTCCCTAACCATCTTATGCCACAACTGTCCCATTTTCCCTTGGACTTAGCCTGGCTTGACAACTCTCTCTGAACATCTAACTACCTTACAACTACTTGACCCAACCCAACTATAATATCTCCCCACCTCATCCTACCCTCTGCCCCACTGGCTAAACCCCAATCACTCAGCTAACCTCCAGGCCTAAACTGGTCTGACCACTGCGTGCCCACCTCTAAACTAAACCAGAGTACTAACCAGATCCAGCTACCAACTCCTATCCCTGTATGACCCATCAAACAGACCTGACCACTCCTTGACCACCCATTCTATGCATTTACGCCTTCAATCTTCTATTTCACACACCCACATATTCACCCAGTTACCTACATATTCACCCAGTTACCCACACATTCACCCAGTTACCCACACATTCACCCAGTTACCTACATATTCAACCAGTTACTCATATCGTCACCAATCTGTACCCAAAGACCAAGAAGTTAAAACTACAGGAATATTGCAGCTCATGCAGTAAAAAGGGGCGAGTCCAGCTCTACTCTGCTTGCCAACAGTGGGCATTGTTCTGCACATTTCTCTGACAGCCTGGATCAAAAGATCACTAAAGAAATGTACAGTTGTCTCAAATCTTAAAAACCTTTGGGGGCAGTGTCAATGCTGCTAACAGGACAGTTCAGATCCAGGCTTCCTGGAGGGTAACTGGAGGACAGAGATATGGGCATGGATTTTACCAGGATCACACCTTTGTGGATGGGACTGGGAAGCAGAGAAAATGACACAGGAAGACATTGATTGGCATGTCCAATGTCTTGCTGATACCATGTCATCGACTAGTGAGGAAGTTAGCTGATTGGCCATCCACCCAATTGGGCCAACTTAATGGCCAGTTAAGGGCTTCTTGCTAGCTCTGTGCACATTTGGTTATGTCAGAAGGGCTTGGTGCAGCATAGGGAGACAACCAGGCATTCAGAGACCCAGGAACTGCAACCTCCCCAGCCACAGCAGCCGCAAGAGGAGGACACAGAACTACAACTCAGCTCAAACGAAGAGGGAATGTCGTTCAATCAGACAGTGTGCTACACTTACTCTAGAGATGAGCTGGAGTTAGGATCTGTGCATGATGAGTCAATAGGTACAAACAGGCTAAGTCCAGGCCAATAAAAATGGTAGTTTATGCACCAGCTAGCTGCAGGCTGAAGTCATAATTGGTTCAGCCATAGAGGATACAAATGAGGACATTGGTGGGGCAGCATACAGGAGAATGGAGTCAGGTTTGCAGAGCATGAGACGCTGCATTCACTGCATGGCCTGCCAAGTAACCTCCCATCAAGGAGCATAGACGAGTCTGGATCAATCCTGGCAGAGAGCTTTGGCAGACAATGCCCTTTCTGCAGTGTCTGCTCCTTCACCTTGTTACATGGCAGGCTCAAAGGCATTGCCAACACAACCCCCCCTTCCCCCACCTCGTACATTTGTGTGGTCAGGTGCTCCCTGTGAGAATGCTGTAACTCTCCCTGCCAAGAACTGTCAACACCTCCAAAAATATCCCAGGATGCTTTCAGAGACTTGGTCATAGCAGAAGGTGATCTAAATCATCTCACTCATCAATCAGACACCTGATCCTTTAAATAGCATCAGTGCAGGGCCCATCCACTTGGGGAGTGACAAGTGAACGCATTGAAGATGCTGTGCAATCCACGTTTGGACATGGACCAAGCTGAAGTGGTTGCACATCCCACTTTGCAGGTCCACGCTGTCGCAGGCACTATCATGGCACTGAAGTTTGTGCCCTGGAATTTAAGCAGGACTGTTAGGTCTCTAATAAACTGGAGCCTTTTAATTGCCATAGGTAGAAATCCTGCTTATCCCATCTGTTGAAGGGTTGGGGGCATTCAGTCTTTAGGGGTGGGAATAACCCCCACAAAGAATTTCCTTTGTATTGCTGTTACTATGCACCAATAGTGCTGCTTGGATAAACACCCAGATGGTAGACAGAGATGGGACTGGACTCCCATGAAAGATACTTTCGAACCAACTTGCTCAGAGATGTTATTACACACCTGTGGAACAAACAGGGCATGAACCCAGGCCTTCTGGCTCAGAGATATCAACATACCACTGTACCACAAGAGCCCTCGGACACCCATAAAATGATCAATTCCTATCAGCTGTAAAGGAGATCAATTGGGTCGTGTAACATTAATTTTTAAGTGCTGACCAAAGAACAGCAAAGAGAGCAAGTTTTCCTTTCCCAGCAACAACTCTCCTTTGGCCATATCACAACCTTTACCCCCTCTACACTTCGCCTAGTCTCTCAAGAACCCGACTTTCTGGTAAAGGTGCCTGCTAATGTTCTTCAAGTGAAATGGCCCTTACTGGCTCAATAATATTCCAGTGAGGATGTCCACCACCTGCACTCAACTCATCACTGCGTTTATGCCAGGACTGAGGATTTTCACGTCTATATCGTCCACCTGGCTAAATAGTTTAACTTTAGTGCATTAGCAACAACATCATAGTCACAGCCAAGTAATTATATACTTCGGTTCCAAAATTAACAATCAGCTCTTGGGAGTAAAAGAAATTTACAGTAATAGTACTTATTAATGGGTGGTCGACCATTTCAATGCTTTGCTTAACAGTGTTGAATTATGACTAATGGCTTATCGCCAAATGTGATTGGCTGTGTAGGTGATAGAATTATTTTGTATTTAATACATAAACAAGAAATGTAAGGGCCTCATGGTAATCATGAGAGTGCTAACTCCAGCTGTACAGTGGAGGGAGGCTTGGTTCCAGGCACGACATTGTACTGACGGAGCACATGCAAATGTTGGTTCTTGTAGCCAAAATGACTATAATTTTGTCTAAATTGGCCTCTTGGCTCCTGTTTGTCTACGTCAGGCAATTCATCATTTATCTTCTCGTATGAGTGTTACTGCATATTCAGCCAGTGGGTAACTGATTTCCCTTCAAGTGATATAATTTTTATATTTTTCCTTTACTTTGAAGCTCATTGGCAGACTTTGATATACAATTGCGGTTTTTGCAGCAAAACGTTTCAGTTCAATGCTGTCAGCATTGTTCCTCTATTAATGATTATTAATGAGCCATGTTAAAAAAAGTGACAGCATAAAGGCAATTATAAATAGAACTGAAAAGACGTTCAATATTTGAAATCCTATGAACTTTTATCAATATTTGAAAGATACTTTTGTCAATGTTGTCCATTGTCAATCGCATTAATCATTGAAGTGTGACTAACTTATCTGGTCACCTACAGCACAGCTAACTACAGCAAGGCATAGTTTGTTAATATGCATAGCCAGCGTACAAAAGTTGAAACTTGAACCAAATTCAAAATCAGAGTCAGAAACAAGAAATGTATTGTTTTTTTAACTGGATGCATACATTCCCTCCAACAATCGTATAAAATTACAAGATACTTGATTTGGTTTTGATTGATTAGCCTCAGAAGAGGTTTTAACAACAAGGTTAAAGCACTTCACAGCAACAACAAATCCACCCCCACTGTCCCAAACACACACACAGTGGTCAGAATCCACTTGACAGACCTTTCCCTGGAATCAGGAACTATGACCAGAGGTCCCATATGTTGAAAGATCCATCGCTCTATTGAATCCCAGTATGAGCAGGGAGGCAGTAACGCAGCTGACAACAACCTGGGACCCAGAATTGCTACTGGGTCAGAGATTCTAGGCTAGTGATGGTGGGAGGGGAGTCACTGAATGAGGAAGATCATGGGGAACCAGGGTCAATGGTGAGAGTAGGTGGGTGTGGGTGGCTTTTAGTGGGTACCCTACTCTTCCTTAATTTGTTTAATTCGCTTATGGGGCATGCACATCACCAGTTGGCCAGCAATTTAATTTTCATTGTCCATACCACACTGCTCCTTGAGGTGGGGGTGAACTGCCTTCTTGAACTGCTGAGGTCCATGTGGTGTAGGTTGATCCACCATGCCCTTAAGGGAAAAGAAATGAGGATTTTGACCCAGCAACACTGAAGGAACGGTGGTATATTTCCCAGTCAGGATGGTGAGTGGCTTAGAGTGGAACCTGGTGGTGTTCTTGTCCTTCTACTTGTAAGTGCTTGTGGGTTTGGAAGGTACTATTAAGCTCTTCAGTCAGGAACTGAGTGCCTTTGAACGAGGAACAAGCACCATGCTCCAAGACTACAAACAACATTGTATGAGTAGTTTGAATGTCATACTCAGCCTATGGTGAGATCCCACCCTCTGCTCAATAAATACCAGAAGTGGCTGGATAAAAACTAAAATGGGCAGGAATTGACAGTGGAGAGGGATGGCCTTTCGAAGTCCTTCCTGCCATGGACTTAATTAAGATGGAGGTGAGAGGTGTTTGAGGTCATCCGGTCTACTGTCTGATTAAATAGCCCATACACCAAAGTTGTTATGGGGCAGGATACAAAATTCTGACCAAAGAAAAGGGTGGACTCTTTATAGTGGTCTCAGTGACATGAACTCTGGTGAGATGTGCGGCAGAATTTGACAAGATGTCTCAGAGAGGTGCAGTTTGATGTCACGGGCTACTTGCTTCACTTTTAATGCTTTTCACAAGGATTCTCGCTAGGCAGTGGAGAGTTGCCAATTAAAAGGGATTAAATGCCTCGTTAATAGCCCAACCCCCCCTCATCAATATCCAGACTCCTATTTAACCCAACCAAGCTTGATGTCAGAAAAACTCGACCAGCAAACCAGAGTGAGTATCTGGCAGATTCAACTCGCTGCTTACTCCAGTTGACTTCCATGTTGGAAACCAGGCACCAACATCTCAGGACACACTCCATGGGCACCAGCCACATACACACTGGGTCCTCAGACATTGGCATCTGATACATGCTAGCCTCTGAATAACTCTCACGGCACACAGAAACAATAGGAATGATACAGCACAGAAGGGGGCCATTTGGCCCATTCTGTATGCTGTCACCAAGATACCCAGATGCCCTTTTTAATCTCATCATCCTTCACATGGCCCATAGTCCTGGAAAAACAGAGTACTCAGAGGAAACCCACATACTATTATTGAAGCAGAAAGTCGGTGGCACATCTATCACTGCTGGTGCAGGTGTTCCCAGTGAACAGGCAGTGCAGAGGGCATATTGATTAGTGTTGGCATGGGTTGGGATGGTTGAGAGCGAATGCAGAAGGTGGCTGCAGGCAATGGCGAGCGTGGTGGAGCATGAGCCTTTTGTCGGGAGGTGGCTACGGTCGCAGAGATAGAGTGAGTATTGAGAGAAGATGATAACACGTACCCTGGAATTCTGGAGAAGGATACTGACCGTGTTCCCACAGTGCCAGGCATTACTCTGAGGTAACTGAGAATGGTCTAACCTGGATGGCAACCTTAGACCAGGCAGGGTATGGTCGGGTGTTGTGGCCCTCACTGCTGGTACTGAGGGAGGCCCGGTCTGTTCAGTGGAACCTCCAGAACACTGCCACAGAGTAAGGCACTGGTATCCCCCTACCTGCCAACTCTGGGGCAAACGTCACTGACTCCAGCAGGCAGCTGTGGACTGACAGTACTTACTCAGTCTCACAACAGCGTTTTAAAAATGACGCTGTTCAAGGGATGCCAGTGAATTTTGGGATATCTGCTGTGTGGAGATTTGCTATGTGAACAGCATATCGTGAGATGTGGTGGATTTCAAAATTGAGAGATGCAAAAGAGGTGTGGTATATAATTGATGAGGCGAGTTTGTAAAGATACAGCGAGAGAATCCACTTGGTTTCAATTTGCAGAACTCTCCTAAGAAACCTGGCCGTAGTTCAGATTTCGCCAAAACTTCAGCCCTAACTTGTTGATTTTCCTGCAAAGGTGCTCGGGCAGGCAGTAAAATTATTTCCCAGTTGATGAAATAACATTCAGTTTTGCCAATGAAAGCAAAAGTGATTTTTGGATTATATGTGTATCCCCAACTGCCCAAACCCTTTAGAAAATGACCTAATTCCTGGAAACATTTCAAAATGTAAGGGAGTTCACAGCTTCTGGAATGAATATCCTTCTCACATGTAAACAACCAAACCATTATGTTTCTTATTGAGATAAAGAATACAATGATAAGTGAGGACTATTCACAATACAAAGAGCTTCCTATTGCTAGTGTGAGTAATCTTCCATAAAACCTTGCGTGTTTTGGCAAATCACACCAGATTAATCTATTAGACATCTCATTTCATTATCAAATTTCCGCTCCCTATCAGAATACATACCTTATCACTTGGTCCATTTTCAATAGTGGACTCATTCTTAAGATTTCAGCTGGCAACCTACTCTGAATGGAAAACAGTTGCTCCTACTGTTTTCTGTAGCAAAGGTCTGTGCACATAAGCATGGGAAAGGGCAAAAGTAGTGACCGCTGTTCTACCTGAAGGAACAGGTAACAAAACTTTTGACTTAAGCTGTATTCACTTCTCACAAATTTTGAGCAACTTTTCTTAGAGTCCAATGCTTTGATTAAATTGAAATTCTTTGTGAAATTCTTTAGTGTAAGCTCATTCTTTGGTTACTTTAGTTTTTTTTTGCGTGGGTTGGAAATCAAGGAAGAAGTTTTTCAAATTATTTTGCTATGACTCAGCCTATTTGTAAGGTTGATACACATTTCAGAAGAAGTGTTTAATTTAAATTCTCCAAGCAGTAAGCTGAGTTCCTGAGATTGATATTTTTGAAATAAGTTTATCTTTACTTCTTGGCAGACAGATGCAGGGAGGCTGATATTTTGGATGTTGAGCAGACTTGTCTCCCATTAGCACACAAAGAAGTTTCATTCTTTGCAAAATTTTTCATTATTCAAAAATTGGCTGTGCGCAAGGTGCAGCAGTGCAATGAAGTCATTCAGAAAGGTCACCCCGGTGACAACAGGAAGCATTAGTTTGCTTTCAACTCAGGTTTGACAGCAGGCAGTCTGTAAAGTGGAGATTGGTCCCTGGTTATGCTTCAGGAGTGGGAAGCATTTGATAAGCCATGACCTTTCTTCCGGTACTCCACAGCAAAGCTTTGTTTCATTTACAGATGATTAAATGGTCCAGAGGGCAATTATGAGCTGGAGGAAGGAACAGGTTTCCTCATCAACATGATTGAATTTCTTAACAACAGCAGCGCCACAATACATTCAAGTTCAAAGTTCTTGACAGTGTTAAGCAGATATAAAATTGCATGCTGATTTCAGTCATATAACAACAATATAACTCTTTGCAAGTGTGGTAGCTGGGAGGTAGGTGACATTGTACAGTTGTTATTTTTTAGCTTTCTATTTTAGAATATTGTTTGTCTTCATTTTATACATTTAATAGCATTAGGTGAAAAGTAAAGTTGTCATACAGTCACACTGTCATTAGAGAGAGAGAGATCACTGATGGGGGCGAAACCTATGGGTCACCACAATGTAGTTGAGGGGAAAGGTTGAGAAGGACGATCTTTCATGGTAACCTCAGTCAATGCAGGAATTGAACCCACGCTGTTGGTAGCACAAATCAGCATCAGAGGCATTTTTCAAATGGTGATTCACAGGGTGAGGGTGATGCTGGCTAGGCCAGCATTTATTGCCCACTCCAGAGGCAAATTTAGAGCCGTGGGTCTGGAGTAGAAGGTAAAGTCTTATCAAAGTCTCATATCTTGAAAAGTACGCATAAGGCTTAACAATTTTAGGTGGGGAGCATTAGGAACCCCGAATTAGAAACCTGCCATCTCAAATTCCCACCTCAAACTAATGCAAAGTTCACGTTTAAGTTTTAGAGAGTTTGTCAGGTTGGCTGTGGGCAGCGCAGACCTGCAGTTAGAGGAAGTGAGTTGCACATGGGGTGGGAGAAATTGCACATCAGCAATACGAACACAGTGAATGAGATCACAAGAGAGTTTCCATAGAATCCGACAGTGTGGAAACAGGCCATTTGGCCCAGTAGGTCCACACCAACACTCAGAAGAGCATCCCACCCAGACCCATCCCCCTATAACGCTGCATTTCCCATGCCTAATCAATCTAATTTACAGATCCTTGAACACTCTGGACAATTTAGTATGGTAAATCCACCTAACCTGCACATCGTTGGACTGTGGAGGAGACCAAAGCACCCAGAGGAAGGCTATGCAGACACAGGGAGAATGTGCAAAATCCACACAGACAGTCATCCGAGGCTGGAATTGAATCTGGGTCCCTAGCACTGTGAGGCAGCAGTGCTAACCACTGGGCCACTGTGCTGGTTATTGCTTACAGGTGAATCTAGAGAGCTGGAGAAAATATTCCTACTCCAGCAAATCCATGATGGAAATATTTAAATCATAGGCCAGTGACATACAATTTAAATCATCCCATAACTAATGCTTCATAAAGATGTTAAGTATCCTGACAATAACTCAGCATCCCATATCAATGATCCCAAATGTAGTGAATCGTTACTCACACAGAATCAAAAGCATCTTTATTAAAAACAGAAATCAATGCATGGAATTTGGTTGAGGTCATGATCTAAAAATCAATTATTTTAACTCACCACTTGCACCCAAACCACTTGGTCTGGGATTTAAATTACCCACAAAATATCTGTTTAAACTTAGAAAGTATAAAATATAACCACACCAAAATTTGTTATAAGCCTTCCACCATTGTTTCAGAAGAAAGTCTAATGGGATTAAAAATGTCCTGAGAATTGCTTAACTTATTTTAATGCTCATATCAACTCGATTCAAGTGACATATAGAAGGAAAACAATTGCTCTGTCAAAAATACAGAGCACCTTGAAATGGAATCCAAATGGAAAATCACATTTTATACTCATCTTGATTATGAGTCATATTAAATTTCAAATATTTTATTTGTTCCAAGTATTTTAAATCATTCGATAGCCAAGCTCAGAACAATTGCTTGAAAATCTCATAATCGCTAACCATTTAACACTACATGAATAGTAAAGAAAACACACAAAACTATCATTAAGTCGAACTATTTCTTGCTCCTCCAGGATTAATTTACACTGACCCAGCTTTCAGTATTTATCTAACACAAGCAGCAGGTTGCTTTGATGTTATCTGCTTATGCAAACAACGACGTGAAATTCTCTCTCCAGCTGAACTGGTGCTGAATCTACTGAGAATTAGCTGTATTCATCATTTTAAAGCTCAACAACAAGTGCTCATAAGCTATATGTCCAAATTATATTGAACAATATAATCATTCTAAATTGATTTACGATTTCTTTTACTGAGTTTATGAGAAAACTAACAATATGATTTCTGCCATGTAAATGCCCTGATAAAATGTGATTACTAAAAGAGATTAATATATTTTATTTGGCAGAAAATTGATGTTGAGTGTCTTCCCAAAATCTCTTAAATCCATTGACCTGTCTTTGTCGCACTATTACCCTCATGTGGACAACCAGAAAACTGCAAATTCGGCATCATTGTTTAATAATTCCTATTGCCACTTATTTGACAGAAGCTAAACTTGTAAAGTACTTAACAGTAGTAGACGTTATTCCTTTCAGCAGAAGACCAAAAGATCTTAGATTCAGTATTCGTGAGATTCTCAGTAATCAGAAATCTGTTGTCCAAAATAAGTGAGATCTAAAATTATATAGCAGAGCAAAAAGCTTCCTCTTTCTGATTTTTATATAAGTAATCTAGGAAATAGTTTGTCAGAATTGTTAGGTGAAGATGGTGATAAGGACACTTTTGCTGCAAAAATACCTCAGCTGGTGAGATCTGTAGCTATGAAATACACACAACATTTTAATGGTATTTCAGGTGATGCTCTTTCATCCAGTAAGAAGTTGCAAAATGAGTCACCTGGAAATTATACTGTCTCTCCTATTAAACTGACTGGAGACAATGAGATGAACACTCAAGTTGCCACTTTAAAATTGACACCTATTCACATCAATCCAAAAATTAAGCACCAAGTCTCTTAAAGCCAGTCCCGAAAGAAAGACAAAAGAACTGATTTGCACAGGTAAGTTGTGTAATGTTTTAATCTTTTCAATGTCATATTTTTTATTTCTTAGGTAGAGGAGGGGAATTTATAGTTCATTACTACATTTATGTAGCACCTTATGAAGCAAGTAATATGATAATGAAAACAGAAAATGTTGGAAATGATCTGGAAATCAGGCAGCATAGAGGCATTTTTGGAGAGACTGTTAATTTTTCAGAACAATGTACTCATAACTGGAAGAAGGTTAGAAATGCAGTTGCTGACTTTTTTGAAGAACTGAAGAGGATTGATGAGATGTGATCTATATGAACTTCAGTAAGGTGTTCAACAAGGTTGCCCATGGGAGACTGCTTATCAAGGTTAGACCTCATGGATTACAGGGAGAACTAGCCATTTGGATACAGAACTGGCTCGAAGGTAGAAGGCAGGGTGGTGGTGGAGGGTTGCTTTTCAGACTGGAGGCCTGTGACCAGTGGAGTGCCACAAGGATCAGTGCTGGGTCCTCTACTTTTCATCATTTATGTAAATGATTTGGATGTGAACATAGGAGGTTTAGTTAGTAACTTTGCAGATGACACCAAAATTAGAGGTGTAGTGGATAGTGAGAAAGGTTATCAAAGAATACAACTAGATCATGATCAGATAAGCCAATGTGCTGAGGAGTGGCAGAAGGAGTTTAATTTAGATAAATGTGAGGTGCTGCATTTTGGAGTGCAGGTTCATAGCTCCTTTAAAGTCGCAGGTAGATAGGATAGTGAAGAAGGTGTTTGGTATGCTTTCCTTTATTGGTCAGAATATTGAGTACAGGAGTTGGGAGGTCATGTTACGGCTGCACAGGACATTGGTTAGATCACTTTTGGAATATTGCGCGCAATTCTGGTCTCCTTCCTATCAGAAGGATATTGTGAAACCTGAAAGGGTTCAGAAAAGATTTATAAGGATGTTGCCAGGGTTGGAGGATTTGCTTTTTAGGGAGAGGTTGAATAGGCTGAGGCTGTTTTCCCTGGAGCGTCAAAGGCTGAGGGGTGACGTTAGAGAGGTTAATAAAATCATGAAGGGCATGGATAGGATAAGTAGACAAGGTCTTTTCCCTTAGGTGTGGGAGTCCAGTACTAGAGGCCATATGTTTAGGGTGAGAGGGGAAAGATATAAAAGAGACCTGAGAGGCAACATTTTCATGCAGAGGGTGGTAAGTGTATGGAATGAGCTGCCAGAGGATGTGGTGGAGGCTGGTACAATTGCAACATTTAAAAGACAACAGGATGGGTATATGAATAAGAAGGGTTTGGAGGGATATGGGCCGGGTGCTGGCAAGTGGGACTGGATTAATTTCGGATATCTGGTTGGCATGGACGAGTTGGACTAAAGGGTCTGTTTCCGTGCTGGACGTCTGCATGCATGACTCTGCAATTACTTTTTGAGTTGGGAAACAGTAGTAAGGGAATGCATATTGGTGAGTTTGGAGAAGATTTGTAGCTCAGGTTGAGGTTCTGGATGTAAGTTTGCTCACCGAGCTGGAAGGTTCATTTTCAGACGTTTCGTCACCATACTAGGTAACATCATCTGTGAGCCTCCGGTGAAGCACTGGTGTTATGGCCCACTTATGGATGCCATCTATTCCCCTCTGAGAAAAAGAACAGGAAATGACATCACCAATACAGGAAATGGCATCACCAATACAGGAAATGGCATCAAAGTAAATGATATCACCAGCCCAAGGAAACCCAAACACATAAATAGAAAGCGGGCCATAACACCAGTGTTTTACCAGAGGCTAATTGTTACCTAATATGGTGATGAAACATCTGAAAATGAACCTTCCAGCTCAGCGAACAAACTTACATCCAGTGAATGCATATTTATAGTATTTATGCAAAGATATTTTCTGATGAAATAGATGACAATAACATAAATAGTGAAGTAAATTGCAAGTGTACAATATTAGAATCAGAAAATGTAAACACACTGGAGGCAAATTTGTGAGCTGTCATTCCAATGTCAGCAATGGAGAATGGACAGTGAAAAATATAAACAGTGCAGTTTGACAAACAGGTTGAACTTCCAAATAGGACTGACTTTTTATCTGAGGGCAATAGGGTTTCCCTGGTGTTATCACACTGACTTTGACTCTGTCTGCTCTGGTTACTGATGTCCTGGTGAAGACAACAGCCACAGGGGACCATGGCCAGTCACTAGGGGATCATAGGAGCATTGCTTCTTGTCTGCGCTTTGGCGTGACGGCTCCACATTGATGCCAACCTTGCACATGCATCGACATTGAATGCCACACATGCCATAAAATAGTGAAATAACTCTACAGAGGCCAGTATTGCCAAGTCAGTCTTTATTTACAGGGAGAAAGTGAGGACTGCTAATGATGGAGACTCAGAGTCAAAACTGTGGTGCTGGAAATGCAAAGCAGGTCAGGCAGCATCTGAGGAGCAGCAGTATTGACGTTTCAGGCATCAGGAATGATGAACACATGATTTACACATGAACAGTGATTGACTATAGCGCTGTCTCATACAGAGCCAGGTACCAAGGTATCAATAACTCGAAACTTTTTTATGTCAGCTAGGGGTCCCTGATAGGACCAGCTTAACAGCCCTAGTCAGAGGTAACTCACATTCTACGAGTTGAGACTGGCTGACCTCATTACAAGCATTACATCCTTCCACCTCGGAGTCCATGGAAATAGTCCAGTCCCTTCCCTTACAGAGCCTCCTGGGGTGTTTTAGCACTGGGCCAGGTTACACCAACCCAGCGTCCGATATGGGCAGTGTGTAAGACACAGGAACTCACCTCCTGCACCAAGAGTGCCTCAGGAGGATTTTACTCTCTTCTTGTAGCGAAGGTGTTGAGGATATGGCAACTTCCACCATGTCCATCTCTGATTCCGAGGACTCAACATCGTTTGGTGGCCAGGGTGAATCCATGGTTTCTGACAGCATTTCTGATGGTTCAGTGGGGCAGGGCAAGTTTTGCTTCTGCACCGTTTGCAAATTCCCAGCTTTCTTATGGTCTGTGAGCTTGTCCAAGATCATCATGCCTACCCAAACTTTATGCATCATTGATTCTGGCCTCATGTCAACCATGCCTCTTACCCATGCAGGACCATTCCCATGACTCTTACACCAAACTTTGTCCCTTGTATCAAACCGTTTCTCTCGCTTGGCGGAGTCTTGTATCAGGCATTGGAATTCCTGAGCCATTCCATCCTGCCCTTGCCCCAAAGTCTGAGAAAATAAGATTTGATCTGGTGTGGAGTCTTCTCCCCCATTAGCAACTCTGCTGCATCTGTCCCTGTAGTTGCATGTGGAGTGGTCCAATAATCAGATAAGAACTGTGACAGTTCGTTATCTAATGAAGTAATAAGCTGTTTCCTCAATCCAGCCATCACAGTTTAGACCACTCTTTCTGCCATATTTTTGGATGATGGGTGATATGGAGCTGTCCTTGTATGTTGAATCCCATTCAACTTTAAGAAATATCCCGATTCCCTGCTGTTAAACGAATGGGCTTGTAAACTGATAGTGTGTCAGAATTAGTGGAGGCTTGGGGTGCTGAACAATATCAGTCAACTCTTGAAAGGCTTTAGTATCTGGTGCCTCAGGGAAATTAGGCTGCTAACGTCAGAAAAGAAACTACAGCTCCTTAAAGCTATCAGGAAAATTACTCATTGTTTTTCATCAGACACAATGTTGTTTGCCTGGAAGAAAAATAAAGCATTCTTTCCACATACTGGGCCCAGTCGTCATTGGCAGGATCGAACAAATCAAGCTTCCCAAAGACTCGATGTAGGAAATGCTTGTCCCAACTCAGAGACAACTGTTGCGAGCGAATTTCTTCAGGATCGTGCTTTACTCTCATCGCCACTAAAATAGCGCCACAGAGGCTGGTATTCCATCACCAAGTTGCCCTTTATTTACACATGAACAGTCCTTGACTTTAGCTCTGCATCATGCAGAGTCATGCACCAGAGTGTCATTTTCTTTGACTCTCAACCTTTTTGTGTCAGCCAGGGCTCCCTGACTGGACCATATTATCAGGGAACTCATATTCTGTGAGTTCCAGCTGACCAACCTCATTACAATCACTACAGTAGCTTATTGTCAGATGGTTTGCCAAAGCAGCATTAGAAGGTTTCAATTTTCAGCAAGGGAAGTTACAAAACAGACTTTTCCATTCTGTCATACATAGGCAGGAGACTGGAAGAACACAGCAAGCCAGGTAGCATCAGGAGGTTCAGAAGTCAACGTTTCAGGTGTAACCCTTCTTCAGGACTTGGGATGGGTGTAAGGGGAGCTGCAGATAAAGGGGAGGTGAGGCAGGGTGGTGAAGTTGGGATAGGTGAAGATAGGTAGAGGGTATGACCTTTCTGCACCTCCAGATACTGCCTGGCTTGCTGTGTTCTTCCAGCCTCCTGCCTGTCAACTTTGGATTCCAGCATCTGCAGTTTTTTTGTCTCTTTACCATAGTGTCACCTGTCCAAAGGACAGATGCCAAGGAACAAGAAATGTTCTCTTTGGGGGACGTAGTCATTCAGCATTAGCAAGCAGCTGAGAAAAAGCTATCCAAGGGGGAAATCATACATGTAATTCCAAATTGGATTGTGTCATACATTCGAGTTCAAACAATGTTGATGTGCATAAGTGGCAGTTAGAGGCTAAAACTGAGTCTCATCGGCACGTAACAGAAACAATTGAGAGATTTCTCAAACAACAAGTAGAGACCTAATTAAAATCAAAACTTTGAGAGATGTAGAATGCTTTCATGAAGCTTAAAGTCAAGTACCAGTTCTGTTAGGTGAAAGTGTTTTCTCATTTTGAAGGATCTTAAGCAGAGCCAAGTCAACAAGAATTGAAACAATCCAACTACCTCTGAGAGGCTGCTGACCTCAAAACCCACCTATGAGCAATCACTTAGTGCTATCAAGTCTCAGAGACTGAGATGGAAAGATTGCAGAAGAGTTCCATAAAATCTGATGCATTGATGACCAATGTTTTCAAGAAACAAGCAGAACGAAGAAATACATTAATGAAAGAATAAGTCTCTTTTGTGAAAATATGCAGAACTCTAATATCACTGTGAGCTAATTGCTGAGAAATAACTTGTTCTGCTACAATTAATGAGGAATTTTCTTTATTAAAAAGAATCTTGAGAGAAAACAAAAAAGTTTTGTTTCAGTTGACTATCATGGAGAACAACATTTGGGTTTCAAAAGAAGTGTTCATATGGTGACACATTGGAGGTTGTTACAAGGCTTAAGAGCTTGTTGAGCGATAGTAGGCTGACTAACTGGCAAGAAACGAAGACTTGGAACAAAAGAATCATTTTTAAAAATATTAAACTGTAACTTGTGGAATGCCACAGAAATCAGCGCTGGGACCTTAACCTTTCACATCTATATGAATGACTTGACTAAAAGGACTGATGGTAAGTCAGCAAACTTTAATGAAGCATCAATCAGTCAGACAGCAGTCTGTGTGTAGAATACAAGGCAATGGAGTAGAATCTGGGAAAATGTAAAATTATACATCTTGTCAGGAAAAATAAAAAAAACCTATTGAAACAGGAAAGAAAGACTTCAGAATGCTGTGGTACCGGGGAGCTGGGTATCCTTGTACATGAATCACCAAAGCATTCAGTTATAGCAAGTAATTAGGCAGGCACATGGAATATTGGCCTTTATACAAGGAGTTTGGAGTACAGGGAAACCTCGATTATCCAAATGACACAGGCGGGGAATATTTTGTTCAGATAATCAAATATTTGGTTATTTGAATGTTCGGATAACACGGTTTATCCAAGGATTAGGACATGAGAGCTTGTTCAGATCATCTGAAATTCAGATAATCAATGTTCTGTATATAAGGAGGTAAACCTTGTTACAATGCAACAGAACATTAGTGAAACCATATTTGGATAACTACTTGCAATCTTATTTAAGGAGCACATTTACATTGGAAACTGTTACGAGTGTGCTCATTAAGGTGATTATGAGAAAAACTTTGAGCAGATTAAGCCTATACTCATTGGAGTTTAGAAGAATAAAAGGTGACCTTATTGAAATATTTAATATTCCGAAGGGGCTTCACAGGACAGACGCAGAGTGGCTGTATCTTCTCATGGGGAAATCTAGACCTGGTTGGTACAGTTTAAAGAAAAAGTGGGCCACTGTTTAAAATGAAGATTGAGGCAGAGATGCCTCCCTCTCACGTTGGTGTTTATACTTCTCCAATGAGCAATGGAGGATGGGTCATTAAATATATTTGGAGAAAGTGAGGACTGCAGATGCTGGAGAACCAGAGGCGAGAGTCTGGTGCTGGAAAAGCGCAGGAGGGGCAGGAGAATCAATGTTTCGAGCATAAGCCCTTTATCAGTATTAAACATATTCAAAACTTAGCGAGCTAGATCTTTAATTTACAAGGCAGCCAACAGTAATGGGAGGAGGTAGGAAAGCACAGTAAGACCACAATCACATCAATGATAATCTTATTTGATGGAAGAACAGGCAGTGGGTCTGAATGGTTTACTTCAGTCTCTAATTCTTATGTTCTTGCTTCAATACTGACCAGAATGACTATTTTGTTGCTTTCCCTTTGTTTCTTAGCATCTGTTTGGCTGCAAGACTGAATGCCTGGAATGAATGCATCCACCACTCTGAAGTACATTCCTATGCACAATCAACACCAATTACTCAACGCATTTCAGATCACATAAACACGTCCATTCCAAATTTTAAAAAGCTGTCTGAATGCACCAATTAGTGATAAACTTGACAAATTAACTGAATATAAAAAAACTTGGATTTATTTAGACATATACAAAACCAACCTGGAGTACTTTCAGAGGAAAACAGAAGACAATGGTGATCCAAAGTTGGAGAAATGGGAAAGAACTGGGTCAAAGAACTTAAAAGGATGTCAAGGAAATGCAGAAACACTGGGATTGAAGTGTAGGACCACAGTGATCTTGATGGCTTGCTGTTCTGACTCTGCTGTGCAGCTGCAGGTTCCCATATAGGAAGTGGTACAGTTCGGTTATTATCTCGTTGGTAAAATGCAGACACCTCAAGCACTGTTTCTGGTTAAAATGGAAGCAGAAGGGCTCACCATAGAACCTGTGCCAGGTAGGACAATTGAGAGCACTCTTGGTCCATTGCTTCTCTTCCCCACTCCTTGATGCCTTATGTTCTCGTTTCCCTGCAGGGACTGTAATTATAAATCTCATTAGTGAAGCAAAGTTAAAAATTACACAACACCAGGTTAGAGTCCGACAGGTTTATTTGGAAGCACTGGCTTTCGGAGCACTGCTCCTTCATCAGATGGGGCAGGATCATAGGACACAGAATTTATGGCTAAAGATTATAGTGTCATTCAACTGATGCAATATATTAAACAAACCTAGATTGCTGTTAAGTCTTTCATCTTTCAGAATGGGTTGCAGGTTTTGATTCATTAATATGTAAATCCCAGATTATCCTGATGAAGGGCTTATGCCCGAAACGTCGATTCTCCTGCTCCTTGGATGTGCATTGATGAACCGCGTTCTTTAGCTGCATGACATTTGCAAAATTTGTTGATGACACTAAGGAAGGCAGAGTTGTGGATAGTGCTGAAGGATGTTGTGGGTTCCAGAGGGATATAGATAAGATGCAGAGCTGGGCTGAGAAGTGGCAATGGAGTTTAATGTGGAAAAGTGTGAGGTAATTTACTTCAGAAGAAGTAACAGGAATGCAGAGTACTGGGCTAATGATAAAATTCTTGGCAGTGTAGATGAACAGAGAGACCTCGGTGTTCAGGTGCATCAATCTCTGAAAGTTGGCACTCAGGTTGATAGGGTTGTTAAGAAGCCATATGATGCATTGGCATTTATTGGTAAGGAGATTGGGTTTCTGAGCCATGGTTCAGTTGTACAAGACACTGGTAAGGCCACACCTGGAGTGTTGCATACAGTTCTGGTCACCGCATTATGGGAAAGATGTGGAAGCTTTCGAAAAGGTTCAGATGAGATTTACAAGGATATTGCCTGTATGGAGGGAAGGTTTTACTCAGAAAGCCTGAGGGACTGGAGGCTGTTTTTATTGGTGAGAAGAAGGTTGAGAGGTGACTTAATCGAGATATACAAGATAATCAGAGGGTTCGATAGGATGGACAGTGAGAGCTTTTTTCCTCAGATGGTGAAGGAGACATAGCTTTAAATTGAGGGGGTGATAGATTTAGGACAGATATTAGTGGTAGTTTTTTCACTCAGAGAAGGGGTGTGGAACGGCCTGCCTGCAGCAGTAGTAGACATTAAGGGCATTTAAATGAGCATTGGAGATACATCTGGGTAATAATGGAATGGTGTAAGTTAGATGGGCATCAGATTATTTTCACAGGTTGGCGCATCGAGGGCCAAATGACTTGTATTGTGCTGTAATGTTCTGTGTTCTATGTTCTATGATGATATGGCTCTCTTCATGTGACATTGGTAAAGTATATCGCACCCTGCACCATGGGGGGAGTTAGCTACCTTGGGAAAGCCGACTGCCCAGACAACAGCATTGACCTCATCATGGGAAAGCTGGAATGTGGACAATGACCTCTTGCTGGCCCCTCTCCCCCTTGAGAGCATTCTGCACCCTCTCTGAGACATCCTTGATCTGGCACCAGGGAAACAACACACCATTCTGATTTTTCGCTGCTGGCCACAGAAACGTCTGTCTGTACTTCGGACTAGAGAATCCCCTAACACAATTGATCTCTTGGAACCTGATATACCCCCCATTGCATTAGAGCCAGTCTCAATACCAGAAACTTGGTTGTTCGTGCTACATTCCCCTGAGAATCCATCACCTCCTACATTTTCCAAAACAGCAGACTTGTTTGAAATGGGTATAGCCACAGAAGACTCCTGCACTAGCTGCCTACCTCTTTTACCCTTCCTGGAGTTAACCCATCTATGTGACTGTATCTAAGGCTTTCCCTCCCTTCCTGTAACTGCCATCCATCACATACTGTTGCTGTTGCAAATTTCTTATTGCTTCTAACTGTCTCTCCAACCGATCCATTTGATCTGATAAGATTCGCGACCAAAAGCATTTATTGCAGATATAATCTGCAGTAACCCTTAAACTCTCTTTAAACCCCCACATCTGACAAGAAGCACATATCACACACTCTCTCTCAGGCATACACATGCATACAGACACACATACACACATACACTCACACCCACACTCACACCCAAGCTCACACCCTCTTACAGGCATATACTCTGTCAAACTCATGCACACACTTTATCAAGCATGCGCGCACACACACTCTCCCTCACAGGCAAGCTCACACACATGCAAGTCTATGGGATGAATTTGCATTTGCAGATACATTCTATTTTGTTCAAAAAGCACACAATCTGTAAGCAGTCAGTCCATGTGACATTTTATAAATTCCTAATTTGGAAATAGAACCAGTCTGACTCAAGGTTGGGATCCAGACAGAACCTTTACCTTTAATGCATTGTCTGAGCTGAGCTATCCTGCCACCTTCTCTTTAAATAAAATCTTATGCTATCTCTGGACTGCGACTTGAAAGAAGTTCTGGGATTTACATATTAATGAACAGAAACCTACAACCCATTCTAAAAGATGAAAGACTTAACAGCAATCTTGGTTTGTTCAATATGTTGCATCAGTTGTATGACACTATGATTATTTGCTATAAATTCTGTGTCCTATGATCCTGCCCGACTAGCTACCTGACGAAGGAGCAGCACTCCGAAAGCTAGTACTTCCAAATAAACCTATTGGACTATAACCTGGCATTGTATGATTTCTGATAAAGGGTTTATGCTTGAAACGTCGATTCTACTGCTCCCCGGATGCTGACTAACCTGCTGCGCTTTACCAGCATCAAACACTCAACTCTGAAAACCAGCATCTTCAATCCTCACTTTCGCCTAGTTGAATTTTAACTCTGTCTACTCCAGTGCAACACTGGTACCTCCACATCATGAGTGAAGCAGACAGCCTCTGCAGAGACCAAACACCTCTTCTGACCTCCTTGATGAAATCCAGCATCTCCATATTTCAAAACCCAAACATTTCAGAAAACGATTCAGCAAAACTCCAACAATACCTCCAACAATGCCACCACAGCACTGCCACTAACACTGCACCAGCAAATCTAGCAGTAGCCATCTCAAGGTTCCACAAGTTGATCTTTAATTAATATCACTAGGCCATGTCAGATATGGAGAAGGTGGTGATATAGTGATCTCTGCCCCTGCTCCACCACAATTTAACTAGTGGCATTTGGGAGGCATCAGGTAGTGCACCTCTGGCTGGTTTAAATTGAAGGCCTTAAGTTAAGGATTTAGCTGGGGGGGGTGTGACTCACATCGCAAGTGCTTGGCCTTACATTGGCTGGTGGTGGACACAGATGGGAGGGGATGGCATCCCTGCCCCCAACCCCAAGGCTTCCCCTCTTGGTCTATCAAACCCTCACCTCACTACCCTCATTGACGCTGCCTTCCAACTTGGTACCTCAGGAGACCTGTGACCCACTATAGCTCATCTTGAAGCCCCATATCCAGTACCAGCAGTGACCATGAAAAAGAGACACTCCCAGTGATAGCTCTCTAAGCTAGAATGTCCTAATCCAGAAGAGAAGTCCTACTTTCAGCTTATTAATGGCAAATGGCTCTGAAACAACCAACCACTACTCACCACTCACCCCTCCCCTGCCCTGATAATTCAGTCCTTGGAATAAACAATATTTTCCAAAATGTATTTCAAATAACAAATCCTTTGCATGTTAACTAACACAACATACAATAGAGGATGGTTTAATTTCTAGACTGTAAAGGGTTTTTTTTTAAATGCCAAAAGAAACTCTAGATCTTGCTAAACAGAAAGCAAACCAATGCTTCTCAATGTTACATATGTTTAATCATAATGTTTATGATCATTTATCAAAGTGAATGACTAATGGCACACTCTTGTCATTCAATTCAACTTTGTCATCACTTTTCTGATACAGGATTTAAGTGACATGGATGCACAAAAAAAAAATCATTTCATATTGTACTTTGTGAAATTGAGTCTATTTATGCAAACAGTAGTAATGGGGGGAAAAGTTGTTTTCCTTTCTCTTGGACTATATCAACAGATTTATTTTGAGTAGTTATTGAGTTTATGTCATTCTTTCTGGTATGTCACCATGTGATAGTAAGTTATGCCTTGAAGTTATAGGTATGCACTAGTTTACAATTTGAAATAATCTCAACCCTAAGTAAAATACACAATTGATTTTAATTTAATGAATATTTCAAGTTCTCTATAATCCAGTCTTTTTAACTGTATAATATATTAGTCCTGCTCATTTGGTACACTTGTTCTCTGTAGAATAAAGTATTTTAATACTTTTAAATGTTAAGTTAAAATAATTTATTTTGTTTCCGGAAAACGATCAAAAGCTAACAGTTTAAACTTCTGGAAACTTTCTGTATTATTGCAAACAGTGATTAATGGTTAATTATGAGTTCAATAAATTCTAACATTTACCTCCAGCTTTATTGGGCTATCACAACAAACAGTATCCCTGCAATCTAATTAAAGGAAAAAAATATCTGTTCAGCTTCAGGACTGTGTTGCAAATTACCTATATGATTCAGAAGCAACTTTATAAAACTAAACTCTAGTCACTGGATACGGAAAATAATTTGCTTGAATGGGCGTTTTTGTTCTTCACAATAAAACACATTAACATATTAACACATTTTATAGTGCAACTAGATATTGCTGCAATTTACATTATCCATCATAAATTCCAATGCAGGAATTCTTGCTAGTAATCTTTAGGAGTAATTTAGTGCCTTAGGATTAGGACTGTATTTTGAGCTTTCTTCGCTTTTTTAAACAAAGAAAAATATTGGTTTCCATTTTAAGCTTTTGATCTACCAAACACTTAGCTCTGCGTGACCTGCTGCCCCATAACCAAAATGACTATTTTCGTTTTTCTCTTCTTGCATATTTGATCTTCCTTATTCAATCCTCTTGGGAAAAGCAGGACTGCACTGTCAGGACACCGTCTCACTCTGGGGAGCAACACAGAAAAAATAAACCACAGTCTCACAGGTCAACAGCTCAAACTTTGACAAAAAAACTGCTGGAGTACAATGTTAAAAACATTCCATCAGAAGCTGCTGAGAGGAATAGACTGCATGCTACTTTATAGTTTAGAGATTATGGTTTGATAAGTTGATGCTAGGTGTTTTGTTGACTGCACACAATGTTGTAGAGTCTCAATTTTCACTTACTTCTGATAAAAAAACATTCAATTTCTTCATTTAGCCAATCAATTGATAATCACATATAATCTGCCTTTTATTTGCAAGAAAGCTAGTAGTATTCAATTAACAATTCTACAAAAAATATATTCGGATTAAAAATGCCATAATAATTCATGAGAATAATTGCCATCGATATTGAAGAATTTAAGAATAACATAACCTTTTTGAAACATTTTCAGCCATAATTAGCTGAATATGGGGAGAATGAAATAAATGCCATAGTTATTTTGGTAAGTTTCCAAACCTCAAAACCTTTTCTCGCACACCAATATAGAATTTCAAAACAGACTTGCAATTTCTATTATTATTAGATGAAGAGGTTAAATTCCACCCGTGACTTAACTGTAGAAAAAAAAACATGACTTTCAATTGTTTTCCAACTAAGCAGCCCAACATTTTTGTTGCAAAACTTTTGAATCCTTATTGTTTATTATTAATGAATAATACTAACAAAAATTGCAAAAAAAACTTCCATGACTTTACATGGATTTTTAATAATGACAATTGTGATAGATGAATGTAAATGTCACTTACTTTAAACTTTGAAATTTGAACTATAGGCTTGTGAGTTTTGGTCTGCATCTGTATGTATATGTATTAACTTGCCAGTATATTTGGAACCATTTTCTCTCTCAGCTGCAAGAGAGAGTCCCTAGGAATTTGCTTTGGAAACATTTTATGAATAAACAGTGTAAACATTGAGAAACACTGCTTTGCTTTCTGTTTAGCAAGATGAAGATTAAAAAAAATAGCTAGGAAAACCTTTCTTTTCAGTTTGCAAAGGTCACGATACAAGTTAGGTATGTAAAACAGTTTCTGCTGAAGAAAAGCAATGATTTAGAACCCTCTGGAAATAGGTATTAGGATTTTAGTTTGAAATGTGTTTGGTTAGATTCCTCAAGAGATTGTTTGAAGTTGAGAAAATCTAAGCTCAGTTGGATGACTAAAGCTACCAGACATCTCAAGAGTGGGAAACGGAAGAGAAATATAATGGAGAAGCAAACTCGCTCTGCTGTCAGAGTGCTGTAATGCAATGGTGTTGGGATAGATTTATTTTATTCTGTGTTTTAAAATCTGTTAAATTGTATTGTAGGTAAATAACTTGGGTTATTCTGTCTTTTCTTTTGCACGATGAACAATGTTGCTAAAACTGAATCTGCAGCATTTCCTGCTTATATTTTTGTGAAAGACCAAAACATAAAAATATGATCAATCAAGCCTGATTTCAATCTTGGATCTGTTTTGTCCAGCAATACCATCAACTGGAATCACAACACAGTTATGCAAACATGAATTAATTTGAAAAGATAACTGTAAAACATGGTTAGCAAAGAAAATCAGGTTTTGTTAATTTGAATTGTGAAATAAACATTTACTAGTAAATAATCAAAACTAAAATAATACTAATCAATTGAATATATAAGCCATGTGTGTGGAGGATTTTCTGAAGAAAATAGAAAAAATAAGTTAGATTTCATATACCTAATATAGATAAATCTTATACACAAAAAATGTAGAAAATAACTATGTAATGGTCAATAATAAGAACAGTGCTTATAAGCAAGTGAATGCATCAAAATTAGGTCAGAGCAATTACCTTTATATCTTAATAGCATTGAATTTAAAATGCATTGACCAGAAATAATATTTTCAAAAGTATGAATTGTAAGAAAAATAATTTCATCTAAAAATGTACTTTACCTTCGTGATTTTCAATTGCCAAAGGGCAATGAAATATAATGAAAAGACTGAAAAAAGCTCATTGGTCTTTATTACTTGGAAATGCCTGCAAAAACTACACTGAGCATCGCATGAATCTGAAAATTCTTAAAATAGGCTGCTAAACTGTTGAGGTTTACTGGATTGTGATGCATAAAATATCTTTCAAGTCACTTTTTCCACTGTAATCTGTTCATTTCCAAAACCATAAAATACAGTGACTGAAATGCCTAATCAGAATAACAGATATTATTAAATGCAGATGATATTTTCTGTTATGCTTGCTTGTATTTGATGATAATTTGTGAATAATTCCATAAGCAAGGACCATAGTATACAATCCCGGGAGATTATTTTTCATGGTCTCAATTTTGATCTTAAATCAACTCAAGTATAATCTTTGGCATTAATGCATGACAAGCTGACTTAGATTTCAATCTAAAAAAATATTATTGTCTAGCCTGCTGCTTGCTGCAATTTTCAATAATATTCACTGTAGATGATAATGTCATAAATAGAAGTTTGACAGCTTTAGTCAGTTATTAGCCTTGTTCCAATAGCAAGATGGACAGTGTAACATCTTTCTAATTTGTTGTATGTTTGTTAAAAAGAGTTTACATGTGCAACAAAGCATATTTCTAAATACTCTTCTGAAGAATAGTTATCCAATGGCATATGACAATGGATATACACACTTCAGCTGGATACTTGAAATCTGCGACCATAAAAGCACCAACTTGTACATTGTAGTAAAAGGCTCAGATCTCTTGCCACTGATGCAGCAGAATTTGTGCAACTCCATCACTCAGAAACAAATTAATTATTGTGGAAGCAGCAGAAACAGCATCACGTACTACAGGCTGACTTTTACCACAAATCAACTAAGCATCATTTTCATCAGATGTCATATCTCTGCGAGGCCGAGTGAGTTTGTTCATGCTGAAGTTCCAAACTCACCATCTTGGCTATGTACTATACCTGGTTGGTTCCCCTTTTGCCTGATGCTAGCCCAATTCTCCCTCTTGCCAGAGGCGGACATACTCACCACATAATTCCTGGTGCCGCGGCATCCTTAAAGAAACGCTCGCAAACCCAGTCAGTCACTGGCACTCTGGAGCTACCTGGCACACATTTGGCCCGGACATGATGGGCCATTCAGGATTTGTAGATAGTGACTGGGTGGTCTCAGTGGACGAGGGGTTATAAAGGAGGGCCACAGTCTCCCTCAAGACATAGTCAACCTGGTCCAAGATCACCTGGGTCCAAGGCGGTCTCAAGCATCCTGAGGAATGCCCAGGAATACCACAGGAAGGTTAATTTCGTTCTCAATTACACCAGGATATTGGTCACCATCTCCTCTCTGCCACTTCACACACAATCCATCTCTGCTACTGCCATTCCCACCAAAACCCATGCTCTATCACTGACACCGTCACAGCCATCTCTCAACAAATCCCAGGCTCTATCACTGACTGTCACAGCCACACCCCACCAAAACCCATGCTCTATCACTGACACCGTCACAGCCATCTCTCAACAAATCCCAGGCTCTATCACTGACTGTCACAGCCACACCCCACCAAAACCCATGCTCTATTACTGACAATGTCACCGTCATCTCTCACCAAAACTAATGCGCTATCACTGACAGCATCACAGTCGTCTCCCACCAAAACCCATGCTCCATCACTGAGACCGTCATCGCCATCTCCCACCAAAGCCCATGCTCTATCACTGAGGCCGTCACCGCCATTCCCCACCAAACGCCATGCTCTATCACTGACACCATCACCACCAAACCCCACCAAAACCTATGTTGAATGACTGACACAGTCACCGCCATCTCCCACCAAAACCCAGGCTCTATTACTGACACCTTCACAATCATCCCCCATCAAATCCCAAGCTCTATCATTGACATCGTCTCAGTCATCCCCCACCAAAACCCCTGCTTTATCACTGATACTATCACCACCATCTCTCACCAAAACCCATGATCTATCACTAACACCATTGTTGCCATCTCCCACCAAAACCCATTCTCTATCCCTGACACCATCACATGCAACAGCTTCCCTCTGTTACTTTTCACCTACCCAATTGCCTCAGGCTAAAACCCCTAAATGGCCTCTGCAATTCCGATTTACTTGTTTGGGACACCTTACCAGCTCAACCCTCACACTAGGAGTGGTGCCACCTACTTTCATCTTCACTTGTTCCCTTCTTTAGTCTCAGAACAGTAGAAAATGCTCACAGTAAGACAAAAAGAGTCAGACTGGAGGTGGGGTGCCCAACAATTGGCTCACTCCCTGTAAGGAACAGATCCTTACTCTAACTACACTAAGTGGCTGACTGAACGTGGGCTAACATTGGATGACACCTGGGCTTACTGTGCTGACACCTGCTCCCTTCTCTTGATGGAGGACTACTCCCCTTAGACTTTCAGATGTGGCCATTTGGTTGAAGGACGTGCAGTTTGTTTGGCGGGTATGTGTCTGGTACATGGTGTGAGATTGATGTAGCACGGTGCCATAGAGCTGACTTCCACCTTGACCGCTGACACGCTTCCTGGTTTTGGAAGTGTTCAGCAAGGGAAGGCCCAGAAGAAGCACTGTGAGCCTGTTTGCTCTGGCTGAGGAGGGAAAGGACAAAAAGGCCAGGCAGGGGTTGTCATATGCCTCCAACTTGATTGAGTGCGAAGCGATGCAGTGACACTGGATTATTTGGATGCTAATGGCCACGGATGGGGTGCAGGAGTTCTACCTCCTTCCCAAGATCCACAAGCCTGGCCACCCTGGCCGACCCATTGTCTCAGCATGCTCCTGCCCCACTGAACTTATCTCTACCTACCTCGACACTGTCCTATCCCCCCTAGTCCAGGAACTCCTCACATACGTTCGAGACACCACCCACGCCCTCCACCTCCTCCAAGACTTCCGTTTCCCCAGCCCCCAACGCCTCATCTTCACCATGGATATCCAATCCCTCTACACCTCCATCCACCATGACCAGGGCCTCCAAGCCCTCCGTTTTTTCCTCTCCAGGCGTCCCCAACAGTACCCTTCCACCGACACTCTCATTCGTTTGGCCGCACTGGTCCTCACCCTTAACAATTTCTCCTTTGAATCCTCCCACTTCCTCCAGACCAAAGGGGTAGCCATGGGCACACGTATGGGCCCCAGCTATGCCTGTCTCTTTGTTGGCTACGTAGAACAGTTGATCTTCCGTAATTACACCGGCACCACTCCCCACCTCTTCCTCTGCTACATTGATGACTGCATTGGCGCCACCTCGTGCTCCCGCGAGGAGGTTGAGCAATTCATCAACTTCACCAACACATTCCACCCTGACCTTAAATTTACCTGGACCATCTCTGACACCTCCCTCCCCTTCCTGGACCTCTCCATCTCCATTAGTGAAGACCGACTTGACACTGACATTTTTTACAAACCCACCGACTCCCACAGCTACCTGGATTACACCTCTTCCCACCCTATCTCTTGCAAAAATGCCATCCCGTATTCCCAATTCCTCCGCCTCCGCCGTATCTGCTCCCAGGAGGACCAGTTCCACCACAAAACACACCAGATGGCCTCCTTCTTTAGAGACCGCAATTTCCCTTCCCACGTGGTTAAAGATGCCCTCCAACGCATCTCGTCCACATCCCGCACCTCCGCCCTCAGACCCCAACCCTCCAACCGTAACAAGGACAGAACGCCCCTGGTGCTCACCTTCCACCCTACAAACCTTCGCATAAACCAAATCATCCGCCGACATTTCCGCCACCTCCAAAAAGACCTCACCACCAGGGATATATTTCCCTCCCCACCCCTTTCCGCCTTCCGCAAAGACCGTTCCCTCCGTGACTACCTGGTCAGGTCCACGCCCCCCTAGGACCCACCTTCACATCCTGGCAATTTCCCCTGCCACCGCAGGAACTGTAAAACCTGTGCCCACACCTCCTCCCTCACCTCTATCCAAGGCCCTAAAGGATCCTTCCATATCCATCAAAATTTTACCTGCACATCCACTAATATCATTTATTGTATCCGTTGCTCCCGATGCGGTCTCCTCTACATTGGGGAGACTGGGCGCCTCCTAGCAGAACGCTTTAGGGAACATCTCCGAGACACCCGTACCAATCAACCAAACCGCCTCGTGGCCCAACATTTCAACTCCCCCTCCCACTCTGCCGAGGACATGGAGGTCCTGGGCCTCCTTCACCGCCGCTCCCTCACCACCAGACGCCTGGAGGAAGAACGCCTCATCTTCCGCCTCGGAACACTTCAACCCCAGGGCATCAATGTGGACTTCAACAGCTTCCTCATTTCCCCTTCCCCCACCTCATCCTAGTTTCAAACTTCCAGTCCCTTTGACTTGTCCGGACTTGTCCGACCTGCCTAGCTCCTTTTCCACCTATCCACTCCACCCTCTCCTCCTTGACCTATCAACTTCATCTCCTCCCCCACTCACCCATTGTACTCTATGCTACTCTCTCCCCACCCCCACCCTCCCCAGCTTATCTCTCCATGCTTCAGGCTCTCTGCCTTTATTCCTGATGAAGGGCTTTTGCCCGAAACGTCGATTTTGCTGAAGTCCTCGATGCTGCCTGAATTGCTGTGTACTTCCAGCACCATTGATCCAAAATCTGGTTTCCAGCATCTGCAGTCATTGTTTTTACCTTGTAGGCAGTTGCAGCCAAGGGAGTGTGCCCAGAGATGCTGGCATTGGTGTTGAAGATGAAAGTACTAAAGTTCAAGAGCTAGATACCTGTTCTGACTTTCATATTGGGAAGTTGTGATACCTTGCTTCTATCCACCATGTAAGAGAATGGGAGACTGCACATTAATGAGATAAGATGAAGTGTTAATCATCTGAGTTAATAAGTCCCTCACCATTCACTCGTGACAGTCATGATCCAACAGTTTAGTCAGAAGAAACAACTTTACGATCTCA
This sequence comes from Chiloscyllium plagiosum, assembly GCF_037043375.1. Classification (NCBI taxonomy): domain Eukaryota; kingdom Metazoa; phylum Chordata; class Chondrichthyes; order Orectolobiformes; family Hemiscylliidae; genus Chiloscyllium; species Chiloscyllium plagiosum. Next base: position 11,835,604 of record NW_028270142.1, read on the forward strand.
AGTAGGGCATCTCTGGCCATCTTATTTGAATTTCCCAAATTTCTCACCATAGCTGTAAGATTCCACCCAATGACTTCAGTTTAAAAACACAAAAGCCTTGCTATTAATACCCCTGTCATGCATTGGAGATGGAAATGGGTTAAAAAATAGAATAAGCAGAATCTAACCTAAAATCATTCGGTTTACATCCGTGCTACTTTTCTGGAGGCAGATATTCTGGTTTTGAAGAACCATAATCCCAAAGAAGGGTCACACCAGTCTCAAAGAGTTAACTCTGTTCCTCTCTCTCCACAGATGCTGCCATACCTGCTGAGTTTCTCCAGCAATTTCTATTATTATTTTAGGAATTCGAGTATCCAGGTGTGGAGACTCAGATATTTAAATCAGGCTCTGGCAGGATAAAGGACAGTCTAATGTGAATTTCATACGAGCCACATGTGTTTCTCAGAGGCTTAGAGCAATTACTCACAGGTAGAAATGGCCGATTGCCTGTGTTGAGTGATTGTTTCAGCATTCCTTGTGAATTAAGATAGGCAACAGGGCTAATGCTTAGGAATCATAAGCATTCCTTCAGCCCCCTCTCCCAATGGAAGGATGTTGTGAAACATGAAGGGGTTCAGAAAAGATTTACAAGGATTTGAGCTATAGGGGGAGGCTGGGGCTGTTTTCCCTGGAGTGTCGGAGGCTGAGGGGTGACCTTATAGAGGTTTACAAAATTATGAGGGACATGGATAGGATAAATAGACCCCCCTGGGGTGGGGGAGTCCAGAACTAGAGGGCATACAGTTAGGGTGAGAGGGGAAAGATATAAAAGAGACCCAAGGGGCAACCTTTTCACTCAGAGGTGCTACGTGTATGGAATGAGCTGCCAGAGGAAGTGGGGGAGGCTGGTACAATTACAGCATTTAAAAGGCATTTGGATGGATATATGAATAGGAATGGTTTGGAGGGATGTGGGCCGGGTGCTGGCAGGTAGGACGAGATTGGGTTGGGATATCTGGTCGGAATGGACAGGTTGGACCGAAGGGTCTGTTTCCGTGCTGTACATCTCTATGACTCTCTGGCTGTAACAGCTCTGACTACCAGCTTCTTCACATCACCCACTTCCCCACCTGAAATTGGCACTACTGCATGTCAACAACAAATAACACCCAAGTGTCTAAGTTAATCCACTTCCCTCTTACCCCCTGCCCCAGTTACTGGAAACTATTCACTTAGGTTCCTGACTCTTGCTATGCATGTTCTCTTTGTACTGCCTGTGAGCCTGCATATCCATTTGTTCCTCACTCATCATCAGTCAGAGGAATGAGCTGTTACCTTGATTTCATTTACTTTGACTTTGCCAGGAAGTGAATCCAGTTGGAGGGAAGAGAGGGTGCAATTTCAAGTTCATCATTTTCTGCTTCATGCAGGTGTTAGAGAAATGTTGTTCCAAGTCTTAATTTGCTCTTATGTCAACTAAGTCCAGTCTGGCTTAGAGCAGCCAGCACTGATGTGCTCGATCATGCAGAAGGTTTTTTCGCCTCCTGCTCAGTGTCCTCATCTTCCTCCATGGACGACTGCTCCTGCTTTCCCAGAAGGTTGAGAGATGACTTAATCGAGACATATAAGATAATCAGAGGGTTCAATCGGATGGACAGTGAGAGCTTTTTTCCTCAGATAGTGAAGGCAAAATCAAGGGGACATAGCTTTAAATTGAGGGGTGATAGATTTAGGACAAATATTAGGAGTAGTTTCTTCACTCCAAGAGTAGTAGGGGCATGAAATGGCCTGCCTGCAACAGTAGTAAACTCGCTGGTGATAAGGGCATTTAAATGGGCATTGGACATACATATGGATAATAATGGAACGGTGTAGGTTAGATGGGCATCAGATTAATTTCACAGGTCGGCACAATGACGAGGGCTGAATGGCCTGTACTGCGCTGTAATGTTCTACGATGACATGGTCTCTTCATGTGACCTTGATACAGTATATCACACCTTACACCATGGGGGGAGTCAGCTACCTTGGGAAAGCCGACTGCCCAGGCAACAGCATTGACCTTGTCATGAGAAAGCCGGAATGTGATTGATGACAGCCTTGCTGCGTTTGCGGGGCGGGGATTGTGAAACCCCCACACAGATTCCTGGTGGTTCCTTCCAGGACCATGAATATTCAGTGCAGCTCTGGCACTGCGATAGGATTGCACCCACTCGCTCATGATTTATGTTGCATTGGCACAGCTGGCAGAGTTTTGTGACAGTGTCCCAGGACACATTCAGAGTGTGGCAGCACAGCACCTCTACCTGTAGAGGAAATGACAATGAGAGTGAAAGTCTCTGGCCTTTCTGTACCTCCTGCACATCCCTATGGACCTCCAGCTGTGACCTCTTCATATGGACACAGGCATCTGCTGGAAACAGCTGCTGGTTCTGAGCTGCTGGTTCTGGCCTGCTAGTTCTGGCCTGCTGATTCCGGGCTGCTGGCTCTGGACTGCTGGTTCTGGGCTGCTGGTTCTGGCCTGTTGGTTCCGGGCTGCTGATTCTGGGCTTCTGGTTCTGGGCTGCTGGTTCTGGGGTGCTGGTTCTGGCCTGCTGGTTCTGCGCTGCTTATTCTGGCCTGCTGGTTCTGGGCTGCTGGTTCTGGGGTACTAGTTCTGGACTTGCAGGTTCAGGGCTTGCTGCTTCTGGGCTGCTGGTTCAGGTCTGCTGATTCTGGCCTGCTGGTTCTGACCTGCTGGTTCTGGCCTGCTCGTTCAGGCCTGCTGGTTCTGGCCTGCTGGTTCTGGCCTGCTAGTTCTGGCCTGCTAGTGTGCCTATTTGTCCTCCATCACTCTCAGCCTTTGTTACATCACAGCTTCAGAGTCAGTAACCCTTGGCGTAGCTGGATTCATCAATCTCACACACATACACACACACACGGAATCTGGCTAGGCAGCGTAAGATACAGAACAGGTACTTAGTAATATGAGCAGTCAGTATATAGCCAAAAACCCAGTTCTCCGCGTGGTTCCTGGCCAAACTGGCCATAACAGGCCCAGGCAACGGGCCGTGGAGGAGGTCATTATGGCTGTTTGCCTGCCCCTCTTCTGCGGTTATGTCAGAACCCAGGTGTCCCTGGAGAAGGAGCATGCAGTGTTCACCAACACCCTCGAGATTTTCAGGGAGAGGTGGGTGCCGCAAGGAGTGGAGTGTATTATTTCCCCCTCCAAATTTATTTTGATTTAATGCCTGCCCCTTCCCTTCACTGTTTGATCACGCAGCATTGTCCTGTGATGTGCACTGCTTGTCACTGGTCACTTGGGTGTTTCCTTTCTTCCTGGTGGTGGGAATTGAATAAAGATTCATGCATCTTGTGTCTTTCACTGTGTCTCACACCTGCACTCACACCACATGGGTAAAAAAAACAAACACCCCACTTTGCAGCATCAAATATCCTCCCAGGCATTCTCGGGTCCTCAGAATCACCTCCCCCTCCCTTTCAGAGTGAACCTCTCTCCTTCTCCAGCCTTGTCCCCTCCATATTGGAGGCTGCTCACTCCAATTCCCAGCAGTGAGTTCCTTAATTTCACTAACCCATCAGAATCCCCTGATAACCCCCTTTGATATTCATTCCATCGACTTCCAACTTGGACAGACAGCTCCAACTGGTGAGTGACCAAAACTTTGACTGATCCGTGTGGAGCTCCGAGACTAATCTCCTGTCATGCTTGGATTACTGACGTTAGACCTGAAAGCTGACTGGGACCCAGTCCCCATTCCTGGACTGCAATGGAATGGACACCTGACTGTACGTGCACCAAACAGATAACTGGTTGTCCCCAAGCCCCTAGACTTAGATGGAACAGTGCCCTTTATTGACAGCCCCAGAACCTCCAAACTGACAGCAACATTCCCCCTTGACGTGACTGAGACATGGCCGTTTGGTTGCTGTGTTGGCCGCTGACACACGGTGAGCTGTCAAATTGACAACAACCATACAATCATAAAATATAGCAGTAGGCCATTCAGCCCATTACAACTGCTCCATCGTTCAATGATATATGACTAGTCTGATCATCCTTAACTGTACTTTACTGTTTTATCCTTATTGATCAAATATCTGTGTATCTCGGTCTTGAATGTATGGAAGAGCCTAACCTCTCCAGCCCTCTGTGGGAAAGAATTGCACAGATTGATTACCCCTTCATCTCAGTTTTAAATGTTCTGTGATTGTGCCCTGTTGACCAAGACCCTCCCACTAGAGGTGACAACCTCTCTCTGTCAAACCTTTCAAACTGCCTGAGAATCATTCTTGTTTCAAACAAGTTCCCTGTCATTCCTCTAAATACCACCAAGGCTACAAGCCTAAGACACTGAACTCTTGTCACAAGAAAATCCCTCTATGCCAAGGATCAACTGAGTGAACCTTCTTTGGACTGCCTCTAACGCTAAACTGTTCACAGTATTCCAGGTATGGGCGGATGGTTAACTTGTATAATTTTACCAAACCTTTCTACTTTTATGCTCCATCCTCTTTTAAGAAAAGGCCAATATTCAAATTGCCTCTCACCGCACCCCTCCCCCCGTCCATGTGGATTTCAACAAGGTTTTTGACAAAGTCTCACATGGGACGCTGATAAAGAACATAAAAGCATATAGGATCCAGGGTAAATTGGCGAGTTGGTTCCAAAATTAACTTCTTGTCCCTGGTTGCCTTCAGAATCATAGTCCTCCAGACCCACACAGCTCGCTTCTACCTCCTTCCCAAAATCCATAAACAGCACGGTCCAGGAAGAGCCATTGGTTCCACCTGCTCCTGCCACCCCCCCCAACTTGTCCCAAATGTTTTTCTCCCATTGTTCAGCCCCTTCCATGAATCTTCTGACACTTTACATCAGTTTCAGACCTTCCAGTTTGCAAGCTCCAGCCTCCTCCTCCTCTTTAACGTGGACAGCACAATCCCTTTACACGTCCATCCCCCATTTGGATGGTCTCACTGCTTTCTGTTTCTTCCAGAAAATACGGCCTCAACAATCCCCATGCACCAACACCCTCCTCTGCTTGGTCAAGCCCGTCCTCACCCTGAACACCATCTCTTTTAACTCCTGTGCTTCAGGTCAAAGGGGTGACCATGGGTACGCACATGGGCCCTAGTTATGCCAGTCCCTTTGTGGGGTACGTGGAACATTCCTTGTTCCAGTCCTACTCCGGCCTCCATCCACAACTCTTTCTCTGGTACATCAATGACATCATCTGTGCTGTTTCCCTCTTTTGTCTGAAATTGGAAAAATTAATCAAATTTGCTTCCAATTTTCACCCTGCTCTCACCTTCACCTGGTCCATCTCTGACTCCTCCCTTCCCTTCCTTGACATCTCTATTTCTATTTCTGGGGATAAGCTGGCCACTAATATCCACAACAAACCCATCGACTCCCCCAATTACCTGAACCATAAACGCTCACACCCTGCTTCCTGTAAAACCTACACTCCATTCTCCCAGTTTCTCCAACTCTGTTGTATCTGTTCTGATGATGCCAACTTCGACAAGGGAGCCTCCGAAATGTCTACCTTCTTCCTCAACTGCGGATTCCCCAGCACCATGTTTGACAGGGCCCTCAGCCAAGTCTAACCCATCCCCCGCACTTTGGCCGTCACCCTGTCTCTTTGCACCCACAACAGCGATAGAGTCTCCCCTGTCCTCACCAACCATTCCACCAGCATTCACATCCAGAGGATCGATAGCCACCATTTCTGCCACCACCAGACTCAAATATTCCCCTCCCTTTCACTTGTCCACCTTCCACAGGGACTGTTCCCTCTGGGTCAACTTGGTGTACTCCCAACACCCCCCCCACACATCCCTATGATACCTTCCCCTGCATCCTCAGAAGGTGTAGCACCTGCCCATTTACTTCCTCCTTCCTCAGAGTCCAAGGGCCCAAACACATCTTACAGATGAAGGAGCACTTTACTTGCACTTTATACAATCTAGTCTACTCACCATATGGTCTCCCGTAGACTGGGCAACTGCTTTGCAGAACACTGAGATCTGTCCACAAAATGATCCTGAGCTTCCAATCATTTCAACAGATCACCACGTTCCCCGGCCAACATCTCCATCCCAGGTTTGTCGCAGCGCTCCAGCAAGGCTCAGCGCAAACTGGAAGAACAGCATTTTATTTTCCATTTGGGAACTCTGCAGCCTTCAGGAGTTAATATCAAGTTCAACAATTTTAGGTCCTGAGCACCTTCTTCCATGCCCTTAACCCAACCCCCACACACCAGACCTTGCCATCCCATGGGCTGCTACTGGAACCAACCCCTTGTCAGCTACTAGCAGTCAGCATTAGCAGCTATTGATTCTCCCAGGTTGACCTCTACCCGTTCCTTTGTCAGTCAAAGTTACACATCACACAACACCATGATATATTTCAGTTGCATGACACTGTAATCTTTTGCTATAAGCTCTGTGTCTTATGGTCCTGCTCCACAACCACCTGATGAAGGAGCAGTGCTCCAAAGGCTAGTGCTTCCAATTAAACCTGTTGGACTATAACCTGGTGTTGTGTGATGTGTAACTTTGTCCACCCCAGTCCAACACCGGCTCCTCCACTTTGTCAGTCAAATTGTTGACCTCTCTTTCCAAGCTCCAAATCCACCTATCATTTAATACTTCCCCTACCACCCTAGCCCATCTTCAGCATATATATATACCAACCTTTTCTTATCTGCAAGCAGTTCTGAAAGGTCACTGGTCTTGAAACATTAACTCTACTTTCTCTCCACCAATGCAGCCAGACAAACTGAATGTTCACAGCAATTCCTGTTTGTCTTTCCAAAATAGGCTTCTCGGTAGGAGGCAGAAGGTGGTGGTAGAATACTATTTGTCTATGTAGGGGTGTACCACAGGAATCAGTGTCAGATCCCTTATTGTTCATGATATATATTTAAAATCTCAAATCATGTTTTACCAAGATATAACACGGATCAAGAACTTGTGACAGATTTGCAGCTGGTATTATGATAATAATGTGAACTTTACGACAATTAATAAAACCCCTTCCTTCCATAAGTGCTTCACCTCCACAACATGCTGAATATAAATCTTACAGTTTCCCAGGGCAGACCGTCACTAAAATTTACTCACAAGAGAATTCAGCTTAGAATCACAAAAATGGAACAGACAGACTTAATTCGAGTTCCAGACTTCTGGGATATTCAATTAAAATATTTGTAAAATTTTGCTGAAGGGGAAATTGTTAAAATGTGTGTATATTAATATGTCTACAATTCAACAGACATTGACTAGTGCTTGGGTGCTATCCACTGATTGATTTAGCATTAATTCCACAGACCTGAGACACAACACAATCCCAGCATGAGTCAAAGCTGTAATCATGGAAATATGTAATTGCATGAAACAACATGTAACTCCCAATCTATGGACATGACACATCTCTCATAATTCACTTGTGAAAAATAAATCTTGCTATTTTCAGAAAGATCACCTGGTGAATATGAGCAAAATGTATTGAATCTGTTTGTTACTCACTCGAGAGATCACAGGATTGCAGAAAGTTGATCAGTGGCAAAGCAACAGTAACTGAGTGACTTTAGAGGAGACTTTACTACTAACTTAAACTCTGCAGGTAAAAACAAAATTGTGATTATTAGCAAAAGAAAATAAAAACAGATCGTTACTACTAGAAAAGTGTTCACCACACATCAATCTTTATGCTGTTTAGGTAAAGATAGGCACCATTCAGGCATAGCGAGAGTTAACAGCTTTAACTCATCCAGGCACCATGGGCTTTGGTCACTAAGTCAGCATTCATCAGGCATTCCTAAATACTCTTGAGAAGGTGATCATAAGCTGTTAGTGAGCCACTGCAGTCCATTTTGTATAGGTGGATGCACAATGCTGTTAGGGAGGAAATTCCAGGATTTTGACGCAGTGATGTTGAAGGAACAGCGATCTATTTCCAAGTCAGGGTGGGAAGCTACTTGGAGGGGAAAATACAGATAGTGGTGTTTCCATATTGTCCTTCTAGATAGAAGGTTGGAGGTTTGGAAGGTACTGTCTAAGAAGGTTTGGTGAATTTCTGCAGTGCATTTTGTAGATGGTACACACTGCTGCTACTGTGGAGGGAGAGATTGTTTGTGGATGTGGTGTCAATCAACAGGTTGCTTTGTCCTGCCTGGTGGTAAGTTCATTGAGTGTTGTTGGAACTGCACTCAACCAAGCAAGTGGGGAGTATTCCATCACACTCCTGACTTATGCTTTGAAGATGGTAGACAGACTTTGGGGGTCAGGAGGTGAGTTACTTGCTGCTGTATTACTAGCCTGTGACCTGCTCTTGTATTACTAGCCTCTGACCTGCTCTTGCAGCCAGAGTATTTATGTTGCTAGTCTAGTTCAATGGTAATCTCCAGGATGTTGATAGCGGGGAATTCAGAATAAGTAACACCATTGAGCATCAAACAGTCATGGCTAGATTCTCTCTTTTTGGAGATGGTCATTGCTTGGCACTCATGTGGCATGAATGTTATTTGGCACTTGTCAACCCAAACTTGGATATTGTCAAGGTCTTGCTGCATTTGGACATGGACAGCTTTGATATCTGAGGAGACTTGAATGGTCTTGACCTTGGTGCAAATCATCAGCAAGTATCCTCATGAATGACCACATGATGGGGTAGGTCATTGATGAAGGAGCAGAATCATAGAATCCCTTCAGTCTGGAAACAGGCTATTCAGCCCATCGAGACCACTCTGACTCTCTGAAGAGCAACCCACCCAACCCCTCCCCACCCAATCCCTGTAACCCTGCATTTCCCACAGCCAATCTGCCTAGCCTGTACATCTTCAGTCTGTGGGAGGAAACTAGAGCACCCGGAGGGAACCCATACAGACTCAGGGGGAGTGTTCAAATTTCACACAGACAGTCGCCCAAGGCTGGAATTCAATGTGGGTCCCTGGTGCTATGAGGCAGCAGTGCTAACCACTGAGCCACTAAGCTGCCCCAAAGATCCACTTGCTCCACCATCATTGTTCAGCAGCAGTGTGTACCATCTACAGGATGCACCGCTAAGATTCTACATGGCTTTTTAGACAGCTCCTCCCAAACCTCCCAAACCAACTAGAAGGTCAACGGGAGCAGATGGGAACACCACCCCCTTCAAGTTCCACTTCAAGCCGCTCACCATCCTGACTTGGAAATATGCCACTGTATCTTCAGTGTTGCTCAGTCAAAATTGTGGACCACCCCTCCCTTACGACATTGTGGAGAAAACCAAATGGGCTGCAGTGATTCAAGAAGGCAGTTCAGTGCCACCTTCTTAAGGGCAAATAGGTAAAGGTGATAAATGGCAGCACAGCCAGAGATACCTAGATCCCATGAATAAATAAGAAAAAAAAATCATTAGCCTGGATCTTTTTTTTGGAAGCAGCTTTGAACTGGAAAGCTGGCACTACCTGGCTTAGCAGTTTGCCAGAGAGCTCATAGGTTTTTTTTGACAATCTTGCAGCTAACAAGGCAAGAGAGCCTCAGCGATCAGCTGGCTGTGGAGAGTTGGCACCTCACCAGCCACCGGAAGTAAGAACCAGTCAGATGGACTGCACCGAGCTGCGTGATTCACTGATGGACACTGCTTTCACAGCAGGCAATGTAGGTCAGTGATTTCTGAGCCAGTCGGCTAGACCCAGTTGAGGATAATAGTTCAGAGTGCCATGGGATAACCTGATTAGGAAGGCTCCTGGTGAGCTGTTGGGCTTCACCGGGTGTCTGGACTCCACAAGCCGTGGTCAATTCATGTGCCTCAGGAAGAATGTTAGGGGCAGTGAAGAAGGGTTGGATTCTGGGTAATCCAAGATGGAGGACGGGAAAAATTTCTGGCTGTTAGAGCTGCTCCTTTTTTTGAGGTATTTTAGTGCTGGAGGTGATTTCCTCAAATTCCAGGAGCAGCAATTACTGTTTTAGATGCTGTTGCATTGTTTTGGAACTTTGGAAAATAAAAGTCAAAACAACAGCATTTTAAAAGGGAGAAGAGCAGACAAAGAAAGCACATGGTGAGGTCAGTGCAGGAGAGAGAGAGAAAAAAAACCTGCACAGTTACCACCTTTGCTGTTTGAATTTGTGTATCGCTGGATATCGGAGTGCATCTGGGAAAATTAACAAACAGTGAAATTCACAACTAATCTTGGAGGAACTGTTGGGTGAAATTCACAGCACAGAATCAGATAAGCTAATTGTTGTTTTAAGTCTGTCCAAGAGAAAGGCTGCAGTAGTGGGTACAGTGGATTCTTTGTTGATTATATGTTTTTGGAGATAAGTCTCTTGATTAAACTTAAAATATAAGCCATAGCTATTAATTTAACCTGGGGCAGTGTTTGTAGAGGAATAATTTTCTGGGTCTGTAGATTGTGAAGGAGCAAAAATTACCTTTGCAGTGATATGTACTTCTTGTCAGACGTGGGAGTTGAAAGAGAGTTTAAAGGTTACTGCGGATTATATCTGCCATAAATGCTGTTGGATGCAAATCTTATCAGATCGAGTAGATCAGTTGGAGAGACAGATAGAAGCAATGAGGAATTTGCAACAGTATGTGATGGATGGCAGTTATAGGAAGGGGGGAAAGTCTCAGATAGAGTCACATTGATGAGTTAACTCCAGGAATGGTAAGAGAGGTAGGCAGCTAGTGCAGGAGTCTTTTGTGGATATACACATTTCAAACAGGTATGTTGTTTTGGAAAATGTAGGGGGTGATGGATTCTCAGGGGAATGTAGCACAAAGAGCCAAGTTTCTGGTATTGAGACTGGCTCTAATGCAATGAGGGGTACGTCAGCTTCCAAGAGATCAATTGTGTTAGGGGATTCTGTAGTGAGAGGTACAGACAGACGTTTCTGTGGCCAGCAGAGAAAAAGCAGAATGGTGTGTTGTTTCCCTGGTGCCAGGACCAAGGCTGTCTCAGAGAGGGTGCAGAATGTTCTCACGGGAGAGAGGACCCAGCAGGAGGTCATTGTCCAAATTGGAACCAATGGCATTGGAAGGGAAAAGGTTGAGATTCTGAAGGGATATTACAGAGCGTTAGGCAGAAATTTAAAAAGGAGGTCCTCAAGGGTCGTAATATCTGGATTACTTCCAGTGCTACGAGCTAGTGAGGGCAGGAATAGGAGGATACAGCAGATGAATGTATGGCTGGGGAGCTGGTGTATTGGCGAAGGATTCACATTTTTGGATAATTGGAATCTCTTTTGGGGTAGAAGTGACCTGTACAAGAAGGACGGATTGCACCTAAATTGGAAGGGGACTAATATACTGGCAGGGAAATTTGCTTGAACTGCTTGGGAGGATTTAAACTAGTAAGTGGCCGGAGTGGGGGGGGGTGGGACCCAGGGAGATAGTGAGGAAAGAGATCGATCTAAGAAGGGTACAGCTGAGAACAGAAATGAGTCAAACAGTCAGGGCAGGCAGGGACAAGGTAGGACTAATAAATTAAACTGCATTTATTTCAATGCAAGGGGCCTAATAGGGAAGGCAGATGAACTCAGGGCATGATTAGGAACATGGGACTGGGATATCATAGCAATTACAGAAACATGGCTCAGGAATGGGCAGGACTGGCAGCTTAATGTTCTAGGATACAAATGCTACAGGAAGGATAGAAAGGGAGGCAAGAGAGAAGGGGGAGTGGCATTTTTGATAAGGGATAGCATTACAGCTGTGCTGAGGGAGGATATTCCCGGCAATACATACAGGGAAGTTATTTGGGTGGAACTGAGAAATAAGAAAGGGATGATCACCTTATTGGGATTGTATTATAGACTCCCAATAGTCAGAGGGAAATTGAGAAACAAACTTGTAAGGAGATCTCAGCTATCTACAAGAATAATAGGGTAGTTATGGTAGGGGATTTTAAATTTCCAAACATCGACTGGGACTGCCATAGTGTTAAAGATTTAGATGGAGAGGAATTTCTTAACTGTGCACAAGACAATTTTCTGAATCAGTATGTGGATGTACCTACTAGAGAAGGTGCAAAACTTGACCTACTCTTGGGAAATACTGAGGTGTCAGTGGGAAAGCACTTTGGGGCCAGTGACCATAATTCTATTCATTTTAAAATAATGATGGAAAAGGATAGACCAGATCTAAAAGTTGAAGTTCTAAATTGGAGAAAGGCCAATTTTGACGGTATTAGGCAAAAACTTTCGAAAGCTGATTGGAGGCAGATGTTTGCAGGTAAAGGGAAGACTGGAAAATGGGAAGCCTTCAGAAATGAGATAACAAGAATCCAGAGAAAGTATATTCCTGTCAGGGAAGGCTGGTAGGTATAGGGAATGCTGGATGACGAAAGAAATTGAGGGTTCGGTTAAGAAAAAGAAGTAGGCATATGTCAGATATAGACAGGACAGATTGAGTGAATCCTTAGAAGTGTATAAAGGAAGTAGGAGTATACTTAAGAGGGAAATCAGGAGGGCAAAAAGGGGACATGAGATAGCTTTAGCAAATAGAATTAAGGAGAATCCAAAGAATGTTTACAAATGTATTAAGGACAAAAGAGTAACTAGGGAGAGAATAGGGCCCCTCAAAGATCAGCAAGGCAGCCTTTGTGTGGAGCCACAGAAAATGGGGGAGATACTAAATGAATATTTTGCATCAGTATTTACTGTGGAAAAGGATATGGAAGATATAGATTGTAGGGAAATAGATGGTGACATCTTGCAAAATGTCCAGATTACAGAGGAGGAAGTACTGGATGTCTTGAAACGGTTAAAGGTGAATAATTCACCAGGACCTGATCAGATGTACCCGAGAACTCTGTGGGAAGCTAGAGAAGTGATTGCTGGGCCTCTTGCTGAGATATTTATATCATCGATAGTCACAGGTGAGGTGCCGGAAGACTGGAGGTTGGCAAACGTGGTGCCACTGTTTAAGAAGGGCGGTAAAGACAAGCCAGGGAACTATAGACCATTCAGCCTGACCTTGGTGGTGGGCAATTTGTTGGAGGGAATACTGAGAGACAGGATGTACATGTATTTGGAAAGGCAAGGATTGATTCGGGATAGTCAACATGGCTTTGTGTGTGGGAAATCATGTCTCACAAACTTGATTGAGTTTTTTGAAGAAGTAACAAAGAGGATTGATGAGGGCAGAGCAGTAGATGTGATCTATATGGGCTTCAGTAAGACATTCTACAAGGTTCCCCATGGGAGACTGATTAGCAAGGTTAGATCTCATGGAATACAGGGAGAACTAGCCATTTGGATACAGAATTGGCTTAAAGGTAGAAGACAGAGGGTGGTGGTGGAGGGGTGTTTTTCAGACTGGAGGTCTGTGACCAGTGGAATGCCACAAGGATAGGTGCTAGGCTCTCTACTTTTTGTCATTTACATAAATGAATTGGATGCGAGCATAAGAGACACAGTTAGTAAGTTTGCAGATGACACCAAAATTGGAGGTGTAGTGGACAGCGAAGAGGGTTACCTCAGATTACAATGGGATCTGGACCAGATGGGCCAATGGGCTGAGAAGTGGCAGATGGAGTTTAATTCAGATAAATGTGAGGTGCTGCATTTTGGGAAAGCAAATCTTAGCAGGACGTGTACACTTATTGGTAAGGTCCTAGGAAGTGTTGCTGAACAAAGAGACCTTGGAGTGCAGGTTCATAGCTCCTTGAAAGTGGAGTCGCAGGTAGGTAGGATAGTGAAGAGGGCGTTTGGTATGCTTTCCTTTATTGGTCAGAGTATTAAGTACAGGAGTTGGGAGGTCATGTTGCTGCTGTACAGGACATTGATTAGGCCACTGTTGGAATATTGCATGCAATTCTGGTCTCCTTCCTATCGCAAAGAGGTTGTGAAACTTGAAAGGATTCAGAAAAGATTTACAAGGATGTTGCTAGGGTTGGAGGATTTGAGCTTTAGGGAGAGACTGAACAGGCTGGGGCTGTTTTCCCTGGAGCATTGGAGGCCTTATAGAGGTTTACAAAATTCTGAGGGGCATGGATAGGATAAATAGACAAAGTCTTTTCCCTGGGGTCCGGGAGTCCAGAACTAGAGGGCATAGGTTTAGGGTGAGAGGGGAAAGATATAAAAGAGACCTAAGGGGCAACTTTTTCACGCAGAGGGTGGTACGTGTGTGGAATGAGCTGCCAGAGGATGTGGTGAAGGCTGGGACAATTGCAACATTTAAGAGGCATTTGGATGGTTATTTGATTAGGAAGGGTTTGGAGGGATATGGGCCGGGTGCTGGCAGGTGGGACTAGATTGGGTAGGGATATCTGGGTGGCATGGACGGGTTGGACCGAAGAGTCGGTTTCCATGCTGTACATCTCTATGACTCTAAATCACTTCATTGACAGAATTGCCCTCAGGGCTAGGATGTCCCCCGGCTTCCTCACTGCTGCAATGACAAAATGCATTGTTGCTGGCATCATGAAGATCACTCCATCGCGTGTTTCCCCCCTCCCCTTCCCGCGATGTTTCAGCTTCTCCCACCCTCCCCAATCCTGCAGGCCCCATGACATTTTAAATGATCATTCACGCTAAAGTCTGGAACCAAAGCAGATGGGTCATGAACCAAGAGATGGATATATATAAAATAAAGGTAAATCCTAAATTGCCATAATTCCCAAAGGCCACTCTCTCATTACAGAGAAGACTGGTGGAGGTTTAACCTGAGAGACACCATGCCTAAGGCGAGGAGAGAGGTTGAGAAAGAGAGTGCTTTGTGGTAACCTCAGTTAATGCAGGAATTGAACCCACACTGCTGGCATTGCTCACTGGCTATCCAGCCAACTGAGCTAACCAACAGCCACAATATCAATAATGCAATGGGCATTCTTCTTTCATAGAGTTATAGAGCTCTACTGCACGGAAACTGTCCCTTCAATCCAACTCATCCATGCTGACCAGATATCCCATCCTAATCTAGTACCACTTGCCAGCACTTGGCCCATATCCCTCTAAACCCTTCTGATTCATGCATCCATCCAGATGCCGTTTAAATGTTGTAATTGTACCAGCCTCCAGCACTTCCTCTGGCAGCTCATTCCATACACGAACCACCCTCTGCATGAAAACGTTGCCCCTTAGTTCCTTTTTGAATCTTTCCCCTCTCACCTTAAACTTATGCCTTCTAGCTTTGGACTCCATATCCTGGGGAAAAAATCCTTGTCTGTTTACCCTATCCATGCCCCTTGTGATTTTATAAACCACATTTTATAAATAACGTCTCCGTCACCGTTGAGATTTGAACCCAGAATGGCCGAAAGGGTGGCCATTCAATTCTGCCCATCTTTAACTTTCATATATCAAAGGGGATTACAAAGAAATCCAGTGATCTTATCAATTGAAAGAAAACATGAACTTGTGGTAGTTATGTACAAACATTATTCAATGGGTTTGGATGCACACTTACGAGCTACAACTTGATTAAAATGCTAAGAATCCCAGCAGATGTTCACATTTAATTATTTAATTGGTTCAGTTGCCTGTTTCAGTGTAAGATGTTGTAATCTGAACATTATAATGATTTTTCTTTCGTTTCAAAACAGAAATAAATAAACATTTACAGTTGGCAATTATCAAAAATATGCATGAATAAAAAGGCTTTATTTAACTTATACACAGATAAAATGGCAAAATACTCTGAATCTGAACAACTATGGATGCTGTAAATCAGAAACAAAAACAGAAAGAGCTCAGTAGGTCTGGCAGCATCTGTGGAGAGAAATCAGAGTTCATGTTTCAGGTCCAGTAACTCTTCCTCAGAACTGGACATCGGGAATCAAAAATAATAGTAGAAATTGTTGGAAATAGTCAGAATGCCAGACAGCAGCAGTGGACAAAGAAATAGAATTGATGTTTCAGGTCGGTGAACTTTCACTAGCTTTGGCCAGCATTGTGTTAGTTTTAGGAGAAAGTGAGGACTGCAAGTGCCGGAGATCAGAGCTGAAAAATGTGTTGCTGGAAAAGCGCAGCAGGTCAGGCAGCATCCAAGGAGCAGGAAAATCGACGTTTCGGGCATAAGCCCTTCTTCAGGAATGAGGAGGGTGTGCCAAGCAGGCTAAGATAAAAGGTTTTAATTTTAGAATAGTTACAGCAAAGAATAAGGCCACTCAGCCCATTGAACCCACCCCAGAATACTTTTTTTTATTCAGTCAAGGGATGTAGTGTTGGCTGGCTGAATCAGCATTTATTGCCCGTCCCTAGTAGCCCTTGAGAAGGTGATGGTGAGATGCTTTCTTGAACCACTGCAGTCCATTTGGTGTAGGTAGACCCATAATGCCGTTAGTTCCTATCATTTGAAGTACAGTATTGAGCAGGTGGGCTTGAACATTTCTGGAGAAGCCATACAGTATTCAACAGAGAGCATGTCAAGCATGTACGTGCTGCATAACCTCACCATTAGGACATTGTCCTGAGCAATAATATGCATCAACTAGCTAGGAAAGACACAAACAAACATGATCATTGTTATTTCAATTAATTTACCATAACCTGATAAAGACAATTTTAAAATTAGAAATAGTTGGATAAAAGATTAAATCTGTGAAAGGTTTTACTAAAACCTGCATTTGTATTAAAATGCTTTGACTATAAATTTTTTTCAAAATAATTTATGTTATGTCTGAAAATAAAAATGGATTCTTATTAAAGAGAGTCCAACACAGTTTTCACCCTGGTTTAAATGGTAGCTTTTTTTCCAAATGTGATTTGATAGATGAAATTTGATTTTATATATTCTAAAGTTCCAAGTTCAAGTTACAACTGCACGGGAAACATTCCCAAATGCTGGTAGTTTTTAAGGGTTTCTTTGCCCAAAGTCTCAATACAGATAAAGCTTAAACACTATATATTGTTCCTAATCAGTCTCTTGATGTTTGTCCAACCCTGCAATTCTGCTGGAACAGAATATTCACACAAACCTTATAGTGTTCAAGACTGTGGCACCATAAGGTTGATTTCTTTTTCGGAAGCTGTGAATAATGGTGAATAGGAATTTGTTATTAAGTCTATCTCCTCTATGATCAATTGCTGAAGACCAGTACTTGCTGTAGGAAATTGTTCCAAATCACAATAAATTGAAGGAGGAATTCTTTAGGGCTCTTCCTAATTTTCTAAGATCAACATTGATTTCATGTAACTTGTGTCACCAAAGAGCATTCTTGTGTATAACATAAAATAACAGCAACTGACCACCCATCCATTTGATATTGAGATGCAATTTGGTAAAATATTGATCTGTCAATCAGTATGGCCCTCATAGTAGAAAAGACATGTGTCTTAATTTGGATTTCACACCACCATGTTAGCCCTCAAAATACAATAACCATGCCAAACAAATAATACTCATCCACAATTTATTTTCCAGAGGCTCCCTGGTGCAGAAGGATGAATTGGCTTCCCTTTGTTGTACAACTGCCCTTTCAGTTATCGTGACCTGGTTAATTTACGAAGGATACCTTTCTGCAGGATCAAATGAATTTATGTTTTAAAAGGAGCCACTTTAATTGGGCTTTCTTGAGTTAACAAAAGAACAAGTTTGTCAGTTGCTAAACACGAGAGGAAATGATAAGGCAGAAGGCAGAAAAAGATTAGAAATGATAAGTGAATCTAATTAAAAAGACACTAGTTAATAAAATACACGGGCCAGTCTTTGACTTGGATGTGAAGAGTAGATGTTAACATTATGGGTTTGATCTCTCTTCTGGTTGTGTACATTTGGAAACTACTTGCTTGCTGTACCATGGTGGAGATCATGGCACTGTGGGTCTGATTTTACTTTGGGCAAAGACTACGAGATGGCAAGGAACTGCCAGAGCTGTGCACCAAAAGTAAATCAGCGAAATTCTTACCGTAACAACCGCAGTGAGACCATTCTTCCAGTTTTGCATAAATATTCTGGGAGCTGGGTCCCTGGAACCTGCATACTCTGCAATCTGTTCCTAATGTCACGGAATTAATGTCTAGAAGGTTTTCTCCCTTCAAAAGGAATAGTGCTCCCTGTACCAAGAAACACAGATGAATATTCAGAATGAATCCCACATTATGCGGTGTCAACAAAATGCCTGACACTGGTTGTGTTCGCTGAATGTCTACTTGATTAAAATCATCAAGCAACACCAATGTTATTTGTTGCCTGAGTTTACACCCTGGTTGGAAATGTGTTGCTGGAAAAGCGCAGCAGGTCAGGCAGCATCCAGGGAACAGGAGAATCGACGTTTCTTCAGGACAAACTTTCTCCATTCCTGAAGAAGGGCTTATGCCCGAAACGTCAATTCTCCTGTTCCCTGGATGCTGCCTGACCTGCTGCGCTTTTCCAGCAACACATTTCCAGCTCTGATCTCCAGCATCTGCAGACCTCACTTTCTCCTCAAAGATTTACACCCTGGTCCCTATTCCAGCAGTGATCCAATTGGTTTTCACTTTAATCTATAAGCGCTGGACATTGTATAACCTTCAGGAAATATGTTAACCAACATAATAAGCGAATCTCTTGACTGTGGCTGTGACTGACAATAGCTATAAAGGGCTCACGTCATTTGATGCACAGTCCTGACTCAAACCTGGTACGATTTTATCTGATTAAACATTGAGATAACCTGGATTGAAATAACAAAAAGAGTTGGTGCTGATAACACCATGGTGGTCTTTTATCACTTTGAACACTGATATTATGTTATTGAAACTGAGTGATTTGAAAAAAAGCCCCTGCTGAGCCCACAGTGATTAAATTTTATCATAATTATATCTTCTCACAGGATCAAATGAATTTATGTTTTAAAAGGAACCGATTTAACTGGGCTACCTTGAGTTGGCAAAAGAGTGAGTTACTAATTGTGAGAATATCTGATAACCCAACACACATAGACAGATCAGAAATGAGAAGCAAATCCTACAGAAAGATACAAGCTGAAAGATATACCGGCCAGTCTTTGACTTGTTTATGAAGAATAGATGTCAACGTTATGGGGTTGATCACTGTTCTGGTTGGGTGCAGAAATATAATTTGAAACTTTATTGCTGGAACAGCACAGCAGGTCAGGCAGCATCCAGGGAGCAGGAGATTCGACGTTTCGGGCACAGGCCCTGAAGAAGGGCCTGTGCCCGAAACGTCGAATCTTCTGCTCCCTGGATGCTGCCTGACCTGCTGTGCTGTTCCAGCAATAAAGTTTCAACTTTGATCTCCAGCATCTGCAGACCTCACTTTCTCCTTGCAGAAATATAATGGAAATGGAATGGGAGCCAATAGGATTGGCTGCACACAGTGATTTCATAATAAGCCTGTTAGGAGGTTAGTTCCAAACTGGAGATCTTTGAATTTTTACTCAGTGCACAGTCAATCTGTTCCCTCAAGTATTAGTTAATGTTCATCATGCTAGAACTCGCAGACTTTGCCTGCTCTCCTGGTTCAGAATCGTGGAATCCCTACAATGTGGAAGCAGAAGATTTGGCCCATGGAGTCCACACCGACCATCCAAAGACCATCCCATCTGGACCCACCCCCCGACATTTTCCCTGCACACAATGGGGCAATTTCCCACGGCCAATCTACCCAAACCTGCACATATTTGGACTTCATAAAATCCCTACAGGAAACTATGGGAGGACTATGTGGGGGAACCGGAGCACCCACAGGAAATCCACTCGGACACAGGGAGAATGTGCTATTTCCTGATGAAGGGCTTTTGCCCGAAACGTCTAATTTTCCTGCTCCTCGGATGTTGCCTTACGTGCTGTGCTTTTCCAGCACCACACTCTCGATAAATTATCATTATCTACTTCTGGAACGGATGGCCTTTGATGCTCAGCAACTTGGCAGGTGGGAGGAATAAAGTCAGAGGAGACTGAGTAGAGAATTGAAATCATGACTGCTGCTGAAGTAGTAGGCGTGGACCCACATAATATGGTGCTTGTGGTCACAATCCAGCTGTATGCTGAGGAAAGGAATCTCTTTGATTGCTAAACAAGCCAAGCTCATAACAGGGAACATGTAAAACTATTTGCGTGCATGTATTACATCTTTTTCCTGGGGAGAACCGTTCATGCAGATACCATCTACTGCTGTCTCATTCTGATTCTCCCACTCTCAATCAAAGGCTCAGAATCAGTCCCCTCGAGAAATTCAGAGTTTTGTTTAGAGCTGTACATTAGGCCAGTCTATTGCTGGTATAATTAGCGTTCCTGCTCATCTATGCAAAACCAGACTACAGGGCTGATCCATTCAATTTCCCAACTTAAGGGTCTAAATAGAGCATCAAGAAATAATATAATGGATGTCACAGATTCCTCAAATGGAATGTCCCTTGCTAAGACTACACACTCTTTAGCTAACATGAGAACCCCACAAAAGTGGGTGTTGAACATTTCCATATCTGGATGCTGCTTTGTAGGCAATGCAATAATTCAGCAAATAGTGATCACTTTTATTTTCATTCTTTTAAATTCTTTTTTTTAAAAAATGTCTTTTTGAAGGTTATGTATTTCATGAGCATCCCTACTGTTGCATTGGGAATCATTTGACCCTGCAGGATCTCAAATTGCTTTTTTCCATTCTATCTGGCTGATCTGTATTCTTTGAGAGAAAATGCACCCCTCCTTTAATTCAAATTTGACATTAGAGGTCTACACATGCTTTAGGCTCCTGATTGGTATATTTAAGAACAGTTTGGTATTTGGCACATTTTGTACTTATGGACATTGGGCGTGTAGGTGATTCTGTGGTTAGGACATTGCTCCATTTTCTTCCATTAGCCCCCAAACTTTGGGTGCAGAATCTTTCCCCTTTTTGTTAGCAACAGTTACTAAATTCCTCTAGAAATGAGGACTGAGAGAATTCAGAAGGAATTAACACATTTTAATTAGGAAGAGACAAACTAAAATGCATTAATGTTGATGAAGGAGTATAGCATAGAATCCCATCGTCTCAACTCAGAGTGATCCAGGTAAGAGACTAACAAAAGAAAAACATTTGAAATTATAAGGACCAGAAGATGAGATGAAGAAAGTGGAGCTGAAATGATTCCTGTTTAAAACGGATAAAAGATCTGCATTGCGATGTGAAATTAATTTTGAATATTAGTCCAACTGATTTCAAAACTCTAAAGCAGTTTAAAGTCACCTGATGCCAAAAATGTGCTGGATAGATAATCTATCTCAATCTTTTCCAGTAGTCCCCAGAATCATAAATGACAGTTTCAGCAAATTCGATTCACTCTATATGATATCAAGAAACAGTTGTAAACAGTGGATACTGCAAAGGTTATGGGGCCTGATAATATTCCAGTAATATTCCAGGGCAGCATGGTGGCTCAGTGGTTAGCACTGTTGCCTCACAGCACCAGGGTCCCAGATTCGATTCCGGCCTTGGGCGACTGTCTGTGTGGAGTTTGCACATTCTCCCCGTGTATGCCTGGGTTTCTGCCGGGTGCTCTGGTTTCCTCCCACAGTCCAAAGATATGCAGGTCAGGTGAATTGGCCATGCCAAGTTACCCATAGTGCTAGGTGCATTAGTCAGAGGGAAATGGGTCTGGGTGGGTTACTCTTCAGAGGGTTGGTGTGGACTGGTTGGGCCAAAGGGCCTGTTTCCACATTGTAAGAAATCTAAAAAATAGTACTGAAGACTTGTGCTCCAGAACTTGCAGTACCCCTCACCATTTCTTCCAGTACAGTTACAATATTGGCAGCCTCCCAACAATGTGGAAAATTGCCTAGGTGTGTTCTGTGCACAAAATGTTAGATAAATCCAACCCAGTCAATTAATGCCCCATTATCAGTCTACTCTCGATCATCAGTAAAGTGATTGAAGGTGTCATCGAGCAGCACCTGCTCAGTAATAACCTACTCAGTGACATTCAATTTGGGCTGTGCCAGGGCCACTGTGTTTCTGATTTATTACAACCTTGGTTGAAACATGGATAAATTCCAGAGGTGAGCTGTAAGCAACATCAAGGTCACATTTGACTGGGTGTGGCATCAAGAAGCTTTAACAAAACTATAGTCAACAGAAACTTTGGGACTTGTTTCCATTGGGTGAAGTCATCCCTGGCACATTGGAAGATGGTCGTGCTTGGTGGAGATCAGACATCTCAGTTCCAGGAAATCTCTGCAGGAGTTCCTCAGAGTAGTAGCCTAGACTTCAGCTACTTCATCAGTGACCTTTCCTCAACCATTAGGTCAGACGTGTAGATGTTCGCCGATGATTTCACAATGTTCAGCAACATTCGCAAACTGTCAGATATTGAAGAGATCCAAAACCAATTGTAGCAAGACTTGGACAACATCCAGGCTTCAGCTGACAAGTGGCAAGTAACAATGGTTCCACACAAATGCCAGCAATGACCATCATCAACAGTGAGAATCTAACCATTGACTGTAGATATTAAATGGCACTACCATCACTGCATCCCCATCCAGCAACATCCTGGGGATTATTACTGGCCAGAAGTTGAAATGCTCTAGTCTGACAAATAAATGGTTACAAGAGCAAGTCGGAGGCTAAGAATCTTGTTTCAAGTGACTAACCTCCTGACTCCCAAAGGCAATCTGACACCAAGAAGGCACAAGCATGGAGTGTGATGGAATACTGGGTGAATGTAGCCTCAAGATCTTTCCACCCTGCAGGCACCCTGCCTCTATTCCTGATGAAGGGCTTTCATCCGAAACATCGATTTTCCTGCTCCTCAGATGCTGCCTGACCTGCTGTGCTTTTCCAGCACCACTCTAACCTAGACTCTGGTTTCCAGCATCTGCAGTCCTTGTTTTTACCTACCTTAATGCCATTACCGTCTACTGAGGCAGCAGTGTGCACCATTTATAAGATGTATTGCAGAGATTCACTAAGATCCCTTCGACAGCAGCTTCCAAATGCGTGACCACAACCATCTAGGAGGACAAGAGCAGCAGATATATGGGAATCACCAGCACCTGCAAGTTCCACTCCAAGCCACCCACCTTCCTGACTTGGCAATATTGTGCTGCTCCTTCAGTGTCGCCGGGTCAAGACCCTATAGTTCCCTCCCTAACTCCTTCGTGTAGTCGGTCTACCTACATAAAATAGACTGCAGCAGGCAGCTTACCACCATCTTCTCCAAGGTAACTAGGAATGGGAATAAATACTGACATAGCCAGTGACATCCACTTCCCATGAATGAATTTTAAAATACATTTTGAATTCAAGGTACGCATTGTCTAAATATAGAATGTTGTTAAAATTTACATTTGTTACATGTGTTTGATTAAACCTTGCCTGTTCACAGAGCAAAATAAAGCACCAATAATATGATTGATGCAGCTACAAGAAAGAGTCATAGTATTTTTGTTCCTTTCATAACACAGTAGATAAACAGCTGTTAGATGAAATAGATTTGGCACTTTGCTGAATGTCAAATGAACTTTTTTGAACTCAAATCCAAAGAGAATAAGCATTCGATAAAAGATCATTCCTAAATTACTTTGGTCAGAAAAAGACGTTAACAATTAATAATTGAAGATTACAAATGCATAATGCAGTTTGCAATCAGAAAGCAAAGCTCTGATGGAGTTTGTGGACCCTTTGTGGTTACGTGCTCAGTTAAATTTCAAAAACAAATTAATACAAAAGCACGATGGTACAGATACTGGATATCTGAAATAAATCAGAAAATACTGGAAAGACTCAATAGATCTGAAAGATTTCAAGTTGATGACCTTTGACTTGAAGGATTACATGTGTGAAATGTTGTTAAAACTGATTATTAATGCACAAACTGCTGCATGACATGCTCAGTATTTCTAGCAATTTCTGTTTTTATTTGAAAACTAGCTAAATTGGATTAGCTCACATTAATACTGAATTGGGTTAGCTCACATTAATTCTGAATTAGGTTAGCTCACAAGAACATGGGGAAGATAAGCAGGACAATACTTTATGGCCCATTGAGCCTACTATGTCATTCAGCATGATCATGGCAGTGCTTGACCTTCAACTCCACTTTCCCAACCAATCCCCATATTCATTGATTTACTATCAGACTAAAATCTGCCTATTCTAACCTTAAATATATTTAGTGATGGAGCATTCACAATCCTCAACTTTTTTAAAAAAAACTGGTTAATGGTCCACTGCTGGATCACATGTATGCACTTCAACTGAAGAGGCCCAATTGTTACCTGATTTTGAATCTATGTCTGATTTCAATCAATTTCACGTAGTGCCTGTTGCACCTCCAAAAGGAACACCTGCCATTACCAATATCTCAAGGGAAGGGGAGGGATGGACAATGGGAGGAGCAATGGATTATCACCTGCAGATTTTTTAAAAAATTGTGTGTTTTGCAAGTGGTCATAACCTCCGAGTTATAACTGAACAACTTTGAGAGCTGGCTGCATTCATAGACCAAGAGCAAGAATCCAGAAATAGGTTTTAGACCATTATTCACAAATGGAATGAATTAGCACCTTCTTCAGTCAGGTAACAAATGCACCTGGTTCCTACAATTTTGATAAGTCTCTACCTTAGGCGCTTATTGGAATTAGACTGTTGCTTCACAAATTTTGCCCCTTTATGTTTGTAAAATCAGGACAACAGTGACCAAATTTATCCCCTTCAATTTGCATCCACATACCAAAAACAATTGTTTTCACAGAGATGCAAATGCTTCTGCTTTCCCGATCTCCACAGTCATGGCTATGATCTTGGTAAATCAGTGCCATCTGTTGGTGGAGCAGCAGAGACAAGCGTAAAAGATCTAAAATTGTATATTGAGTCACTAATCTGCATATGGTAAATCAGTTTGTTTAAAATTAATTTTTTTTCAGTGAAGCAATTTAAATAAAGAGAGAAAGAACTTTAATTTCATCACAGCAAAACTTCAAGGAAGAATTGTTTCGTTTGTACCGTACACCAGCAACGACCCTTCTGAAGATGTGTCATCAGATTTGAAACATTAATTCTCTAACCATAGATACTGCCATACCTGCTGAGTTTCTTCACCATTCTCTGTTACACTAAATGAAGAGATGAATGGATAACAATCTACTGTGAAATATGTATGCAGCATTAATGGAAGCATCAGTAATCATTTTTGTTGAGGCATTTAAGGAAAATTTCAATCCTTACAACATGTCTCTGAAAATAAATTAGTCTTATCTTGTGGATAATGCTGGGGCTGAATGATTGATCTGCTTGAGTCCAACAGCAATGTTTCCCTGGCATATACACACACGAAGGAAGGAATAAAACAATGGATCACAATTTAATTAAAAACTATGCAAGTTATTTCCTATTCTGACTGTTGCAACAAATGAGCAATATAAATATAGTTCCACATCAATGGGACCTTGAAGTATTATTGTACAATTCGCTTCTCAAAAGCATTTCTTTAACATCAATTTGTTTTTCTTAATTCATGAGCTGAGTCACCATTATTATTGTGTTTCAGCTTTAAAAGTAAATTTTCAACTAGGTTTGTTATGCTTTTTATTGTCATTATTTGCAAACATGCAGACTATTTCCTTTAATCCTTTAGATAATCCCCTTAATGTCTACTTTTATTCCTATATTTTGATCTCAGATATAAGGTGCAGAGATATATTATTAAACATTCGCTTTATTTCAAGCTGGAGATAGCTATAAATCTCTCTCTTTCAAGTAATATTGGAGATCTCATTTCAAAGTGAAATCAGTGAACTTCCTTCTCATGTAGACTTGTACTAGCTGACAAACAACTTTCCTAAACGTTTATTAGTAACAATAGCTGTCTAAGAGTCTCCACGAGTCACAAAGGTTTTGCTAACACTGTGAGCAATCTTTGACCAGCTTCCAAGGCCGCAGTATCCAACTTATCCAACATTGTTGAGTCACTGTTCACCATTTGCCATGTCCCTGGAACATTAGTTTAGAGTTATGGATTCCCAGTCCTGTGACGTTACCACTGTACCACCAGCTTTCAAGACTGCAGTATCCAATTTACAGAAATTTGATTATTGTAATGAAAATTTTTTAAATTATGTTAATTAAAACAAATCAAAGTGCAGTGGGGCAATAATTTAACAACATGCTGCTTAAATACTTCTTTGAAGTTGAATGTTGATTTTTAATTTATTCCTTTACTATTTCTGCCATAGTTACCTTTCATTCTTTAACAATAAATTATGCATTAATTTCATGGATTAATGTCATTAATGCGAGTCAAGCACATTGTGGAAGATGTTTATGCTTTCACCAGTATCTTGTGGACATACATTTCTCCAATGTCCACGCAGTCTCATGTGGAAAAGGATAGTTATGTAGTTTCTAATTAGCAGTATACAGCTGATTCTATCTGTGCAGCGATATTAGAAGGATATTATAGCAGAAATTGTTAGGGGGACTTGATCTTGGGTCTGACTCCTTTGAGATTCTTAACTACTCTCCCTACCAGGCTTCAAGATGTCATTTTAGTAGCTTGTCAGTATTAACTCTTTCAAACCCATATATAACATATTCTCCCCAGATCATCTGGCATTCGATTATCTGAATATCAGATTATCCAGCAAGATCGCAAGGTCCTG
The DNA here is from genome assembly GCF_037043375.1 of Chiloscyllium plagiosum. Lineage (NCBI taxonomy): Eukaryota > Metazoa > Chordata > Chondrichthyes > Orectolobiformes > Hemiscylliidae > Chiloscyllium > Chiloscyllium plagiosum. The sequence continues at coordinate 11,862,103 of NW_028270142.1, forward strand.
ATGCCTGGCTAAACCATGTTACCTGGCATTCGATTATCCAGAATTTGATTAATCGATCGAAATACTCCCCGCCTGTGTCCTAACGATAATCAAGGTTTCTCTGTAAATACCTTTACCATGACCCCATCTCATCACCACCTCTGTCCCACCCACCCCCACGCCTCCAACCACTTTCCCAAGTCTTTGACTTTATAAATTCAGATGATTTGGTGGCTTCAGTACTGTTCCTATGGAATGGAATCATGGTAGTTTGTTGGGACAGCATGATATTTGTCGTGGACTGTCCAGAGCTAACCACATTGCTCTGAGTCTGGAGTCACGCATAATCTAGACCAGTTAAGGATGACAGATTAACTTTCTAAAGAAGGAAGTGAGGACTGTATATGCTGGAGATCAGAGCTGAAAATGTGTTGCTGGAAAAGCGCAGCAGGTCAGGCAGCATCCAGGAGCAGGAGAATCGACGTTTCGGGGATGAGCCCGAAGAAGAAGGGCTCTTCTTCCTGATGAAGGGCTCATGCCCGAAACGTTGATTCTCCTGCTCCTTGGATGCTGCCTGACCTGCTGCGCTTTTCCAGCAACACATTTTCAGCTCTAACTTTCTAAAGGACTTTAGTGAACCAGGTTGAGGGTAAGTGACAATGGTACATGATTACCAGTAAAATAGCTGTTTTATTATTCCATATTTGTTGTTGTATCAATGTTCAGCATCTGCCATGTCCCTGGAACATTAGTTTAGAGTCATGGATTCCTTGTCCTGTGACGTTACCACTGTACCACCACCAGTCCACACTCCCCTCCATCACACCCAGCCTCAGTGATCCACACCCCTAAATTGGCCATTCTCTGAAATTAAATGTTTGCTCATGATACCATTTCTGCTGTCATGACTTCCTAATGTGCTTTGATATTTCATTTGCTTTAAAGATTTTTGTTTTGGAGTACTGCTAGTTCTTCTGCACTTTGCTGCTGCACTGCAGAATCCCCATCCCCAGTTCATAAAAATCTGAGCTGAAGCTGCTCTATTTTCAGCATTTAATATAGAGATGTATGATCACAATGGTATCCAAGGACTCCCACATGCTGCAGCCTTGTCACAGCACTTGCCCTGCCATTCTTTATGAGCTTTAATTAATTATTTAACTTTATTGATGCATTTTTTGGTTCTTTTTTACATTTATTCACCTTGCCACAATTTTCATACTTTGTGAACTTTAAGAATAGAATAGAATAGACCACTTACCAGAGCCTCACAAACAGCCAGGTCCTTTGACCATATTATAGTAAGAACCAATTCCAATCAGCCCCAATTAATGTAGCTCTGTCTCAGGGTCCTTCAAGGGAATTTTAACTCTCTGTCTTGGCATACCATTCTCAGGTGCTCCTCTAGACGATGCTTGCTTGGAACACTTCTGTCCCTGAACCTCTAGCCAAATATTCTTAGACTGCATTCTATTCAATTTTGGGACACAGGGAGTATTAAAATTTGTGAAAGAAAAGGTGAATGCTATACTCCGTTACAATCAAAAAGATATTATAGAAATCCTATATGTCTTCCTGAGCATTGTACGTCTTTACCAACCAGCGCTACATACCCAGATTTGGCAACATACCATAAAATACAATATTCTGACCATCCCAAAAGCAGTCCTTTGCAGTACTCAAGCACCAGAGAGAGTTTGCTTCTCTTTCACATCGAGAGATTTAATATAAATGTTTCCTTTAATTCCCAATCTTGAGAGATTGTTAGCCTCTTCCTTGATATTCATGTCCTGAACTTGCTTCGAATAACCCTTTCAGGGTTCAATCTAAACATTTGTAGTTCGGAACTTACAAATTAAAATCCTCTAGACTGAGATAATCTACTTCTAGCTTTTCCGGACTGACTCTTTGTTCCAGGAGAATCATTTCATACATCCAACATCAGGCTGGACATCTGTGAACTGAGACCAAAATGTTTTCAAAGCTAAGCAAAAAAAAATCAATTCCTGATCCTTTGAACTGAAAGCAGGCTAATGCTGTTCTGTGTTTATTTTGTCAGCTTGTAAAAGTCGCTCGATCCAAACAAATTGTTGTGAGCACTTCAGGGACCAACTCTCTCAGACACCAAATAAAGAATCATGGTGTCAGAAGAACTGACAAAGTAATCATTAAACCCTCTCATACTCACAGTCCAAAACCCACAGGCCCATTAGTTCAAATTCCAAACACTAAAATAAGTGAAATTATATTTACATCATAAGAACATAAGAAATAGGAACAGCAGTACATCATCTGGCCCCTTCAGCCTGCTCCACCATTCAGTAAGATTTCTCATGGACTCAGCTCCAATTACTCACCCGCTCACTATAATCCTTAATTCTTAATATTATAATACCAAACTGCGAAGTGGACTGATCATCATTTGCTAAATTTTATTGCTGAAGCTGGTTGCAGCATCAGTGGCTCAGTGGTTAGCACTGCTGACCCACAGTGCTAGGGACCTGGGTTCAATTTCCACCTTGGGTGAATGTCTGTGTGGAGTTTGCACATTTTCCCCCGTGTCTGTGTGTGTTCCTCCCACAGTCCAAAGATGTGCAGGTTAGGTGAATTGGCCATGCTAAATTGCTCATAGTCAGGACTAAATATAAGGGAATGGGTTACTCTTTGGTGGGCTGTTGTGGGCATGTTGGGCCAAAGGGCCTGTTTTCATTCTGAAGGTAATCTAATCAGTATCATTGGAGAGGAATTTGTTTCTTAGCCATGGTATCTTACTCAAATACTTCCTCATATTATTTAACAGATTAAATCTTTCACCAATTTGGAATGCCTTCTTTAATAATCCATGATTAATCTGAGTGTATACATTTCATAATATAGCCTAAAGTCTTATGACTAATTCATTGTCTTGAGGTGAACCTGATAGGACTTGGATATAACTGGCTCAGTTTGCATTTCCAGATAAACAGATGGTTTCTGCTTATCTTAAAATAAAATACCTGTTGTATATCTGCACTCTATGTTAATGACTCCAGAGTCTCAGATTGGATCCTTTGGATTTAGATTGCCTAAAATTCCAAACTGTGACTAGCTTGTTCACTGAGCTACACTACAGGATCTTTTCAAAGAATTACTGGGCCATCAAAGTTGAATAAATGAAACAGAACTATGTGTGAAAGGTTGTTAATGTTGTGGAGATGGATTCAATATGGTTTTCACTTGATAGATGAACAGAAAAAAAGCAGTGCAATAGGAAAAGCGCAATGAGGTAGGACAGGCTGAGTTGCTGGTACATAGATCTAGTATGAACTTGATGGGATGAATTACCTCCTTCTATGTTACAACCATTCTTCAGTTACTGACTCATTGCTGACACAGGACATTGTATTGGAGGTGTACTATATCTGGGCTGGCAGCTTTGTATGATTTGAGGAATAAATGTCAAGCTGGATGCTAGCTTATGAAAGACTTGCTGCTGGTAAAATTGAGATTGTTGACCTACATTTCTGGTCTTTATTAGGACTGTAGCTGGGTTGATAAAATTGTCCCCTATACTCCCACCCCTCTCTTTGAGGTCCCCTTCCACAACAGATAGGATCACACTGTGCACTGCCTTTTTCAAGATGATGAAAATCAAACCCACTCATGTGGACCCTACATAATAGTCTAGACAGTGATTTCAGCAGTTCGCCCTTCCTGAATCTACCCTTTATTCTCTGGAGGCTTGGAGTGTCATGTGTGTCAGACAAATCTAGGGTCATATTTTCCTCTGTATTATTGGGAGGTCAACTTTTGTACATCTTAATTGGCAAAATTAGAATGTGATGACTATTATATAGGGCCGAAGCCAATATAGAAGTCTTTCTTAGCCAAATAGCTGACATATGTGAGCATGCTGATAGATAACTTGAATAAAGTTTACATACATAACCTTTATCATGCTTCCTATTAGAGTATCAAATATATTACCAACAGGAGACCATTTAAACTACACCACACGGAATTATGAACAACTGAAGATAGGGACATACAGATTAAGAAAACAAGAAGGCTATTTTACCCCTTGAAAATGTTCTGCTATTTGATAATATCATGGCTGATGTGATTGTGGCCTTCATTCTACTTTCTGGTCCCCCGCTTATATTCTTTGACTCCCTTGTCAGTCAAAAATCTATTTAATTCAGTCTTAAAAAATGAACAATGATCCTATCCCAACTACTTTCTAAAACAAAAGAAATTTGGCAGATTAATGACCCTCTGAGAAAACCTTTCTCCTCAGCTCCATCTTAATAAGAAGACCTCTTGATTGTAAGCTGTGTCCCTGAGTTCTGAACCTTCCCATAATGGGAAACAATCTCACCATCAAGCCCATCATGTTTTAACAAGATCAGATCTTATTCTTCGAAACCTTCTTTGAACTGCTTCCAATACAATTATATCATTTCATAAGTACAGAGAACAAAGTTGTACACAGTGTTTGAGATATGGTGGCATCAAGTCCCTGTAAAACTGTAGCACTGTAGGGTCCTGGGATGTGTTGCTGAACAAAGAGACCTTAGGGGCATAGGTTCATAGTTTCTTGAAGGTGGAGTCACAAGTAGATAGGATGGTGAAGAAGGCATTTGGTAGCTTTGTTTTTATTGGGTCAGTGCATTGAGTCTAGGAATTGGGAGGTCATGTTATGACTGTACAGGACATTAATTAGGCCACTTTTGGAACACTGAGTTCAATTCTGGTCTCCCTACTAGATGAAGGATATTGTGAAACTTGAAAGGGTTCAGACAAGATTGACAGGGTTGGATTTGAGCTACAGGGAGAGGCTGAATAAGTTGGGACTATATTCCTTGGAGTGTCGAAGGCTGAGAGGTGACCTTAGAGAGGTTTGTAAAATCACAAAGGATAATAGCCAAGGTCTTATTCCCAGGACAGGGGATCCAAAACTAGACAGCATTGGATTAAGGTGAGAGGGGAGAGATATAAAAGGACTGAAGAGTATGAAATGACTGTCAGAGGAAATGGTGGAGGCTGGAACAATTACATTTAAAAGGCATCTGGAATATGAATGGGAAGAGTTTAGAGGGGTATGCTGGCAAATGGGACTAGAGGAATTTAGGATGTCTGGTTGCCATGGATGAGTTGAACCAAAGGGTCTGTTTCATGCTGTCCATCTCAATGACTCTATAAATGACAACATTCCATTTTCCTTTCTAACTACTTGCTAGACCCACATACTAATTTCTTGTGATTCATGGACCAGGTTCCAGTTAGCTCCTCCTTCATTTCAACCAACTGCTATCTCCCTTTTTAAAGCCAATGTTGCTCTCACTCTTTCATCCCACTCTACTTCCTGTCTTTACATGTCCCTCTGCTCCCCATCTTCATAATCAAAGCCACTTTGCTCTCATTCCAGTCTTCCCCCCCCCCCCCCTTTCCCAAATTAAAGTCTAGCTTTCTTCTGCTCTCTTTATTCCCTACACTACTGCTGCTCCTTCCTGAAGTGGTCAACTTCTTAACACTTTATGCCCTTCTCCAGTCTTCCTCCTTCTTAAAGTGGTGTTTCACTCTCTCTTGCTGCTTTCTGAACTTACTGAATGTAATGAAGCTCTTCTGCGCGACAAGAATGGCTTATAGTATTGAAAGGTCTAAAAATGTTTTTATTGGTTGTTTTGTTATTTTCTCCAGCCTTGAGTCACATCGCATACTCCATATCTAAACCACCTGATTATCAGCTGAACATGTCTAAGCCACATTTGTCTTAGAATGTTAACTGGAAACTGGAAAATTGACTTTTCAAGTTTTCCATCCTTTCTGCATTGGGATGCATGGTGGCTCAGTGGTTCACACTGCTACACCACAATGCCAGGGACCCAGGTTCCATTCCAACCTTGGGTCTCCACACTGTCTGTGTGGAGTTTGTATGTTTTCCCTCTGTCTGGGCGGGATTTCTCACACAGTCCAAAGATGTTCAGGTTTGGTGGATTGGTCATGCTAATTTTGCCCTTCGTGTCCAGGAATGTGCAGGCTATGTGGATTGGCCATGGGAATAAGAACATCAGAGGAGTGTTGGAGGCTGAATCTAGATGGGATGCTCTTCAGCAGGTTAATGCAGGCTCAATGGACCAAACAGCCTCTTTCTTCACTGTAGGGATTCAATGAAACCCTTTCCTTTAACATTCTCTTCAGATTATACATTCAAAACAGAGACATCTGTCAGTGAGAATCTTCCTTGGCTCTCTGAAGTAATTTATTTCTGTTTGGGTTTGAAAAACATTCCCACACTACCGTCAGAAAGGGGAGCATAATATTTATTGAAGGAACTACCTGGTCCACTTAAATTCTGATGATGTTGAAATAGCGAAACAACTTTGGAATAAATTACATTTTTTTTAAAGACTATTTTCCTGTACTTCTGATAGCAAGTACAGGACAATAGTTTGCTTAACACTGACGCTGAAACTGAGCAACGAGGGAAAGAAAGTCAATGAATGTTAACCTGAGATACTTCACACACACACATACATACATAGACAATCACACTCACATACACACATATATACGCACACTCATACATACACACACATACACGCTCACACTCACACATACACATACACACTCTCTCACACAGACAGACACACAGACACAGACACACTCTCTCACACAGACACAGACACACACTCTCTCTCACACACACAGACACACAGACACACACGCACAAGATCCAGTCACGAACAAAAAGTGAATTCAAACTGACAGTACTTTGTCAGTAACTTGACCCCATTATATCAGTAAACAGTATATGCAAAAAGACTAAGAAAAGGAATGAGATAAAACTTCTTCAGCACATCTGTTCCAATATTATTCAGTGGACCTAAGTGAGACATTCTCCCACAGTCTTCCTCCAGATACTTTTATTTTAATTTAATGTACTTATTTAATGTATTTAATGTACTTCCTCCAACCCACAAACAACCTTCTTCAAAATGATAACATTCCTCCTTAAACATTAACATTGGGGTTTGTTTTGAGGCAAGGCATTCATTGAAATTAATCCTTGCACTATGAATTTACTCAGGATGTAATCTAAATATATGTGATGGCATTAAAATGATTGAATGTCAGACACAGGTATAGGTTCATTAACCTTGGCAATGAGAAACTTTCTTTGGTTTTATTTCCGGAGAACAAGCCAGAACAGCTTCTGCCTCTGTTTAGAGCCTCTTGACCTATTTTAGTATGTGTAAAGGTGGCTCCATGACAAAAACAAGGTCATCAGGGAAATAAAGCAAAACATGGAAGAAACAATTCAGGGCAGAAAATTTACAAATTGCCAGATTGCAAAAGGAATGACAGAAAGCACTTTGGGGCACAATTGTTGGTTGAAAGTTGACATATAAATTCTCAGCTTGCAATCTGACAGTTCAGAAACATTAAAGAAGGCAATCAAACAGCAATCCTATCAAAGCCCCTGGAGCAGCTTCAGGCCAGGAACTGTATCCTTAACTTGAATGAAGCTCTTGTCATGCTGATAGCATATCAGGAAGTGTTTAGAATTCTTTAAAACCTCAACATTGTAAGCTTTCTTTTTGACACAGAGGAACTGTTAAATTCTGTCTTTGATACTCTCCTGTACAAAAATAAACCCTGTAAATAGTTCAGTTGCTAAAATGTTTAAGCATGTGCTGGAAGAACATACCTTTCGAAAAGACAACAGTGATAACAGACCTGTTGCAGATCTTAATCCATGAAGGTATCAGTAATAATGACCACTGCATAGTCCATGTGGAGACAAAGTCCTGCCCTTAAATTGAGTATACTCTCCATTCTGTTGTAGGGCACTACCAATATGTGGGATGAGACAGACTTTGAGCATATCCATGAGGCAGCAATTGCAGACGGTATTCCACCACAGACTGTAGCCGTATGCTGGGGTTTATCCCCAGCTCTACATTTACCAAAAGCCAGGAAATCACCCCGACTTCAATGAAGAGTGTGGGTGGCATGCCAGGAGCAGCACCAGTCAGACACAGATCTGAGATGCCGACTTGGTGAAACGACAACACATGTTAACACAGACCTGGCAAGGTGGCTGAGTGGTTAGCACTGCTGCCTCACAGTACCAGGGACCCAGATCCGAAGTCGGCCTAAGATGACTGTCCAGGTGCAGTCTGCACATTCTCCCCTTGTCTGTGTGAGTTTCCTCTAGAAACTCCTGTTTTCTCCCACAGTCCAAAAATATGCAGATTATGTGGATTGGCCTCGGGAAATGCAGTGTTATAGGGTAGAGGGCTCGGTTTGGGTGGAATGCTTTTCGGAGGGTGGATGCAGACTCAATGGGCTGAACAGCCTCATTCCATAATGTAGGGATCTACAATTATAATTTAATTTTGGTTTGCAACATTGGCTTATGTTGATCTTGAAAGTCAAACTGAGCGATTTATGTGAAAACAAAATGCAAATTGCCAATGACACCGCAGTAAATACATAGCGACTGCCGACAGTGAATTGAGACCTCGATGCTGTTATTGAGCAGTTGAGAAGATTAACCCAGAATGCTGATTGACATTTAGTATGTTGCACAAATGGCATTGGTGATTACAAAGGGGGCAGCTGTGTCCATTTGTGGACAGGAGGATTACATTTATTGAACTGATGGAAGACGATGGACGAAGAGAGAAATGGTCAAGAAAAAGTGTTTGCAAGATTCAGCATCAGTTAGCAAGTAAAGTCAAACCAACATTTCCACAGGTACAAACAATCGTATCCACAGGCACAAACCATTGAATCCACAGGTACAAATCATCATATCCACTGGCAAAAAACCATCATATCCAAGGATACAAACCATCATATCCACAGGTACAAATCATCATATCCACAGGTACAAACCATCATAACCACAGGTACAAACCACAGTATCCACAGGTATAATCCATCATATCCACAGGTGCAAACCATCATATCCACAGGTACAAGTGATTGTATCCACAGATACAAATCATCGTACCCACAGGTACAAACCATCATATCAACAGGTACAAAAAATCATATCCAAAGGTACAAACCCCAGTATCCACAAGTACAAAACATCGTATCCACAGGTACAAACGATCACATGCACAGGTAAAATCCATTGAATCCACGAGAACAAACCATCATATCCACATGTACAAACCATCATATCCACATGTACAAACCAAAGTATCCACAGGTACAAACCATCATATCCACAGGTACAAGTGATTGTATCCACAGGTACAAATCATCATATTCACAGGTATAATCAATCATAGCCACAGGTACAAACCATCATGTCCACAGGTACAAACAATTGAATCCACAGGTACAAACAATCGTATCCATAGTTACAAATCATCGTATGCACAGGTACAAATAAATCATATTCACAGGTTCAAACCATCCTATCCACAGGTACAAACCATCGAATCCACAGGTAGAAACAATCGTATCCATAGGTACAAACCATTGTATTCACAGGTATAAACCATCATATACACAGGTACAAAGCATCGTATCCACAGATACAAATCATCGTGTCGACAGGTACAAACCATCATATCCACAGGTACAAACCTTCATATCCACAGGTATAAGTGACCATATCCACAGATACAAAACAACATATCCACTGGTACAAACCATCATTTCCATAGGTACAAACCATCACATGCACAGGTAAAATTCATTGAATCGATGGAAACAAACAATCATATCCACAGGTACAAATTATTGTACCACAGGTACAAATAAATCATATCCACAAGCACAAACCATCGTATCCACAGGTACAAACCATCGCATCCACAGGTTTGAGCGATCATATCCACAGATACAAATCATCGTATCCACAGGTACAAACCATCTTATCCACAGGTACAAAAAAACATATACACAGGTACAAACCACAGTATCCACAGGTACAAATCATCATATACACAGGTACAAACTGTCATATCCATAGGTCCAAACCAATGTACCCACAGGTAAAAAAACATCATTTCAGCAGGTACAAACCAATGTATCATCAGGTAAAAATCATCGTATCCATAGGTACAAATCATCAGATCCACAGGTACACACCATCATTTCCACAGGTACAAACAATTGAATCCACGTGTACAAACCATCCTATCCACAGGTACAAACCATCGTATTCACAGGTACAAACCATCATGTACACAGGAACAAACCATCATTTCCATAGGTACAAACGATCACATGCACAGGTAAAATCCATTGAATCCACGAGAACAAACCATCATATCCACAGGTACAAACCAAAGTATCCACAGGTACAAACCATCATAACCACAGGTACAAACCACAGTATCCACAGGTATAATCCATCATATCCACTGGCACAAACCGTCATATCCACAGGTACAAGTGATTGTATCCACAGTTACAAATCATCGTATCCACAGGTACAAATCATCATATCCACATGAACAAATAAATCATATCCACAAGCACAAACCATTGTATCCACATGTACAAATCATCATATCCACAGGTGCAAACAATCGAATCCACGGGTACAAACCAGCATGTCCACAGGTACAAACCATCGAATCCACAGGTACAAACAATCGTATTCACATGTACAAACCATCATATCCAGAGGTATAAACCATAGTATCCACAGTTACAAACCATTGTATCCACAGGTACAAATCGTCATACCCACTGGTACAAACCATCATATCCACAGGTACAAACCATCATATCCGCAGGTACAAACCACAGTATCCACAGGTACAAACCATCATATCCACATGTACAAATCATCATATCCACAGGTTCAAACCATCATAACAACAGATACAAACCACAGAATCCGTAGGTATAAGCCATCATATACACTGGTACAAACAATCATATCCGCAGCTACGAACCGTCATATCCACAGCTACAAGTGATTGTATCCACAGATACAAATCTTCGTATTCACAGGTACAAATAGATCATATGCACAAGGACAAACTATTGTATTCACAGGTACAAACCATCATATCCAGAGGTACAAGCGATCATATCCACGGGTACAAAACATCGTATCCACAGGTACAAATCATTGTATACACAGGTACAAGTCATCATATCCACAGGTACAATTCATCGTATCCACAGGTACAAAAAATCATATCCACAGGTACAAACCATCATATCCACAGCTACAAACCATCATAACCACAGGTACAAACCATCATATCCACAGGTACAAACCATCATATCCACAGGTACAAACCCATGTATCCACAGGTACAAACCATCATATCGACAAGTACAAACCATCGTGTCGACAGGGACAAACCATCATATACACAGTTACAAACCATCATATCTACATGTACAAATCATCATATCCACAGGTTCAAACCATCATAACCACAGGTACAAACCACAGAATCCATAGGTATAAGCCATCATATCCACAGGTACAAATAATCATATCCGCAGGTACGAACCATCATATCCAGAGGTACAAGCGATCATATCCACAGATACAAATCATCATATCCATGGGTACAAACCATCATATCCACAAGTACAAAAAATCATATCCAAATGTACAAACCGCAGTATCCACAGGTACAAACAATCATATCCACGGGTACAAAACATCGTATCCACAGGTACAAATCATTGTATACACAGGTACAAGTCATCATATCCACAGGTACAATTCATCGTATCCACAGCTACAAACTATCATATCCACAGGTACAAACCATCATTTCCACAGTTACAAACCATCATATACACAGGTACAAATCATCGTATCCACAGGTACAAACCATCATATCCACAAGTACAAACCTTCATAGCCACAGATTCAAATCATCATATCCACAGGTACAAATCCTCACATCCACAGGTACATACCTTCGTATTCACAGGTACAAATGGTCAGATCCACAGGTGCAAACCATCATATCCTCAGTTATAAAACATCATATCCACCGGTACAACCATTGTATCCACAGGTACAAACCATCATATCCATTGTTACAAAATTATCACATCCACAGGTACCAACCATCAAATCCACAGGTATAAATCATCGTATCCACAGGTACAAAACATCATATCCACAGGTACAAGTCATCGCATCCACAGGTATGAACCATCATAACCACAGGTACAAGTGATTATTTCCTCAGATACAAATCATCGTATCCACAGACACAAATCATTGTATCGACAAGTACAAATAAATCGTACCCACAGGTACATACCGTCATATCCACAGGTACAAATAAATCATCTCCATGGGTAAGAACCATCATATAAACAGGTACAAACCAATGTATCCACAGGTACAAACCATCGTATCCACTGGTACAAACCATCATATCCACGGGTACAAAATCATCAAATCCACAGTTTCCAACCATTGTATCCACAGGTACAAACCATCATATTCACAGGAACAAACCATCCTATCGACAGGTACCAACTATCGTATCCACAGGTACAAACCACAGTCTCCACAGGTATAGACCATTGTATCCACAGGTACAAATCGTCATATCCACAGGTACAAATCATCGTATCCACAGGTACAAACCATCATACCCACACATACAAACCATCATATACACACGTACAAACCATCATATACACACATACAAACCATCATATCCACAAGTACAAATCATCATTTCCACAGGTACAAACCATTGTATTCACAGGTACAAACCATCATATCCACACGTACAAACCATTGTATTCACAGGTACAAACCATCATATCCACAGGTACATACAATCGTATCCACAGGTACAAACCATTGTATTCACAGTTACAAGCCATCATATCCACAGGTACAAACCATTGTATTCACAGGTACAAATCATCATATCCACAGGTACAAACAATCGTATCCACAGGTACAAACCATCATATCCACACGTACAAACCATCATAGCCACACGTACAAACCATTGTATTAACAGGTACAAACCATCATATCCACAGGTATAAACCATTGTATTCACAGGTACAAACCATCATATCCACAGGTACAAACAATCGTATCCACAGGTACAAACCATTGTATTCACAGGAACAAACCATTGTATCCACAGGTACAAACCATCATGTCCACAAGTACAAACCATCGTGTCCACAGTTACAAGCCATCATATACACATGCACAAACCATCATATACACAGGTACAAACCAATGTATCCACAGGTACAAATCATCGTATTCATAGGTACAAACCATCATATCCACAGGTACAAATCATCGCATCCATAGGTACAAACTGTCATATCCACAGGTACAAATCATCACATCCATAGGTACAAACCGTCATGTTCACAGGTACAAACCATCATTTCCACAGGTACAAACCAATGTATCCACAGGGTCAAACCATCGTACCCACAAGTTAAAACCATCATTTCCAAATGTACAAACAATCTTATCCAAAGATACAAACCATCATATCCAAAGGTACAAACCATCATAACCACAGGTACAAACCATCATAACCACAGGTACAAACCATCATATCCACAGGTAAAACCCATCATATCCACAGGTACAAACCAAGGTATCCACAGGTACAAACCATCATATCCACAAGTACAAACCATCGTGTCCACAGGGACAAACCATCATATAAACAGTTACAAACCATCATATCCATAGGTACAAACCATCATATTCACAGGTACAAACCATCATTTCCATAGGTACATACCATTATATTCACAGGTATGAACCATCATATACACAGGTACAAACCAATGTATCCACAGGTGCAAACCATTTAATACATCATAGTCAGAGGTAAAACCATCTTATACATTGTATTCAGAGGTACAAACCATTGTATCCACAGATTCAAATCATCATATCCACAGGTACAAACCATCATATCCGCAGGTACAAACCATCATATCCACAGGTACAAATCAACATATCCACAGGTACAAACCATCATATCCGCAGGTACAAACCATCATATCCACAGGTACAAATCAACATATCCACAGGTACAAATCAACATATCCACAGGTACAAACCATCATATCCGCAGGTACAAACCATCATATCCACAGGTACAAATCAACATATCCACAGGTACAAACCATCATATCCGCAGGTACAAACCATCATATCCACAGGTACAAATCAACATATCCACAGGTACAAACCATCATATGCACAGGTAAAAACCTTCATAACCACAGGTACAAATCATCATATCCACAGGTGCAAGTGATTGAATCCACAGATTCAAATCATCATATCCACAGGTACAAATCCTCACATCCACAGGTACATACCATCGTATTCACAGGTACAAACGGTCAGATCCACAGGTACAAACCAACATATCCACAGGTACAAACCATCATATCCACAGGTACCAACCATCGTATCCACAGGTACAAGCCATAGTATCCACAGATACAAACCATCGTATCCATAGGTACAAAGCATAGTCTCCATGAGTATAAATCATCATATCCACAGGTACATATCATCTTATCCACAGGTATAAATCATTGTATCCACAGGTAAATAACATCATATTCACAGATACAATTTATCATATACAAAGGTACAAACCATAGTCTCCACATGTACAATCATCATAACCACAGGTATAAGTTATCATATCCACAAGTAAAAACATCATATCCATACGCACATATCATCGTACCCACAGGTACAAACCATCATATCCACAGGTACAAACCTTCATAACCACAGCTAAAAACCATCATATCCACAGGTACAAATCCTCACATCCACAGGTACATACCATCGTATTCACAGGTACAAACGATCAGATCCACAAGTACAAACCAACATATCCACAGGTACAATCAATGAAATCCACAGGTACAAACCATCATATCCTCAGGTACAAACTATTGTATCCACAAATACAAATCATCATATCCACAGGTACATATCATCGTATCCACAGGTCTAAACCATTGTATCCACAGGTTAAAAAAAACCATCACATCCACAGGTATAATTTATCATATCTACAGGTACCAACCATAGTCTCAACATGTACAATCATCATAAACACAGGCACAAATTATCATATCCACAGTTATAAACCATCGTATCCACAGCTACAAAACATCATATTCACAGGTACAAGTCATCATATTCACAGGTACGAAACATCATAACCACAGGTACATATGATCGTATCCACAGACACAAATCATCGTATCGACAGGTACAAATAAATCATATCTACAGTTACAAACCATCGTATCCACAGGTACAAATAAATCATATCCACAGGTATAAACCATCATATCCACAAGTACAAACCATCATATCCACACGTACAAACCACCAGGTACACAGGTACAAATGAATGCATCCACACTTACAAACCATCATATACACAGGTACAAACCAATGTATCCACAGGTACAAATCATCGTATCCACAGGTACAAACCATCATATACACAAGTACAAACCATCATATCCACAGGTACAAACCAATATATCCACAGGTACAAATCATCGCATCCATAGGTACAAACCGTCATATTCACAGGTACAAATCAATGCATCCACAGGTACAAACCAATGTATCCACAGGTACGAACCATCGTATCCACAGGTACAAACCATTTAATACATCATATTCAGAGGCACAAACCATCGTACCCACAAGTAAAAACATCATATCCATAGGCACATATCATCGTATCCACAGGTACAAACCATCATATCCACAAGTACAAACCTTCATAACCACAGCTACAAACCATCATATCCACAGGTACAAATCCTCACATCCACAGGTACATACCATCGTATTCACAGGTACAAACGATCTGATCCACAGGTACAAATCAACATATCCACAGATACAATCGATCAAATCCACAGGTACAAACCATCATATCCTCAGGTACAAACCATAGTATCGACAGGGACAAACCATAGTATCCACGGGTACAAACCATCGTATCCTCAAGTACAAACCATAGTCTCCACAAATACAAATCATCATATCTACAGGTACATATCATCATATCCACAGGTACAAAAAACATCATATCCACAGATACAATTTATCATATCTACAGGTACCAACCATAATCTCAACATGTACAATCATCATAAACACAGGCACAAATGATCATATCCACAGTTATAAACCATCATATCCACAGGTACAAAACATCATATCCACAGGTACAAGTTATCGCATTCACAGGTACGAAACATCATAACCACAGGTACAAGTGATTGTATCTACAGATACAAATCATCGTATCCAGGGGTACAAATCATCGTATCCACAGACACAAATCATCGTATTGAAAGGTACAAAT
This sequence comes from Chiloscyllium plagiosum, assembly GCF_037043375.1. Classification (NCBI taxonomy): domain Eukaryota; kingdom Metazoa; phylum Chordata; class Chondrichthyes; order Orectolobiformes; family Hemiscylliidae; genus Chiloscyllium; species Chiloscyllium plagiosum. Next base: position 11,878,437 of record NW_028270142.1, read on the forward strand.
AAATCATATCCACAGATATAAAACATCATATCCACAAGTACAAATAAATCATATCTGCATATACACAGGTATAAAACAATGCATCCACAGGTAAAAAACATCATATACACAGGTACAAACCAATGTATCCACTGGTACAAACCATCATATCCACGGGTACAAAATCATCATATCCACAGGTACCAACCATCGTATCCACAGGTACAAACCATCATATTCACAGGAACAAACCATCCTATCCATAGGTACAAACCATCGTATCCACAGTTACAAACCATCATATCCACGGGTACAAACCATCATATGCACAGGTACAAACCAATGTAGCCACAGATACAAACCATCGTATCCACTGGAACAAACCATCATATCCACGGTACAAAGTCATCATATCCACAGGTACAAACCACAGTCTTCACAGGTACAAATCATCCTATCCACATGTATAAATCATCATATCCGCAGGTACAAATCATTGTATCCACAGGTACAAACCATCATACCCACTGGTACAAACCATCATATCCACACATACAAACCATCATATACACACGTTCTAACCATCATATACACACGTACAAACCATCATATCCACAGGTAACAAACCATCATATCCACAAGTACAAACCATTGTATTCATAGGTACAAACCATCATATCCACAGGTACAAACAATCGTATCCACAGGGACAAACCATTATATACACAGATACAAACCATCATATCCACAGGTACAAATCATCATATCCGCAGGTACAAATCATCATATCCACAGGTACAAACTGTTGTATTCACAGGTACAAACCATCATAGCCACTTGTACAAACCATCATATCCACACATACAAACCATCATATACACACGTACAAACCATCATATCCACTGGTACAAACCATCATATCCACTTGTACAAATCATCATATCCACACATACAAACCATCATATACACAGGTACAAATCATCATATACACAGGTACAAACCAATGTATCCACAGGTACAAGCCATCGTATCCACAGGTACAAGCCATCGTATCCACAGGTACAAACCATCATATCCACACATACAAACCATCATATACACACGTACAAACCATCATATCCACAGGTACAAACCATCATATCCACTTGTACAAATCATCATATCCACACATACAAACCATCATATACACAGGTACAAACCATCATATCCACAGGTACAAATCATCATATCCACACATACAAACCATCATATACACACGTACAAACCATCATATCCACAGGTACAAATCATCATATCCACAGTTACCAACCATCGTATCCACAAGTACAAACCATTGTATCCACAGGTACAAACCATAGTCTCCACAGGTATAAATCATCATATCCACAGGTACAAATCATCATATCCATAGGTATAAACCATCATATACACAGGTACAAACCATTGAATACACAGGTACAAACCAACATATACACAGGTAAAAACCAATTCATCCATAGGTACAAACCATCATATACACAGGTACAAACCAATGTATCCACAGGTACAAGCCATTGTATCCACAGGTACAAGCCATCGTATCCACAGGTACAAGCCATCGTATCCACAGGTACAAACCATCATATCCACAGGTACAAACCACAGTCTCCACAGATATAGACCATTGTATCCACAGGTACAAATCATCATAACCACAGGTACAAATCAGCGTATCCACAGGTGCAAATCATCGTATCCACAGGTACAAACCATCATATCCACAGGTACGAATCAACATACCCACCGGTACAAATCATCGTATCCACAGGTACAAATCATCGTATGCACAGGTACAAACCATCGTATCCATAGGTACAAAGCATCATATCCACAGGTATAAACCATCGTATCCATATGTGCAAACCATCATATCCACAGGTACCAACCATCATATCCACAGGTACAAATCATTGTGTCCACAAGTACAAATTAACGTATCCACGGGTTCAAGCCATCATATACACAGGTACAAATCATCATATCCACAGGTACAACCATCATATCAACAGGTACAAACCTTCATAACCACAGGAAAACCATCATATCCACAGGTGCAAGTGATTGTATCCACAGATTCAAATCATCATATCCACAGGTACAAATCATCATATCCACAGGTACAAACCATAGTATTCACAGGTACAAACCATTGTATCCACAGGTACATATCATCATATCCACAGGTATAAACCATTGTATCCACAGGCAAAAAACATCATATCCACAGGTACAATTTATCATATACACAGATACAATTTATCATATCCACAAGTACAAACCATAGTCTCCACATGTACAATCATCATAACCGCAGGTACAAGTGATCATATCCACAGGTTTTCACCATCGTATCCACAGGTACAAAACATCATATCCACAGGTACAAGTCATCGCATCCATAGGTACGAACCATCATAACCACAGGTACAAGTGATTGTATCCACAGATACAAATCATCATATCCACAGATACAAATCATCCTATCCACAGATACAAATAAATCATATCCACAGGTAAAACCATCATATCCACAAGTACAAACCATAGTATCCACAGGCACAAGTCGTCATATCCACGGTACAAATTATCATATCCACAGGTACAAATTATCATATCCACAGGTACAAATTATCATATCCACAGGTACAAACCATTGTATCCACAGGTACAAGTCCTCGTATCCACAGGTACAAGTCATCATATCCACAAGTACAAATTATCATATCCACAGGTACAACTCTCATATCCACAGGTACAAACCATTGTATCCACAGGTACAACCCATCTTATCCACAGGTACAAAATCATCATATCCACAGTTACCAGCCATTGTATCCACAAGTACAAACCATTGTATCCACAGGTACAAACCATAGTCTCCACAGGTATAAATCATCATATCCACAGGTATAAATCATCATATCCATAGGTACAAACCATCATATACACAGTTACAAACCAATGTATCCACAGGTACAAACCATCGTATTCCCTGGTACAAACCATCATTTCCACGGGTACAAAATCATCATATCCACAGGTACCAACCATCGTATCCACAGGTACAAACCATTGTATCCACGGATACAAACCATCATATCCACAGGTACAAACTACAGTCTCCACAGGTATTGACTATTGTATCCACAGGTACAAATCATCATATCCACCGGTACAAACTATCATATCCACAGGTACAATCCATCATATCCACAGGTACAAACCAGTTATATCCATATGTACAAACCATCATATCCACAGGTACCAACCATCATATCCACAGGTACAAATCATTGTGTTCACAGGTACAAATAAACGTATCCACAGTTTCAAGCCATCGCATACACAGGTACAAATCATCATATTAACATGTACAAACTATTGTATGCACCGGTGCAAATCGCAACAGATCCAACAAGAGACAAATGATCCATTGAGAATTTTGCAACATGACTGAAAAAATGCAGCCATAAAATGTAAGTTTAAGTTCAGAGAGGTAAGGCTGATTGATCTCCTGATTTGGAGTTGTGTACACTGTGAGATGTGGGCAGTGTGAAACTAATGGGACCAGTTTGCAATATTGCCAACTTCACATACTGACAGCACACCTGAAGCTGCAAGCAGACTGGTAAAGATGTTGACTTAGCTTCCAGTTAAACTAATAGAAAAGCAGCAGGGTTGATGCAATGAACCAGCAACTAAACAATGTGCACCAAACTAAGAGAAAGTGAAATATCTCTTCAGACGCCAGTGTCCCATCATCAATCACCCATTATTTACAAATGCATAACCTTTGACAATAGCACTGCCTCTCAGGCATTTGGGGGTCTCAATATCTCGACCATTCACACTTTCTTTCAACCAGTTCTCCCTGATTGGACCAGGTTGACAGCCATAGTCGGGGAACTCATGTTCTATGAGGTCCAGCCAGCTGACCCTGTTACAATCACTGCAGTAGGATGTGCAGAAACTGAAACAATTCAAAGACATAAAGAAATGTCCCTCATATGGATCAACGTGCAGAGTTTGTGGAATGGCCAATCATTGGGAAAAAAGATGTGCTGGTCAAAGGAACAAGGGGTCAGACAAGTATCCAGAGCCTGGACAACTGGGCAAGTATGTAGGAAATACACCGAAATATTCATACTTTGAATGATGATGATGATGATACATTTCAGATAGTTTATGATAAAAATAAGAACTATGCAAATGCATGAAAAGGTAGGAAGCAGCAGTTCCAAGAAACAAAATTCAAACAACTGGTTCGACGGTGAGAAAGAAATCCACAATAAGTCTCCGGTGATAGTTGATGACATCATCCTGCTCATAAAATATCAGAAAACATCGAAGGAAAAGATGCCACTAAAAACCGTCCTGCTATTCTGGGGTTCAACAGTTGTGAAGAATTCTAAATTAACTCAGTAAACTATGAGGTAATGAAAGCAATACAGACCAGTGAAGATATTACACCCGTTGAAAAATACTCTGTGATCAGATGCAAAGAAGATCTGGTGCGAATGTGCCCAGAGTGCTTCGATGAAACCATTGATTGCTTTGAAGATGTTGTATAGCACATCACCATTGAACCAGCAATAAAACCAGTTCTCAGCCCGACATTAGATCTCAACAGAACTATGAGAAATGTTTGAAAGTGAAATGGAAACAAAAAAGACAATCGTCAGAGTCATGGAACCTAAAGATTGACTGTGTTCCAGCATTGTAACAGGAAAGCCAAAAGGACAGCCAAGAATTTCACTGGATCCCAAAGATCTTAAAATCAGTAAGAGGGACCACCACCTATTCCAGCATTAGAAGAGATCACAACAACACTAACAGAAGTAAAATTTTCAGCATGTTTGATGTCAGACATGCTTACTGGAACACAAAGCTAGATGTAGAATCTTTATTGTTGACAATGTTCAACACACTACATGGATAGCGCAAACGTTTCCATTCACTTATTCACCTTAAAGTGAGCCTGGATCAATTGTACAACACCAGGCTTTAGTCCAACAGGTTTATTTCGAAGCACTAGCTTTCAAAGCGCTGCTTCTTCATCGGGTGGTTGGCCTGGTGTTGTGTGATTTTTGACTTTGTCCACCCCAGTCCAACAGCGGCTCCTCTAACTCATGGATCAATTCTAGCAGGCAACAGAAATGCCATACAGGAGCAGTTAGCATAGCAGGTATTATCCAGATATGATGCAAATAAGAAATATCATGACAACCATCTTCATGAAGCCATGGAGTGAACCAGTAACATTGCGATCAAGTTAAACCCAGATCGGTGCATTGCAAAAATGACAGAATGCCGGTTCTCCATAATGATATACACACATGAGGGAGTCACATGATGCCTGAAAGAATCCTGGCTATCTCTGGAATGGAAGGCCAAAGAGGGAACTAATACATTGCTTTAGCTTAACCTATTGCATGTGACAGAACACATTGAAAACCTACAGGAACTGAGGATAGAAAAGGTATAACACAGTTTTCCAAGGCCCATGAGAGCAACCTCAACAAACTCAAAATGGTAATATACAAGAAACAAGCACTTCCTCCAGTGAGAGAAAGAACCCATCACTCTGTAGGTAGATGCTTCTACCAGAAGACTTAGAGAAGCTTAAACACAAGAAGGAAAACCAATAGAGTTCAGCTCCAAAACTCTAACCTCAGCTGTAACCGGATATGCAAACATCAAAAGAGAGCTGTTGGGAGTGGTGCATGGATTTGTGACATTCCACAAACAACTCTATGTGAGATACTTCGTGATGGAGTAGGGTTAGATCCACAGAGGTCAGAAGAATCTATTGCACATGAGAATACTTGTGAAGCCCCAGAATTATTCCATCATGGCACATCGTCAAGGAAGAAAAGTCTTGGTGACAGACACCTCTTAGTTGTCACCACAGGAAGACTTTATGGCCAGAATAAGCACACCCAAAAAGATGCAGGAAGAACTTCTATAGGGCATGCATGAAGATCACATGGTATTGACAAAAACATGTTACCTTAAAGCCAGATCAGCTGTGCACTGAATAGGCATCTACCAAGATATTGAAAATATGTATCTTCATGTCATGAATGCCAGAAGCACAGAAGTACACAGCAGGAAGAGGAAACGATAGCTCCATATGTGATGACACTGCTCCTTTAACAAGGTTATGTTGTCCTTTTTTTTCAGGAAGTCATAAAGACATGGTTTGGAAAAGTCTAGGGTTGAAGGGTTTTAGGACTAATTTGAATATAACTAACAGATACTGCCTCAGGCAAAAGGTTTTTAAGTTTAAAAAAAACTTGTACAATGAAAGGGGAGTGGTCAGTTCTCCCAGCTCAGCTTTTCTCTGGTTTGGTTTAGTTTGGGTAGTTTCGAGGCTAGTGATCCAAGAAACTGCGACATGGAAGAGGGTGTTCCATGCTGCCATCTCTCTCTCTCTCTCTCTCCTGCATTTGATTTTTCTTTTTGTGCCAATGGGTATTTATGGGGAATGCTGCAAGCCTTACCAATTTAATAGAGTTCTTTGAGGAAGTGACCAAGTTGTTAGATGAAGGAAGAGCTGTTGATGTCATATACATCGACTTTAGTAAGGTGCTTGATAAGGTTCCCCATGGTAAACTAATGGAGAAAGTGAAGTCACATGATGTGCAGGGTGTTCTAGCTAGGTGGATAAAGAACTGGTTGAGCAACAGGAGACAGAGAGTAGGAGTTGAAGTGAGTTTCTCGAAATGGAGAAAGGTGACCAGTTGTGTTCCACAGGGATCAGTGCTGGGGCCACTGTTGTTTGTAATATACATAAATGATCTAGAAGAGGACACTGTTGGTATGATCAGCAAGTTTGCAGATGACATGAAGATTGGTGGAGTAGCAGAAAGCATAATGGACTGTCAGAGAATATAGATAGACTGGAGAGTTGGGCGGAGAAGTGGCAGATGGGGAGTTCAGTCCAGGCAAATGTGAGGTGATGCATTTTGGGAAGTCTAATTCTACAGCGAATCATACAGTAAATGGAAGAGCCTTGGGAAAAGTTGATGAGCAGAGAGATCTGGGAGTGCAGGTCCATTGTATCCTGAAGGTGGCTGCACAGATGGATTGAGTGGTCAAGAAGGCATATAGTATGCTTGCCTTCATCGGATGGGGTATTGACTACAAGAGCTAGCAGGTCATGTTAAAATTGTACAAGACATTGGTTCGGTCGCATTTGGAATACTGTGTGCAGTTCTGGTCTCCACATTACCAAAAGGATGTGGGTGCTTTGGAGAGGGTGCAGAGAAGATTTATGAGGATGTTGCCTGGTATGGAAGGTGCTAGCTAAGAAGAGAGTTTGAGTGGGTTAGGATTGCTTTCATTTGAAAAAAGGATATTGCGGGGGAACCTGATTGAGGTTTACAAAATCATGAAGGGTATAGACAGGGTAGGCAGGGTAAGCTTTTTCTCAGAGTGAAGGATTCAATAATGAGAGGTCACGCTTTCAAGGTGGGAGGTAAACGTTTAAGGGGGATACACGCGGCAAGTGCTTTACACAGAGAGTAGTAGGTGCCTGAAACGTGTTGCCAGCAAAGGTAGTAGAGGCAGGCACGGTAGATTAATTTAAGGTGCATCTGGACAGATGCATGAGTAAGTAGGGAGCAGTGGGATACAGATGCTTAGGAATTTGGCGACAGGTTTAGACAGTGGATTTGGATCGGCTCAGGCTTGGAGGGCCGAAGGGCCTGTTCCTGGGCTGTAAATTTTCTTTGCTCTTTGTTTATTGGGAACAGCATCATTAAGTTGGGATGATCTGTTGGGTTGTTGCATTGGTTAAGTTATTCTGTACTCTGTTCTCTTTTGTTTGTGTTTGATTCAGTAATCTTGTAAACAAATTCTGTTTTGTTTAAATTTAATTGGTTTGACCAGCTGCAACCCCTGTTGAAAATCCATGTTACACCTGCTTAAAACAACGAGCAAAGTTAGGGTCTGGGCTACTTTCTTGAACTGTTTTGAGGGGGTCTGGCCTGGTCCATAACACATGTAAGGGGAAACGTATATGTTTTTTTTAGATTATAAACTAGATTGAATGTCAGACAGTGATACAAAGCTAAAATTGCAACTTGAAAATTCAATTGCCGTACATTTGCAGCTGTTCAAGACTGTGCTGTTTTTTGGAGCAGTAAGATTGTTAAAGAGTGCTTTTATAAAATAACTCCACAGTATCTCTCACCAAGTCACCCTTTATTTACTCAAGCACATTCCTTGGCATTAGGTCAGTCTCATTAAGAGTCAGGTACGAGAGTGTCAGTATCCCTAATACTCACCCTTTGTATATGTCAGCCAGGGCTCCCTGATGGAACCAGATTAACAGCCCCAATCAGGCAACTCATATTCTATGATGGCCAGCTAGTCCAGTATTGTCCTCTCTTTTTGCTAACATCTCAAATTTCATGACAAGTAAAGGACAGACTGGCAAATTAGAATCTAATGCAACTTCCATTTAATAGTAATTCTTACATTCCTAGAAAACACACATCAACACATTATCTAACTGATTGACTAGAATCTACCTACTGTCCATACATGATGAATTGGGCAGGTTCCCTTGGATGAGTCATAGTCTTCTCTGAGTTCTGACCTCAGGGTCTCCCCGTTGTGACAATTTGTTTCACTTTGCCACTCGTGCTGTCACTGTCAATGTCATCAATGTGCTTTCATTTATTTGCGTTTTTTTAGGGTTTTCCAGAGTGTTCAGCATCATGCATCCCTTGCACAAGACCCTCATAGTCCTGAGCTCATTTGTCCAAGAGTTCACGTAAACATGAGACATCTGTGTCTATGGTTCCTCTTATCAGTCTTATTTGAACTCTTTTGCAACCACGGATATCAAAGAATCTTTAGCATCAGCAATTTTCCTTGCTCAGCAGTCTAGTTTTACTTCTTCCTTTCACACCCTGATCTGGTCTTTCTGTAAATTTAGCACCATACTTGTTGAGCTTTAGCTGTTAGTCATGAAGCCACACTTACACATAAGATCACAGAGGCACCACAAGATTTTAACTTCAAAATAAACTGTCTGACGACAATGAGTCCAGCCATAGTTTTCTTCAGATTTGTGAGAGGCACAGTTGCCAGAAACGTCTGGAGCCAACAAATAGAAAACATTTCTCTTCCTTCTCTCTGTGTGATGCAAAAACAGTCTGGAAATCTAAAAGAAAGAACTCAAATACAAAGAAAAGACCTAGGTCCACCTGATTAACTATCAAACAGTAGAATGACCATCACTTAACAGACAGTACCCTGGCATCTTTGCTAACATCAAAAGAACTATCAGAAACTACAACCCAACCTTGTGATTTAGACTTCTGATCTATAGAAATGGCATTTCCATACCATATCTTTCCACCCATAGTACAGTCAGTTCTGCTATAACGCGGTGTTTCCATTCTCATGCAATCCCATAGAAAATCGCATAGCAGCAGCAGCACCATTTAAACAAATTGGGCTGGAATTGTGTTATAACCAGTACATGCTTTAAAAGTTCATGCTTTAGAAACAGTGTCTCCAATTCATCAATCATGTTATAATGAATTCGCTTTTACGAAATGCACAAAGTGACCTGTATCTGTGTCAAACTATCTGTCTTTTGTCTGTCTTCTTTCTGAATGAACCTTTTAAAAAGGCATCTGGATGGGTGCATGAATAGGAAGGGGGCCAAACGCTGGTAAATGGGACTAGATTAATTTAGGATATCTGGTCAGCATGGACGAGTTAGACCGAAGGGTCTGTTTCCATGCTGTACAGCTCTATGCCTCTATGACTGTATGATGTGGATGTGCCGGCATTGGACTACGGTGGACAAAGTTAAAAATCACACAATACCAGGTTATAGTCCAATCACCTGTTGGACTATAACCTGGTGTTGTGTGATTTTTAACAATGGCTCCATGAATGTGTATGTATTTTAGATTTTAAAGGGCTATAATTTAAGTCACAAAGTAATATATTAGTAATCTTATTTTTAAATTGCCATTTATTGAAAAAAATAAGTATTTTCTTGTTAATGACTAAACCTGGTGTGAGTTGCTTTTGTCCCAGGTCAGGAATGTTGATCATTTTGATAGCTGGTTTAAGTTGTTTTCTTATACTTTGTGAAGGCTTGTGGAATAGTGGAGTTCAATTATTTGTGCAGTCTTCTCATTTGGGTTATGACATCAGAAGGACCATCCAAACCATGGCATACTGTTGGAGCCCATTAAATCACACATAATCAAGTATCTCAGAGTCACAGACTGCGACTCAAAATCCCTTGCATCTGGAAAGTGCAAACCTTGAGACCCGCAACAATCATCTCAAGTACCAGTTCTGAGAAAGAGACTCCTGAAAGACTATCATGTGACAATGGCACCCTGTTCACATCAGAGATTTTAAGAAATTTACTCAACTGTATGGGTTCAACAAGATCCTGTCATCATGGGGACATTGGTCTATAAAAGACTCTCCACATAATCAAAATGCCAAAAGACAAAGACTTTGTGCACAAGTCTCTTTGTGTTGCAGCTTTTTGCAATTTTTCCTCATTTAAATAAGACTCAGTTGTTTTGTTCTCCCTTCCAGTTCACATTTTCCAACATTATACTCCATTTGCCAATTTGCTGCCCACTTATATAACCTATCAATATCTCTCTGTGAACTGTCTGAATCCCTCTTGCAATCTGCCTTTCCACCTTTTCTTATATCAACTGCAAAACTGGCTCCAGCACATTCACTTCCTTCCTCCTAGTCATTAATATATATTGTGATCTCTGCACTGATTTATGTGGAACCCTACTGGTCACGGGTCAGCAACCTGAAAAAAAACCCTCTGATATTACTATGGCTGGTGTTTTTTGTCTTTTTTTTTCTGAGAGATTTTCAGCCGTAGGTATTGAGCTGTGTCCTCCAAGCCAATAAAGTAAACAGCTTGTGAGGCCTTAGGTTATTTTTTAAAGTTTGAACAATTGAAGCAGCCTGAACGGGTGGTGTCAGGCTCCCACAGAAGCAGGTTTAGTTTAGCTTTCAGTAGTTATTGGGGTTTTAAAGCTGTTTGTGTAAGTTGCTGTATCTCTGCTATAGCTAAAAAGCTTGGATTCGCTCCCTGTTGCCAGAATCACATGTGAGACAATCTGTTTTACTGACTTTGCCTTTGCCAAGGGTGTGTTTATGGGAGGAGAAAGTGAGGTCTGCAGATGCTGGAGATCAAAGTTGAAACTTTATTGCTGGAACAGCACAGCAGGTCAGGCAGCATCCAGGGAACAGGAGATTCGACGTTTCGGGCACAGGCCCTTCGGATATTACAATATCGGAACAGTTGTAGTTTAGTAGTTAAATAATCTATTGTTCCTTTAAGTTTTCCAACATAGTTAAAATTATATCGATTCATCTTCCTTTGTTTGCATTTTAACTGTAGGGAAGAATAAAGTGTGTTTTGCTTAAAGCTGAGTAGTGTAACCAGTCGAAATACATCTGGAAGACAGCATCTTACACTTGCTGTTAATTAAGATAAGAGTCGGGGTCTAGATACCTCCTTGATATATTTGAAGGGGGTTTGGTCTAGTCCGTAACATAGTCTCTGCAATGTTATCAACACAGTCTAACTGTGTCGGCACTGTATTAAGCTTGAAAACTATTATCCTTTCTTTCAGCTATGTTTGACAAAGGGCATCTTCATGCCACTGGGGGTGGAATTTCGCAGTCATTGGGTGAAGTGGGCAGTGTTGAGAAAGTTGGGAAAATCGCATAGGATTAACAGTAAGGAAGAGTCTCACTGTTGAGAGCAGAAAGTCCCATTTTCCAAAAAGGTGTTGAACACTAAGATGAGAATCTCACTCGTGAGCAGTGAGAGACCAGTTTGCATGCATTAACATCTCATCATTGTTAATCTCACCTCCACACTCGCTGATTCCTGCCCATTAGCCAAGACAGGGATACTGTGAGCATAAAGTGAGTGAGTGCTAAGAGGGCAATTAAGGATCCTTGAGAGACATTCACCAAGTAGGAGACTGTCCTTGCGGCAAAGTTTCCTCGCAGCAACATTCTACTGAAAGGGCAGCAATGAAATACAGATCCATGTTGTAAGTGGATCAGCGACATGCCACAGGGGTGTATGAGGCCAATGTCATAGAGTCTTAGAATCCCTACCGTACTGTTAGAAGCCATTCAGCCCAGTGAGTCTGCACTGGTCCTCTGAAGAGCAGACCCACTACACCCACACCTGCATTACCCATGGCTAACCCACACATTGATGGACATTACTGGGCAATTTAGCATGGCCAATTCACTGAAACTGCACATCTTCAGAGCAAACTGGAGCACCCAGAAGAAACCCACACAGACACGGGGAGAAGGTGCAAACTCTACACAGGGTAAAAACAATGACTGCAGATGCTGGAAACCAGATTCTGGATTAGTGGTGCTGGAAGAGCACAGCAGTTCAGGCAGCATCCAAGGAGCATGCTGCCTGAACTGCAAACTCTGCACAGACAGTCGCCCGAGGTTGGTATCCAACCTGGGTCCTTGGTGCTGTGAGGCAGCTGTGCTAACCATTGTGCCACCCATCCATGTCCATGAATGGAGACTGTGTGCGGTCATTGCCTAAGGAGCATGTTTTGAGATGTCTGTGCCAGTTGTCCACGATAGAGAATCAGAGGAGGAAGGGGCGAGCTGGAGGTTATACTTCCAATGACTGCAACTTTCAAGCCAGCAATTTCTTCCATATAATCTCGAACCAGCGAGTATGGAAATCAGAAATTACATATCAATGAGGTGAGATTAACAATGATGAGATGTTAATGCATGCAAACTGGTCTCTCACTGCTCACGAGTGAGATTCTCATCTTAGTGTTCAACACCTTTTTGGAAAATGGGACTTTCTGCTCTCAACAGTGAGACTCTTCCTTACTGTTAATCCTATGCGATTTTCCCAACTTTCTCAACACTGCCCACTTCACCCAATGACTGCGAAATTCCACCCCCAGTGGCATGAAGATGCCCTTTGTCAAACATAGCTGAAAGAAAGGATAATAGTTTTCAAGCTTAATACAGTACCGACACAGTTAGACTGTATTGATACCATTGCAGAGATTATGATGAGCACACAAAAAGTGAATATGATAGAACTTTTTTAATATATCTCAGCACATTCTCCATATGATGAATGAAATTCATGGCTAGATGTACCATGGTTGGGCATGCCATAACTTCATGATGGAACAATTCATGGACTCAAAGCAATGTAGTGGACTTGTAGTTTTCCAGTTTTGTACAGTCAGGTTCATTCATTGCACAGATATTGCACAATGAGAGAGATACTCTTCAATCAACTAGGTTTTTATCCGACAGAATTTGAGGAAAGGTTTGTTTACCAACTGAGACCGAATATAAAATAAATATGATGTCTGGAACAATCATTTTAAAGAAACTGCAAGAGCTATGAAAACAACTTTTTTAGTTGAATGGTTGTGGATCGTTTCACATGACTCACCACATGCTCACGCCTCCAACACAGATTGACCTGATTCTCCTACCACAACATACCCTGTTTACACAGTTTCCTGCAAATTAGCAGCTGCTCTGAATTACCCATGGTCATGTAAATGTTCCGCACTTGCCTATGCTGTTAATGTGCTATGGAACAAAACTCCTACCTCTGGGATGCAGATTTAGTTTTGCTTTGCTGTGAGCTAATTTGATTTATGGCCATATAAAGATCTCCAGCGCTACAGTCATGAAAAACATGATTCAAGATGTTATTAGGGTTTGCTCCAGCTGCAGCACATTATCATTTCACCAACAACTAAAAGATGAGAATTGTCATGAAGCAGCACTACTTGCCTAGTCCTGCTGTCTGAGCAGTCTCCCACCTGTAGTCATCAAGGATCCAAATCTATCTGCCTGATTTCAACCTTCAGATGATCCTTAGCTTCCTCCAACTCAACATCAGGAAGCCTGAGGCATTTGTTTAAACGTTCTCTCTGGCCACTGCCAATCTTCTCCCTCAATGGACGTTCTGAAGCCAGGCTGTCCACAACCCCAATGAAGGAGGGTTGGAGCTATATGAAGAGGCTGAATAGGCTGGAGCTGTTTTCCCTGGAGCGACGGAGGCTGAGGAGTGACTTTAAAGAGGTTTATAAAATCATGAAGGACATAGGTAGGGTGATTAACCAAAGTCTTCTTCCCAAGGTAGGGGAGTCCAAAACTAGGTTTAAGGTGAGAGGGGAGAGATTTAAAAGGGACCTAAGTGGCAACTTTTTCATGCATGCATGGAATGAGCTGCAAGAGGAAGTGGTAGAGGCTGGTACAATTACAACATTTAAAAGGCATCTGGTTGGTAGATGAAGAGGAAGGGTTTAGAGGGACATGAGCCAAATGCTGGCAAATGGGAAAAGATTAATTTAGGATATCTGGTCAGCATGAATGAGTTGGACCAAAGGGCTTGTTTCCGTGCTATGACTCTGTGGCTGATTTTAACTCAAGTGCATTTTTCCAGGAGCTGGATTAGGACATGAATCACTCGCAGCATGTGATTTCCTGAGACGTGGTTACACAGACCCACATATTCCCACCCAATGCCAGTCGGAATTATGTCACTGTTAGCAGGCAGGAATCAAATAGATAGTTGAGGAGCCAGGCCACAAAAACAAAGAGACAAAAGTGACCCCTGGAAACAAGTAAGGACTGGTGAATGTTGGAGTTGGGGGTATGAGTGTAGTAGTGGGACTTTGACAAGAGGACCAAAATATAATAGAAGATGTATAAAAAGGATTGAACTGATAGAGTCCAATGTTATATATGTGTGCAGAATTAATATGAAAGATATAACTTAGATTAATGACATATGTATTTAATAATAATGGCTTTAAGATTTAGAAGAAAAAAAATGAAGCCACCATTTCATGATGATGGTTAGTTTTCTTCTTAAGCGGAGAGGTGTTACAAAGTTCAAAAAGTGTATGGTCACTTTAAGAGAGCGATGTCTTTTCTGAACTGAGAGATTGTTACAGCACGTGTCTGTGACTTGCTGATGGAGAGTGCGGAGAATTGATGATTCTTAACAGTCAGCTTTTGAATTTAACCAATTAATTTAAATTATGCCCAGAATACCAAGAGGAGAAAGTGAGGACTGCAGATGCTGGAGATCAGAGCTGAAAATGTGTTGCTGGAAAAACGCAGCAGGTTCCTAAAGAAGGGCTCATGCCCGAAACGTCGATTCTTCTGCTCCTTAGATGCTGCCTGACCTGCTGCACTTTTCCAGCAACACATTTTCAGCCCAGAATAGGTTAAGGGGTAAATGTAGTGGAATGGGTCTGGGTGGGTTATGCTTCGGCGGGTCGGTGTGGACTTGTTGGGCCGAAGAGCCTGTTTCCACACTGTATCTAATCTAAATCTAAATACCAAGAAACAGTTGAATTTGTATTTTATTGTATTGACATCGGACCAATGAGAGGGTACAAGTCTTTGGGATTAATAAAGGAGGGAAATTTTGAAAATTATTCAGAGCTAACTGCCTATTCAGACGGAGAGCACATGTCACCTGAAAGGGGCTCTCAAAAGAAATCTCTCAGAACACATGATCTATTAAAGGTACCAAGAAATTGTATACAAAGAACCTCACACTAAAAAGTATGAAGGAGATCCAGGGAGAAGACAGAAGAATCGGAGAGATGGAAGGAAATAGCAGATTCAGAAGATCGGAAGGAAGACTGTATAACAGACTTTGTATGGACTTTGAAAGATTAAGGTAATTTAATGTTTAATAATTGTATTATTGGAGCAGCATTTTTATAGAGTTGGGACCAGATCATAATTAGTTAAGAGAAAAGAGGCTCGGGTTTGTTTATAGTTTTTGTTTTCTGTTAGGGTTAGAAAAATAATTTTTTTTTGTTTCAACTATGGAAGTTAGAGGCTCTCTTTCACTTAAGGAGATTATGAGGCAAGCTTTTCTGAGTGTTTTAATTTTAATTAGCAGTGGGGGTTGACTTCCGCATTGTAACAGGAAGAATCCCGGATCAGCAAACAGAAACCCACACAGTTATGAGCAGAACATGCTAACTCCACACAGATAGTTGCCCGAGGGTGGAATCAAACTTGGGTCCCTGGTGCTGTGAGGCAGCAGTGCTAACCACTGAGCCGCTATGCCACCCTATGTTGGTCTTTTTTTTATTTAGAGCTGAAAATGTGTTGCTGGAAAAGCACAGCAGGTCAGGCAGCATCCAAGGAACAGGAGAATCGACGTTTCGGGCATAAGCCCTTCTTCAGGTGGTGAAACTTGATGGTGGTGGTGTTCCCATATATCTGCCGCCCTTGTTCCTCTAAAGAAGGGAGACAGTCATTGCCATAGAATATTCACAGCCTCAGCACTGCTCTGTAATCATCAGGCTTTTGCTTTTAAGTAAAAGGATTTGTCGAAAGTTCTGCAAGGAACTGAAGCTAGGCCAAAAATAATGCTTTTTCTTTTGAAGACTTTTCTTGAGATTTCCATAAAGGGGACTTTTTGATTTAGATTTTAGTTTTCCGGGTCTCCTTTTCATTCCCACTAAGCCATTTATCACTTGATGTTATCATGTACCTTCTGTATTTATGTTGACATATTGGGTCTTTGAGCTCAGATCAAAGTAGAATTAGAAGAATTCTAATAATTTACCCTCAATAATACTAAAGCCTCAACTAATCTTAAAAAAACAAACCCACAAGGAAAGCATTAGTTACTGAGACACACAGAAGACAATAGGTGTAAGTTAGTAACAGAAGATTCTTTTTTCAAACTGAATGACGTGCACTTTTACTTACAAAAAACAATCATCGCAAACGCACCTTCTACAGACTACTGAGGTCAGTGTACTTTCATCATATACAATACAAAACTGGAACATTTAACCAGTTAGTTATGATTGGTTAGCAGTGCTACCTCATAGCAGCAGGGGCCTGGGTAGAATTTGAGTCTCAGGCGACTGTCTGTGTGGAGTTTGCACATTCTCCCTGCATCTGCATGGGCTTCCCCCTCGTGGTCCGGTTTCCTCCCACATTCTAAAAATGTGCTGGTTAGATGGATTGGCCAGGCTAAATTGCCCATCGCATCCAGGGATATATAGGTTAGATTGATTGGCAA
This sequence comes from Chiloscyllium plagiosum, assembly GCF_037043375.1. Taxonomy (NCBI): domain Eukaryota; kingdom Metazoa; phylum Chordata; class Chondrichthyes; order Orectolobiformes; family Hemiscylliidae; genus Chiloscyllium; species Chiloscyllium plagiosum. The sequence continues at coordinate 11,895,568 of NW_028270142.1, forward strand.
CAGGAAATACAGGATTATAGGATAGAGGGGTGAGTCTGGGTGGGATGCTCTTCAGAGACTCGGTGTGGACTTGTTGGGCCAAATGTCCTGTTTCCACACTTTAGAGATTCTACGACTCTAATCCCAGATCTCAATCTCAAATTTAAATTTAACAATTGACATTCAGAAGAGAAACATCTGCCCTAGACAAGGTAAGAACAAAAAGGTAGACAGTGTAACTAAGATGTCAAGAGTGTGGTGCTGGAAAAACACAGCCAGTCATGCAGCATCCGAGGAGCAGGAGAGTCGGCATTTCGGGCATCCTCCTCGGATGCTGCCTGACCTGAGGATCTAAATTTTGAATTTAGGTTATTATTAGAAGCAACAAGTATATATAGATTTTTACTAACCACAAAATGGTTTTTCAATTTAAAAAACACTATAAAATGGCTGAGAATAATGATTGAACTCTGAACCTGTACTGCTGATTTGCAGAATTAAGCTGAAATTCAAAGATAAGAGGACAATAGAGTTTTTATAAAATTGATTGACACATTAATTGACCATTCAAACTAACCTTGAACTGCTACAATGACATGACAATTTACATAAATAAGATTTCTTTTCCAAGGAATACCATTGGATTAGCCTGGTGTCAATCACGTCACTATATTACAGTTGATTGGACTTTTCTTGTAATTAAGAACCCTTTCCCAGGAAATATCATTGGATTAACTTGTTGTAAATCATGTCACCTTATTATATGTGATTAGTCTTTCTTGTAATTAAGGCTGTACTATCTCTTAAAAAAACATATAAGTAATGTGTAATTTTCAAATGTAATTGCTCAACTTCACCACAGAACACAGAAGCTTTAACCTTTGTGTTGCTGGATAGAATTGCATCAAGGTACCTTAATTCAATAAACTAATGACCCTTGGTTTTGAACAGGCCACATTAGTTGATTCTTTTGCCCAATCTTGAACCAAGGGGCCCCTCTTGAGGGGTCGTAAATCTTCCTTACGTGACACGTTTCGGCTCGGACAGATTGTGAACAGCAGTGTAAGAGTTAAACGTCCTGCACTATTGTGTGTTGAGGAATTCGGCCAGTCAGACGTGAGTATTTTAAGAGCGTTTGGTTCTCCTCTCGTTCAAGTGGTGTCCGACGTGACCGTCGCTGTTTATTTCCCAGTCCAGCCCGAAAGGATCGGTCTCAGCAAGTGTTGGGTCTGGGGGACATTTTAAATGTTTATACAAAGTGGGGGAGAGATTAACGGAGGTTGGGGGTGCTTTTGTACTTACGGACAGTGGTTTCCGAAAGTTGCTGAACTCTGAGGGGAGTGTTAAACTCTAAATTCCCAAGCTTTGTTAATTTCGGGGTTTTTAAAAGAAAACTTCTATCTCCTGAGCTTTGTTAATTTCCAGGTTCCAAAAGTTGGATTTTCAGCAGGCTGGTGGCCCCAACAGTTTTAATACAGTTATTAGGGAAACAGGTGGCCCCTGATGTTCGGAATTATTAGGGAAGCAAGTGGACCCCGATATTTGTGACTATTACGGAGCCAGTTGATCCCAATATTTAATACAGGTGGTTGATGGTAATTTAAAATATATTGGTTAAGATTTATATGCTTATAAAAGGAAAAAAGGAGGCCTGGAACTTAATGATAAGTTAATAACTAATAATAATAACTTACTTTTAAAAATTAAGTATTGATTTTTTATTATTATCATGACATTTTATAATAAAAGCTAATTATTTTAAAAAAAAAGATTTGCGAAATTAATTAGGGTTTGTGGAAGTCTGATTAGTGAGTAATAATTTTTTTTAAATTAGTTGCTATAAAACTGAAGTAATTTTAAAATGGGTAATTGCATAGACAGACCAGATCATCCATCCTCAATGTAAGTGAAATTATGTGAAAAAGCTCAAGATCCAGCACTGTTTTGAATCTGATGTGCATTTCGGAAATTTAACAGGATTTCTTTTAAGGTTAAGGATCCTTCAGTGATTATGAAATAAAGTATTAACTCCTGTTCTTTTTACAGGCCATGACTGCCCTACTGTCTAAATAATCTCTTTTATCCTTACTTGAAAGCCAACCTTATTCAATTTCAAATTTAGTTTAATGTGGAGGAAGACAACACTATAACCTTTTTTTTTTGTTTCAGACTTGTTTGTTTCCACTTAATTTTAAGATTGCTGTGTTTTATTGATGATTATTGGTAAGGACAGTTGTAGTCTTATAGAGGGAGTCTCCTCCCTCAATGACAGTTGACATTTCAATTCAACATTAGGTTGTGATAAATCATCTAAAAATTAATATCCTATGGTTAATATCTGTGTCCTTGGATTCAGCCATTATTCATGCATTAGAAGTTTTTTTTAACTTGAATAGACAAAACCTTTTGAGGCAGCTCCAGCTATTTCACGACCTATAGCATGGTAAATGAGCAATGACTGCTCAGGACTACTTAAGAAACCTAATCATGGATTTAAATTAAGAGACTAAAACCGGGTAATTATAGTGGACTTCAATGTTGGTATCTGTATGCATTTTACATTTTAAATATTAAATACTGCATAAATGAATTTCCAATTTATATTGATGACTGTAAGAAAATAAAATGTTGCATGTTACTCAGATGTATATTGTAAAAATAATGACCATTGATATATTACCACAGAGGAGATCTGCTCTCAAAACAAGACAAAGAGAACTAAGCTCTGATCTTCCAATGCCCACAAAAATAAATGAAAACTTATTTTCCGTAATCTTCTTCAGCTGGATCCCCACTCAGTAATGGGTAAAGTATGCTTGGTACTGAAAATGTATTGCTGGAAAAGCGCAGCAGGTCAGGCAGCATCCAGGGAACAGGAGAATCGACGTTTTGGGCATAAGCCCTTCAGGAATTATGCTCGAAATGTCGATTCTCCTGTTCCCTGGAAGCTGCCTGACCTGCGCTTGTCCAGCAACATATTTTCAGCTCTGATCTCCAGCATCTGCAGACCTCACTTTCTCTTCAAAGTATGCTTGGTACCACTCCATTCAGTGCTCTCCCCAAAATCCAAACTGAATTCTATCCACATCAGTAGGTGTCCTTAACAAATGAAAACGGACTACTGCCTGAATTAAGCAGGCACTGCTGTCACCCAGCATCCCACCCATTGGACAAGAGGGACAGCCAAACATATCGAGGAATAGGGTGGTATATCAATCACTTTTTTCTTTTGTAGCATCACTGACCAATTCCATGGAGTTAGCAGGCTCCATAATGTCACAGCCATGTGACAGTGACCAGGATGAGGAAATGAGACAAATCACCTATTTAGTTATTCTCCTCTTGCAATTTTTGATTAGCTGAAAATTCAAATCCTAAAACTAGCTTTCAGCTAAGGACAATCAAGATTCCAAAATGTATAGTTAGGAACAGGCTTTAAAGTTAGACAAACATAAATTGATAAATTGGTTAAATAATGTTAAAATGAAAATAGAGGCTAGGAGATCAACTACAGAAGGGAAGAGAATGATGCGATAAGAAGGATAAAGCAGTACAGTTTTTAAAATGTTTTAGTCACTTGTTGGGTTCCCAACCTGAATTACAGATAATGATTTTATTTATTATTATAAATATTTATTGTTATTAATATAAATAATAGTAAATATAGTTATTATTATTGGCAGGATCATTTGTCTTTAATTCCTTCACACATTGTCGGTGATCTGTCTTCTTGCCTCATGGTTAACTTAAAACATGACTGCATTAATTCATTGCTGGAAAAGCACAGCAGGTCAGGCAGCATCCAAGGAGCAGGACAATCGATGTTTCAGGCATAAGCCCTTCTTTAGGAATGAAGAAGGTGTACCATGCAGGCTAAGATAAAAGGTAGGGAGGAGGAACTTGGGGGAGGGGCATTGGGAATGCGATAGGTGGAAGGAGGTTAAGGTGAGGGTGATAGGCGGGAGAGGGGGTGGGGGCGGAGAGGTTGGGAAGAAGATTGCAGGTCAAGAAGGTGGTGCTGAGTCTGAGGGTTGGGACTGAGAAGGTGGAGGGAGGGGAAATGAGGAAGCTGGGAAATTGCGGTCTTTGAAGAAGGAAGCCATCTGGGTTGTTTGGTATTGGAATTGGTCCTCCTGGGAGCAGATGCGGTGGAGGCGAAGGAATTGGGAATATGGGATGGCGTCTTTACAGGGGGCAGGGTGGGAGAAGGTGTAATCTAGGTAGCTGTGGGAGTCGGTCGGTTTATAATAATTGTCCGTGTTGAGTCGGTTGCCCAAGATAGAAATGGAGAGGTAGCCGTGGGAGTCGGTTGTCAATTCCGTCGGGAGTCAATTCCTTCACCTCCACCGCATCTGCTCGCCATCCCATATTCCCTCAGACGTGGTTGATGATGGTTTATAATTTAAGACTCTACCAATATCTAAATTCTAGGGTTAGCTCAATATTAGAAAAATTTCAGTGTGGTTTGAAAGCTTTGTGTTGTGTTACCATAATTTGGGAACAGCATTGCCCTCCAGCCAATATCCATCACCAACTTTTCTGCTCAAAATCACCATCTGGTTTTGACACTCAATTCTAAGTACTGTTAACTACAGATGTAGATCAGACCATTTAATTGGGCACTAAGTTAATGCATGTTTTATGAATGTCCCCTTTCAGATAGATCACGTAGTAAGAGACAAAGGGGGGATGTTATCCTTCACTAACATTTTGTTTCTAGAAACCCATAATAAAATATTTGGAGAGGAAGAAGTAGTTTATTATGCCCGTACTTCAGCAAGAGACTCCCTGACCCCTTTTATCCTTCCAAATCCTAACATGGACATATGGAATAGTACTAAAGTATTTACAGGATGTAATATCTTTTAGTTATTACCTATCTCCACCTGCTACTTGTTTATGGATTTTCTCCAATAAGTCCGCAATATCCTATCCAAATTGCTACAATGGTAAGGGTTGGGGGTGCGCTTATGTAAGAGTGCCTAAAATTATTCCCTGTGCTATGATTAAATGTATTAGTCGTCACTACTTTTCTGAAGGACCTCTCATCTCATGTCTATGCCTTAATAAAAAATGTATCCCTATTACTACTGGAATTCAAACTCTATATGGAGAGGGTAAAAACACCACCTTCATCATGATACCCCTAACGGCGCTGATATTTTCCCAATTATTGGATGGGTAGAACCATTTTGGGATGTCCACTATATTTCGTATGAAGAAACTCACCTCATTCGATTAGATGATTTTCACCCTCAGCACCCAGGGCCAAATTATGTAATCATGGATTATCCACATACCCCAGGAAGTCACAAAGATAGGCCTGCTCCTTACTGGGAAAGTCAGTCTATTATCTATGCTAAACCTGGACTTTTTTTTTCAGTTATAATAAAGCATCTAACTACCTTGACCGAAATAGAGCAAGTACTCCTTGTGCTGTAGATGTAGGAACACTCTTTCCAACCACTGTTCCCTGTCCAATTACCTGGCAACGAGATCATAATTCCCCTTTTAAATGTTCAGTTTCTCCTGACTTTTGTGCAGAATGGAAGAATCCAAAGGCCATATCAAGAAGTAAAACACACTCATTGGCATATGCAGCTCTTAGTGTTCTTTCACTGGGAGGGTTTTCAGGAAATATTAGTCATCAAGACTGTTATTATCTGCTTTGCAGACTCACGATTTTAGGAAATCAGACAACTGCTGCCCTAATAGAAATTAGGGACATGCTTTCAGAATTGCACCTATTTACCCAACAAAACCGGGATGCTCTCAATTACATACTTGAGAAGGGAGGTGGAGTTTGCGCCATAGTCAAAGGAAAGTGCATCATGGGGGTCACTAATATTATCAAAAACATTACTAAACATATAGATAACATCCACACTTTTGTCAACCAAATGAATGAAGGAGCAGGATGGGGAGATTGGAGTTTTGGTTCATGATACAACTGGCTGATCAATATGGCTATCTATGCTGCTATTGTTTTAGTTGGTCTTTTTGTTGGTATTGCTATAGTTAAGTGTATTATTGCTAAAATATTAGTTTCTATTGACAACATTGGTGTCACTCAGAAAATGCTTCTGCTCCATTTATAGATGAAGATGAGAAAACACCATTGCCTGCCCTTGGTTCCCACTCAGAGGAAGAGGAAGTATGGCGGTCTTTCACTGCCATCGAATTGGATTAATTTGATCTGTGCCTTTATGGTATGGTCATGGAATGACCAAAGTGGGGAGATGAGGATCTAAAATCTGAATTTAGGTTATTATTAGAAATGACCAGTATATGTAGATTTTTACTGCTGACCAGATAGCATAAGTTAATCTAGTCCTATTTGCCAGCACCCGGCCCATGTCCCTCCAAACCCTTCCTATTCATTTGTCCATCCAGATGCCTTTTAAATGTTGTAATTGTACTTTCTGTAGCAGCTCATTCCATACACACCACCTTCTGTGTGAAAAAGTTGCCCCTTGGGTGTCTTTTAAATCTTTCCCCTCTCACCCTAAACCCCTATGCTCTCTAGTTCTGGATTAACCCACTCCAGGGAAAAGACTTGTCTATTTATCCTATCCATGCCCCTCAAGATTTTATAAACCTCTATAAGGTCACCCCTCGGCCTCCAACACTCCAGGGAAAGCAACCCCAGCCGATTCAGCATCTCCCTTATAGCTCAAACCCTCCAACCCTGGCAACATCCTTAAATCACTGAAAGTTTCCTCAAAGCACAATTCATCATTAGCTGTGTTTGCATTTAAATCAATGATGACTGAGACAATTATTTTTATTCAGTATGTGTTCAGAGTAGGAAAGGTGTGCAGTATTCAGGTGATACCAAAGAACAATGGAGTCTGAGGCACTTTCATGTTTCTTTTAACTGTCTGCATCAATCCTGTTTTCGTTAGTGGGAACAACATGAGATTTGATGGAAGGCCAGTTCAATCTTAAATCTGCAGGAGCATCCAAAGAGTCAGATCAATGCTTAGTGTACAGTCTCAAAGAGTTTCCCTTCATGGGTGTGCTAGCATTGGACAGGGTCCAGAGGAGGTTTACTAGAATGATACTAGAGATGAAGTACAGAATACTGAGAGGCCTGAATAGACTGGACGTGAAGAATATGTTTCTACTCATGGGGAGAGACTAAGATTCCAGGGTCGAGATTAGTGGTGCTGGAAAAGCAAAGCAGGTCAGGCAGCATCTGAGGAGCAGGACAATCGACGTTTCGGGCAAAAACCCCTCATTCCAGATGAAGGGCTTTTGCCCGAATGGTCGATTTTATTTTTTTTTTCCTGCTCCTCGATGCTGCCTGACCTGCTGTGCTTTTCCAGCACCACTCTAATCTTGACCCTGATCTCCAGCATCTGCAGTACTCATTTTTGCCTACTAAAATTCCTGGGCACAGCCTCAGAGTGAAAGGATGACCCTTTAAAACTGAGATGAAGAAGAATTTCTTCCGCTAGAGTGTAGTTAATCTGTGAAACTCATTGGCACAGACGTCTATAGAGGCCAAGACATTGAATGTATTTAAGACAGAAATGGGTAGGTTCTTGATCAGTAAGGTGATCAAGGGATATGGGGAGAAGGCAGGAGAATGGTGCTGAGAAACACATCAGGCATGATCGAATGGTGGAGCAGACTCAATGAGTTGAATAGTCTAATTCTGTTCCAATATAAGATAGTCTTATGGGACGTGAAGGAAAAGGTAGAGGTAGTGAGATCAAAAGATTGCTTCCCGGCCCAACGTATATTTACCGAGCTCTCCAGTTTTAAGCTTACTGACTCCACTAGGTCTTCCTCCAGAGTTAGTAGATGTGTCCAGCAATAGAAGGTGAATCCTAAAGATTCTAGAGAGGTCTCCATGTGATGCAAAACTAAATTTGTTTCTCTTGGTATTTGTTCCCTTATTTTTGGGGAGTTTAACTGACAGCACAGAATCATCTAATTGGGCAATAAAGAGTCTTTGCACTTTCTAGTCAGGAGTGGGAAGGAGGAATGTTGTGACAATGGACATCTTGGATGACCAATGGCAGGACTGATACCATGAAGAGCAAGTCATGTGACAAACAGCCAGGAATATATTCAGGGTTTAGATTAGAGTGGTGCTGGAAAAGCACAGCAGGTCACGCAGCATCTGAGGAGCAGGAAAATCGACGTTTCGGGGAAAAGCCTTTCATCAGGAATGAAGGTCAATATCTTCAACCCAAAATGAGTAACTCTATATACAAGGTCAGCTTCATTTTGTGGGGCATTGTGATTTCAAGTAAATGTCCCATTGATATCACTGGAGCATGCCTTCAGGATATTAAATACAACCTCTCCTACCTGTGACAGATGTATCTCCCTTCCCTGAAATGTTCCTGATTCAAATAGCAGCATGAGGGAATATATGAAGAAATCAAACTCCGACTCCACCTTAATAAGCTGCCTGCTCTATTCGTGCTGTTCAAGGTGGGTTACAATTAGGGTTCTAATTTATAATTTCAAGTGCATCATTCACAAACTATCCATGAAACAATCAAAACATAAGTATGTGAGTTAGCTCACTGAGCTTGAAGGTTTGTTTTCATACATTTTGATTAGATTAAATTCCCCCACATTGTGGAAACAGACCCTTCGGCCCAAAAAGTCCACACTGACCCTCCGAAGAGCAACCCACCCAGACCCATTCACCTACATTTACCCCTGGCTAACGTACCTAGCAGTATGGGCTATTTAGCATGGCTAATTCACCTGACCTGCACATCTTTGGATTGTGGGAGGAAACCGTTTCGTCACCATACTGGGTAACATCATCAGTGAGAGTCTCCGGTGAAGCGCTGGTGGTAGGTCCCGCCTCTCTATTTACATGTCCTCTGTTAAATGTCACTGACATTGCTTTATTCGAAAGGAATTAGATTTTGAAATAACAACCAAGAATGACAGGAAATTTTAATCAGGAGATTTAAATCTCATTTAAAAGATTAATCAGGTGTTGAATCAGTTAGCTGCCTGAACAAAAACTGTCTGAACGTTATTACTTGATATTTTCTAATTTTGAGGCGGCACAGTGGCTCAGTGGTTAGCACTGCTGCCTCACAGCGCCACGGACCCAAGTTCAGTTCCAGCCTCAGGTGACTGTGTGGAGTTTGCACGTTCACCCCCTGTCTGCGTGGGTTTCCTCCAGGTGCTCCGGTTTCCTCCCACAGTCCAAAGATGTGCAGGTCAGATGAATTGGCCATGCTAAATTGCCCCTAGTGGTAGGTGGATTAGTCAGAGGAAAATGGGTCTTGGTGGGTTACTCTTTGGAGGGTCGGTATGGACTTGTTGGGCCGAAGGGCCTGTTTCCACACTGTAAGTAATCTAATTAAATTTTTTTTAAAATGCCTAAGTAACATATAAATAACTAAATAAATGGTGAAATAATTGCACATTGAAAAGGTTTTCAGGACTACAAATGTAAAAGTATTTTCAAATGAGTTTGTTTAAATAAATCCTATTACTATTTACAGAGTCGTGCAGTTTTGAAATATTAGGTAATCTGTAAGTATCCAAAATAGAAATAGACAACGTTTTGAGAAAGAATGATAGCTTATTAGTGTCCCATATAATAGTTGAGGGGGATGTAGAAAGCAAATATTGAAAAATCTATTCCAAATTGTTCACTCTTAACTGGATATAATTCCAGATTTAAGGCGTATCACCTGCTGCTAACATCCATCATGCCATGTTGTGGCAACTCTATGATTTGTTGCCACAAGATGGTGCTGAAAGATATCAAATAAACACAATGAGCTGACCCTTTCCAGAAATCAGTAAAGTGTCAATCTCACTGGGTTTCACGGAGAGTTATTCTCCCCGAGTCCAGGCAGGTTTTCCTGTGCAGTCATCCCAAACAGACCCCTCATTCCCCAGCACCACCCCAAGATGGTGTCCCACTTGTCTGATGTTAACCCAAGTCTCCCAATCGCCATCGGCAGAAGAACAGCCGGGGGATTGTGGAATTCCTGGGCACCAGTTGAGGTGGTTGTTCACCTGGTCAGTTGCTCTCAGTCCACCACTGCCCTGTAGATGGCAGACAAGGTGAAATGGCTTGACCACCTTATGGACAGGTTTGAGCTAGTCCTGATGACACACAAGAGAGCTCTCTTTTTTCCCCCAAAAGAAGGCAACAACTCCAGGTCCAGTCAGCCTAGTCTGAGCTTGACCCCCAGGTCAATGTGGTCTCAACTGTGCCAAAGAACAGTCAGCAGGTGTAGGAAGAAGGTCAGTGACCTTTTCTACTCTGTCAGGGTAAATGCCACCATCTTATCTCAGCAACTTCTGTCTCTGCTACTGAACCCACCTCCTGCCAGAGCTCAGACTCAATCACTCTCACTATTGCTTATGACATCTTCGCTCTCTTGCTTACACCCACTCAAACCCCACAGTACCAAACCCCAAATGGCCTCTACACTGCCTACTCACTCACTGGTGGCACCTCACCACTCTATTCCCCCATACATACCGGCTGTGCCAGCCGCTTTCATCTCAATCGCTCCCTTCCTTTCTCATAGTGAGGAACAACAGCGCACAAAAAGAAAGAAAGAAAGAGCCAAGATGGATGATAAAATGGTCAACATTCATCTCCTACAGGAACCTAGGAGTTAGGAGCAGGAGAAGGCAATTCAGCCCTTCTAGCCTGTTCCACCATTTAACATGATCATGGCTGATCTTAACCTGGCTGGTCTCCACTCTGGGAGAAAGTGAGGACTGCAGATGCTGGAGATCAGAGCTGAAAATGTGTTGCTGGAAAAGCTCAGCAGGTCAGGCAGCATCCAAGGAGCAGGAGAATTGACGTTTCGGGCATGAGCCCTTCTTCAGGAATCACTCCACTCTGCTTTGCCACCTGCTCCACAAAGCCCTTTATCCCACTTTTCATTAGAAATGTATTGATTTCTTTATTAAATCTATTTCTTTATTGAATTTGCTGATTGATTCTGCCTCCACTGAGGGAGTCTCACAACCGGTGAGAGAAGTAGCTTCTCCTCATCTCAGTTTTGAACCTGCCTCCTGTCACTCTATACCTATGACCTTTTGTTCTAGACTGTCCCATCAGGGGAACATCTGTTCAACATTCACCTTATCAATCACTATGATGATTCACATTATCCGATAATTTTGTTTGTCATCTGAGAAGACCAGGACCAATCCTGTGTCAGCCAGAAATATCAATGACCCCAGGAACGGAGTATGAGTCATTGTCCGTTGCTGTGCTACTCTCCCATTCCCCCACTGTAAATGGACTGTTGACATGGCAGAACATCTACCTCCTGAATGAGGCATATCTTCTCTCTTGCCTCCTGCAGGCATGAGTGGCAACTTCAGCCAAATGGACAGAACCCTGGGACATCCCTCACCAACCTCTGAGGAAGATCTCTTGGAGGATGCACTGGCAAGGCTGTCTCCTGCCCCATCCACCAGCTGTGATGCTGCCACCCCACTGGGTAATAGCTCTCGATTAGAGTCTCCTCAGTTAGTTGAGGAAGAAGTTCCCCAAGTCTCTGGCACTGGGAAGGCAGCTGGAGAGTAGGCCGCAGCTCTGCTCTGGGTAGGAAAGGATACCATTGCAGCAGCCTGTAAGGTCTTCATAAAATTGCACAGTTAAAAATCCCACAACACCAGGTTATAGTCCAACAGGTTTATTTGGAAGTACAAGCTTTCGGAGCGCTGCTCCTTCATCAGGTAGTGGAGCAGGATGATAAGATACAGAATTTATAGCACAAAATCACAGTGTCATGTAACTGATACGATATATTGAACAAACCTAGATTGCTGTTAAGTCTTTCATCTTTTAGAATGGGGTTGCTGGTTGATTTGAATTGAATTTATTGTCATGTGTACCGAGGCACAGTGAAAAGATTTGTCTTGTGAGCAATACAGGCAGATCACAGAGTGAAGTAGCATAGATAAGTAAATAATAGGTAAACAGCAGCAAAAACAAAAACACAAATACAGGTGAATATTAAGAGTTTGTGGGTCCATTCAGTATTCTGAACAGTAGGGTAGAAACTATTGCGAAACCAGGCGAAAGTGAGGACTGCAGATGCTGGAAATTAGAGTCAAGATTAGAGCGGTGCTGGAAAAGCACAGCAGGTCAGGCAGCATCTGAGGAGCAGGAAAATCAACCTTTCAGACAGGAGCCCTTCATCAGAAATGGATGATTCCTGATCCATCAGCTCCTCCTGACGAAGGGCTCCTGTCCAAAACATCAATTTTCCTGCTCCTCGGATGCTGCTTGACCTGCTATGCTTTTCTAGCACCACTCTAATCTTGACTGTTGCGAAACTGGCTGGTGCATGTGTTCAGGCATTGTATCTTCTCCCCGATGGTTTCAATTCATTAACATGTAAATCCCAGAACTTCTTTCAAGTCACATTCCTGAGATAACTTAAGGTTGTATTTAAAAAGGTGACATTTCAGCTCAGACAATGCATTAAAGGTGTGAGGTCAGATTCTGTCTGTATTCCAACCTTGAGTCAGACTGCTCAACCACTCTACATTGCTGCGTATCTTGAAGTCCGCCTTGGAGGATGATCACCCGAAGATCCGAGGCCAAATGTCCCTATCAGCAGAGGCTGATAGCCAAGTTCGGTACCCATGAGGATGGCCTCAACTGGGACCTTGGGTTCATGTCACACTACAGAGGAGGTTTACCAGGATGTTGCCTGGTATGGAAGGAAGATCGTATGAGGAAAGACTGAGACACTTGGGGCTGTTTTCATTAGAGAAAAGAAGGTTTAGGGGTGACTTGATTGAGGTGTACAAGATGATTAGGGGGTTAGATAGGGTTGACAGTGTGAACCTTTTCCCGCGTATGGAGTCGGGTATTACAAGGGGGCATAGCTTTAAATTAAGGGGGGGTAGATATAGGACTGAAGTTAGGGGTAGGTTCTTCACTCAGCGAGTCGTAAGTTCATGGAATGCCCTGCCAGTAGCAGTGGTGGACTCTCCCTCTTTATGGGCATTTAAGCGGGCATTGGATAGGTATATGGAGGATAGTGGGTTAGTATAGGTTAGGTGGGCTTGGATCGGCTCAACATCGAGGGCCAAAGGGCCTGTACTGCGCTGTATTCTTCTATGTTCTATGTTCTATGTACAGGTCACCCCACTACATTATCCACTCTCACGTACTCACTCACACAAGCACACATACGCACACTAAGTTTGATACCTATGAGGATGGCCTCAATTATGGGCTTATGCCAAAACTTCGATTCTCCTGTTCCTCGGATGCTGCCTGACCAGCTGTGCTTTTCCAGCACCTGACTCTTCGACTCGGATCTCCAGCATTTGCAATGCTCACTTTCCCCCCAATTTTTTACTTTGTCCATCCCAGTTCAACACCAGCACCTCTTCATTTTCACTACACAAGTAGACCCAAAGGCAGCAGGCAGGGCTGCAGGAATGCCTTCGGGTTGCTATCCCCTGGGGTAGATGTGCGGTTGGTTGCCCCCACAAGCATGGTGGTAGCTGCTAGCTCCAGCCCTCTCAGGGTCTACTGGAGATGTGCACAGACCTGCATTTCATTGCTCTATCCATTTGTGTTCAGGCAAGTTGGCAGGGGGTTGAGAGACCTTGACCTCACACTGGGCTCCTCTTCCTCACAAAGAGACAGGGTGTGGCTAGTAGGCAGGCAGCTGAGGAAGGAACCACATACATACTGTGATGACACTGTGCCTTTAAAAGATGTGTTCTGCCCTGTTTTTCTTGAAGAGGGGTGCTGTGACAGTGGCTCCCCCTGGAGGGCAGTTTGTAAATAGGTTTCTTTTTGGGTATTTTTTCAGAGTAAGACAAAAGAATCCTGAATGATGGGGTCAGATTCATACAGACCCCAACATTCTTCTGGTTTTGCTTCCAGTTGTTGTTTTTTTATTAGTTACCTGCTGGAGCAGACAGATAGCATTCTTCCTGCTGCCAGATTGAAGACTTAGACAGAGTTTTCCTCTTAGATATCGGAAGGGGCAGATTGTTTCTTTCAGCGAGAGCAAGGAGAATAATAACTGTTTTGATTAGATTATCTACAGTGTGGAAACTGGCCCTTCAGCCCAAACCAATCCTCCTAAGAGTAACCCACCCAGACCCATTTCCCTCTGACTAATGCCTTGAACGCTCTGGGCAATTTAGCATGGCCAAACCACATCTTTGGACTGTGCGATGAAACCAGAGCACCCAGACACAGGGAGAATGTGAAAACTCCACACAGACACTCGCCCGAGACAGGGATCAAACCTGGGTCTGTGATGCTGTGAGGCAACAGTGCTACCCACTGAGCCACCGTGCCATTGCCTTGTATTTTTGATAGAGGGCGTGTTTATGGGATGCTGCCTATATTGGAATGGTTGGTGATGAGTGGTTAAGATTAGATTACATTACATTACAGTGTGGAAACAGGTCCTTCGGCCCAACAAGTCCACACTGACCCGCCGAAGCGCAACCCACCCGTACCCCTACATTTACCCCTTACCTAATACTACGGGCACTTTAGCATGGCCAATTCACCTAACCTGCACATCTTTGGACTGTGGGAGGAAACCGGAGCACCCGGAGGAAACCCACGCAGACACAGGGAGAACGTGCAAACTCCAGACAGTCGGTCGCCTGAGGCGGGAATTGAACCCGGGTCTCTGGCGCTGTGAGGCAGCAGTGCTAACCACCGTGCCGCCCACCGATGTTAAATAATACATTGCCTTGTTAAGTCTATCAACAATGTAAAGTTATACAGATTCTTTGTTTTGTTGCATTTTAATTATATTGAAGGAATAAAATGTGTTTTGATTAAAGCTTAGTGGTAGACCAATCAAGTCATATCTGGAATACAGCGCTTTGTCTTTAAAGTAAAATAAAATTTAGGGTCTAGGCTATCACTATGATATATTTTGGGGGAGGTTGGTCTGGTCTCTGATGACTTCTTAGAGGTTTCCTTTCAGGCCTCTCCAGAGGTAACTGGGCCTTTCACCCTCACTCACAGACCAGGAGGGTATTCCTGCCTCCAGTCTGGAGCCTCCAAATCTGAACAATCCACAGTTAACCAACCAAAATTCCAGGCCCGACAGTGGAGGAATGGCTCCCACCCGCGGAGTGTAGTGGGTGCAAATGAGAGCACCATAGGTGGCACATCATTGTTAAAATGTTACCACAGTTTTCAACAAATGTCATTCCAATGACAAGATTGAAGACGCAGAGCCCCGCCATACTCAAGGTTTGATGGTCGAAGGTGCAAACTGAGCAGCTCCTGTACCATGTGCAGAATGTGGAAGCTCAGAAGGCGTTTGCTGCTTTGGGACAAGGACTGGTCTTTCCAGGATGCAATACATCGCTCATGCCACACAGTGGGGCTGGTCGCTGACACTGCACAAAGTGGTCAAGAGTGCTCCAGGGTCAGGACCTTTTGTTTAATTCACGGAAGGAGGATGGTGCTGACTGAGCCATTCCCCCCCCCCCCCCGCCCCACCCCCCCCCTCCACTTTATGGTTCGTCCCTAGTTGCTCTTGAGAAGGTGAGGAGAAAGTGAGGACTGCAGATGCTGGAGATCAGAGCTGAAAATGTGTTGCTGGAAAAGCGCAGCAGGTCAGGCAGCATCCAAGGAACAGGAGAATCGATGTTTCGGGCAGATTCCTGAAGAAGGGCTTATGCCAGAAACGTCGATTCTCCTGTTCCTTGGATGCTGCTTGACCTGCTGCGCTTTTCCAGCAACACATTTTCAGCTTGAGAAAGTCTTCCCAAACACCTGCATTTATTTGGTGTGAGTTGACTCACAATGCCCTCAGAGAGGGAATCCCAGGATTTTGCACCAGCAACACTGAAGGAACGACAATATATTTCCCAGTCAGGATAGTCAGTGTCTCAGATGACAACTTGCAGGTGATGGTGTTCCCAAGTATCTGCTGCCCTTGCCGTTCTAGATGGAAGCGCTGTTGGGTTTAGAAGATTTTGTGAAAAGGAGATCCGGAAGAGGAGAATGAGTCTCCTGCCAATTCCAACTTCAGGTTCATCTGAGAAATAATCTTTTAGAAATATGGGTACACAAAACCTCACAGTCTGCTGTGAATTCTTTTGTTTGTAAACTAGAGAGTGGAATAAACATAACAGTGTACCCTTACAAACAATCTTACTGTATGTGGGAACACATAGAAGCCCTACAGGGTGGAAACAGACCATCGGCCCATTGAGTCCACAGAGACCCTCCGAAGAGCATCCCACCCCCCCACCCCACCCCTGTAACCCTGCAGTTCCTATGGCCAATCAATCTAACGTGCACATCTTTGGGCACCTCTCCGTTGGGAGGAAACCTGAGCACCTGGAGGAAACCCACGCAGTCACAGGGAGAATGTGCAAACTCCAAACAGACAGTCACCTGAGGCTGGAATCGAACCCAGGTCCCATGAGACAGCAGTGCTAACCATTGAGCTACAGTGCTGCCTCATACCCCACATTATATGTGAGATATGTATTTTCAATTTAATCGGGGTAAGTGTGTGAAAATAAATAACCTTCTTTGTTTTAAGATCACAAAAGCTTGCTGCTGGAATTATTATTCTTTCTTCATGGATGGCCTGGTGGCTCAGTGGTGAGCACTGCTGCCTCACAGCACCATCGACCCAGGTTCAATTCCAGCCTCGGATGACTGTCTGTGTGGAGTTTGCACATTCTCCCCGTGTCTGTGTGGGTTTCCTTCCACAGCCCAAAGATGTGCAGGCCAGGTGAATTGGGCATGCTAAATTGCTCATCGTGTTAAGTGTATTAGTCAGAGGGAAATAGGTCTGGTTGGGTTACTCTTCGGAGGGTTAGTGTGGACTTGATGGGCCAAAGGGCCTGTTCCCCCCCACTGTAGGGAATCTAATCTAATCTTCACTCATGGGGAGTGAGTGCCATTGGCTGGGTCAGCATTGTATTGCCCTTCTCTACTCTGGTACATTAGGGTTAATCTTTCTCTGCACCTTCTCTGTATCTGTAGCTCTATATACTGCATTCTGTTCTGTTACCCTGATGTACCTATGTAAGGTATGATTTGCCTAGATAGCATGCAAAACAATATTTTTCGCTGTATCTCATTACATGTGACAATTATAAACCAAAAAACTGTGACAAACTGTCTTCTTGAACCACTGCATTCACTTTGGTTTCAATACTGTCCATGTTCAAGACAAAAAGTCAGCCCAGTTTCATTCCTTTGTGGCAGTTGATATAACTGCATTTTCTTTTCCCTTATTGACTAATGAGATACAAAAATAGATAGTGCTGGAAAAGCTCAGTGGGTTTGGCAGTTCAAGGAAGGGCCATTCAACCAAAAATGTTAACTCTGATTTCTCTCCATGGATGCTGCCAGACCTGCTGAGCTTTTCCAGCAATTTCCACCTCCAAGCCACTCACCATCATGACATGGAAATATATATGACTGGGAACCCTCCAACCACAGGGGATGAACTTGGACTTCACCAGTTTCTTCATCCCCCCTCCCCCCACCTTGTCTCAGCCGAATCCCTCCAGCCCGGCACCGCCTTCCTGACCTGCAGTCTTCTTCTTGACCTCTCCGCCTCCATCCTACTCCGACCTATCATCCTCACCTTGACCTCTTTCCACCTATCACATTTCCAACGCCCCTCCTCCAAGTCCCTCCTCCCTACCTTTTATCTTCTCCTGCTGAACACTCTCTGCTCATTCCTGAAGAAGGGCCTGTGCCCGAAACGTCGAATCTCCTGTTCCCTGGATGCTGCCTGACCTGCTGTGCTGTTCCAGCAATAAAGTTTCAACTTTGATCTCCAGCATCTGCAGACCTCACTTTCTCATGGAAATATATAGCCCTTCCTTTACTGTCACTGAGTCCAAATCCTGGAATTCTCTCCCTAATGGTATTGTGGGTCTACCTCCAGCACATGGACTGCAGTGGTTCAAGAAGGCGGCTGAAACCACCACCTTCCAGCCAGCCACCCCAACATCCCATTAGTGGTTAAAATGAAAAGAACTGCCAATGCTGTGAATCAGAGACAAAAATAGAAATTGCTGGTAAAGCTCAGCCGGTCTGGCAGCATCCATGGAGAGAAATCAGAGTTAACGTTTTTGGTTGAATGACCCTTCCTCAAACTGCCAAACTGTGTGTGTGTGGGGCGGGGGCTGTGTGTGTGGGGGGGGCTGTGTGTGTGTGTGACTGTCTGTGTGTGTGTGTGTGTGTGCGTGTCTGTGTATGTGTGTGTGTGTGTGTGTGTGTCATATTAAAAGCGAACTAAACATACAGGTATCTTAGTCCCCCTTTCTCCTTTGTTTAACCTGAGGGTCACCTGAGGTCTCAGCCAAGAGGAGAAGTTGAGAAGACAGGATCTCCAATACAACATCAGCTGGTGCAGGGGTTGAAGCCGCACTGTTAGCACCAGTCTGTGTGGCAAAATATGATATTCTCCCATTCTCAAGGTCCCTCAGATGGGAATGCACCATTCTCCAGTAGGTGAGGAATTATTATAACTCTGCTCAAAAATATAAGGAAGTATCTCAGGTTAACACTCATTGACTTTCTTTCCCTCATTGCTCAGTATCAGCTTCAGTGTAAAGCAAACTATTGTCCTGTACTTGGAGGGACAATAGGTGGATGCAGGTGGCGGGGGACGATAGTTCGGAGTGAAGGGTGAAGAAGATAGGTGGGTAGATGAAAGCCATATTGTTGTGGCCTGGAGTCACATGTCAACGAATCAGGTAAGTTGATAGGTTTCTTCCCGAAAGGACATCAGATGAACTTCAACAACAGTTAACGATGGTTTCATAGTCATCTTTAAGCTTTTAATTCCAGATTTGTATTGAATTCAAATTCCACCATTTACAGTGATGGGTTTCAAAAATAGGTCCCTTGAACATTCCCTGGATTTTTAGATTACCAGTCCCATGACAACACCTCTGAGCCATTGCCTCCCCTCAGACTGAGTAAAGCACACCATCTCCTCCCGACTCTCAAGAAATGCTCTAAAAAGCGTTTAACTTCTGCAGCTTCTCCATCCAGTTGCTCAGTTTCTCATGTCCTGGGAGATCTGGCCTGCAGCTGTTAATATTAAATTAGGTTCTCAGCTTTACTGTGGGAACCTGATTTAAATATCATTCCAAAGCCCCTTCCTCTCCAAGTAGACACACATATGCAAAGTGTTCCCCGAGTTTTCAGTTTTAAAGCCCAGAACTGTTCCCCTCCGGTTGCAGGAATTAATACTGACCCCAGTGACTGTAAAGCAATTTTCCACACTCACCCTCCACAGATTTTCTGTGCTCTCATTGAAAATCTCCCACCATATGTTCTGAAAAAAAAATGAGAACTGATAACTTGTTAAAGGGTACACATTTGGAATGTCTAATGCTGTCTTTTCAAACATGCAGAGTGGTGGATCTATAGTGAGAGCATTTCTGGCTCGGACTTGAAAATTAGTGTTTGTTTCGGAACTAAATTCTTTGATTTAAAAAGATATCACAAAATCTACAGAGTTTCTGCACCACAGTAAATTTTAAATACAAAAGGGATTCATGGCTTAAATCAAAATTAAACAGTTAATTGCTTAGCTTTAACTGTTATGATTAAGAATATGATTGGGATGGCCCAACAATCAAACACTTAATTCTCCTCTCCTGTTAATTGTGACTCAATGTTGGAAGCACGAAACTGTAGACATGATCTACCTATTAGACATTTGGTGTTGCTGATCAAACCCCTGTTTTTATAAGAATTTTTCATTCAGTTTTGTCTTGACCGATATCCTCTGAGCTTAGGATCTGTCACTGTAACTGAAGCTATTCTATGGAGTAATGCTGAATCAACCATCAGATAACTGGTTCCAAATGTTGTTGAGATATGTGCCGTGATTTAAATCACCCTTAAATCACTTCTGGAAAACATATCACATATGCAGCATTACATTCTGCATTCCAAGGTAGCATGATTCAAAATAAACCTATTAATGTGAAAACTTGCCATTGCTCATGCAGAAGAGAATGATTTCAAAGAACAAGTACTTGTTTAAAATTGCAGCAGTCAGCTGATATATTAAGCTGTATCAGGATTGTTTGTAAACATATCCATTATAACATAAGTGGTTAAACAATGTTCTATTTTATTTAACAATCTGGTAAATAACTCCATTAATAATTCATTTTAACTCAATTGTCACAAATGTTGATAGATGGTATTCGTGACTGCTGAATACTGTAACATGTTTATACAAGTATATGGTATATTAATATGTATATCAGTTTAAATATTAATGTTCAACTTAAAATCTGGCTCATGCACTTACAATTTTCTACTTTATTGTAATGAAATAGGACCGTGCATTTTTAAAATTTCTTTCATGGGATGTGAGAATTCTGGACAAGACCAACTTTTGTTCACCATCCCAAGTTATCCTTAGGAAGTTAGTGATGAGTGCCTTCTTGAATTGCTGCAATCCATCAAATATGAGTGTTCATGTGCCACAGCTGGGACAAGACTTCCTGATTTTTGGCACAGCAGCAGTGAAGTCACAGTAAAATATTTCTACGTTTGCTGCATAACTTAGAGGGAAACTTGCAAATGTTGATGTTCGCAGGTTCAACGAGGTGGTAAAAGTCATGAGTTTGGAATTTGCTTTCAAAGGAGACCTGCTGCAATGCACCTTGTAGATAGTACATGCTACTGCCACTGGGGACCAATGGTTGTGACTATTTAAGGGGTGGATGGCATTTCAAGGCGGGATGCTGCTCTCTCCTGGGTGGAATTGAATTTCTTGAGTGTTGTTCATCCAGAGAAATGGAGAGCATTCCATTACATTCTTGAATTGTGCCTTATAGGCTCTGCTCTTTGGTACATTAAGGTTTGCACAGCCTCTGATCTGCTCTTGTAACCGTAGTATTTGTATAGTTAGTCCAGTGCAGTTTCTGATCAATGGTGACCACCAGGAAGTTGATGATGAGGGAATTGTGCAAAATAATGCTACTGAACATCAAGTGGAGGTGATTAGGTTCTCTCTTGCTGATGACAGACAGTTCCTGGAACTCATCATATATCAGCCCAAGCCTGAATGTTAGACTGGTTTTGCTGAAAGCAGGAACAGATTGCTTCAGTATTTGAGGAATCTCAAATGAAGCTGAATATTGTGGAATCAACAGCAAAAAACATTTCTGTTTTTACAATGAATAGCAGGTCATTAATAAAGCAGCTGAAGATGGTTAGGCCTAGGACACTACCCTGAGGAACTCCTGCAGAGATGTCCTTATCTGTGGCTATATCAACTAAGATGATATATCTTTCTACCATGATCCCCAGTATTTTGCAATATATTTACTAACTTCATTCTTTCCACATAAGCCAAAATGCCTTTAGTTTAAGTTTATTGCCCTATTTCTTGTGGTTTTCCTTTTATGATATAATTATACTTTCACATGCCAAGATTTAATGAAATTATATTGGATGGACCAATATTTTTTGAGCACAGCAGACTGCAGGAGAGATAACTTGGTATTGATTAATCACAGCGATACTTGAAATAAAAGAGTTAATTTGTGACAAGATGTTACACAAACTGGATTTATACTACCCTGTGGTCTAGAATTTTGAGGGGGTGAATAGATTGAGATGTTGAACATGATAATGTGGTTTGATGGGGTCAGTACATTGGGTGGGATCTTCCAGTCCTTGAGGTGGTGGGTCTGGAGACACGATAATGCAGGACGATAACATCAGAGAATGGGCTGCCTTCCCAACTCAGCTCAAATTCCAGTCTGAGAGGAAAGGCCCAAGTTTAAGCTTGTCACCCATTAGCAATTAAGACCCATACAGTATTGTTCAAGGGCCTTTTACAGCTCGGGCTGCAATTATCTTCGCTTTAGTTTGCACAAAGAGAGTCAACCCACTGCACTGGTATACCATGTTGCTGTGGGTTAGAGGGTATTGGTGATCTGCAATGATTGGTGCTTGATAAAGGGAGAGAAAACTTGCAGGGATGGCCATTGAGAGCAATGTCCCAATCCTTGCTTCCAACCTTCCCACCCCATGATTCCCTGTGGCCCCCAAGACCCCAGGAACCCCTACAAAGGACACCTGCACGTCATCTTGGTTGCCAGGATGCTGGGTGTCCTGTCATAGCAGCTCCGACCTGCTGGCGGCTCTCGCTGAGTGGAATGATCACCCTGGGGGGAGAGTCTTGATCTCAGAAAAGGTCCTGTTGCTGTCCTCCAAATTGTGGTTGGGTCATGCTGCAAAATATCAGCTCAGGTGTCTCCCCACATTTTCAGAAAGCAAGCACCTGACAGCGCTGGAAGATCCTGGCCATCTGGTGGAATCGTAAACTTCAGTTGGGACTTTCAAAGTCTCAATCCCAACTCCAACAGCACAGTAACCCATCCCGTTCTGCCTTCAATGGAGATAGGATGTGAACAATCAGGGTAACTCACAGGAGACAGGACAGTTATAGAAACCTTTAAAAGTGATTTGTGCAACTCTATTTTAATGAGATTTTTAAAAACATCTTCCAATTTTACTCCCTGAGATTCGAACCCAGGAGTAATGAGGAATAATGAGAAAATGGAGTAATGAGTTCAGCCCTTCAGGTATAGCACTGCTCATTTGTCAGGAGGGACCAGAGGGCTTCTCCTAGTCTCACAGTGCAAGCTCACATTGCTACAGACTCCGCAATCTTCAATTTTCCCCAGCCCAGGACCACTGACTTCCCCAAACCACAATCACTTGTATTCCAGACCCCACCACAAACCTACCCCCAATTGCTAGCTTCCACAACATAATCCTCCCCCAATCACTGATACGTCTATTTCTGAAATCTCTGACACTCTCTCCACCTGACCACAGACACTCTTCACTCCCAATCATCAACTTCTCCCATTCACTTATTCTGTGCAGCTCACTCCCTGATCACTTACTCTCCAGCTTGCCTGATTTCAGACTCCCACACCCCCGTGAGCATTAATGGACAAATGTTTCGTACAGTCCGAGTAAGACCTTTTATCGTATTCATTGAGCCACTATTATATGTGATTCCCATCAATGAAACTACCATAGATCATATCTGAGTCAAACAAGACATTTTGACCACTTCTCCAAGTTTTGTTTTGCAACCCCCAGCACTTGACCTCCAGGAAAATTGCCCACACATGCAGATATAATGTTTAGAAACGATAGGAAACCATTCAACTCACACCGCCATCCATTTGAAAACTACAATCCCTGTGACATCAGTCACTGAGTCCCAGGAAACAAATAATATTTGTGCGTGTGTGTGTGTGCGCTCACTCAAAAATTGGATGTCAGGCCATTGTTAGTTGTTTTTCCAACATGTAAGAGAAAAGAGCCTTTCACCAAAACTCCATAAAACAAAGGTCCTCTCCCATCCAGCTCCCATAGCATAACACTTTCCCTATCAATGTAGATCAACAGAAGATCCTGGACAATGTGAACCATTGGATCCCTTGGGAGCCTCCTATTGAAGAAGGCAGACATCAATGATGATATTCAGCATTGACTCCAATGTGTGAGCTCGGCCTTTTGTTGACTGAGGGTAGGAGTATTTGAGGTGCTGGATCTGGGATGGAAGGCTAAGGTTTATCAGAGCACAGCAATCCCCATGCTTCTAGGTGCTTCTATGGTACAGCAATCTATTGCAGGGAAATGTGCTGGGTGGGAGAGGACCTTTGTTTTCTGGGTTTTCCTTCTGAGATTTATTTAACATCCATTATCTGACTGAAGACCTCCATAGAATGCAATGGAGGCCAAAACATTGAATACTTTCAAGATATAGTTCTTAGGAGGAAAGGGATCAAAAAGTATGGAGGGAAAGCAGGAGAAAGAGACAGAGTTGGATGTTTCCATCTTTAATCTTCCCACTGGGTATCAGTTTTGTTTATTCTTTTGGGATAAATACTGAGCCACCATTTAACTGTAACCTTAGCTTCAGTGGGTTTAAAGTTTGGATCTCTACCTGAAGCCACTTAGCTCATACTGTTTCAGGTAGCACCAGTGCCTATCTAATGTTATGGACCAAGTCAGACTCCTTAAAAACATTTTAAGAAAGTATCCCAGACCCTAACTTTGCTAGTTGCTTTAAGCAGGTGTAAGTGTGGATATTCCAGGAGTAATGCAGCTGATCAAACCACTTAGTTTAAAACAAAACAGAATTTATTTCCAACAATACCGAATGAAGCACAGAATTTATTTCCAACAATACCGAATGAAGCACAAACAAAAGAGATCAGAATATAGAATACTTTAACCTCTCTGAAAACCCAACAGATTATCTCAACTTAGTGATGCTGTTCCAAATACTTGCAACAATCCCCATAACCACCCCTTGGCACAAAAGGGAAAATCAAACACAGGGTCTCACAGGAGAAATACCAGAGAGAGGGAGGATTAGCATGGACCTGCTTCTTTGGGTCCAGCAGCTTCACAACTGACTGCTCACTAAAACCAAACCAAACCAGAGGAAAGCTGAGCTGGGAGAATTGACCACTCCCCTTTCATTATGCAAGCTTTTTTTAAACTTAAAAGCTTCTCCAAATGGATTAAAGCCAAACATTTTGAAACCTGTGTCTTTCCGACCTCTTGAAACAAAAAAACCAAGGAAAACGTAACTTTGTTAAAGGAGCAGAATCATCATATTAACATTTTACATTCACTTGATGTTTTCCTTTTGCGCTCATTATTTTAATACACAAATTATTTATCATCTTTAGATCTGATGGTTGTGATGATCTACCAGAAACATTATCTGAATTATCCCTGGCCATCATCTTTGTAAATTCATGTCCCTGATGTATGAAGAGAGATTCTACATCATGATACTCCCTTGCTTAATTTAAAATGGGATCTTGCTGTACTTAAAATGCACATTATTAACCATAAAATATTCCAAATGTCTAAAGCCTACAATTTTTCAGAAACTTCCCAGGGACAAAGTTAACCTGTAACTTGTGAAATTTCACGGTTATAATTTCAGGGGTGCTGCAAACACAGGAGACAATAAGGATACAGATCATCCCTCCTGAACTGTCCCTAACAAAGAAATAGTCATCAATGGTTTTAACCAGTGATATCAAAACTATCTTGACTGAAAACAAAAACTGCTGGAGATCACAGCAGGTCAGGCAGCATCCATGGAGAGAAAGCAAGCTAATGTTTTGAATCTACATGATACTTCATCGGGCTCTCATAAGTATAAAAGGTAAATGCTGATTTCTGTAACTTAAAGTATAATTTGTCTACAAAATCATGAGTGTTGAGTCAATATTCCTTTAGTCATTTATTAATGCAATTGAGTTTTCTAAAAAAAGAATAAAACTTGTGCCATTATTTCAGCTATCAACTGAATCTCCTTTTAAAAGTCAAAGATCCTGATGGAGAATATAACAATATTTCTATTATATGTCCCATTTTTAAAACTTTCCTCCTAATCTCCTTGCATTTGCACTTATCTGCATCCCAGGTATTTATCATCAGCCTCTTTCCTAAACATCAATTATTCTCTTATGCCTCAATTCATCCTGGAAGCTTCACTTGTGATTTCTTGGTTCTTTCCTTTTAGCAGAATGTTGCTTTTGTGCACTCTGTTCAACAGCTTTTTAAATGAACCATGAGGTTAAAAAATGTATAGCCAATATTTTCACTCATTTTATTTTCCCATGTTTTATTCTCAAACTTTCACATTCAGATTTTCTGCATTCTAAAACTCTAATTTTTGTCTTAAGTATGCATTTAAATCTAAATCAAGTCTTGTACACACTGTGGGAACTCTTTCCTTATCCCCATTACTTTTCTCTTTTTTTCCAATTAATTATCAAGATCAATAACATTCCCCATAATTAATTTTCATGGTTTTCCCCTCAGTTCCCTAACTTGCATGTTTCTTCTGTCTCATCTCTCCCACTATTGATTATCATCATCACCTTATCCTTGTGTTTTCTATGGTTGTGTTGCTGATGTCTATGTTACACAATTCTACCACCATTATGTTATCCTCATAAATATTGACATACTATTTCCCTTTATACCGTCTCTATTTTTTCTATATATCTGCAATTTTTAATTCCCATTCTTGATTTATCCTGTGATTATGTCTCAGTCATCCCTATATATCCAGTTCCTCTCAATCTATAAAATAAACTGAACAAACCGCGAATGATGTAAGTCAGAAACAAAATTGGAAATTGCTGGAAAAGCTCAGTAGGTTTGGCAGCATCTGTGGACAGATCTCAGAGTTAATGTTTCTAATCAAGTGACCCAATCCATGACTGCATCCAGCTCCCTACTTTATTATAGACATCGAAGGGTTTTACAAACATTCAAACTTATTACTCATAGGATTTCCTCTCACTCTATGGTTAACCATCCTTTAAACTCCTGTTCAGTAAAACTATTCATTCTGTCCCCATCAATGTCCTCCATTGCTTTACTCTTAACCTATTTTCTCTTGCCTTGTTTTGTTTATGTTTAGGTTTCTTCCATTTGATGTAAATCCCTCCCCTTGTCTAAATTCTTTTGTAGTTCCTTATTAATCCTTTCTGTTTGGACAACTGTCTCATTCAATAGCAGGTGAAACCCACCCCACTGGCAGAGCTCATTCCTCTTGTAGAGGTAGTGTGAGTCTCCCATAGAAAGGAATACTTCTTTCTTGCAGTAGCCCGTCAGTCTCATGTCAATTCTTCTGATCTGTCTGCTCCCATGTCAATTTGCTTGTGACTTGGATAAGATTGCTACACTTGAGATTCTAGTTTTTTTTTGTTTCGAGCTAAACTCCTGAGACATTTTCAACAAGAGCTCTCCCCCTTTCCTGCTTATGTCGTTTATTCCATCACAGATCACAACAATTGTATTCACCTTTCTCATTTTTCGGTTTTCTTCCCATCCATTGCAACTTATACCGTACTTGATACTTGTTATTGGCGACAGAGATTGCAATGTATCCACAAACTTTAGAGTCGCCCATCTCTACTGCACTTCGGTTCTATTCTTTTTCCTTAGCTATTGTTAACCAACGTCTCTTTGACTATATTACAGCTCAGCTCCCTTTCTCACAGATCATACCTGTTTTTAGATTAGATTCCCTACAGTGTGGAAACAAGTCCACACCCACCCTCCAAAGAGTAACCCATCCAGTCTTATTTCCCTCTAACTATTGCCTAACACTACGGCCAATTCACCTGACATGCACATCTTTGGACTGTGGGAGGAAACCCGCGCAGACACGGAGAGAATGTGCAAACTCCACACAGACAGTCGCCCAAGGCTGGAATCGAACCTGGGACCTTAGTGCTGTGAGACTGCAGTGCTAACCACCGAGCCACCGTGCCTCCCCACTTGGGAGGACTAGCATCTAAAGCACCTCCTCCTCAATGGCTCCCAAATCACCATTAGCCTGCTTCCCATGAGTCACACTCATGCTTTCCTGAAACTGTATTCTCCTCTAGGGCATGACAATATTCTGGGTGTAACAATTCAGAAATTCCTCCACTTCCTTTATGTCTCAAATTCTCTCCAGCTTGCAGTCTAACTCAGACACTGAAGAGATCGGAGATGGAGACACTTCCTGCAACATGTTTGCTCAGGATAGTATCACACCAACAAAATGTGATATATTGCGGTCTGAACATACACTCTGCTGCTATCTTAGACTAGTTTCATTGTATTTACTTATTTAATTATGCTAAAGTTTATGTTATGCTTAGCTTCTGGACAGCTCATTGACTTACATCACTGCTATCTGATGCGCCACTCTATAATAACTTTAGAGCTCAGGATGCTGCTTTGCATTTCTACCTGAACAACTATTATCATTTCAATATGCCCATCCAATCACTAAATCCAATAGCTAAAGCTTAGAAACTGTCACTTACACATAATGTATAATATTGCATATCAAAATTACTTACTTTCTTCTTCATAGTTTCACTCATCCCTCATTTGGTATTTATTTTGCAGTCCCAGAACAGACAAAGACAAGGAAAGGAAGCATTTGTTAAAGCAAATGTTAATTAGATCTTAAAACCATCTTGTTTATTAAATAAATCATAATATCATTTTAGTTCTTAATATGTATATATATCTGATGAATGAAGTTCAAACAGAACAATAAACTTTATTGTAAAAATATATATTTATATATTTTATCATTTAAATGTATAGAGTTTCTATGTTGCCAATAATATCTTGCTAAAATTCTATGAATCACCTCAGTGTTGGGTCTTGATAACATGTTTTAACAAATGTAAGGAAAGACTAATTTTTGTACAGCATACCTCCAAGCGTTTTTTTCATGACTAATTACAACAAATAAATTAAACAAAACCAGTGAAAATAGTGGTTTGCAAATGCATTTATTATCTGAATATGTGACATAATTTGTGGTTTATTGTACTGTACAGAGCCATTCAAAGTAAATTGTTTTAAGATTCTATTTTGGAATAATACTTTACTTTAACTTGGGGTAAAAGGATTGCCAAATGATTAAATAAGCTGCAAACCTTACCTTAAAATGATCACTCTTTCACTAGCTTATTGGTTATACACTGAAATTCAGCTATTGCATGCTCCAGGTCGTCCTTATTTAATCTCATCCCATTTACTCTTATTTTACATTAATGTACGAAACTTAATGTGGCCTATAAGCACGTTGAGTGCCATAAGATTCGGTTTAACACTATTATTCTCAGCCTTTCCTGTACTCTCACTTTCCTCCATTCAATTTGTGACCTATGCTATGCCTTTTAGCTCCATCTAACTTCCCCACTCGTGATGCCAAACAGCAACCTCTCCTGATCTAATTGAATAGGAAAGTACTGATGTGAGCACTGCAAGTGAGAGACAGCAGCTTTGGCAGTCATTTTTTTAAAAAAAATAATTGATTATAACAGCCCCAGCACATCTGTAGCAACTCTAGAATTCCTTAAATGTTAGAAGTCACACAACACCAGGATATAGACCAACAGGTTTATTTGAAATCACCAGCTTTCAAAGCACTGCTCCTTCCTCAGGTGAACAACACAGCAGCGCTCCGAAAGCTTGTGATTTCAAATAAACCTGTTGGACTATAATCTGGTGTCATGTGACTTCTGACCTTGTCTATCCCAGTCCAACACTAGTACCTCCACATTATCTTTAAAAGAAGAGAAATGTTAAGGGAGGGAGTTCCAGCAAATGAAAGCAAGTTGGCTGAAAGAGTAGCAACTGCATAATGGAACAGGAAATAAGAAAGTGGTTGATATTGGAGAAGATAAGGGCCGTGGAAAATTACAATTTCTAAGTAGAAAGTTAAATTTGTCTGTTACATTTTCAAAGTTAATATATTGTTAAAGTTAATTCTTTTAGCAATGTAACATAACTTACATTTTTTTCCTGAAAGTGCAAGTCCTATATAACTCCTGTTTATACACTGCTGCTTCTGTGAATTGTTTTATTTAAATCTATTTCCCTATTTGCAGTGGTTCTCTGAATTGGAGCCATAATGTTCAATGACTAATAACTGATTTTCAATGTGTTGGGATACATAAAGTTACTTAATACTGAATTATTAAGTTAACTGCACTATATAAAAATTAGTAACCACTTTCATCACACACAAAGAGGTATGGTATTAGTTCTACTTTCATTATCACTTGAACAGAAAGCTATTTTCATACTTGCCTACCACCACTGGAATGAAACTGAGGTCAAGGAATTATTAATGAAAGTCTGGCTTTTTGAACAATGCTGTCCAAATTGTAAGTCAATGGGTTTTTGAGAAAGTTAAAATGCAACCCTTCACATTGCAGATATTTTAATGATTCATTTTAAAACGGTTAAAGTTCTTAGCACCTTTTACATATCAAAAGGAAATATTTTGGTCAAGCTGACCGCAGTTTTATTTAAAAAATATTGTTTCACCGGGTTTTATTCAGATGTTTTAATACAGAGTTTGCCACACATTATCAACAAAAAAGTTACAATTTTCTGTGGAAAAAACAAAATACTAAAGAACACGGGTGTTAGGGCACATTCTGTAGTGTTGTGACATCTGAGAGGAGGAGTTTTGAAATGCATTCCTATGGTATGAGAGTCACAAGCAAAGGCCACATTTTTGATGCTCATCCCTAGTTAACATTAAGTGGATAATTATAGAATTCCTGCAGTGTGGAGACAGACCATTCAGCCCATCGAGTCCACACCAACCCTCCAAATACCCTATCCATGCATTTCCCATAGCTAATCCATCTAGCCCACACAGCACTGGACACTATGGACAACTTAGCATGGCCAAACCACCTGACCTGCACGTCTTTAGATTGTGGGAGGGGCACCCAGAGGAAACCCACACAGACACTGGGAGAATGTGCAAACTCCACACAAGGGTGGAATCAAATCCAGGTCCCTGGCGCTGTGAGGCAGCAGTGCTAGCCACTGAGCCGCCGTGCTGCTTTTGGGGGAAGAGTTGCAAGATTTTAACCCAATGCCAATGAAGGAATCATGATATATGTCCAAGTTGGGATGATGTGAGACTTAATAGGGAATTAGGAAATGACGGTGTTCCCATGTATCTTCAAACCTTGTGTGCCTAGGTAATGGAAGCTGCAGATTTGAGACATGATCAAAGAAGGCTGAAATGGATCCTGTAGATCCTACACATTGCAGCGTGTTTTTTCCCAAAATAAAAAGTTACCAAATTCACACATCAAAACTAAAATAATCAGTCACGATTAAAAGATGAAAAATGGTTCCAGCAACTGGGAGCACTCTGGTCAAAAGAAACTAGGAATTAAACATTTGGAAATCCCACTGAAATTGAGATATTATTGCTAACAACCTTAAATCCATTGCTCTTTTTAAGGTAAAATCTTCCACTAATTGATATTTTAATGGCAAACATATAAAGTGCTCTTGCTTCCACATATAAAATTATTTTCAAACAAAACTACAGTAAAAAAAATCAATTTTTATATAAAAAACTAAACTGTACACTATCATGAATAAACCATAATCCTGGAAAGCAGGGCTGAGAGGTGAGTGCGCTGTAGAAACATTACAGCGCAGTACAGGCCCGAAAACGGCCACGATGTTGCGCCGACCTGTGAAACCAATAGGCGTAGTACAAATTTGTAACAAAATATTGGAAGCCAGCAGGACAATGGCACCTTGACTCAAATTCCAAAAATAACTCTGCAGTACTGTGGAAAAATAGATTGCTCCTTCTGCTACCCACTGTGGTCATCATTCCACAATTTATATATCGCAAGATAATACTGCTCGTCAGGGATCAGGGCCATCAGTCTCTCCAACCATTCAATCACGGCTGATCTGTGGGCTGCCTCCTTTGTCCCATATCCCTTCATACTTTTACTGAACAAAAAAATAATCCATCTCAGATTTAAAACTAGCGACGTTCTATTAATAATGGTTGTTTTAATACTGGGTGTACTTTCACTGTAGTTTGTTCGTGCCTTATCCTATATCCTGTCATGTAAACATCCACCGTTGGTCCTTAGTGTGTGTGTGTGTGTGTGTGTGTTTTTGCATCCTGTGTATCTCCCAGTCAACAACCCTCTGGGCTATCCTGTTACCACTGATGTTTTCCTAATCCATCGTCAACTCGAGACATTTTTTTTGCCGCAAATCAGAGCTTTGTCCTGCAAAGTGTGTAGTTAAAAGACGAAAGCCTGGAATTACATCGAAAGGTGATGGACCGCGGGAGCTCGGCCACTTGAGGCAGACCCACATGCTCCGTCTGGGGAGACAGCAGGGAACGCTGCTCAGAGAGCAGGGAGCAGTGAGAGGATGTCGCAGCTACACCGTGGTCCCACACAGTCTGGACGCAGCTGTGAGGTCTTTGCTGTCCATGTCTGATCGTCCCGAAACTACGAAAGGCCAGGTCTGAAAAGTGAAATCAAGAGGATTAGGGCAAAATATTCACAAACTAAATGCTGGAAAAGCTCAGCAGGTCTGTGGAGAGAAGTCAGAGTTAACGTTTCGGGTCCAGTGACCGTTCCTCGGAATGAAATATTCCTCTGGTCCCCAGTGTGACAGCGAGGAGCTAAATATTTTCGCAAAGCCCGTTTTCCCAGCCAGCACTTGTGTTTCCGCGTTTTGAGCTCTTTAATCAACTCTGCATGAAATAACATTCAAAAGGAATACAGATCAACTTATACTGATTCTGTTAAAAATCAGACCACACCAGTGTATAGTCCAACAGTACCAGCTTCCAAATAAACCTGATAACCTGGTGTGGTGTGATTTTTAACTTCTCCGCCCCAGCCCAACACCGGCACCTCCACATCACATAAAGATTCTGTATAATTTGCAATATCTTGCAATAAGTTTGCTGCAAAAAAGAATCAACGAGATACATTTCTGAACCGATCAGCTGGCAGAACCTGGAAGATCGAATTATCAAACAGACGCTCAATAATTGGACCAATACCGACAAATGCCCATAGAGATTCATAGGTTCAAAGGGGTAACCCATCATTTCCTGACCACATGGAGTTGTACAAATGTAAACCATACGAAATCATTTGTTAAGGGTTGTTGTAAGCAGTTAACTCTGGGAGGTTATTCGTTACAATGTTATCCTGAACAGGAAGTTTACAGTTGTGCTGTTTTCTTGGCTGTTTACAAGAACAGTAAGTCCTTTCCTTTTGCATCACAACAAGAAGCCTTAACTGGGATACTCCAGATTGGTGTGGGTTCATTAGATTGATTAGGAGAAAGTGAGGACTGCAGATGCTGGAGATCAGAGCTTAAAAATGTGTTGCTGGGAAAGCGCAGCAGGTCAGGCAGCATCAAAGGAGCAGGAGAATCCTGAAGAAGGGCTCATGCCCGAAACGTCGATTCTCCTGCTCCTTTGATGCTGCCTGACCTGCTGCGCTTTTCCACCAACACATTTTTAAGCTTCATTAGATTGATTCCAGGGATGCTGAAGAGGGCTTTAGGACGATGCTGTCTGGAGTTTAGAAGATTGAGAGAAGAGTTAATTGAGGCATGTAAGATACTAAAGGGGATTGACAAACCAGACTCAGAGAGGATGTTTCCCCCTGTGGGACAATCTCGAATGAGAGCTCATAGCGAATTGAAAACAGAGATGAGGGGAGATTACATCTCTCAAAAGGGCGTGAAACTGTAGAATTCACTGCCTACTCCTGCTCCTAGTACTGATGTTCCCAGAGGTTTTAGATTAGATGTTCAAATGTAATTTTGAAAAGCCTGTCCTTCGAAATAAAACAAAGCAGGGTGAGACTCAGACAGAAGTTAATCCGGACAAGCTTTCGGGAAACGATGAGCATTTATTTTTTATAGGAGTTCACATTTTAAGTGACAACATTCCTTTGTTGTAAATGAAAACTTGAAGGAATCTTCACAGAAATGTTTAGCTTGGTGTAAACGTCCCCATTTAATAGAAATGCAAATAATTGGTAGTGTCTAATTCCAAGGCAATGTTAGTGCTTGTGAAAATCCTGCTCAATCCCAGTTACTAATCATGAGACCTCCTTTCAGCTGCACAGAATTCAGTTCCCCCTAAGATGGAAAGGATATTGTATATAGACACATAATGGAATTAGCTCAAAAACAGACATTTTATAATTTAATGAAACACGTCGAAAAAAGCAGTTGTGTTGTTTTGAAAGTTGAAGTATTTTAATTCTTATTAAAGCGGCAAAGCTTTAATATTTTAATTATGACGGTGGCACATTATGTAATTAGTGACTAATTATATAATGCGCCACCGTCATAATTCAAACATTAAAAGATTGGCCATTAAAACAATTTGACTATGTTGGTATTCAGAACCGGCCACTTTCCGAGTTGGTAGCTGACAAAATCTGTAACCAGACGATAAAATCAGCAACAAGAAATCCTGGAATCACGGTGACCCTATTATCTATAATTTGGAGATGCCGGTGTTGGACTGGGGTGTACAAAGTTAAAAATCACACAACACCAGGTTATAGTCCAACAGGTTTAATTGGAAGCACACTAGCTTTCGGAGCGACAGAATGACATCCGATTGACATGCCTGGCTTCTGTGTTAGGTTTCCCCTCAGGCAGAGTTACCCACATTTTGTGGCTAATGTCTTGGCGAGAGAAAGAAAATGTTAAGCTTTTTTTTTATCTCGGAGTGGCAAGGTGACTGTTCTTTGGAAGATCTCTCTGGTTTGTCCCATAACATTGTGGAATAGCGTTTAATGCCGCGCTGTATTCAAAAGAAAACTTCCTCATGGAGATCTCTTGCGTGTTTACTGGGGGGAGATCTGAATGTGGAACTAATATCATGCTGTGGATGCCATAATCCATGTTCGCCCCCCGCCACAGATGCACACATCCTGCTATTTTTTTCAAAGTGCGACATGGACGGTAAAGAGGCATCTGTCTGTTTTCGACTCTCGGTTGGAATGGAGAGGTTTATGTAACGGGAGAATTCAGACAGAGCAAAAACAGGCTAGTTA
The DNA here is from genome assembly GCF_037043375.1 of Chiloscyllium plagiosum. Taxonomy (NCBI): domain Eukaryota; kingdom Metazoa; phylum Chordata; class Chondrichthyes; order Orectolobiformes; family Hemiscylliidae; genus Chiloscyllium; species Chiloscyllium plagiosum. The sequence goes on from NW_028270142.1 coordinate 11,929,984, forward strand.
TTGACTGGAACAGTAATCCCAAGTTAAATCACAGAGTAAGCAATTCACTTGCAACATTCACACGCTACGTCTACAAGTGCGCTTACTTTGCAACTCACCCTCGGTGCTGGTTTAATACTTGCCCTGTGTCTTTTTTTTAAGAAAACTATCCTGTTGGACAGAACTTGAAATTAAAAGACGGGATATCCACCTGCCACAATAGCAGCCCCAGGGTTAATCCCAACTACTGTGATCATCAAAATGATTGCAATCTTAGTTCATGTCACATTCACATTTCCTTACCAGATTTACCGGATGGACGTATCCATTTTCGTATTTATCGGTGGCCAGGATTTGCCTTAAATGTGCAATGTAACTAGCTGCCAGTCTGAGGGTGTCCAGTTTGGACAGTTTGGTATCTGAAGGCACCCAGGGAAGGCTGGTTTTTAACCTGGAGAAGGCTGTGCTCAGCACTCTCATCCTGGCTCTCTCTCTGGCGTTGGCAGCGTTTCTCTGAGTCTGTTTTCCCTCTTTGACTCGCTTGGGCAGTTGCTTTTTGCGGGCGCCCGGGCGCCTCTTCCTCTTGGGGATGCAGTCGGCGCACGCCTCGTCGGTGGTTTCAGCCGAGATGTAGAACCCCGTGTCGTTCGCCTCGTGCTTGAAACCGTTACACCGGAGCTGGAGCCCGTGTAGTTCCATCTCCCGCAAGTCCTCAGTGTCACTGACAGATCCAGTCGACATGACAGCGGCTCTCTGCAAAATTGAAATGGGCCTCAACTGGAAAAGGATTCCCTGTACAATTTTGTTAAATACCAAAGACCGATGCAAAAAAAAATCCTTTGTCGACAAATGAAACCCCACCTCCAGCTGGTTCTGAGTGTTTCCACTATCATTTTGTAACAGGGGGATGTACCTGCGCTATATGGATCTAACCATTCAATTGATAATGACTGAGAAACTCTACAACAGAGACTCAATTCCTCTCAACAAGGGCAGGGGGGGGGGGCGCTTCCATCCTTTTAGTTTATTTTCTTTCTTATTGAAGATCTGTTTAAACATTTTCCTACCTTACATTTACGCCTGGAGTCTGAACTTTGAAATAACACCTCATTTTTTAAAAAACTTCTGTGCCAAATGGTACGTTCCGTCAGCGTTGGGGATTCGAACTCTCACTCAAACACAGGGACTTTGCTGGAGAAACTCAGCAGGTCTGACTGTCTCCACACACACACACACAGAGAAAGCAGAGTCAACGTTTCGAGTCCAGTGCTCCTTCTTCAGAGATTTCAACCGACTTGTTTACAGCAATGGTCGTTTAAACGGCTTCTTAATTTCGGGCCATATAATTAAACATAAAACAACCCACCCTCAGTTCAGATTTTATTTTAAAAATGTTTAAAGTGTACGTCTAAATACAAATACTTCAACAAGTAAATGGCAAGTCAGGGCTCCTTTAATCTTACTGAATGAAACCCATATTTTGAATGAACTATCTTCAATTACTATTATGTGACAGAATCGTATCTCTTAAACCCTAAACATTCAAAATTATTGGCATATGATTTTTCCCGAAAAAATGTATGCTTTAATGCATGATTGGAACTTTACTTGAAGTCTAGCTATAGGGTAAGGTTAATTGAAGGGCAGCATGGTGTCTCAGCGCCAGGGACGCAGGTTCGATTCCAGCCTCAGGTGTCTGCCTGTGTGGAGTCTGCACATTCTCCCCGTGTCTGTGTGGGTTTCCTCCGGGTGCTCCGGTTTCTTCCCACAATCCAAAGATGTGCAGGTTAGGTGAATTAGCCATGCTACATTGCCCATAGTGGTAAGGTGCATTAGTCAGAGGGAAATGGGTCTGGGTGGGTTACTCTTCGGAGGGTCAGTATGGACTTGTTGGGCCAAACACTGTAAGGAATCTATTCTAATCTAGAACTCGACAATGTGTTTATTCTAGGTAAAAACAATGACTGCAGATGTTGGAAACCAGATTCTGGATTAGTGGTGCTGGAAGAGCACAGCATCCTTGGATGCTGCCTGAACTGCTGTGCTCTTCCAGCACCACTAATCCAGAAATGCGTTTATCCTAATTTATTTGTCGTCCTTTCACACAATGTTTCGCTTAGGAGTTGACTGTCTGAATACATTTGTCTTGAAACGGTAACTCCTGCGTTCTCCCCGCGGATGCTGCCAGACCCGCTGTATTACTCCAGCAACTTCTGCTTCGGTTTCAGCTCCTCAGCGTCCAGAGTTCTTTCGTGTATTTGTAGCTTCTAAACGATTGTGTTCAATTCTTGTTCTTTCACGCTTTAGATGTTCCCCTTGTATTCCTGCAATGCCTGTGTCACTGAAACGCCAAGATAGATCATTTAAAAAAAAAACCCATTTGACTTCGGTGAAGCAGGATAAGTAAAGCTTTTTTAAAAATGTTTAGCACTTCAGTTAGGAGTCAGTTGCAAGTAGCACATGTTCCATGTGGAATGTGAACGCATCTAATTGGAAGGGAAGAAGATTAGCATCTAATATAGTCTTTTAACAACAAGAATGATGATTTTATCAGAAGATATGACATTAGTGTCTGAAGAGTTGAGAGTGTTGGGGGGAGCCCTGATTGGTTGTGCAGGTATGTTCTGATTTGACCGCTCCCAGGAGATTTATGGCCGAATTGATTGATTTTGTGGACAGTTGTGGAGACCCTCTCGAGTTCAGAATGAATTCAAGTCTCACTTTCCTATCTTGGGCCTTTCTTCAATAACCGTGCGGCTGACAGCCTAGAGGAAAGGAACGGGCTCTGATCAGACCTGTGGCAGGGAATGGAACCAAATCCCTGTCAGAGGAGACCGTGCAAGTAACTCGATAAATTTTCGTGTGGGTATGGGATGCACCTCCCCACCCGCTCTTTGGTCCCACGGTTTCAACCTGTCCGATTTTATAAGCGAACATTTATAAATGAGATGACCCCCGAACGAAAATGTGGTCGAATCCTGATTGACTAAAACAAAAGTGACTTTTAAAGTCACTTATGAAAAAAGTATAATCCGGAAAATCACACACGTTGATCGAGTGTCTTTTTTCGAAACAAGGTTTCTGTTAAAGAGTCCTCTGCCGTAATTTGTTTGGCTTTATAAGTTGTTATTGCAAAGAGTTTGATGACAAAGGGTTTCTTTGGATATTTCAGACAGAGCCTGCGTAGTCTTTTATATTCGAGTCATAAAACCCAGTAGGTGAACAGAAAAAAAAAGGAAATCTCATCAAATTAATTCCAAATTCTCCTGGCATTTATAGTCAACAGAGGTTTTCTCAGGTACCCGACTAAATTGACGGTGAGTTTTCCTTTTCGGTTTCTTATTTTGACTGGAAGGGGCAGAGATTAAAACATCAGGAATTGCCAGTGTACGAAGTCTCCGTTGACAAAGGAAACCGAGCCCTATATGGATGGCTTAACCTGCAGAAATGCTCGATGCTGTGTTTGCCCCACGTTTTTCAGATCCAGTTACATCTACCGAGACAAAGTCTTAAGAAAGCAGGAAATCGATTGGCTAAGGGTTCCAGTGGGGTCAATCTTCCTTTTCCAGGGACAGATGTATTGATAAATACTCCAACGGCTAACTTGTAAACAGACTGTAGATCTCTACTAATGATACTCAAGCTCTCTAACCTGCTACACGTTGCTCTAACAATTCAAGTGCACCCCGTTACCAAACAAAATAATTAAAACTTTAAATAAATAATTCATACTGTTTCGACCTAAATGTTGCATTTCACAACGCCGAGGCCCACATTAAACCATATGTGCATTGAAATGTTGACAAAATGCAGAACATTCTCAAGTTTCAAGGATGGTCAAATATCATAAATTCAGCGCACGAAATATTCCGTTCGGTTCTTGTAGAAGTGCACAGTGCCCTTATGTACTATCATCAGGGAGATTCGTTTCTGTGTATAATGTAGCGTGGATATTGTACAATAGCGCACACAGAAACGCATCTAATAAACTCCACTAAAATGTGTAACAATTACACTATTTTTCGGTTTGTGTTTCAACAGTCCAAAGCCATCATCACTCCTCGACCCTGCTCTCCCCAGGGTCCTCCATTTCCCCACCACTCCCGCAAATCCTTCCCTTTTACGGGTCACAATGCATTGTGATCTTTCGCCGTGGTAAAATCTTACCCTAGAATTGTAGCACCCGCCTGTGTGAAGATATTATTATTAAAACATTATTATTTTACACTGATGATCCGCCGAAAAGGTCTTCCCCTATTCATACATCAAAATGGGACAGAACTTTGTGAGCTTCGATGAAATCTCTTACACTTGTTCCCGAATAGAAATGGACCTCATTACAAGAGTTTAATTCCTGTGAATCTGTTCTGTGCTGATCAGGGACTTGGTTATAGCTACAAGCAAATGTAAGGAGAATATGGGGTTTAAATTATGTTTAATCATTATACCAAAATATATGTTTAAAAACATCCTGTTGGTTTGATTTGAAATGACTGTGTTGTAAGATTACAATCCTGCCCATACTATCTGATTAAAATGGATTTTCAGTGACCTGTGACATTCTTACCTTTCAGCCACTGGGCGAGTTATCTAACCATCTCCCCATTTGCCAACTGTCAATCTCTATAGAATTAGATCCAGGTAAAATAAACGTTCTTTAAGTGCTTCGATGGCCCTTCCGGTACCAAATCGTTGCGTTATATTTAAGGGGATAATTTGTTTCCTTGCAAATAGTTTGGCGGAGACGCTTGACCAGCTCAGATTTTGTCTGGGAATATTCGAACATTTGATTCAAACGGAAGCTCAGGAGTACATCCGCACTGCAATGAGCTGCAGGGAAAGGATAATGTGTGACAGTGAGTAAAAACTATCCCCTAACCTGGGCTGAGAAATGTGCATTAAAAATAAACTTAAATATTTCCATCAATGTCACCCTACTTCAAATGTGAAGGCCGTTAATTTAACGAGTTTTGATTTTTTAACACGTTTAATCCACGCTTTCATTTACCTTGTCCGTTGTTTCCTTTAAAACGAGTTTTTTTTCCAATTCTGTCTTGCAGCCAAATTCCGAGAATGGTAAAGATTAACCAAAGAATTTTTTCTAAGGCATTGAAATGCTTCAGAATAGAAAGACATATGCACTGAAGTTATTTTAACAAAGCTACACCAGCCCTTATAATCATTAAAGATTAGAACCTCCCAAACATCTATTCAAAATAATTTGACGATACCAAAATGTCAAAATGAATGTTACCTTGGCCTAAATCCAGCTTGTTCTCTATCTATTAAAAGAGTTTTGCAGTCGGAGACATGAGTTAACAGTGCGGTATCTGAGAAGACAGACATGGAATTAAATCTGTTGATGTTGCCCGATTTGATGGTTTAACAATGTATAACGGGCGGAAATCTTTTCAGAACGATATGGGCTAACAGGATGGCAAATGCAGTTGTAGTTGCTAACTTGTGAAGTACAGCAGAAGGTTCTGGTAGTAAAAACAGGGAGAGGAGGTACTGCTTAAATAGTGGGGTTTTAACTTAGAGAAGAAAGAGTGACTTTAGCCCAGGTCTATAGGGGACTGAAGCAGGTAGCGTTTGTAAATCATTTTTATTCACTTGTGGGATGTGGGTGACGCTGGCTGGGCAGTATTTATTGGCCTTCCCAAGTCGCATTTAAGAATCATAGTCGGAGAACTGTAGAGCACAAAAACAGACCCTTCAGTCCAACTCATCCATGCCGACCAGATACCCTAAATTAATTTCGTCCCATTTGCCAGCTTTTGGCCCATATCCCTCTAAACCCTTCCTATTGATATACCCACCCAGGTGCCTTTTAAATGTTGCAATTGTACCAGCCTCCACCACTTCCTCTGGCAGATCATTCCATACACGCACCATCCTCTGCGTGAAAAAGTTGCCCATTAGGTCCTTTTTAAATCTTTCCCCTCTCACCTTAAACCTATGCCCTCTAGTTTTGGAATCCCTTAACTTGAGAAAAATTTATTAATCCCCCCATCCATGCCTCTCATGATTTTGTAAACTTTGTTAAGGTCAGCCTCTGATGCTCAGGGAAAATATCCTCACACTATTCAGTCTGTCCCTGTAGCTCAAACCCTCTAAGCCCGGCAACATCTTTGTAAATCTCTCCTGCATCCTTTCCAGCTTAACAACATCTTTCCTATAATGGGGAGACCAGAATTGAATGCAGTATTCCCAGCTAATGTCCTGCACAGCTGCAACACGACATCCCAACTCTTACACTCAATGTGCCTTCTTGACCCCCTGCTGTCTATGTTCTGTAGTTAGGGAGGGGGTTCCAGAATTTGTACCCAGCTACACTGAAGTGATGTGCAAAAGAGTCAAGAAAAACTTTTGTACTTATTAAAAACATAAAAATTGAGTAAAATAAAATGACATTCTACTTTGAAGTATAGAATTCAAGGGGAAGGTGGTGATACTGAATTTGTACACGATCTGAGGTAAGCTGCAATAATTGGAAACCTCATTCATGGAGATAAAACAGCGAGAAAGGTATAGTATGGCTGCCTGTACTTTTGCCACTGATACTTTAAAATGTGCATTTCAGGCTGAGAAATTTAAGAACATAAGAATTGATGATGAATTATTATGATAAGCTAACCAGTGGTCATTTGTTTCCATTAGTCAGCAAGATAAGTACAACTAGAATTAAAAGGGAGGTTATGGGAACTTCACAAGTTCTCCAGGAAACAATTATAACATGGAATTATCCGCACAAGCCAGCTTTGAAGAAAAATCTACAAAAGGAAATCAGCGTTCAGAAAATAATTATTGTGTGAGCGACTGGGAGTGAAATTAATGATAGGACGTCTTACATGGATTATGTGGGGAGAAAACACTGTGATTCAAAAGATATAGAATGGAGCAAAACAGAGAGGTTATCTGTGGTTTGTAAATGGGCAATTACATTTTACACAGAATATGGGGTCAATTTGAACAGAAACAATTTGAGTATGTGTGGACTAAGCTAGTGGATCAAAATTGTTTATTAATACCTGTTGGCATCTTCAGATAAAGAAGTCAATTAGGATATAACATAACTACGTTTTACATTTATTCCTCAAGTGTGGCCATCATGATTGGGCCATTTATTACTCATCACTAATGGTTTTTTTAGAAGGTGCTGTTGACTTGGCTTTTGTACTGGGAATAAGTACACCCATACTGATGTTAGAAATGGAGTGCCAGAACATTGACCCAACAAAAAGAAGGAATGGTAATATAATAGCCATGCACGATGGTGTGTGGCTTGGAGGGGAAGTTGCAGATTTGACATCCCCAAGAATCTGCTGCACATTTCCGTCTAGGTGGTAGAGGCCATGAGTTTGGGAAGGGCCAGTGGGGTGCTGTGTGTTGGATCTACTTAATGCTGCCTGCTGCTAAAATGGTTGAGTTGTGGCAGACATGTTGTAGGAGTAGATGAGAAAGAAATAGTTTACATGGGAGTGGGCAGGGAAATGCAGCTGCAACATGGGGATGCAATGGAAAGGAGGAGCTGCAAAAGGTGGGAGAAATAAAGGGGGAGGATAGAAAGAGGAGGGAGCAGTTTAAACCATGCAACAAAGGAATGCTCAACCAACTAGTAGCTAGGAGAACTTAAAATCACCAAGTTAATGCATCCCTTGAAAATATATGTGGAATCTCTAGCTTACGGCTGCATAGGCAATGATATTATGGCTTTAAGAGTTGTATTTTGTCCTTTCTTTCTAATGAAGAAAGGCTGAGACAAAGGTGATGAGCAGTCTGCTCAAATCCAATAAAGTAAACAGCTTGTGAGGCCTTAGGTTTTTATTTAAAGTGGAACAATAAAAGCAGCTTGGATGGGTGGGGTCAAGCTCCCACAGAAGCAGGATTTTTAGCTTTAGCTTTCAGCAGTTGCTGGGGTCTTGAAGCTGGATGAGGTCTTGAAGCTCTGTGTTGCAGCTAAAAGCCGGGGTTCTCTTCTTGCTGATAGAATTGCATGAGAGACAATCGGTTCTTCTGAATTTGCCCTTGCTAAGGATGTGCTAGTTAAACCAATTATTTTATTTTTATTTTTATTTTATTTGTATTTTAATTGCTGTGTAAAAATAAAACATACTTTGTTTAAAGTCAAGTAGTTTGGTCAATCAAATTGCATCTGGAATGCAACGCCTTATACTTACCTTTAAAGTGGGAAAAATTTGGGTCTAGGCTATTAATATATTTTGAGGGGGTCTGGTCTGGTCCATAACTATAAGTTCAGGCATTATTACATATGAAAAATGTAGTGGATGATGTTGCAATAAATCCTGTCAATCTGGGATTGAGATTCAAGGTGCAATGTATAAAGTTGTGTACATGCAATCGTTATGCATTAGGTGTGACCTCATCAGTTTGCAGATGGTGTGTTTAGTTTGATGGATTTTTTTTGTGCTGAAGTGTCTGTTGGTTATTTTGAACAATAAAGCTTTGCTGCTCATATATGGCTTGTTCCAAGTTAGCTATTGTGATATCTTGGAAATTAATAACTTTCTGTGGCTGAAGCTGAATAAATGGTTGATAATTAAGGATGTTGATGAATTCTTTTGATTCTTTTTCTGTCCAAATACACCAGTAGTCAACTTAATTACAGAAGGTGTTGTTAGTGTGTGGATGTATCAATGAATAAAATGAGTGCTACGATATTCTATTCCATAGGACTCAAAGTACACTGAGAATTTGCTCTATGTATGCTGAGGTAGGAAAAGCACCAGGGCCCTATGACACCTCTCCCTTGTACTAGTAGATGCTGCACACTGTTAACACTGTACACTGGTGGAAGAGGGAATGAGTGTTGAAGGTGTTGGATGGTCTGCTAGTCAAGAAGACTGCTTCATCTTGGATGTGTGAGCTTCTTGAGAATTGTTGGAGCTAGACTCAACCTGTCAGATGGCGAATATTTCATCATCCTCCTGAGTTTTGACTTGGAGATGGTAGCCAAGCTTTTGGGAGACAGGATGTGAGTTTCTCATGGCAGAATTCCTAGTCTCTGATCTGCTGTTGCCACTGCAGTATTTTTCTGCTTGGTCCAAATCAGTTTCTGATCAATGGCAATTGATGTTTATAGATTGGGATTCAAAAATTGCAATGACGTTCAGTGTCAAGAGGAGATGGTTAGATTCTCTCTTGTTTGAGGTAGTCATTACCTCACATTTGCATGGCACGAGTGGTATTTGCCAATTAACAGCCTAAGTCTGAATGTTGCCCAGGTCTTGCTGCATATGGGCATGGACTGCCTCAATGTTTGAGAAGTCACAAATGGTGCTGAACATCCCACTTCTGTCCCTATGAAGAGGGAAGGTTGTTGATGAAGCAAACTGAAGATGGTTGGGTCAAGGACACCCTCTGAGGAACTCCTGCAATGCTGTCCCAGGTCCGTGCAGATTGACCTCCAGGAACCACAACCATCTTTCTTTACATTAGCTCTGATCTGAATCAGTGGAAGATTTCCCCCTTTGTTGTAATTGTCTTCTGTCAGTCTCCTCTACTCAACTCTCCTCTATCCTACCCTCAGTCAAATGCTGCATTGGTGTGAAGGGAAGTCACTCTTATCTCATCACTGGAAATTAGCTCTATGGTCCAAGTTCTCACCAAGACTATAAAGTGGTCAAGAGCTGAGTGGCTCTGGGGTATATCAAACTGTGCATTCATGAGCAAGTTATTGCTAAGCAAGTGCTGCTCAACAGCACTGTTAGTGACACCTTCCATCACTTTTCTCATGACAGGAAGTAGACTGATAGGGCAGTAATTAGTTGGATTGAATGTTCCTAATTTTGGGCCGGCAGATCATCCCTGGCCAATTTTCAGGCAGATACCAGCATCTTGGCCATGATGCAGCTCATTATGGAACATAAATCTTCAATACTATTGCCAGAATGTTGTCAGGGCCAATGGCCTTTGAATTACCTGTAACTCCAGCCATTTCTTGGTACCATGTGGAATGAATCAAATTGGCTGAAGATTGGCATCGATGAAGCTGGGGACTTCAGGAGAAGGCCAGGGCATGCTAAGCTCAATCATCATTGAGGAATGGGACACTTATGGAACCTTCTCCCCTGATTGTAGCAGTTTTCTTACAATGTAACTAATGCAGCTTGACACCACTGGCTAGGAGCTATTCTGGACCTGCCTTTAAACATAATCTTAGCAGTTTGCAGGACTCTGTGATGGCCCGCTAGTGGGAGAATGGTCAGAACTCATTGTTGATAAGTGAATCAGCGTTACAAAGCTGCTTATAAAAGTGAATTGAATAATAGGAATATATAGCCAGGTCAATAAAATAACCACAATTAGCAGTGCAATTTAGGTGAGAGGGGAGAGATACAAAAGGATCCAGAGGAGCAATGTTTTCACACAGAGGGTGTTGAGTGTCTGGAGCAGACTGCCAGAGGTGATAGTGGAAGTGAATACAATTTCATCATTTGAGAAGCATTTGGACAGGATGGGATAGGTATGGAGTGATATGGACCAAACACAGGCAGATGGGACTGCAATTGTGAAAGCTGGGCAGCATGCACAAGTTGGTGCAGAGGGCCTGTTTCCTCGCTTGTAGACCTCTATGATTCTTTGACTCTATAAGTTTGATGAAGAATATATAAAGACTTGGTCTGGATCTACTGGAATATCAACTTTAAATGTTGGGGGAATATTGAGCTTTGGAAAGCATTTCATTAATTGCATTGTTATCAGGAAAACTTAACAATTTGAAAAAAAAAACTCTGGGAAAATGTAAATATCAAGGAGATGTGATTAATGTCTTTAAAATAATAACATAATTATGTTCTATCTGTGCGGGCAGAAAATTCATCTAATTAGATGCTGAGATTTTGTTCACCAGTTGCTAACCTCTGGTCTAACTTTCCATAATATGTAGAGAATGAAGTTTTCCTACAGGTCTTCCAAACCGGTCAAACAAAGACCCTGTGTATGAGTACCATCTGGAAGTATAGGTGTTAGCTGGAGATATCAGGGTTTAGTGCCTTGGGGAATTTTTCTAAATGTTTTTCAGAGTCAGAGAGGAGTTCCCCACAGTTTGCTGTGTATAATTAATATAAGGTTTATTTCTATTCTTTTTTACTGCCTCTTCTCGAAGATTGTGATTGCAAGGTTATTGGGGTTTCTGAGGGGGCATTAGGATAAGTGCATTGGAAAGAGATAGGTATGATCTGTTTCTCTCCTTTAAAATGACACCCATTTTGTAGTCAATAACTGGGGAATGCTGTTATGCTTACTCAGCCACAGAATTTCTATAGGCTTTTGCAATGCATTGTAACTGTATCAAATGGTCAAACTAGTGTGGTAACATCTATAGGAATCTGGGATCTGAGTGAGCACAACAAAACAGTGTGCCTTTTCAACTAATCTGATTGAAAAATCCTTCATGCAGAATTCAAACTATCATGCATAAACTTGAACATTTAATTCAATACAAATGTACAAAGCAAAATAAAATGAAGTATGAAAGAATGATTGGACTGTGAAAAAGGGACAGTAATAAAACAAGTAAAAACAAATTACAGATTTAAAAATTTCTAATTAAAATCTTGTAAATAACATTTTATTCTTGTAAATATAGATTAAAATCTTGTAAATACAGATTTTCTGGGTCAGAGAGGTTGTTTTGAAGTAATTAAGACTTACGACATTATCAAATTCACCTCTATAGTGTGTTTCAATGCTGAATCTCTCACTCAGATATTGGTATTGTAGAACTTCTGGAGCAGTCGGGTTTGTTGGGCAAATGTTTCTGAATTTCCATGTGTAACTGCAGAGGAGTGGATGCAGAAACTTGCTATCTGACTTACTCCAGAACGACTGTGAGTGCTGATAACCTCATTGTTATCAATTGCAGCATACTGGCCATGATACAGGTTTGGTGAGTTGAGTGACCTTCTTCTATTCTGCAAAACCACAATTTTGACATATATAGAAGCCTTGTCAGGTTTCACCTATTTCCAGTTAATGACTGCTCTTTTTGTGAAAACATGAATTCTTTCCGCTTTTTATTTGCCTGCAATGCTTTTAATATTGCCAAATTTACTCAGAATCAATTACAAAAATAATATACTGTAGATGTTGATCTGAGAGAGGGAAATGGTCAGTTGACAGTGTTGAATGTTGATTTTGTACAAATAGCATATGAGACATATAGACCACTTCTCCCAGTTGGCTACTTTTCAACATTACTAGAGGATCTACATTTTCTGGACATTAAAATGAACGGAGGTTCCCAAGAGGTTCTACTTGAGTATATTTAAAATAAAGTCTGGCATAACCAGATGGCTATGAAAAAGCCCACTACAAGTATGAAGACAACTGTTAGAAGTGGTCTCACAATTTTTCGTGGCAGCATGCTGGCTTGACTCCCAAGTTCCACCACCATTTTCATACAATCAAGCACCTGAAACAACTTAATATCAATGCAAAATTGGCAATATAATTGTACTACCTTGCTGTACTCCCAAACTGCTCAGCAAAAGAGCAAATACAATCAGCATGACTTAATGGTTTTATTCCACTGAATTCGCCAGCAATATAACAAAGACATTGAATTTCCATCTTACATGCCCAGTGCATCAGGTAAATTATACCCTAATCTTATTCATGTCATTGCAGTGGTTTTCAATGTATTTTAAGACAATCCGCATTTGTGTCCGAAAACGTCAATGCCCTTTCTTGTGGAGCTAGCATAATGTTTACAGAAAAGTAATGAGATGGAATTTATGTAATCCCTTGACCCAGGGGATTGAAGCATGGGCTCACATTTCCCTAACCTGCATTAGAATATGCTGGTTACTGGCATTTAATGATTAGGGAAAACTTGAAAAACTGAAACACTCTCACTGCTTCCCATCAAACTTTACAAACTTGATGACACGGATTTTTACAGGATATAAAGTTGTACAAGATTAATTAGTAAGGCCAAGCTATTCCAGTATTATTTGTTTTCTTTGATTAGTTTGGAAGGTGTGACTTTTAAGAGTTTCTAATGAGTAATCTTTTAAACTGCACATGTGTGACAGTATACTAAAAGATGTAGTTAATTGTCTAATTTATAAACACCATTTCATAAACTACATCTTTTGGTATACTGATTTATTGATATATATGCTTAATTCATTTTACTGATTTGCCATGATGAAAACCAACAACTTTGAATCTATTTTATTGAAGCAGAAAGGTTAAACATAGTACTGAGCTCAAGGCAGGATCTCTGCCCACGTTCTTATGTGAAGACAATTTAACTGGTCAGGGCTGACTAATTCTCATGAAAGTACATAGCATTCTTTTGAAGTCTCACAGAAAGTAGAGCACTTCAGAATCATTTATGGGCTACATGGGAAATGTCTCAATTTTCCATACTGCTCCTGTATTATGGCATGGATAGTGCAAGGTCATAGTTCAACTACTTTCCATTTACATATCTGATGTGTGAGGTGGTGCTGTATATTGAATAGCCACCAAATATCAGGAAAACTAATTAATTTTGCATTTATTAAATGAATAGTTTTAATGAGATTACCCATGTCTTTCTGCCTTTTAAAACTTAATTTAAATACTATGCATAAGTTATCAGCTTATGCCATCTCACCCTGTCCAACCTTCATGAACAATGACACACTAATGAATACAGAACTCCATGGAGCAGACCTGAAAAGGTGACGTCTTTGTCAATTGTTTTTAAAACTTTTCAATTCTATCCAAAGTTAAGTATATACTTACTTATCGTCCCCAGCATTATTCCTCTTTTAAATGCGTTTTCAGCCAAAACATAGCCCTCTCTTGTTAAATAGTGTCATTTTTGTAATCATGCATTTGTCCAAACATTTCATATTTATTTAAGAAAACATCGAAAAGGTTACAACATTGGTTAAATCACTGTTTAAATTAAAGTCTTCAATGTCTGCCAAATTCAGAGATTGTATTTCTTTGTATATTTATTCTCTAAAGAAAATAACAAAATAATAAAGTAACATAAAATAATAAATTAGCATTTATTATTGTCTTGGGTGAGCCTGTGTACTTCAAGATCAAGAGATCACTTTCAAAGTGTACTCCTAGGGTTTGTACACAAATGAAGCAGCCAATTCACACACAAAACAAAGCCACAACTATTGAATGAGATCCATTATTAAAAATATTCTTTTGGTTGTGTTGGTTGAAGGATGTATTTTGGTCAGGGCACTACAAGAACAACTCTGTTCTTTTTTCAACACAGCTCTGAGATTTATTTTATGCACTGTTGACCAAGAAGAAGGTGACTTTGGTTTAACATCTCATTTGCAAGGCCGTACCTCAACAATGCAGCACTGCCTCAGTACTGCAGTGGAATGTCAGCATGTATGGAATACTCATGCTCTGGGATGGAGCTTGAATCCACAACCTTAGGAGGAGCCACACGAAGAAAACTTACAAATATTGAACATTCCTGCCATGAAAGGAGATGCCATAGATCAAAGAGTATAAGTTGATCCAGTGTATAAATGAGCTGTGTTGCCAATAAGGTGCACTGAACTTGAAGACATGCCCATACAAAGCATACCATGCACAATATCATGAGAGAAGGACAGAAATTGATCCTCCAGCAAAAAGAATGAAGTACGAAGCAGCTTTGAAGCTAAGAAAAAATAACATTACTGACTCATCAAATAATAACAGGGGGAGGTAATGACCTCGTGGTATTATCACTGGACTCTAGATTAGAGTGGTGCTGGAAAAGCAAAGCAGGTCAGGCAGCATCCGAGAGGAAAATCGACGTTACGGGCAAAAGCTCTTCATCAGGAACAGAGCTCTATTTCTGATGAAGGGCTTTTGCCCGTAACGTCAATTTTCCTGCTCCTCGGATGCTGCCTGACCTGCTGTGCTTTTCCAGCACCACTCTAATCTAGACTTTGGTTTCCAACATCTGCAGTCCTTGTTTTTAAATTATCACTGGACTGTTAATCCAGAGATGCAGGTAATGTTCCATGGACCCAGGTTAGAATCCTGCCATGACAGATGGTGGAATTTGCATTCAATACAAATCTGGAATCAAGAGTCTGATGATGACCATCAATCCATTGCCAATCTTTGGAAAAACTATAATGTCTTGTAGGGAAGGAAACTGCCATCCTTGCCTGATCTAACCGGCATGTGGCTCCATACTCATAGCAATGTTGTTGACTCTTAACAGCCCTCTGGGCAATTAGAGATGGCTGGTACATACTGGCCTAGCCAATAATGCCCACATTCCAAGAATGAATTAAAAGTAAAGGGTTACAGTGAGTGAATTTGTCGTTAGTCAAAAAACTGCTACAAGAATGGAAGAATAACAGTTCTGAAGAAGATATTCAAGACCAAGCATATCACAAGAACAGAAACCAAACACTGACCTGATCTTGAGAACACATACTGGCATGTGTCCACAAAAAAATCATTGGAATGGTTACATCATCACCAGAAATACAGTGCATATATACACATTTAAGTGATTTAAATCAATCACTAAAGCCAGCAAGAATTTCAGACCAACAGCGAGTTGGTACAGCTGCTTTATGGAACAAAGAAGCCTAGTGTTGAGACAGAAGACCAAGATTGCTCAGAGACTACCAAAGGACCTTAACGCCAAAATTACCAGGTTCCAGCCATTCATCATCAGACAGCGGCACAAACAGGAGTACCAACTACGATAATTCAGCAGCACGGATGAAATGCTCATGAATTTCAATAAGTCCAGCAGGTAGAATGTGGAGTGATCAGGATAAAAACCAATTCTATTGGGAATGATAGGAAACAAGAAGCTTGCATTGACAACAGAAAAGAAAAATAGTAGCTTTGGTGATTTTCAAATATATAACTACAACATGTTTCCTGCAGGTGTTTTTGTGCACGTCCATGACAATAGTTGGATTGATGAGGATAGAGTGAAGCCATGGATTGGTAATATGTGGAATGATGTCTTGATTGCCTGTGGTGAAGTGACGGTCTATTTGTATTATCATTGGACTGTTCATCCAGAAACCCAGGTTATGTTCCATGGACCTGGGTGTGAATCTTGCCATGGCAGATAGTGGAATTTGAATCCAATAAAAATCTGGAATCAAGAGTCTGATAATGATCCTGAATCCATTGCTGATTGGTTCAGGGAAGGAATCTGCCATCCTTACCTGGTCTGGCCTACATGTGATTCCAGACCCTCAGCAATGCGACTGGTCTTTAACAGCCTTCTGGGAAATTAGAGATTGGTAATAAATGCTGGCCTAGTCATTGACTCCAATATCCCATGAATGAATGAAAATAAATCTAAAGAATGTAGCTGTAATTTCCCATTGAAGAAATGAGTTCATGAAGTGCAAAGGAATAATGCTCACAATCCAGTTACACCAAGGGTTCACCCTTAGATGTTTCAACAAGCCATTCAAGGATCCTGTGGGCACCAAATGGGATAGGTGACTAGTTTCCATATCAACTCATGGGATGCTAATGGTGTGCAAAATGCCATTCAAAAAAAAATGCTGAACGTTCAGCTCAGTGGGTGGAGAAAAAGATTATCTGTTGTGAAGGGATGGTTCTGAAACCAAAAGTGCCACATATGACTACGACAATGCCATAGTCAGAGAGACTCAGAAAGTAATTGATGAATTCGTTGCATTGGAATCTGATAACAATGAATTTGATGGTATTAAATTGCATAGATTGTGGTTAAACACTTTCTGTAGAGGTAATTCAATCAATAAGCTGAGCTGCATTCATTTAATATTCTTTTATCACATTTCAAAATGGCACCCACTCATATTGATACCAGCTATTCACATTTCAGGTGCTCAAAGACCTTTTGCTCAAAGTCACTGAGCTGGAGGCTGAAGGTGGACGCTGTAACAATGCACCAGGAAGAGGAAAATTTACCCTGGATGCTTTGCACCAGGAGGCAGTCACACCACTTAGAATAATAGGGTCTTCTGGTTTGGTCAGTGGTTTGTGATGAGAGAATGTAACTGTGAGCTAGGTGGGTAAGTAGACATAGAGGCAGAGGATTAACTTTTGAAACAGTCCATGGATTGGAGATTCTTTCAGGGCGAAAGTGAGGACTGCAGATGCTGGAGATTAGAGTCAAGATTAGAGTGGTGCAGGAAAAGCACAGCAGGTCAGGCAGCATCTGAGGAACAGGAAAATCGACGTTTCACGCAGGAGCCCTTCATCAGGAATGATGAAGAGTTTCTGCCTGAAATGTTGATTTTCCTGCTTCTGGGATGCTGCCTGACCTGCTGTGCATTTCCAAAACCACTCTAATCTTGGAGGTTCTTTCAATCTGTCTGGTTGAGAGTGAGGACTGCAGGGTGGATGAGAAAACTGACCATGGTACCTTGGATCAAATGGGAATGCCATTCAAGTGGAGGCAGGAGGTGAAACAAGGTAAACAGTGACTGTTAAGGATAGCAAAGAGAGGAGGATTAACACTGTGTTCTGCAGCAAAGTGCAGGGGTCCATGTTGTTTGCCCAGTGCCAGGGTTCAGGACATGTGCTCAGGTCTAGAGAGAAACATAGGTAGAAGGAAGAAAGAGTTTGTCTATAGAGAATATGAGAAGCTAGTCACCCTCAAAGCTTATAAACTCTGATTACTACCTGAACTACGTGCAAATTGACAGAGTACATATAATTGGAGAGACAAATGCTTAAAGACTGGTGTGGGCGCAGTGAAATCCAATTCATGGGCCACTGACAATAGTTCTGAGGAAAGTGGGATCTGTAGAGTCAGGACAGTCTACACTTGTCCTGTGCTGGGACCAGTGTTCTTATGAACTGCATAACTTGAAAAATAGAGAAGCTTTTAAAATAAACTTTGAGGCAAGGGATCAAATGTGAAAAGATGTGATATGTCAGAAAGTATAGACAAGGTAAGCGAGAGAGTCATTGTCATAGAGTCATAAAGGAAAATAGTTTTATGGGAAATGAAGGTCTGAGAATAGCAGGAAGAGACAGAGAGGCAAAACACATGAGTGCAGCAAAATGTAATACTAAATGTTGCAAAGGTTATACCTGTACCTTCACATGCATTCATGGCAAAGTCAATAAATTGATAGCATTCATTGAAAATAAAGGTAAAACACTGCAGATGCTGGAAATTTGAAACAAACACAGATAAACTCAGTAGGTCAGGCAGCATCTGTGGAGAGAGGAACAGTTAATGTTTTGATCCCGGTGTGACTGTTCTTCAGTTCTGAATTGTTGAAGTGAGCAAACACAATCATCGGCAGTACAGAGTCATGGCTGCAGGATGACGAGAATTGGATGTTGAATATTGTGAGGTTAAAAATCACACAACACCAGGTTATAGTCCAACAGGTTTAATTGGAAGCACACTAGCTTTCGGAGCGACACTCCTTCATCAGGTTATAGGGTTGTGGGATTGTTGGATTGTGGGAGGAAACTGGAGCATTCAGGGGAACCCCATGCACTCACCAGAGGGTGGCATTAAACCCAAGTTCCTGGCACTGTGAGGCAGCAGCGATAACCATTGAGCCACCATGCCATCAATCAGGAGGAAGAAATTAGAGTAGGAGAAACTAGCTAGCTAGAAATTGTTTTCAGGATGTGACCAGGAGAGTAGACAAGGGTGAATCAGTAATGCTGTGTGTCTGGACTTTCAAAATACTTTTGGCAAGGTTCCACACAAAACATTAGTCAGGAAAATTAAAGCTCATGGTATCAAAAGTAATATATTGACATGCAGAACTGGTTGGCTGACAGGACGCAGAGTTGGAATAAATGGATCCTTTTCAGAATGTGATCAGTGATTAGTGGGTGCTGCAGGGTTCAGTGCTGGGACCCCAGCTCTTCACAATATCTATTAACTATTTAGGCAAAGGAATTGAATGCTGTATCTCCAAATTTGCAGATGACACTAAGCTGGGTGGCAGTGTGTGTTATGAGGAGGATACTAATAGGCTGCAGGGTTTTTGGACAGAGTGCTGCCATGTCCTCCATATATTGTCTATAACAATGGCCCAGATAGTCAAATCATTATTTATTTCAGTTCAACCAACAGAGATTGAAGATCTGTATTGGGACCACATTGAATTCCTGACACAGCTGACCCTGAGGAAAACTGATTATTCTGTTGGGCAATTCACCTACACCTAGAAACCTCAAAAAATCCCTTAAGGTAGGTGAATTTCAAAGCTTCTGATGAATGTAAGCTTAGTAATTACTCAGATAATGTTAGAGGACTAAATACTATTCTAACGACTGGGTAACTATATACTGGCTCAGCACTGAGTCACCTCCTCCTCTTACCCAATGACACACTCCTGATCCCTGCCCCCTCAGCCTGAAGTAGACAGGCGGGAGGCTGGAAGAACACAGCAAGCCAGGCAGCATCAGGAGGTGGAGAAGTCGATGTTTCGGGTGTAACCCTTCTTCAGGACTGAAGACGCTCAACCTGAAGGGCCCCACCCCTCCAATTAGGTGGCCTGCTTCCTGAGATCTGACCCCACCATTTACCATGAGTTCTGATCTGAACCCCCCTTCCCAGACCTGACATCCACTGTGCACCCCACCCCCATTAATTGAAGCCAACCCCCCTCCCAACTCTGACAGGAACCAGCACCCGCCTTGGCTCCCCAGTCCTCCCCTGAAATCCAGGCAGACACCTCCATGACACAACCTGACATAACTCATCTGCGTAATAGCAACTAACTTAACGCCTCCCACATCCTGGCATCTGATCTGACATTACCACCTTCAGGAGCCAACTGGATTCCCTCCCCAGACCAGACCTGTTGACATACCCTAAACACTCACCCACTTGTCTGCTACTCCACCTCCTCAACAACCTGGTACCCTCCTCCCTACACCAGCTTGACACTTTAACACCCTACCTGCCTTCCTGCTACCCTAGCCCCACAGTCACTTTAAATACTTACCCTTTCACATAAGCAATCCATGTGGCTGGACATTTAAATCACAGAACACGATGTACTCAGTACTGCAAAAGCGGCTGTGTTTTCGATACTAATCTTCTTCCCTGCTGGCTTCAAGAATTCCTGGATTGGTTTCCTCTGTTTCGCAACAGGACATTGCGGTTCAGAAATTTCCAGCGTGGAAGTCATCTAAAATTTTCCATGTACATTTTTTTTGTCTGATCAGTGTTGGAAATAGGCTTTCCAACCCCAATCAGAGTGTCTGGACCCACTAATGTCTATCGTACCCATGTAACCTGTAATTCTTTATTAATATACAATGAACCACTTCTTGTTCAATATGAGTTCCTCTTCCAGTTAGACCAGTAAGTGGTGTTCCTCTTCTCACACAGGCACTGGAAGTCCCGGGTAGGCAAGGGAAACTTTCGATATGGCACAATTTTACAGGCTGGAAAAACAAGAAGGAAGGTAAGTACCCACGGCCTCAGATCAAGTCTCACTGTTATTTTGGGCAGGGGTGATGTAAAGAGGGTGGTTGCATAATGTTTCCAACAGCCAGGAGATTAAGGGCCACAAAAAACAATTTAAATCATGGCTGCAGAGCTGGGGAGTTTATGGAAACTGTATTAAGGTGACAACATTGAATCTCTACGGTGTGGAAGCAGTCCATTCAGCCCATTGAGTCCTTTCTAAAAAGTATCTAGCCCCCTATTCTATCCCTGTAACCCAGCATTTTCTCATGGTCAATCCACCTAACATGCACACCTTTGGCCGCCATGATGGTGCCAGTGTTGAACTGGGATGGACAAAGTCAGAAGTCATATCACACCATGCTTTTGGAAGCTTGTGATTTCAAATAACTGTTGCACTATAACTTGGTGTCATGTGACTTCTGACTTCATCTTTGGACTGGTGGAGGAAACTGGAGCACTCACAGGAAACCCACACAGATACAGGGTGGTGGGGGGAATGTACAAACTCCACACAGGCAGACACCTGAGGTTGGCATTGAACCTGGGTCCCTGACTCTGCGAGGCAACAGTGCTAACCATTGACCCACTTTAATGCCCGAGGACAAATTAGAAATCTAAGCAGCTCTGGTGTAACTAAAGTAAAACTTTGAATACTTTTTTAAGGGCTCCATCAAAACTGTGCTAAAGGTGGAAAGCATTTATTTAAATGGTGAAAAGTGAGAAAATAATTTAGGAAAAGAACTGTGAAAGAAATGGGGATCATTTTTTGAGCCACTGTAAGCTGGAAACATCCAGAAAAAGAAATTAAAGGAAGCCGGATTCATCTCTTAAAGTAATGAATAGTGAAAGCCATTTAGTAAAATCGTGAATAAAGTAAACATCATTTATTAAGGCTACAGGCAGTGAGATTAAGTCACTAAAACTGTTAATGAATTGGGAATCATTTAGTCAAGGATTCATCCAGTGAAACCAGGAAAAGGTGACTATCCTCCATTCAGGCTACAAAAAGCAGGAGTCCTCCATTTTAGCTGCAAAATGTGGGAAATCCCTGCAGTGCAGCATCACAGAGCAGTCATGTTACTATTATTATAATATTATTCATGATTTGGAGATGCTGGTATTGGACTGGGGTGTACAAAGTTAAAAATCACACAACACCAGGTTATAGTCCAACAGGTTTAATTGGAAGCACACTAGCTTTCGGAGCAACACTCCTTCATCAGGTGATAGTGGAGGGCTCAATCGTAACGCAGAATTTATAGCAAAAATTTACAGTGTGATGTAACTGAAGTTATACATTGAAAAATTGATTGTCTGTTAAGCCTTTCATCTGTTAGAATACAGTGATAGTTTCACTTCTTTCATGTGTAAATCACAAAACCTTTTTTTTTAAATATGTTGCATTCTCAGGTTAGCTGTTAACAATGGTGATAGCTAGACTATATGTTGAAGGTGTTAGCCCCCTGTGTTCTCTGTCTATGCCATGATGCTTAGATTGATTCTAATCTAAAAAGTGAGATAACGGAGTTTTACATAAATTCATGCAGTTTTTGAGCTCAGAGTTCTACATGAATGCATGCAGTTTTTGAGCAAAGTACAATGTAACCCTGCAAGTACAAATTCACCCCACAAAATAATTGTGTGCATGTGGGTCTTTGTCTGTCTGTGTGTGTCTGTCTGTCGAGGTTGGGGGTTGTGAGTGTGAGAAAGTGTATGTGTGTGTGTTGCACACACACATGCACCTGGTGTTGTGTGATTTTTAACTTTATAATATTATTATACAACTTCAGGCAAAATTTCAAAATTTTATCTTTTAAAGACATTTTATCAGCAATAATATTGACAAGAAGATTGTATTTAAGGGATGAGTCAAATAGAATTAACAATTAGACACCTTGGAGAAAACAACTCTAAAGATGGAGAATAGCTTGGAAACTAGATACTGAATCAGAAGCTGAACAAGTTAATACATTTTATATATAATAAGGAGTAATGGGACAATTCTATAACTTACTAAAAGGTAAAAGAAGCAACATACACCATTGAAGTGTTATAGAAAGGATTTTTAAAAAATACTTTAATCACACAAAAATATAATTTTGAAAGAATAAGACTTAATAGATGGATTCAACATCTGAAAGAATTTATAGATGAGTCCATTAATGATCTCTGTGTGTGCGGTGGTATGAAGCCAGTATTCTTGAAGACAGAATTGCTGATGAGACTTTGTCAGAAGTATTGACTCTAGAGAAAACCAGTCAGATAGTGAGTGAATCGAAAATCTGGAAGTCATACAAATCAAGACTAAGAGGGGAAAATCAACCTTTGCACAGAAGATCAATGGAGTCCATTCAATTCTGAAGATCCTTGAGCTACTACAGCACATATGAGGACCTATATAGCAAGTAGATAAGGCTCCAGACATTAATAGTCCTTTTTAGCACTGTGGAGCAAAGAAGCTTCTTAGGCACATACATTGTCCAGCTATTAACATTGAATACCTTGCCCCACAGACACAAAGTCATTTTCAGAAAACGTAGTCATGCAAAAGCAAGAAATCAAATAGCTACCCGCATAAAGAGCTAATGAAGTAGGAACAATCTGCAATAGAAGAAAATCTGATGTGTACTCATGAGAAGTTGACCAGGTCTAACTTTTTGAGAAAGCTCATATTTATGTTAATGGCCATTTTAAGAATTTCAGTTCAATGCTATTGAGAACATCACCATATTATCAGATAGTGATTCATGGTTAAGAGAACACTGTCCATATCTGAGAGCAGTGCGACTAAATGTTCCAGGAGATATAACATTTAAGAATAAAGGTATGCTATGAGCAACTACATAGTATAAGGAATGGCAAATTGTGGAAGATCTATATGTACACTTCACAACCAAGAATTCTCAGTCATGAGTGGAATTGGATGTCTTGATCTCAATCTTCTTCAAATGACAGGAAGAATTAAATTAGTTTAGATTGAGGAATAACCAGCCAAATGTAAGATTTCATAAGCCTTCCAAGACTTATGGTAACACCTGACAGAAAGCAAAATCCATTGAGATTAGTTTTGTTGGCATAAAAAAATTGCTTCACACCATCACTCAGATGGGAATCTGTGAATATATTGATTTGACAGAAGTATTTTCCATTGCTATCAACACCTAAAGAGAGTTCGGACTGCATGAACCAGCAGGTTTTGGAAGGAATCTCAAGCAATGAGGTTGCCAATATGCAGTATTACTCAAATACTGCTAGAAACCTGAAACAAATGCAGAGGATGTTGGAGAAACGTTGCAGTTCTGTCAGCATCTGTGGAAAGAGAAATAGAGTTAACATTTCAAGTCTTCTTTCAACTGAACAAAATAGGCAACAGCCATTCTTAGGTTTTTTTTAGAGTCAACCATAAAACATAAACCAAGATTGGCTATTAATTGTTAGTCATCATTAATGGTACATTCCCCTTGTCAACACCTTTGCTGATCAGAATCTATTTGTGAACCAATTGACATATGCTTCTTATGGAGTGTAAATGTTACCTTTCCCTTTTATTGGCATTTCTGGTTCAGAACAGACTACATTTTCTGAAAATGACCTTTGGTCTGACACGCAAAACATTTAATTTTAATAACTGGACAATGTCTGTGCCTGCGAGGCTTCTTTGCTCCACAGTGCTGACAAAGACTATTAAGGTCTGGAGCCTGACCTATTTGCTATACTAAAGGAAAGCCATACAAGACTGAAAACCTTAACACTGTTTTTCTCTCTCGACAGATGCTGCCAGATCTGCTGAGTTTCTCCAGCATTGTCCGCAGTTGTGTGAGCAATACTACTTGAGCCAACTGACATATCTGTAAGTGATATAACCAACGCAGCTTGGTGAACAGATAACTATGACGGATTCAAGTCTGAGGTAGCTCAGAAGAGGTAGCTTCTAGCAGAATATTTCACTTCCTCACTTCCTCAAGAGGAAGCCTTAGTAAGACTAGCAGAGATCATGCTAAGCGGGAAGCAATCCTCAAATAGTAAGAGTGAGGAAAAGTTGAGTTCACCATTAATGCAATTGCTTTAGGCAAACTAAAAATCAACAAAGCAATCAACAAGTTGAAGTAAAGAGAGTTAGTTCCTTCTAGATCTATAAACTGTTTGTATAAAGTACAAATCTGCCCTCTACGAGCAACCAACACCCAATGACGAAGATACTGCAGTGTTTAATTGCATGGAAGGTATCTCTCATGAAGGAAATCCAAGAGGTGAAATGGTTTCCAGTTTCAAGGAACCTGCAGACCTGTCAGGAATAGCTTAAAAATAATACTCTTCCATTGAGTCTTCCAACTCCGAACAGAAAACATTCTGGGACAGAGTGAATTTTCAAAGCCAGAGACTTGGATAGAGATGAAGTGGCAGTAAGTATAACTATTTGCACAAATCTATAATATTAATAATGGGACTAAAGCATGGGAGGCATTTAAATAAAATATGGTTCTAAAAGATCAGGAAGTGTTAATACTGAGGCTTGCAATAAGCACCATAATGATGTATTATGGACATGTAGAAGAACAGCTTAGAATCTCAAAGGAACAAGACCTAAGATTCATAGTCTCTGTAACAATGTCTATTCCTTTCAATGTAACTTTCCATTGGTTGTTAACATGAAAAAAAAAGCGTGTTAACTGCAAAAGACTCCTCTAGTTAGAGGAGTAAGTGGTTTCCTCTATCACAATAACCAAGCAGGCCTTGTGGATCCCTGTACCTAAACTGATGATGGCTGTAAGCCTACCACAAAGGGAGGTGTAGACTTGGTTTAGCTGCACGGATAACAACCACTCTACCCTCAACCTGGTAACTGCCCTGTGTGGTGGGATCTCTGGCTTCAGCCTTTTTATAGAAAATCTAGACAATGCTCAACCACTTGTGAATGGACCAGAGAAAATGTGGACACTGGTTCAGAAGTGGGACATGAGAAACACTTCAGATTATGACTATGGCCATCAAAGCCAGATTGTCTTCAACATACTGAATGCCTATCCTGTATACTATATGTAAGGAGAGGGCTATGAGTTGGCAAGTGCAGTCTGATCAGTAGAGCTATTGGTATGAAGAATGTACTGGCTAATGATGACTGACAAATAACTGTCAAGCTTTATTTACATATTAAATCTGGCAGGTTCACACTGGTCAAGGTATTGTCCTGAACAATGATCCAGTAAATGGTCATCACACATTTGTTGTTTCAAAACTGTGAAACAATATGTGCAGCTTCTGGTACATGTAAGTGCACCAGACTGAAAGCTCAACAGGCAAATCTGGCTGTTTCATCCTGCAACTATGCAGTAGCAAAACAAATGGTGTTTGTCACTAGCAGGAATCTGCTGTCCAGCTAAAGCATTGTTATGCCTATCACAGAAATGAGTAATGTGTTATATAGAATTCAGTGCCGGTGTACTGCAGGCATATATATGTCAAAGACTGGCAGATCATAGTCAAACAGCTTTTGGCTGTTAACAACAAGGAAGGTACTGATTACGTAAACAGTACACACTTCCAAAATTCACAATCTGCAATGTTTGATGTGATACTGTGACTGGAAAATGTTCACGAATTAATCCTGAGGGTGTGAGAAGAATTTTGCTGATGACTAATTGAGGATGATCAGTCAGACTTGCAGTGTGGTGCAGTTACGAGAAGTTGGATACTCTAATGCATGGGACCCTGATCTTTGCAGACGTAACAAACAACTACAAATGCTGCGCTTATTTCCATTAAACAAAATAGGCAACAGCCATTCTTAGGTTTATGTTTCAGCATCAACCTTAAAACATTAACCAAGATTGGCTATTAATTATTAGTCATCATTAACTGATACATTCCCATTGTCAGTGCTTCTGCTGATCAGAACCTACTTGTGAACCAATTATCATTTGCCTCTTGTGGGCAGCACAGTGGCTCAATGGGTCAATCCCAGCCTTGGGTTACTGTCGGTGTGGAGTTTGCACATCACCCCCGTGTCTGTATGGGTTTCCTCCAGGTAACCTGGTTTCCTCCCACAATCTAAAGATGTGCAGGTTAGATGAATTAGCTATGCTAAATTGTCCATGGTGTTCAGGGATGTGTAGGCTCGGTGCATTAGTTAGGGGAATGAGTCTGGGTGGGATATTCTTCGAAGTGTCAGTGTGGACTTGTTGGGCCAAATGGCCTGTTTCTACACTGTAGGGATTCTAATTCTAATTCTTATGCAGTATAATGTTACCTTTCCCTTATATCGGTATTTCTTGTAAATTGTCCTGATGGAGTGCAAGGTGCAAAGTTTCAACTAAATGTGTTTTCTTCAGCAATACATAAAACATGAAATTTAATTGATCTGTTTATTAATTCACATATTGTTTATCTTTAGGAATCTGACATAACCAGTTGAAATTTGATCCTAATAGATCATTTTAATAGTTTAATAGTTGTGAAGCTTTCCTTACAAATGAATCATTTTCTTATAATTAAAAAAGTTTTTTTGACAACTTTGTAATTTTTTTGGAAGACAGGTGTGTGGCACTATTGTCACTAATGTTTTTTTCATAACCCAGTTCAGTAGCAACTACTTCCTCAGCAACATCAAGATCTCCTCCTCCTGTATTGCACAGAACATGTGTCGTACAAACTTCAAGGTGCCATAGGAGACTGCAACAACCACAGGAACACCTCAGTCAGTATCAGTGAGGTTGTGTTTAAAACGTCTTCATCTACCTTCAGACCAGCTGTGTCCTTGAGCTGTGGTTTCTGTGGATTGACAGGGGACATGATCATCCCCGTACACCAGTTACAAGAGAAGTATAGGGACTAAGGTAGACCTCTTGACCTTACTACTGTAGGCCTCACTAAAGAATTCAAAGTCAACAGCAGGCCAGGACTCAAAAGGATTTTGAAATAAATTTACTGCCCACCGAAGCTCCTCAGTGTGATCCTCACTGCCCCTCAGGACACAAGAGGCAGAAACTGGTACAATTTAAAGAGATCTTGAGGTGCAGGTTCATAGTTCCTTGAAAGCAGAGTTGCAGGCTGACAGGATAGTGAAGAAGGTGTTTGGTACACTTGCCTTTATTGGTTGGTGCATTGGGTATAGGAGATGAGAGGTCATGTTATGACTGTATAGGACATTGGTTAGGCCACTTTGGAATACTGGGTTCAATTCTGATCTCCCTCATATAGAAAGGATGTTGTGAAACTTGTAAGGGTTCAGAAATGATTTACAACGATGTTGACAGGGTTGGAGGGTTGGAGCTACATGGAGAGGCTGAATAGGCTGACGTTAATTTCCCTGGAGCAACGGAGGCTGAAGGGTGATCTCATACAAGCTTATAAAATCATGACGGGCATAGATAAGGCAAATAGACAAAGTCTTTTCCCTAGCATGGGGGAATTCAAAAATAGAGGGAATAGGTTTAAGCTGAGAGGGGAAAGATTTAAAAAGGACCTAAGGGGCAACACTTTCACGCAGAGGGTGGTGCGTGTATGGAATGAGCTGCCAGAGGAAGTGGTAGAGGCTGGTACACTTATAATGTTTAAAAGGCATCTGGATGGGTATGTGAATAGGACGGGTTTAGAGGGATATGGGTCAGGTGCTGGAAAATGGGACTAAGTTAATTTTGGATATCTGGTCAGCATGGACATGTTGGACCTGTTTCTGTGCTGTACAACTCTATGGTTCTAAGAGTCTAAGTATTTAAACTTGCAATGCCAAGACTTCAAAGCTGTGGGCCAAGTGCTGGAAAATGGGATTAGATTAGGTAGGTCATTGTTTTTGATAGGCATTGATAAGATGGGCTGAAGGGCCTTTTTCTGTGCTGTAGATCTCTATGACTCTAGAGGTGAAGTCACTAGTATCAATGAATTTGAGTATATTTGCACAAGGGCAAGACAGAAGCAATTTATTGGATGAAAGCAAATTACTGCAGATGCTGGAATCTGAAACCAAAAGAGAAAATGCTGGAAAATCTCAGCAAGTCTGGCAGCATCTGTAAGGAGAGAAAAGAGCTGACGTTTCGAGTCTAACTGACCCTTTGTCAAAGCTCAATCTATCGGAAATGTGTTATTGGTCATGAGTGTTCAAATTAAAATGGCAGCATTTCAAAATATATTCTCAGTGTTATTCATGACACAGATATTTCCCCTTTGACTTAACAGTGTTGCCTTTTTGATCCCTTTCACTTGAGAAAGCTGTCTGTTGTCAGGGTTGTTCTGGTCAAAGTATTCACTGCTTTTCGACACATCAGTGAAAATCGAATAACCTTGGAGGAAATGACTTATAATAATTGTTCAAGCTCATTTATTTTCTGAAACCTTGGTTGTGTTGCTCAGGTATCAACAACTTTCAGCACGCTTTCCTCTGTGGAATAGCAGAGCAAACGATCTAAATGCCTCTTGGCGCCAGAAGTAAGTTCTCATGTAATAGATACCTTTTGGTGTTAAAACTGTTCTCTTTGACAATCAACCATTTTGACGTTAATACCTTTTTTTTTCCATGGAAGTGGAAAAAGGGATTCATTTGTGTACAAAATTTAACTTACTTTATAATTTAATTGTTTTGATGACTGGTGGGTTATAGCAATGGATTGAAATGAACAGTGCTCAATAATATCTAGAACCACACAGACTTTGAAATAATTAATTGAGATAAGAAAACATCAAGCAATGAGAAATGGTATGTTACACATGGTATCAAGTTTCAAAGTTTCTCAGCCTCAAATGGGAAATGATATGTAATACCATGGAAAAGATAGAGGTAGACAAAAATGATTTTGACTTTCCAAGCATGCACTTTCCAGTTGTGTCTCTTATGTTTTAGATAAATGCTTTTCTTTAAACAAGACTATAAAGTATTTACTTTGACCTAATTGTGACAGTGTTAAAATAACTCCACCTATCTGCAGTTAACTTTTCACATGTCCTTTTGCAACATGAATTACTTTAAGTGGTTATCCAGTGCCCCTAGATTTATCCTAGAAATTACATGCATGACAATGCTCAGAATGGTATCCAAAACGTGGACCAATGGCATGAAACTGTTTATTTTTAGATCACTTGAATATTGTTTTTAAGCTAACACTTGAGAGGTAAAGTTTGAAAAGTAATCGATGAACTTGATGTTAGTGTCAAAATTTGATACTCTAAAAGATTCTGCAGTATGTTATTATTGAAATGGTAAAATTCTTTATTCTCTCTACCATATCTTTCATCAAGCTTATAAATTACTTTGTAATTTTTACAAACATCCAAATCAAAACTGTCAGAAGTTCACTCTCTGGTTCATCCTCTGAATAACTATGATTTGCCTACTTGAAAGCTGGCACGGTGGCTCAGTGGTCAGCACTGCTGCCTCACAGCACCGCTGCCTCACAGCACCAGGGCCCTGGGTTTGATTCCTGCCTTGGGCGACTGTTTGTGTGGAGTTTGCACATTCTCCTCTGGGTTTCCTCCTGGTGTCCCGGTTTCCTCCCACGATCCAAAGATGTGCCAGGGTTGGAGGATTTGAGCCATAGGCTGGGGCTGTTTACCCTGGAGCGTCGGAGGCTGAGGGGTGACCTTATAGAGGTTTACAAAATTATGAGGGGCATGGATAGCGTACATAGGCAAAATCTTTTCCCTGGGGTGGGGGAGTCCAGAACGAGAGAGCATAGGTTTAGGGTGAGAGGGAAAGATATAAAAGAGACCTAAGGGGCAACTTTTTCACACAGAGGGTGGTATGTGTATGAAATGAGCTGCTAGAGGAAGTGGTGGAGGCTAGTTTAGGAAGCTAGAAAAATTGCAACATTTAAGAGGCATTTTGATTGGTATATGAATAGGAAGGGTTTGGAGGGATATGGGCTGGGTGCTGGCAGGTGGGACTAGATTGGGTTGGGCTATCTGGTCGGAATTTACAGGTTGGACCGAAGAGTCTGGTTCCATGCTGTACAGCTCTATGACTCTATGTGCAGGTCAGGTGAATTGGCCATGCTAAATTGACCTAATGTTTGGTGCATTAGTCAAGGGTAAATGTAGGGTAGGGGAATGGGTCTGGGTGGGTTACTCTTTGAAGGGTCGGTGTGGACTTGTCGGGCTGAAGGGTCTGTTTCCATACTGCTCCAATTAAATCTGAAACTATGGGCTGTGTTTTATCATCAGTGAACATGTAGTTGGGATCATTTCAATATCTGTCGCCACTCAAGATCATTATGTTTTAGAGTCACGGAGTCATAGAGATAGAGATAGTTCTTCTATTAAACAATGGTTGTGTTTGTGTGCAACCCTGCATTACAGAAAAATCACGCTTTAGAAAGAGCACTTAAAGTGTTGGTGATGTAATCGTGTTACAACCAACACACATTTTAAAAGTCTGCGCTTTACAAACTGCCCCCCAATTCGTCAATTGCATTACATCAAATTTGCATTAACAAAACATGCATTTTAGCAGAATGACCTCTACACAGCACAGACACACAAACTTGGGTCCAACTCATCCACGCTGACCAGATATCCTAAATTAATCTAGTTCCATTTGCTAGCATTTGACCAATATCCCTCTAAACCCTTCCTATTCATATACCCATCCAGATGCCTTTTAAATTTGGTAATGGAGCCAGCCTCCACCACTTCCTCTGGCAGCTCATTCTATACACGTTCCACCCTCTGCATAAAAAAGTTGCCCCTTAGGTCCTTTTTAAATCTTTCCCCTCTCACCTTAAACCTCTGCCCTCTAGCTTTGGACTCCCCTACTTGGGGAAAAAGACCTTGGCTGTTCACCCTGTCCATGCCCCTCACAATTTTATAAATTTCTATAAGGCCACCCCTCAGCCTAAGTTGTTCCAGGGAAGAAAACCCCCAGCCTGTTCAGCTTCTCCCTGTAGCTCAAATCCTCCAACCCTGGCAACATCCTTGTAAATATTTTCTGAAACCTTTCAAGTGTCATAACATCCTTCCTGTAGCAAGGAGACCAGAATTGCACGCAATATTCCAAAAGTGGCCTCACCAACATCCTGAAAGCTGCAACATGACTTCCCAAGCCCTATAGTCAAAGCGCTGACCAATAAAGGAATGCCATCTTCACTACCCTGACTACCTGCAACTCCTGACCCTCCAGAAGATGCAGACTAGCCTCTTTGAGTTTTCCTCACAAGGCAATCTTCTCATTCCAGGTATTAGTCTAGTAAACCTTTTCAGAACTGTTTCCAAAATACTAACATACTTCCATAAGTGCAGTGACCAGTTCTGTACTCAGTATTCCATATGCAGTTTCACTGTTGCTTTGTGTCAGTGAAGCATAATCTTCCTACTCTTGCATTCAATTCCCCTCACAGTAAAATTATAACATGTGGAAATGGTATAAAAATGATTTACCTGGATATTACCGGGATTGAGATATAAGGAGAGATTGGATAGGTTGGGACTTTTTTCCCTAGTGCATAGGATGGTTTGGTTGCCTAACAGAGCTTATAAAATCATGAGGGGTATGGATAAGATAAACAACAAAGGTCTTTTCCTTAAGACATGTCAGTTCAATACTACAGGGTATAGGTTTAAGGTGCAAGGAGAAAGAATTAAAAGGGACTTGAGGGGCAACTTTATCACACAGAGGGTGATACGTATATGGAATGAGCTGCCAGAGGATATGGTAGCTTCAGCTATAATTACTACCTCAAAAAGATATTTGAACAGGTACATGGATAGAAAAGGTTTAGAGGGATAGAGGCCAAACACAGGCAAATGGGACTCATTTAGTTTGGGAAACCTAGTTGAGTCGAACCAAAGCATCTGTTTCCATGCTGTATGACCCTATGACTCTATAATTCTATGCCTGCCTATTGACCTACTATGATTTATGGACTAGGACACCAGATCTCGCTATACCTCAGAGCTTCTGCGATTTCTCACTATTTAGAGAATGTGCTGTTTTGTTCTTTCCACAAAAAGCAAAATTTCATACTTGCCCACACAGTTCTCCATCTGTAAGACTTGAATATTGCTGCATATGACATGGACTATCTCAATATCTGAAGGTTCAGAAATGATGCAGATTATTGTGCAATTATCAGCGAACATCCCAACTTCTAACCTTTTGATGGAGGGAAAGTCATTGATATAGCAACTGAAGATGGCTCACCCAAGGATACTACCCTGATGCACTTCTGCATTGAAGCCTGGAGCTGAGATGACTGATCTCCACCACCAATAACTATCTTGCTTTGTATAGGTTTGATTGCAACTAGTGGAGAGTTTACACTTTGTTTCCATTGGCTCCAGTTTTGCTCGGGTACTTTGATGATTTACAGTCAAGTGCCACCCTGATGTCAAGGGCAGTCACTCTCACCTCCTCTCTGGAATTCAGCTCTTTTGTCCATGTTTGAACCAAGGCTGTAATGAGGTCAGGAGTTGAGTGGCCCTGGTAGAACTCAAACTGGGTGTCAGTGAACAGATTATTACTAAGCAAGTGCTGATTGTTAGCACAGTTTATGACGACTACCATCACTGAAGATCTAGAGATGAACTGATGGAGTAATAACTGGCCAGGTTGGATTTATCCAGCAAATTCCATCATCTGGTGTAGAGAAATTCAAGCCTGGGCCTCCAGAACCTTACCTGGATTTCTGGATTACTAATCCAGTAACAATATTGCCTCGTCATCACCTACCTTCAAGGATGCAACCCTGTCAGCTTCAGGAGATTTATCAGCCTTTAGCCCCATGCATTTCCTATGTACTTCTGCTCTACTGATAGTCATTGCATTTATTTCTCCTCCCCTTTGTACCTGTTATCAATAAGTATTTTGGAGTGCTTTAGTGTTTTCTACCATGAAGACTCATGCAAAGTCCTTATTCAACTCCTCTGCCATTCCCTGGTTCCCTATTATTACTTCCCAAGCTTATTCTCTAATAGGCCTATGTTCACTTTCCTATTTCTATATTTAAAATGTTTACCGTCTGTTTTGGCATTAGCTGATAGGTTATCCTCAGTGCAACCCATTTTATTATTATATTGCTATCATACGATTGATTATTTATTATACTTTTGTGCTTATGGCTTTCTTAAATCCCCTGACTCTCAATCTGCTCCTTTTCGTACCTATGTGCCAGGGATCCTAACTTTGTTGTTCTGTCTGTCCCCACTGTTCCATTGTTTCATCCAGTATTAACTCAAAAAGTACATTAATTCAATTTACTGGCCAATTAATCACAGATTAAGGGTTTTATCTCTGGAATCAGTCCAGCCAATCCCCTCTGAACTGCCTCCAATATAATGACATTTTTCTTCGGACTAAGGGGTCAAAAATTGTGCACATTACTCAAGGTCTGGTCTCTCTAATTCTCCACCCAGGCTTGGCACTGCCATCTGGTCATGTCCGGAGACTCTTCACGCCACAACTTGCATCTCTACACCATCCAGCATGGTCCACCACCATCATCAGAAGTGAACAGCAGCATCAAGAAGGGCTGATGAAGGACTTTTGCCGATTCTCCTGCTCCTCGGATGCTGCTTGACCTGCTGTGCTTTTCTAGCACCACTCTAATCTTGACTCTAATCTCCAGCATCTGCAGTAGCCACTTCTGCCTAGCAGCAGCAAGAACCACATTGCAGCCCCTCAGTGGTTCACATGACCAGATGGCAGTGGGTGGAGAATTAGAGAGACCACAGTTTGAGTAATGTGCACAATTTTGGACGCTTTACCCCGAGGAAGGATTACGTCCACTGAGGTTCCCTGTTCTATTTTCTGTACCCAGAGACCCTCGTGGCAATTATCTGTGTAATATCTGATTTGGAGGTGTCAGTGTTGGGGTGGACAAAGTTGAAAATCACACAACACCAGGTTATAGTCCAACATATTTATTTGGAAATACAAGCTTCACTGCTTGATGAAGAGACAGTGCCTCGAAAGCTAGTGCTACCGAATAAACCTGTTGGACTATAACCTTGTGTTGCGTGATTTTTAACTTTGTAATATCGGAGGTGACCTTTAAGACATGGCTTAAAAAGTGCCAAAGATGTCTCATTTTATGAACCTTTATGAAGGGACCTTTCAGTCAACAGGTAGCCTTGTGGGGCTTTCTGTTTAATATTCGTGCGAATATTGCCCGGGCCTGAGTTACAGCACAGTGCCCATTCAGCACTCCAAACGTTGTGCCCGTCAATGTTTACTCTATCTTCAGAGGCAACACAGTTAGAGATACATAGGAATTTGTCCTGAAGTTTAAACACATACAAGCTCTTCTACAATAAATGAACAAATATATCATTGCAGGAATGTAACTGATTTATAATTTGTTTTTTTTTTAACTTTACTCACTCCTTGCTGAGTACAAAATAAATGCATCTTACCCTTGGAATGAAATAATTACATTTATCATAGAATCCCTACAGTATGGAAACAGGCCATTTGGCCCAACAAGTCCACACCAACCGTCCAAAGATTAACCCACCCAGACCTAGTCCCCTATATTTACCCCTGACTAAAGCGCCAAACCTATGCACCCCTGAATATTATGGGCAATTGAGCATGGCCAATTCACCTAACCTACACATCTTTGGATCACGGGAGGAAACCAGAGTACCTGGAGAACGTGCAAACTCCACACAGACATCACCTGAGACAGGAATCAAATGCAGGTCTCTGGGGTTGTGAGGCAGCAGTGCTAATCACTGAGTCACGGTGCCGCCCCTATTTGCTGCGTCATTAATTCTACCTTCCTCGTGAGTTGAAATTGTTAGCTTATCTCTTCAACAGTGATATCCTAACAATTATTCTTGAAAGGCTACAGATACACTCACTAAACACAGCAAAATAAAACCTGAAACAGTAATCACAGCTTTGTAAATTTAAATAACTTCTCGTTCAATTCAAAACACTGCCAATTGGGGTGGAATTCTGAAAACTGTCAGATGGAATGTTTTATTTGAAGTGAATGCCATAGCTTTGCCCTGAAGCAAACCTCCTGATCACCAACTGGCAAGTAGTTACAATATTGCATTGTGTTTAGATGAGACTTGGACCAGGCTTTTCTGCTTGTGTTCCATTCAGGAAATCACCAGCTATGTTTTCAATGAGCCAAGCTGGGTCTTAACCCCTAATGTACCAAGACAGAACATTTTAAAAAGTGAACACCATGCTGAGTCTCAGGTGCAAATGATTCGTTTCAGTATTTTTGATTCTCCAACAACCACAACCATGAGGGCAGTATGGTGGCTCAGTGGTTGGCACTGCTGCCTCACAGCGCCAGGGACCCTGGTTCAATTCCCGCCTCGGGCAACTGTCTGTGTGGAGTTTGTACATTCTCCCCCTGTCTGCGTGGCTTTCCTCCGGGTGCTCCGGTTTCCTCCCACAGTCCAAAGATGTGCAGGTTAGGTGAATTGGGCATGCTAAATTGCCCATAGTGTTAGGTGGATTAGTCAGGGGTAAATATAGGGGGGTGGGTTTCTCTTCAGAGGGCCTGTTTCCACACTGTAGGTAATCCAGGTAATCATACACAGTGTCAGGTAGACCTCCAACCAGCGCTCATTTTCCATTCCATACATACATCCACCTGATGTTAAAATTTAGATGCTAGTAAATTTAGGAGTTCAAACAGCCTCACAATGTCAGAAAAGTCTCAAAGGGCTTTTGAAATGAAAGCAATAACTTCTTCCATGAATGTTGTGAAAACTACCTGACCCAACATTTTAATTGAGTCTAAATAAGTCTGTTTGAGGTTTTCATGCAGATCACATTAAGTCTGTGTCCAGTCTGATGGGTTATAATGAGTTGAATGTATAGGAATATATATAGGCTATATATATAGGAAGATATATAGGCAGCAACTATTCACCTGCATCTGAAAGGAGCCTCTTGTTTACATCTGGAAAATAATGCAAATACAAAAGCTTTAACACTCAAGATGCACCTGTACAAAAAAAGCCAGACATAATTCTGGCACCAAATTCCAGGATAATGTTGAAATAAATGTGCAGGATCAAGACATCAGCATCTTTAAGATGAGTGCCGCATCAGTGCAGGAGCTGAATATAACCCTCTCACCATTCAGGCACTGAAGTGACCCCACTTCAGAGGAAGAGTTACATTGGATTTCAGACAAGTAATCTGACAGCTTAGAACCAGTGAAGGGCTGCATGGAATTGACAGATAAGGGGCTGAGTGCCATCACTGTATGCCTGGAATCTACATACACATATCGATGGTTAAAGGATTGATCTACCAATCTATCCATCTATAATACCAGCTGTAGGCTGCTGAACCAATGGCCTCTCATTCACCCTACACTGTGGAATCCCGACAGGGATGCTTTCCACTTCCCTGAACAGCTAATTATTCATGTGCCCCCAAGACAGACCTATAGAGATTCAAAGCACTCCATTGTCATCATAATCCATTCACCCTCTTTGTGGCTCCCAGTGGGAAAACTATCTCCCTTGCCTGGTCCAATTCAGAGCACCTAGGTGAAAGTGAGGACTGCAGATGCTGGAGATCAGAGTCAAGATTAGAGTGGTGCTGGAAAAGCACAGCAGGTCAGGCAGCATCCGAGCAGGAAAATCGACATTTCGGGCAGGAACCCTTCATCAATCCTTCATCCCTCATTCCTGATGAAGGGCTTTTGCCCAAAACGTCGATTTTCCTGCTCCTCGGATGCTGCCAGACCTGCTGTGCTTTTCCAGCACCACTCTAATCCTAATTCGGAGCACCATTGAATTTTCGCCTTAAATGAGTTTGGCATAAGAAAGTGGTCACCAGATTACAGAAGTACCGCACCAACGGTCAGATTATACCTTCACCCCCACAGTTAAAACATTTTACCTGTCACAATATTACAAATGCTGATGAAGCACTCTGCCTCAAAATGATATGCTTAAAGCAATCTCCCTCATCCCATTTTGTGAAGCTCATTCCAGGTTGTCTTTTCCAAAACTACAGAACGGTAACTTCTGGTAAAACATTGGGCTGACATTCATCTTCCATGTGTACAATTCTGCATATATTCCCCTGTTAATTAAGGAAGCCTGATCTGCCAGAATCAATATACACAAACTCCCCTCTTGATCCTGCACATTTATTTCAACATTATCCTGGAATTTGGTGCCAGAATTATGTCTGACTTTTTGTATGCAGGTGCAATACAAATCTGCCATACATTTCCAACATTCTAGAATGAAATTTGCAAATACACATCCAACAATTATACATCAGCTTCATTCTAAATACAGAAGCCATACAGAAGGTATTTTTTTTCAGTTTACACTGTGATCATATATGCGTTTGTCGGTCATATCTCTCAAAGCAACAGTACTCCTTTGAGAATCCTTTTGAAGTCAGTAGGACCCCAGATTACTAGACAGCAATGTAACATGAGAAAATTAAGATGTCAGAAATTTGGGAAGCAGATTAACAAATTAAAATGGCCATGAATAATCTTGACTAAAAAGTGCCGTGACACATTTTTGCCTCCTAAATGTCAGATCAGCAAAAGGAGATGGAGGCAACAACTTTCTGAATTGATTGGTATGATCTTATAAAAGGACATAACAGAATGTCGAAAAGAAATTTAAACCCAATTTCTCAGATATTTGTAAATGGAAAAGAAAACTTAACAACTGTGAAAATCAGATGGAATTGGAAATAAATAGTGTAATTTCATATAAATTGAAATTGCTGGAAATCCTCAACAGGTCTGGCAGCATATTTGGAGAGAAATCAGAGTTAATGTTTCGGATCCAGTGACTCATCCTCAGAACTGATCCAAAACGTTAACTCTGATTTCTCTCCACAGATGCTGCTAGACCTGCTGAGCTTTTCCAGCAGTTTCTGTTTCTGTCTCTGATTTACAGCATCCACAGTTCTTTCAGGGGGGTTTTATGTAATTTAACTTAAAGTGCTAACGAAAATCTGAGAAATAACTGCCATTCTCTTTCAACAGATGTACTTGTTCTGATTTTGATTCACCAGGGTCACTTTTGTAAACTGAGGAGACAGAATGATATAACTTTATATTTTATTTAACTTTCGAAGTATGTGAGTGCTGTCTGACATTACTCTGTCCACTCCAGCTAAGTTATCCCTTTGTCTACATTGTAATTTTTCTTCTTTCGTTATAAGAATATGAGTAGATTTTGGACAGGCTTCCAAGACACTTTGTATCAAAGCCTGCCATCCAGGTGATATGTTCTGACTCTGTCTTGGAACTTTTAAACCGAAGGCAAGATTTTACAAGTTGGTTAGGTATACACTTGTCTAAACTCCAATGGCCAGATAGTCATTTCTGCAGGATAGATTGGAGCTGTATGCAGATCCATGCGGAACTCCTGACACAGCAAACTCCATTGGAATGACCCGGGAAATTGAAATTTCCTGGGGGCAATTGTTCTGCATTTGGAACCCTCTGAAAAAGGCCCTTAGAGATAAGGATTTCTGACTTGCTTAAACTTAACAGTTATTCAAGAAATGTGAGAGGGTTAAAAAGCTATGAAGCTAAAACCCTGATCTCCACTGATCCACCCCAATTACACTGTGGCCCATATCTCTGACACCTGTGGATCTGTCAACACCCACCTCAACTCAGCTCCTCCATCTCAAACCTATCCCAGTCCTTCGATACACAAAGTGTGGTAAGAGCTTTGGAACTCTCTTCCACAAATAGTGGTGGATGCTGGCTCGGTTGTTAAGTTTAAATCTGAGATGCATTAATTTTTGTTAAGCAAAGGTATTAAAGGTTATGGGCCAAAGGCAAGTATGGGAAATTAGACCACAGATCAGCCATGATCTCATTAAATGTAGACAAGCAGGAGGCTGGAAGAACACAGCAAGGCAGGCAGCATCAGGAGGTGGAGAAGTCGATGTTTCAGCTGTAACCCTTCTTTAGGGCTGGGTGTGGGTGTAAGTGGAGCTGCAGATAAAGGGGTTGGTGGAGTGGGAGCCGGGTGCTGAGGTAGGGTTAGGTGAACACGGGTAGGGGCTACGACCTGATTATTCGATGGAAGGAACGAATCCGGTTGGTAGCTGGAAGTAAGGGTCAGTCAGAGGAATGGAGGGGAGGGCTGGCAAGGGAGTCGGGAGATGAGAAGGGAGGTTATTTGAAATTAGGGAACTCAGTAATGAGTTCTCCGGGCTGTAGGCTGCCCATGTGGAAGATGAGGTGTTGCTGTGTTCTTGCAGCCTCCTGCTTGTCTCCCTTGGATTCTGGCTTCTGCAGTTTTTTTTTGTCTCTAACCATGATCTCATTAAATGGCAAAACACGTCATAGATGAACAGGGTGGTGAAAAGGCATTTGGCATGCTTGCCTTCATTGGTCAGAGCATTGAGTACAGGAATTGGGATGTCATGTTGTGGCTGTACAAAACATTGATGAGGCCACGTTTTGAGTATTGCATACAGTTCTGGTCACCCTGCTGTAGGAAAGCAGTTATTAAATTGGAAAGGGGTCAGAAAATACTTACAAGGATGTTTCGAGAACATGGAGGATTCAAGTTATAAAGAGAGGCCGGATAGGCTGGCACCTTTTTCCCTGCAGCATAGGAGGTTGAGAGATGATTTTACAGAAGTTTATAAAATCATGAGGGGCATGGATAAGGTGAATAGAAAAAGTCTTTTCCTCTGGCTAGGGGAGTCCAAAGGTAGAAGGCATAAGTTTAAGGTGGGAGGGGAGAGATTTAAAACGGACATGAGAGGCAACTGTTTCACATAGTGTGTAGTGTGTGTATGGAATAAACTGCCAGAGGCAGTGGTGGAGGTTGGTATAACTAAAACATTTGAAAGGCATTTGGACAAATACATGAATAAGAAAGTTCAGTGGAATATGGGCCAAACACAATCAAATGGGACTAGTTAGTTCGGGAAATCTGGTTGGCGTGGATAAGATTGACTAAAAGGTCTGTTTCTGTGGTTTCTAACTCTATAACAGGCTCAAGGGGCCTACTCCTGTTTATATATTTTTTAACTCATTCATGGGATGTGGATGTCACTGGCTAGGTCAGCATTTATTTCCAATCTCTAAATGCTCAGAGTTAAGAGTCAACCACATTGCTGCGGGTCTGGAGTCACATGTATGCCAGACCAGGTAAGGATGGCAGTTTCTGACCTTAAGGACATTAGTGAACCAGATGGGTTTTCCTAACAATAATAATGCTTTCATGAACATCACTAGACTCTTAATTCCAGACTCTTTCTTGCTGATTTCAAATTCCACCATCTGCCATGATGGGATTTGAATCCAGATCCCAGAACATTGCCTGGGTCTCTGGATTAATAGTGTAGTGATAATCCCACTAGGACATTGCTGTCTATGAGCCTGCCTGACCTGCACAGCCCCCATCTCCTCCAGCAGACAGCACACCTGCCCCTGCTGGACCCCAATACGTCCCACCTACGTCTACCCCATCCTGTGACTGACCTCCACCACCTCCCAAGTCGACACCTTCCCACCACACCCCCACTACCATTCCAGACCCAGACCCTGACCCTAACCCTGATTCCACGAAAGAGACCTAGATGTTTCTGGCCCAGTAGGTTAGATGCATAAGCATATTTTCGATTATAGATTTGATGTGCTTTTTGGCCTCAGTTGCAAAAGATCACAGATCAGTCTCCCTGGAGTATGCTTCTGAATAGAATAACTAAAATGATATCAGAAAGAGGAACACATTTCAATTCTTTGCATGGTTCTGCAGATCCATGGATTCTGGAACAAATTTGAGGTGCAGTCCCTGAGCTGAATGGATTAAGTGCATGAGATTGCTCATCATATCCAAAATTCCAACACAGAATCTGAAAAATCTGAATAAACCCATTACTTACAATGTTGAGGTCTTGAGTAGTTACAAAATCCATCCTGATGGTTTATTTGCTTTAGCTTAACAATGAATGAATGTTACAAAATACAGGCATGGTGCTCATTACCTTCAAGCACAAAGTTACAAAAACTATTAAATTCCTTTCAATGTTTTTTTTCTCAGATGTCAGCACAAATTCTCTTTTTTTTCTCTCCACTAAAGGGTTCAGAGTCGGATATCTGGAGCATATTGTTTATGGGACCAACCATATAGTCTTGTGAAAAATTCTGACTTGTTTATCTTTGCACTTTCTGCATGACAATCACTTTGTTTTAGCATTGTCTTAGCTGTCTCACCCAAGACCATATTCTTCCTCTCTCCACTGTGAACTTAGTCTCCATTCACTCCATTTCTCTTAGAATGTGGTAATGTAATTCTTCACAAAGGGTATATAATATACATCCATTTATTGTTATGCACACTTTTACACATGTTCGAGCATTACCGGCATGTGCAATGAAGATAAAATTAATTTGGCACACACACACACATAAGTAAATACCTACATATCTACACAAATGAAGACACTCACAAACACACACACACCACAAATAAACACACACACCACATACATACACACACACAAACAAAGACACAGACAAGGCCACCATTTTCATTTGGTGGAAACTAAATATATCTAGGTTCTCCCCAAACTGCTATTCTTCTAATACTACTGCTCTGGAATTGTATTCCTTCAAGTAGCAGGCTGTCTAACCTAACGTCACTACATATGAACCTTTAATTCCCCCTTCTTCTACAGAATCTGCACATGGGGCATTGTACAAATATTGAAATAATTTAACCTTGTCAACTGATGTGAGGCTGGGTCTCTATGGTCAGAATACGATGCATATAAAGAAAGCCAAAGGAGCCCAAAGGCAGCACACATGACACCTGCTTCCTCCCAATGTTCATACCACATTTATGAAAATAATTAATTTCTAGGCAATGTAACC
Source organism: Chiloscyllium plagiosum (assembly GCF_037043375.1). Taxonomy (NCBI): domain Eukaryota; kingdom Metazoa; phylum Chordata; class Chondrichthyes; order Orectolobiformes; family Hemiscylliidae; genus Chiloscyllium; species Chiloscyllium plagiosum. Next base: position 11,972,152 of record NW_028270142.1, read on the forward strand.
ACAGTCTCGAGAGAGTGCTGCTGGTTTTCCATGCTCATTTAAAATGGGTGCTAGCTGGGTGACCGACTCAATCGTTTTTAGTGGTTACAGTCTGCTCTGAAAAGAGGTGGTAAAGTTTGCTGGGGTATGTTTAATTTGGTGGGTTGAGCACAGCATTTATATTTCATCTTGTCTCTTTTAATTCTACTCTATTAATCATTCTTACCAGCTGTGAATATTGTCCAATGTTTCTCAATGCATCAGTAGTAGTTAGATTTCTAAGTCTTTGTGAACATATTTTGTTTACTGTGGCTCCAAATGCCAACGCTTTGGAATAATATTATTGTCTGGACGTAAATTATATCCAATTGGTGTATTGCTAAAGTGCTGGACAATACCTAAGCTCATTATTCTCAGTAATCTTGTACCTATATTGTTTACTAAATTACAAAAATTATTACAGCACAATGTTTCATTATAACTTTATGCTACAGTACAGAATTTTAAAACACAAAACAATTTTATAAACACAAGTGTTTTACAAGAAAAAAAATTAAAAGTTAAGGGCAATAGATCACAACAGAACAATCAGCAATTAAAATTGAAAGCTTTATTTGAAGAATTTGACACAGTTCAACATTGATACAATGGTGCTAGTAAACTAAAGGAAAAAGCTACAAAAACACTAGTGACCTTTATAATTAGTTTTTTCCTGAATATAGAAAATCGTGTTATAAACAATGTTAAAATTATACATATTTAAAGTACTTAAAAAAGTCTTTTTAAATATACTTTTAAAATATATTGATTGACATATTGAGATGTAGGAGAAAAACAGTAATACTATCTAGCAGCTATAACAAAATTTCTAAAAGAACACAAGATTGGATTTCATTTCGAAACAGCTCCTAAAATCTAGAATTGATTCAAAATTAAATACAAAATCAAAAACAGAACAAATTAATCTTCTATTGTATTCACGGGATTCTTTTGCTGGTGTTATTATCAACTAACAGAAAGTAAAAGAAGATATAGACTACTTTGATGAAATTATGAAAGGTTTAATCACCTTAATCTAAGAACAGATAGAATTCATAACGAGATAAGATTTAACAGGAGAATTCAACTTTCAAGAGAATATGTGGGCAATTTCATTGATGACCTGTACAGTTTAATTAAAACTCCTGTTTTGGAATATTGCAATTAAAATTCACATGAGACAGAAATGTTGTTGAAATTTTTGGTTTATCGTTGTCAGACCGTTTACAAACCTAACTCTGGCAATAACTATTCAAGGCATGTTGGAAGGAAAGGCCAGGAAAAATCACAGACAAATCCTGAGGGGTGGAAGAACAAACTAATCATAGAAGCCAATACAAAAAGTAGACATAACATCAGAAATGAAGAGTTATTGTCAGTGCTGTTAAACAAACACCTCACAGAAATGAAGTGCTAAGCTTTGACAAAAGCACGTAATATCTGGAACAAAAACAAATCAATTCCAAAGGATGTTAAGAAGTTAGAAACATTTTCTAAACAGTGGAAGTGCTAGTGATAACACACAAACAGGAATCTATACAATAGAACAACCACTTCTATTGGAAGAGTTACCTACCTTTGATGGTGTATCTCCATCAGAGGAGATACATGAGACAGCATGCTTACCTTCATTGGCTAGGGCATCAAAAAGAAAAGTTGGCAATTTATCTAACAGCTGTACAAAACCTTAGTTAGACCATAGTTGGAATACTGCAGTTCCAGTTGCCACACTACCAGAAGGAGTGTATCTTTTAGAAGGGTTGCAAGAGAAGATTTACCAGATTGGTTGCCTAGTCTGGAGATTTTTAATTATGAGTAGAGGTCGGATAAACTCAGATTGTTTTCACTGGAAAGTCAGAGACTGAGGGGGGACCTGATTGAGGTCTATAAAATTATGAGAGGTATAGATAGACTGAATAGTCAGAGACTTTTTACCATGGTGGAAAGGTCAGCTACTAGAGAGCACAGGTTCAAGGTGAGAAGGAGGAAGTTTATGGGACAAGTTCAGTGAAGAGTTTTCACACTGTGGGGGAAGGTGGTGAAGCAGGCAATGTTTAAGGCATATCTTGATAGAAACATGAACTGGAGGGAAACAGAGGGACAGAAACCACGTATGGACAATAAGTAGTGGGTCTAAATCATGATTAGGAATCAGCGCAGGCTTGGTGATCCAAAAGGGTCTGTTCCAGTGCTGTATTGTGTTGTATGTTATATTCCTGGGGTGTAAGTTGGAGATCCATCCAAAGGGAATTTGACAGAACCTATTGATTCAATGGACATCTTCTTCAATTTAAGATGAACACAGGAATGAGCAATACTGTTATGTCTGACTGTACACCACTGCTGAAGTATCAGACATTACAGCATAAGACTACATGGTGCTGGTGAAGCAACAGCTAATGCTAAAGTTACATTCCAAGTAACACTTCAAGACAGAGATGGTAGGGGAGTTGGAAATGTATATATAGTTTACAATCTATACTTTTCAGTTTTGGCCATGTCGTGATGTGATCTCAGAAAGTGGTAGATAGAGTTCAATGGGTTTCAATACACAACTGGTTTAGATACAAACTGTCATTGATCAACCAGTCAAAGAGTAAGCAGTAGAAGACCACATTGACTTTCATAGACCTAAAAAAACTGAACCTACAGGATTCAGTTCTCTTAGTCTTTTATCAAAAGAAGAAAGCTTTTACAGGACTATCAAGATGTTTTCCATTCCTGTCATCACTGAAGATCCTTCAGGTGATACCCACAAGACTGAACAGTGGGATATAACTGATCTACTTTCAACTGATACTGTCCAGACAGCACGGCAGTCTAAACATGTTGATAAAACAATGCTATCAGTTCTAGCAACAGAATTAAGTCATCAATGATTGAGAGTCCAGACAAGTCCATTTCACTGATCCAACAACTACAAAGAGTGACTGAAGATTTCCAACATGATCAATCAGCTTCATATCCAGGAGATGGTCCAATAGAAGGAACTGCCTGGTCTAACCATCTGGGATACCACAAAATAAAACAAACCACCTCCTCCAGTTAGAAAGAGATTGACTGATCCAGAAATCCAGGAAACCACAAGGAAAAATGGTTCACAAATACTGCTCTTTCCTATGAGGGACATTTACAAAATTAAACATCTTCCAGATAGCTAATGGCAAACACTAACATTTATAAAGAACAACAACATCTGTGAAGGAAATCTAGGAGTTAAAGGACCTTCCAGTGGAGAACTGATCTAAACATCAGAATCAAGGTCAACAATCCTAAAGCCAAAACCATACCAATCTTCCAAGTGCATGTTGGTAAAACTGTGAAAGCTTGAGTTTACTTGAATAGATGAAGTTAGAGGTTTGGAGTGAGGAAAGGGGAGTGGTAAATGTAATATGGTTATATCTAATTCTATTATGGGTTAAATAAGGGGAAAAGAAAACTTGGGAGGAGATATTGTTTCAGGTAATGGTTCTGAAAGAGTTACTGTTTGAGCCAAGCTGAGCAGTTTGATGATGTTATACAGTCACTGGACAGAGAATTAGTTAGAAACAGATATGGTTTCCTGATGGAGAAACATTTCTGAATTTTACCTCTTGTTAGCTATAACTAATATGTCGAAGAGTAAATATAATCTATATATTGTTACTGTGATGTAATAGATATGTTGCTAATAAATAATACATCTTTTTATCAGAGACAAGTACCTCTTCAATTGAGACTTTTTAATGCTCCATCCTCCACCACAGACTACAGAACAGCTCTTTAGACTAGCAAAGGAAGAGAATTGGTGACAATACTTAATGACAAGTCATCAGTCGTTGGTACTCAGACTGCACATTATATTATAACAGCAACAATTTGTTTTGTGACATGTAAGAATAGAAAATAATCAATACCATGATGTTTAGTGAGGTGGGCAAGCGAACAAATTAAGACAGGGAGGTCTGGAACAGACCAAATCGCCTGGCTAGCTGCTCCATTTTGTCTGCATCATATTTTCATCAGAAGCAACATTAAGAGAAATAAATTCCTGCCTTCTCATGGGTTCAGCTGTGACAATGTTAGGTTAAGGATGGGTATGCTGCTTGCAAACACGTGTCTTAATAGAGTGGACCAATTTCTGTCGACTTTGCCAGATATTCCTATTCCCTTGCTTCAACATCATTTTAACTTCTGTATTTTGTGAAAATTAAAAAAGCAAACAAAAATGAGTTTGCCATTGCACACTTTACCTTAGTGTAATCATGGCTGTGGTTTATATGGTGACAAAATTGCTGAACGTTGGTTGGGAAACCTGGGAATCCGGGTCACCCAGCACAATATGCAGTTTTATTAAGAAAGTGTATATTTATTTTACCCAGCTGAATGTCAAACCAGATGTCAGCCTTCTGATAGGCTGTCTTTTCTGAATATTCCACAGGCAGGTAGCAGGTTGGGGCCTGGAAGGTGATTGCAATTCTGGAAATGGGGTTGTGTGGTGTCTGTGGTAACCTTGAAGAAGTGGTGATCCTGGGAAAGGTTGGGCATTACTGGAAGAGGCTGATTGGTAATCCGGTAGATCAAGGGTGACCATTGACTGAAGGGATCGTAAATGCTACAGAGGGGTGGTGATCCTGTGGAGGTATTCCAAAGAGATCCTTTGGAAATGGATTTCCGATCTTCCAGAGAGAGAACAGGTTGTCTGCCAGTGGGGGACGCATTTCTGTATCTAATGTTTTTCTTGTACCAATTCTCACTTCCATTTAGCGTTTGGCTTTTTTGGCCAGTGTTAAATCTGGAAGACAGATAAGATCTGTGTGACATTGCCTCATTATATTTAAATTACCACCCCATCTTTTGTGAGCAAGTTTGGTTGCCTGCTCTATATTCCACTTGTGCTAAGACTGAGAATGGGTAGGTTGGACTTGAGTGGGCATTTTTAAGAATCTCTACACACCTCTCAAGCCAATTTTAAAAGAAAATCAATCATGGGATGAGGGCATTGCTTGTTAGTCCAGCATTTAGCACCCATCCCTAAATTCCAGAGGACAGTTGGGAGTCACATACAGGCCAGACCAAGTAAGAATGGCAGTTTCCTTCCTCAAAGGATATTAGGGAACCAGATAGGGTTCTCTGATAATGGACCCATGGTCTTCATTAGACTCTTAATTCCAAATTTTTATTGAATTCCAATTCTACAGTTTGCCATGGTGAGATTCGAACCTGGGTTCCCAGAACATTGTGTGGGTCTCTGGGTTAGCAGTTCAGCAATAATACCACTGGGCCATTACCTATCTCTGGCATTTATAGCGACCCCTTCTTCTGCAAAAACCAATCCGCCATCCCACATTTCATCTCCTGTGATTCCGGTAAGCAAGTTCTCAGGATTTATAATGCTTCCTGTTCTTCCTGCTGTGCTTGAAGATGAATGTTGAAGTCCTACTTCTGTTGCCTGTCATTCTAATAAATTATGAGTCATTTTTCACCGGATGAGAAAAGCAGGTTTGTTTCTGCCAGTCACAGATAACTATTTCACAATTCTCACCACTTACTGAAATCCCACAGTGAAACTAATCTGACAAAAGGAATGCTTGCAGGATCCTACTGTCTTCCATTTCAGTAATAATTTTGTTCAGAAGACTCCTTTAAGTATGCTTAAAATTAGTATGATCAATTGTTTGTACGACGAACATTTAAAAAGTGATGGTATTTTGTAACTATTTGCTTCATGTTGCCCTAATAATATTATTCATCTGTCACCAAATTAGGGTGTAGGTATGCTCGCTGAGCTGTAGGTTTGATATCCAGACTTTTCGTTACCTGGCTAGGTAACATCATCAGTGGCGACCTCCAAGTGAAGCAAAGCTGTTGTCTCCTGCTTTCTATTTATATCTTTTACCTGGATGGGGTTCCTGGGGTTTGTGGTGATGTCATTTCCTGTTCGTTTTCTGAGGGGTTGATAGATGGCATCGAGATCTGTGTGTTTGTTTATGGCGTTGTGGTTGGAGTGCCAGGCCTCTAGGAATTCTCTGGCATGCCTTTGCTTAGCCTGTCCCAGGATAGATGTGTTGTCCCAGTCGAAATGATGGCTTTTTTCATCCGTGTGTAGGGCTACGAGGGAGAGCGGGTCGTGTCTTTTTGTGGCTAGCTGGTGTTCGTGTATCCTGGTGGCTAACTTTCTTCCTGTTTGTCCTATGTAGTGTTTGTGGCAGTCCTTGCATGGAATTTTGTAGATGACGTTGGTTTTGTCCATGGGATGTACTGGATCTTTTAAGTTTGTTAGTTTTTGTTTGAGAGTGTTGGTGGGTGTGTGCTACTAGGATTCTGAGGGGTCTTAGTAGTCTGGCTGTCATTTCTGAAACTTCTTTGATGTATGGTAAGGTGATTTGGGTTTCTGGCTGTGTTTGGTCTGCTTGTCGTGGTTTGTTCTTGAGGAATCTGCGCACTGTATTTTTTTTTGAGTATCCGGTCTTCTTGAATACGTTGTATAGGTGGTTCTCCTCTGTTTTGCGTAGTTCATCTGTGCTGCAGCGTGTGGTGGCTCGTTGGAATAGTGTTCTGATACAGCTTTGTTTGTGTGTGTTCGGATGGTTGCTGGTGTAGTTAAGTATTTGGTCAGTGTTTGTCGGTTTTCTGTATACGCAGGTTTGTAGTTCTCCCTTGTCCTTTCTTTCGACTGTGACATCCAGGAATGCGAGTTTGTTGTCGGTTTCTTCCTCCTTGGTGAACTTTATGCCTGTGAGGGTGTTGTTGATGATGTTAAATGTCTCTTCTATCTTATTTCGTTTTGTGATGACAAAGGTGTCATCTACGTAGCAGACCCAGATTTTTGGTTTGATGGTTGGTAGGGCTGTTTGTTCTAGTCTTTGCCTTACTGCTTCTGCTATGAATCCTGATAGTGGAGATCCCATGGGTGTGCCATTGATTTGTTTGTAGATTATGTTGTTGAAAGTTGGAAGAAACCGACATTCTGGATATCAAGCCTACAGCTCAGCGAGCAAACCTACACCCTGAACAGAGACCCTAAGGGTCAAAGAGGTGTCAATAACATTGAATTCTGATTTTAATATCGCTCTTGCTACCTCATTTGACTAATTTCTTGAAACCCATTTCTTGAATGTCATCATTCCATTATCACTTTTTGTTAAGGGGATATGAATTATGCCTGAAATGTGTTGCTTTTCTTTTCAACTTCCTAGTTTTTGTGCCCATTGTTTCACTTTTAAATGAGAGTCCAATTGATATGACCTTTCAGGTGAAGTAGCACTTTATCTGCACTTCACTCAACCGAGCCCACTGCACTCACTGCTCACAACGTGGTCTCCTCTACACTGGGAAAACAAGATGTAGACTGCATGACACTTCACAAAACATCGAACATAGAACAGTATAGCACACCCTTCCAAAATGCATCACTTCGCATTTATCCAGGTTGAACTCCATCTGCCACCTCTCAGCCCATCTCTGCATCCTGTCAATGTCCCGCTGCAGCCTACAACAGTCCTCTATACTGTCAACGACTCCTCCAACCTTTGTGTCATCTGAAAATTTGCTAACCCATCCTTCAATCTCCTCATCCAAGTATTAATAAAAATTACAAAGGGTAGAGGCCCAAGAACAGAGCCCTGTGGAACACAACTCACCACTGATTTTTAGGCAGAATACTTTCCTTCCACTACCACTCACTGTCTTCTGTCGACCAGCCAATTCTGTATCCAGACAGCTAAATTTCTCTGTATCTCATTCCTCCTGACCTTCTGAATGAGCCTACCATGGGGAACCTTATCAAATGCCTTGCTGAAGTCCATATACACCACATCCACCACTCAACTCTCATCAACTTGTCTAGTAACATCCTCAAAGAACTCAATAAGATTTGTGAGGCATGACCTGCCCCTCACAAAGCCGTGCTGACTGCATTTAATCAAGCCATGCTCTTCCAGATGGTCATGAATCCTATCCCTCAGAATCCTTTCTAACACCTTGCAGACGACAGACATGAGACTGACTTACTGGTCTGTAATTGCCGGGGATTTCCCTATTTCCTTTCTTGAAGAGAGGAATTACATTTGCCTCCCTCCAGTCCTCAGGTATGACTCCGGTGGAGAGCGAGGATGCAAAGATCTTCACAAGCAGCGAAGCAATCACATTTCTCGCTTCCCAAAGCAGCTGAGGACAAATCTGGTCTGGCCCTAGCGACTTGTCAATCTTAATGTTTGTCAAAATTTTCAGCACATCAGCTTCCTCAATCTCTATCCGTTCCAGCATGCTTACCTGCTCCTCAATGGTTTCATTCACTACAAGGTCCTTTTCTTTAGTAAATACAGAAGCAAAAAACTCATTTAGGGCTTCCTCTACCTCCTCAGCCTCTATACACAAATTCCCTATGCTATCCCTGATCGGCCCTACTCTTTCTTTGATTATTCTCTTATTCCTCACATACGTGTAAAATGCCTTTGGAGTCTCCCTAATCCTTCCTGCCAAGCCTTTCTTGTGCCCCCTCCTGGCTCTCCTCAGACCATTTTTGAGCTCCTTCCTCGCCTGCCTGTAATCCTCTAGAGCTGAGCTTGACCCTAGCTTCCTCCACCTTACATAAGCTACCTTCTTTCTTTTGACGAGAAGCTCCTCCGCTCTCGTCATCCAAGGTTCCTTTATCTTACCCCTTCTTGCCTGTCTCAGAGGAACACATTTATGCATCACTCGCAATAACTGTTCCTTAAACAGTCTCCATGTCTATAGTGCCCTTTCAATGGAACAATTGCTCCCAGTTCTTGCTTCCCGACTCATGTCTGATAGCATCATAGTTTCCTTTTACCCAATTAAATATCCTCCCATTGTGCCTGCTTCTCTCCTTCTCCATAGCTATGTAAAATGTGAGGCAGTTGTGGTCACTATCACCAAAATGCTCTCCCACCACAAGATCTGACACCTGCCCCAGCTCATTGCCGAGCACCAAATCCAAAATGGTCTCTGCCCTCGTCAGCCTGTCAACGTACTGAATTGGGAAACCCTCCTGAACACACCTTACAAAAACAGCTCCTTCCAAACCATCTGCTGGAAGGAGGTTCCAATCAATATTGGGAAAGTTAAAGTCATCCATTACAACAACCCTACTACATTCACACTTTTCCAAAATCTGCTAACCTATGCTTTCTTCAATCTCCCTGCTGCTATTGGGGGAGCCTATAGTAAACCCCTAATGAGGTGACTGCTCCCTTACTGTTCCTAAAACACCTACGTTCTATCCACAAAAAAGACCCTGAGCTTCCAGTTACCTGCTACTTTAACACACCACCGTGTTCCCTGGCCAACATCTCTGTCTTGGGCTTGCTACAGAGAAACTCCAGAGAAACTCAGTGAAGCTTATAGAATAGCACTTCATTTTCTGCTTGGGAACTCTCCAGCCTCTGGACTTAATATAAACCTCAACAAATTTTGGGCTTCAGCGCCTTTCCGCATGCTTCATCACCCCCTCCCCCAGCCAAACAGACATGCACAGAGTCAATACATGGGTTACTACCACACACAACCCATTATCAGCCACTAACTGCCCCCCATAAGCAGCTATTCATCCCCCCAGACTGTTTGTGAGATACAATTTCCCTTGCACAAAGCCATGCTTACTCTCCTTAATCAGTCTTTGCCTCTCTAAATGCATGGAAATCCAATCTTTCAGAATTACCTCTACATCTTACCAAATACCGATGTCAGACTCACAGCTCTATAGAGCTTCTCCTTACAACCCTTCTTAAATAAAAGCACACCGCCACCCTCCAATCGTCCGGCATCTCACTTGTTGTTACAGGTGACACAAATATCTCTGCTAGCAGCCTTTACATTTCTTCCCTAAATTCCCACAACCATTTGGGATACACTTGATCAGGTCCCGGAGATTTATTCACATTTATTTTTCCTAAGACCCGCCAGCACATCCTCTTCTGAACTTCTTTCAAAACATCAATATTTATTTCTTCAAGTTCTCTCACCTCCATTTCTTTCTCCACAGTAAAAACTGACACAAAATATTCATTTAGTATCCCTCCTATCTCCTGAGGTTCAACACATATAATCTTTATGGGGCCCCATTCTCTCCCTGGTTGCTCTTAATGTACCTGTAGAATCTCTTTAGATTATCCTATCTCATATCCCTCTTTTGCCCTCCTGATTTCCCTTTTAAGAATGCCCCTACATCCTGTCTTATATCATCAAAATGTATCTTACTCCAATTAAGAACCTTAACTTCTATGGAAGACCTATTCTTTTCCATAATTATTTTAAAACAAATAGAATTATGATCAGTAGTCTGAAAGTGTTCCCCTGTTAACACATCAGTCACTTGCCCTGCCTCATTCCCCAAGAGAAGGTCAAGCTTTGCTCCTTCTCTAACAGGTACATTTACATATTGATAAAGAAAATTACGTTGAAGACATTTAACAAATTCCTCACCGTCCAAGCTCTTAACATTATGGCCTCTCAGACAATGCTTGGAAAATTAAAATCCCCTCCTATTACAATCCTATTATTCTTACATATATCTGAGATCTCTACATATTTACTCCTCAATTTCCTTCTGATTACTGGGGAGCCTATAGTACAATCTCATAAAGGTAATCATCCCTTTCTTATTTCTATGTAATATCTGTATAGCTTCACTCGATGAACCACCAGAAATATCCATTACAGTAGTAATGTTTTCCTTAATCAAAAACGTCTCTTCCCCCTCCTTTCTTGCCTCCCTTTCTATCCTTCCAATGGTATCTAAAACCTGGAACATTGAATTGCCAGGTCTGTCCTTTCCTCAGCCAGGTTTCTGTAACAGCTCGGGTGTCACTGTCCCATTACCCTGACTTCATTTGTCTTACCTATAAGACTCCTTACATTGAAATAAATGCAGTTTAATTCTGCTGCTACCTTGTTCTCAGACTTGCTTTTGTCTGTCTTTTCTAATTAACTCAGTCTTTTTTGATTCAGCCTTTCAAATTTCACTGCTACTTAAGATCCCACCTCCATACTAGTTTAAAGGCTCCCAAAACAGAACTAGCAAATTTCCCTGACAGGACATTAGTCCCTTTCCAGATCAGGTGAAACCCATCCCTTTCGAACAAGTTTTTTCTGCCCCAGAAGAGATTCCAATGATCCAAAAATCTGAATCCCTGCACATTACACCATCTTTTCAACCATTGATTTAGCTGCCCTATTTTTTTATTCCTATTTTCACTAGCATATGACACCAGGAGGAAACCAGAGCAACCATTTAACCTAACCCCCTAAATTCACTCTGGAGAGCCATAATCTTTTCCCGAACTATGTTGTTCTTACCAATGTGTACAACAACTTTTGGCTTCTTACTCTGCTCTTTGACAACCGTTTTGAGACATCCTTGACCCTGGTGCCAGGAAGCTAACATACTCTCATGGATTCACAGTCACAGACTGTTTGTTCCCCATCCAGCTGTGCTGCTCCCTTTTATAATTTGATTCCCGTTATACCACAGCGTACATGTACATGAGACATAGAGCTCCACTGGTTCTTCATAAAGTTTTTTCCATTCATGTTTAAAAATGTATTTTCACAAGTAGAAGGCATTTCTTAACTTCCTTATTTCTAAAAGAGTTGCATATACCTTGCCCAGTAAGTACAGGTAATTATTAAATTGTCACATATGTACACAAGCACATTCCAGCCAGCATAATCGGTGGTAAGTTACTGCCTTTGCTGTCTCCCAGCTGGACAAAGTGAGTCAGTTTTCCCATCTCCGTCACAGATATAATCAAAATCAATTCATTCAGCAGAGACACAACATGAAACCTAGGACCTGCTTGACAATAGAGTATTTACCACTAAACCATCTGAAGATTCCTTTCTCTAGCTTTCTGTTATTTGATGTGTTTAAAACCCCTCAACAATTTGTTAATATGTATCATAATTAATTTTCTTCCTCGTCTTTCACTGATCTTTGCATAGCTAAAAGAGCTGTTCCACATGGTCACATAGGATGCTGCAGACCATGATCAATATAATCTAGGGAATGCTGTGGGGAGTGTGCACCAGACAAGTAGAGTCCCTTGGATATAAACTAGTTAAAATCTACTAAATAATATCATTGAGAAATGCACTTAACCAGATTTGTATCAATTCCTTCTGCTAGCAAATGAGAAAGAAAGTAAGCAGGAAAGAATGAGCACCTTTCATAATGTCTGAATATCACAAAGTGCCTTAGAGCTAGAACAATACAGCGCAGAACAGGCCTTTCAGCCCTCGATGTTGCGCCAACCTGTGAACTAATCTAAGCTCATCCCCCTACACTATCCCATCATCATCCTTGATGCTAATTCATTGCTCCAAAGGTGTCATCACTGTTTAATGTAGAACAAAGACAGATTCTCCGGAGTGTGCACCATGTTTTAGGATTCCCACCCCTCTCCCCTACCAAACCATTATCCTTCAGCTCAAAAATGATTTACACCAGATATTGCTGAAAATATGCACTGACAATATTGGGGCTGCCAGAGAGCATCAAGGCCCTTAGTTAACCATGAAACCAAGTGTCTATTGTCTGCACCAATGGAGTCAGAAGTCACACGGCATTAGGTTATAGCCCAACAGATTTATTTAAAATCACAAGGTTTTGGAGTACTGCTCCTACAGCAGATGAAGTTTCACCCTCACCTGACGAAGGAGCAGTGTTCAGAAAGCTTGTGATTTTAAATAAACCTGTTGGACCATCATCTGGTGTCGTGTAACTTCTGACTTTGTACCTCCCAGTCCAACACTGACACCTCGACATCATGTTCACAATGAAGTTTAAGTTTAAACTGAGATGGAAAGGTAAGTAAGGTAATAATAGAGCAGGAGAAATTGAAAAAGTGACCTTGTCATCAACACACCAGCAGAACCCAAAGAAAGATACCCCAATATGCATTTAATTAAACTTGTATTAGCAAGGATTTAGAGGTAATTGTAAGTCAAAGAAAAACAATATAAGTGATTAAATTTTAACTATTTAAAGACACTCCTGACTGATACTAAGCAATCAATCACAGCTATGAATTACTAATTTATTTAGCATCAAGCTAAATCCTCCTTCTTAATAAATCTAGATCTCAAGTGACCACTTAGTTATTCAAATTTCAAATAAATGACAAATTATTGAATGAATTAGCAAAGCTGGCAATGTGACAGGTTTGTAATATGTGTTTCAGGCTGCCGCATTGGCAATAATTCACTTCAGCTCGAGACACTGGGACTCAGGGTTGTTGAGCTGGAGTGTGAGATGAGGATACTCCAACACACAAAGGAGGGGGGGGGGGATGACCAGAGAAGTTACTCTAGTGCTCATATGGCAGAGGGAAGCATGGTACAGAAAGGAGAGAAGGCCATTTTCTGTCAGTCCAACATGAAAAGCCAAAGGGATGTGCCAGGATAATAAGGCTACCCTTGACTACCTGGATCATAACTGTGCAGCATAACCCACACACATAGAGTCGTAGATTCATACAGCACAGAAACAGACCCTTTGGTCCAACTCGTCCGTGCCAGCCAGAGATCCCAATCTGACCGAGTCCCATTTGCCAGCATTTGTACCATATCTGTCTAAACATTTCCTATTCATATAACCATCCAGACGCCTTTCAGATCTTGCAATTGTACCCACCTCCAGCACTTCCTCTGGCAGGTCATTCCATACATGCACCACCCTTGCGTGAAAGAGTTACCCTTCAGGTCCTGTTTAAATCTTTCCCCTTTCACCCTAAACCTATGTCCTTCGGACCATGGACAACATGCATATAAAAGAAACTCATGCTGCCACACAAAATGTAGTCACACAGATGGCTAACCAAGCTTCTAGTGTCAGGTGCACACTCCCTGCAGTTCTCCCTAGATTATGAATCCCAAATGAATCATGGTCGGCAGCATCTTATATTATCTTGTGACCATGAGGATTAGCTCTCTTAGCTCTGCAAAGATCAGCCAAAGATGAGGAAGAAAAGGAGAAGTGGAAACAGCGTTTTTTTTCTGGTTAGGTTATCCAGCATTGTCAATGCTGGACCAGTGGGAGGCAAATCCTGATGTACCTCCGGTCCCCCATGTTCTTTTCCTATAGTTACAGTGCTGATCTGCACAGTATAACTTTGGCCACAACACTCAAATATAAGCAACAGCAAAACAATATTCCAAAATTATTTCATCAAACAACCTACTTGTTATTAATCAACTCAAAGGTCAGTTAAACATAGAAACAGTGAAGATAGGAGCAGGATTAGACCATTCAGCCCCTTGAGCCTGCTCCATCAGTCATTGTGATCATGACTGATCATTGAGCTCAACTCTGTAACCCCACTCTCCACTCATATACCTTCATCCTTTAGCTGCAAGAGCTACATTGACCCCTATCTTGAAAACACATAGTATTTTGGCCTCAACCACTTCTGGTGGTAGTGAATTCCATAGGCTCATCATTCTTTGGGTAAAGAATCCTCATCTTATTCCTAAAAGATTTACCCTTTATTCTTAAAACTATAACCTCTGGTTCTGGACTCCATCACCAATTTTCCTGCATCTATCCTGTCCAGTCCTGTCAGAACTTTATAGGTTTCTATCAGATCTCCTCCTTGTTCTTCTAAACGCCAGCGAATGCAATCCTAACTGAATCAATCTCTCCTCATTCATCAGTCCTGCCATCCGAGGTATCAGCCTTCGTTGTCTTCCCTCTGTCGCAAGAACATCCTTCCTCAGATAAGGAAACCAAGAATGCACAAAATATCCTAGGTGTGGCCTCACCAATAACCAGTGTAAGTGCAGCAACACATCCTTGCTCCTGTACTCAACTCCTTTTGCTATGAAGGCCAACATACAATTTGCCCTCTTTACTGTCTCGTGCACCAGCACATTTATTTTCAATGACTGGTGCATGAGGATGCCCAGGTCTTATTGAACATTCCCCTCTCTCAATTTACAGTCATTCAAATAATAATCTACCTTCCTCTTTTTGCTAGCAAAGTGGATAGCCTCACATTTATTCACGTCATAGTGCATCTATCATGCATTCAACCACTCACTCAGCCTGTCTAAATCTCAATGCAACATCTCTGCACCCTTCTCACAGCTCAGTCTTGCATCCAGCTAAATCATTTTGTGCATTGTTTTGATGTCTGTCTTCTAACCTATGCTCCCCTAGAGCTCCAAAGTAGGTGTTGCCCCCAATGGCTGCAGCATAGCTGTTGACTTTCAGTGGTGGAGACTGTAGATGGACTTGTACAATAATACAGCATGTAATTTATCTTAGGTTTTTCTCAGTTAATTTTCAGAAATTATAAACATGTGACTCAAAAGTGGTGGATTAACCACTTGTTAGAAATGCTAATTTTTGTGATAAGCCCATCGTCTACTGTATTAATGAAACTGCTCCAAGTTGCTACCCTTAAATATATTGAGGCACGTTTTCTGTTTGGAGCAAGTCACCATGTTGGCACCACATAATTTCTTGCATGTAAAGATAGAAAGGACAAGAGGGTGGCTGGAAATGGAAATCTCCACAGTTGCAATTGTTCCTCTTCTGGAGCAGAGGGCATTCCATGAACATTAATATTCTCGTTAAAAAATGTACTTCCACTGTTAAGTAACAGCCCGAGCTCACCATAGAAAAGTTAATTGCTGCTTAATACACAATTGCAGCACTTTTCTGAAGCCTACTGGGCTGTTAAGGTTGCGCTGTTGATCCCTGAGGCCAAAAGCAAGTTGTCACAGTGTGTAATTCATGAGGGATTCCTGCCTTGTTGAAAGTTTCTGGAAGCTAATCCACATTAATAATAGTGAGCACATTAAATTCACCATTGTTTGTCACCAACCTCTGAGATTATTAAGCTTTGATGAAATAGCGGAGAATGGAATTTCATACTGTCATGTTAATGCATTCGTTACGAATATCGCACTGTCACTTTAATACTCAAACACAATAAATATAAAAATATCCATTATTTATCATCTTAGCAGGATTAAGGTATTTTGGAGTCACTGATTCCTAGATTGGATATTTGAAGGAGAATGCAATGATTGATTCAGTGATCAATAGCAGGATTTTGTTCCAGAATTGCTCTTTGATATTTTAGAAAAACTTCAATAATTGTATCTTGGCTTACTTTAACAGGATAAAGCAGTTACATTGAGTGGATACTGAGAAATGGATACAGTAGTGAATTATCTCACCAATTTTCAATGGGAAAGGGAGTTCTGCCAAATGCCTATGTTTTCCAGATCATATAGCTGAGTGAAAGCTGAAAACTAATACTGCTACAGATGACAAAGTTCAAGGCTAGCCATTTTACAAAAACACAACTGGCATGTATGAAGTCTACTGATTTCATGTTTTCATTTCAAACCATTTATGCTGCATTTTAGAGCAGACGGATTAATGAGTGTATGAGTCCGTGTCCTTGAAATAGACCACATTCCTACAGAATGAGAAAATGAAAGATGAGAAATATTGTGGGAACAACAAGTTAAGTGTTGTTCCTTTTATGCTGCTTGAACTCATTAGATACAGTATTGGTGATTATACATGCTATAACATTTTTACATACCGCTAAAAAACAATACTGTGGCTCAGAATTTCCTGCCAAAAATATGGTGAATTTAGTGTACGTGCCATTATTAGTGTGTAACTTGTCAGGCAAACAGTGGCAAGGAAGAGGTATATGCACAGATTGTCATTTGTTCCTGGAGGATTTTGATCACAATTCCAAGCCTTGCAAAAGAGGCAACATTCCCTCAAGCTCCCTGTTAATTTTATGAAGTTGTCACATTTGCATGTTAATTGTGAATTGAACTCACTGCCATCCGTTAGAGTTGGTAATGTAACACTTGAGCTAATGAAGTAGGAACAGAAGTAGGCTTTTTTTCTTTTATTTGATTTATTACTGCCACATGTGCCTAGGTATAGTGAAACGTTTTGGTTTGCATGCAGTACAGGCAGATCATAACATACAAAGTCTTACAGCCATAGAGATGAACAGCATGGAGACATACCCTTCAGTCCAACTCATTCACGCTGATCAGATATCCTAAATCAATCTCGTCCCATTTGCCGGCATTTGGCCCATATCCCTCTAAACCCTTCCAGTTCATACAATTCAATTGTACCAACCTCCACCACTTCCTTTGGCAGTACATTCTACACATGTACCACCCACTGTGTGAAAACGTTGCCCCTTAGGACCCTTTTAAATCTTACCCTCTCACCCTAAACCTATGTCCTCTAGGTTTGGACTCCACCAACCTGGAGAAAATACCTTGGCTATTCACCCTGTTCATACCCAAAATGATTTTCTAAATTTCTATAAGGTCACCCCTCAGCCTCTGACACTCCAGCCTGTTCAGCCTCTCCCTATAGCTCAAATCCTCCAACCCTGACAGCATCCTCACAAATCTTTTCTGAACCCTTTCCAGTTTCACAGCATCCTTCCCATAGGAGGGAGACCAGAATTGAATGCAGTATTCCAAAAGTGTCCTAACTAATGTCCTGTACAGCCTCAACATGACCTCCCAACTCCTCCACTCAATGCACAGACTAACAGTCAGAGCAAGTAATACAACGTTACGGCTGCAGAAAAAGTGAATTAAGGTTTTAAAAAAGCCAAACAATTGTAATCTATGTAAGAATAGGATCTGCTGTAGAGACCTTGCGAAGAGTCGCCATTCATTGGCGCCATCTAGATCATTCTAGCCCCTCCAGCCTGGTTTGCCATTCAATAAGATCATGTTTTATGTGTTTGTGTTTTGAATTCCACATTCATATCTGTACACAATGACCCCATGATTCCTCTGCCTAACAAGAATCTATTGGTCTTCAAAAACTACTCAATGACCCCAACCTCTGACCCCTCCTGAGGCAAAGGGTTCAAAAGTCACACAACCCTCTTAGAAAAAACAATCTTCTGCTCTTTGTCCTGAAAGGGCAGCCCTTGATTTTAAGACAGTACTCCCAAGTTCTGGGCTGACCCACAAAGGAAACATAATTTCCATAGTCCACCTTGTCAACAATATTAAAGATCTTATATGCATCAATCAAGTTACTCCTCATTCTTCTAAATTCCAGTGGAAATAAACTGAGTCTGACTGACCTATTCCCGTAAGACAATGTTTCTAATAAGGAGGTTTTGTTTCTGCAGCCTCAGCCTCTCCAATCCAGAAAGGGAACAATTAAAACTGTGGGCTCACATTTCTATTGGTCATAAATTATTCTTACAAATCCCTAAAATTAAATTTTACCATGTGAATTGTTCCATACTTCTCTTTTTAATCTAATTCCTCACTTTTCTCTCTCTTAATTTCATCTCTTTCCATTTGTTTATTCTTTCTTTCTGTCCCTAATTTGATTGTAATCAACCACTCTCTATTATTCTACGGATACCTGTTCAATCCTTGCATCTCATTGGTTAAGGAGGTGGACTTTGGTTCTAACCCTGTTGTGCCAGTTGCCTGGTTGTCCTTGCCATCCTGTTTCAAGTTGGCACCTCTAGAAACTTACAAGGTAAAAACAAACCTTGAACTGAAAATTGAGGTAAATATTCCGACAAGTAAAAACACCATGAGATCCCCTGCTTCGGTTTTATTCCAGCAAGTTCATAATTTAAGACATTGGGCAGGAAATGATGTGGATGCAGATGGCTCATTTCCGCCCTAGAAGAAAGATTGTCAGTCAGTCAGTCAACCAACTAGCCAGTTAGAAGCTCCGTCCACAGCCGTCTACTGAGGGTGGGCTCCTAGTCACATTTTCGGGATCCACCAGCCAAACTGATTAGCTGGCAGTGTCAACAGAACCAGCAGCATATGACGTCCATCGTGGGCACTACTGGGATAGCCATTGGACCCATACAGTAAGGATCTCAGATGCAAGTGAAATCAGGGAGCTTTGCATCCCAGAACCCTGAGTGATGTCGGCTTTAAGGAACATGTGGATGAAAGGAAGGGACATGCAATCTGCTCAGTGGGTACCCCTAGTGGGCAAACAGCACTCTCCAATGACAGCATCTGTCCTTCCTTCCTGCTGCTCTATGTACTTTAAATATAATCCTGAATGCTTCACCCATTGAGCTGTGTTACTGTGAGTGTGCCTTACCTTTAAAAGAGTTTACCTTTGAGGACTTCTTGTGTAATGTGAACATGAAGCCGTGATTATACCTGGCTGATACAGGTTTGAAAGCTGCACACTCTAAAACCTGTTGTTTTGTTGTAATGTCTGCTTCATAACGTATATTGTGTTTTCCTGTTTTAAATAAACTAACCCACAAGGTTGATGAATCTGTGATCCGTGAGCCATTTTTAGTACGAAATAGTGAATAGTGGTGGGAAGCATTGTGCTGATGAGGTTTATCATGCTTAAACAGTCAGCAACACACCATAACCTAGATCGACAGTCTTAATTGTGCTAAAGTGTATGAGACAAATTTCAGCATCTTTACTTACTGCAGCATCAGAGAGTATTGAAAACACAGCTTAGTGGTTGGCAGAAACATTCCTATAAAGAGGCCACTTTAACCCCACCCCCTCAACCTTGAGAAAGACAAGTGATCAGAGCATGAGCTGGATCAAAAGCAAACAAGGAAAGGTTGGAGATATATTGTCAAAATGTCCACAAAGCTCCCTCGTTTAAATTGGGGTACAACAGATTTCCTAACAGAATTTGAAATGTTCAGAACAATGGGGCTAAATTTTACCAAAGGAATTGGCCAAATGTTAGCGGAGAGTTGTAATGAGTTTTGTCACAGTTTTACACTGCTCACCTCAACATGTCTCCTATGTAAGGGCAAAATACTGCAGGTGCTGGAAACACAGAGAATGCTGGAGAAACTCAGCAGGTCTGGTAGCATCTGTGGAGAGAAAAAAAAAAGCATTTTTGAGTCCAGTTTGACTGCTTCAGAGCTGAGCCTTAGACCTACATTCCAATATCCCAGCTATTGCTCCAAAAGCAGGGAAGTCAAAAATGTTACAGGTCCCCCTTGCTCACTCGAAGTAGGCACCAAGCTACAGGAGGAACTACGCACACAGACCCCTAGGAAATCCTCTCTCAGTACACTCCAGAGAGACTGAGCCTTCTGTCTCCACCCTGCCTGCCCCCCTCAACCACCAGAAGTTCAAGTTGAGGAAGATCCACTTGCCTCCGACAAGAAAACTCTCAACATGTCCAAGTTGTCTAGACATAAGAGCCCCATCCATTTGCCTCCATTGTAGGGAGGGGCCCTCTACCCCAACTACAGAACCAGGCACTGCACTGAAATGTAATAGGAGAGAAAGAGAAAAGATAGTCTTTTGAGAGCACATGAGTGGCATGGGTGACATTACACTGTGCATCGCTGCATGCTTCTGTAGATGTTAATGGCTTTGCACAGCATCTGTTTGTGGGAGTCTCTGCCTAGCCCTGAATGTAACTGTGCCAGCATGATGGAGAAAGTGAGGACTGCAGGTAGTGGAGGTCAGAATCGAGAGTGTGGTGCTGGAAAAGCACAGCAGGTCAGGCAGCATCTGAGAAGCAGGAGAATCGACATTTCAAGCATAAGCCCTTCCTTTAGGACTTTTTAAGGCTGAGATGAGAAGAAATTTGTTCACCCAGAGAGTGGTGAACTTGTGGAATTCATTATCTCAGAAAGTAGTTGAGGCCAAAACATTGTGTTTACAAGAAGGAGATAGATATACAGTACCTCTTTTGGCTAAAGAGATGATGGATATAGAGGGCGGCAGGATTGGGGTATTGAGCACAATGATCAACCATGATCATATTGAATGGCAGGGCAGGCTCGAGGGGTCAGATGGCCTATTATTGCTCCTATCTTCTACGCATCATGTCCATATTGGATGTACCATTAATCAATGCCCGCATTGAGAGCTTGTGGAAGCAAAGTGAACAAATTATAAGGGGTTACATGTTCTGCTGGACCTATTCTAGTTCTTGGTCAAACATCCCTTTTCTTTCCCTGGTCCCTGGAAACAAAGAGTGTCAATGCTGAATGAAGTAGCTGGCAATGTCTGGGACAGGGAGGTGTACATCAAACAGGGAATCAGTGCATTAGGATCACCAGGGTTTAGAGACCCTGTATAATGCATGGGTCTGGACATGGAGTCTTTGCTCTCTCAAGGGTAAATGGGTTTTATTGCCCCTTCCCTTACAGGTTGAGACACTTACTCTGCTCTTTTTGGGCCTGGTCATAGGTATTTTCTTTTTCATCGCACGTATCTTTTTCTGATGGTTTCACACCTCCAGGTCCACAAGTTGGCAATACTGAGACATCCAGATGCTCTTTGTAATCTCTCCTAGGCTTCACATCATCCTGGTCCTTCTCCAAACCACCTACACATGCTTGCATCTGGCCTTCCCTCCACCCCTAATCTCCTAGCATAGGAGGTGACCATGCCAGGTGTGGACAGATACAGTTCCTCCACCACCCTGACCATGTACAAACGCACCCTCCCCCCCGCATGACCATATCCCTCCCTTTACAAATACAATTGACCTGCCCCTTCACAATTGTCATCTTCCCTCCCCCCAGTACCCAATCCCCACACGTAGATTAGATTAGATTAGATTAGATTACCTATAGTGTGGAAACAGGCCCTTCGGCCCAACAAGTCCACACTGACCCGCCGAAGCGCAACCCACCCATACCCCTACACTTGCCCCTCCTTTCTGAATATGGCCCCCTCCCCATCTTAGTGGCTCACCCCATTTAGTGGGTGACCTAAATGGACCCCCCCCCAGAGGAGAAGTGCTCAGAGCGCTGACTGATACCTGCTCATCTCCATGGAATTGGCCGCTACGGAGCACCTGACCTTAGTGAGACCACTCATTGGATTACAGAGGCTTGGCCCACCCAATGGAGAGCAACCTGACTGATCACCTGACTGTGGCCAATCCTCTCGATTGACTGCCCTTTACTTACTGTATCCCCTGACTGATGGGTTCCTCCATTGACATTGGTGAGGACTGCTCTCCTAACACTTGGAGCCTGGTCTACCAGCTCGCTGCCCACACAGTGTGCTTGCTGTTAAGTTGCTGGTACAACGTGCTGCTGGGAGATTGACATAGCACACTGCTGTACAGCGATATGGTCACCCCATCTTGGCTGAGCAGCAAGGTCAACTTCCGTTTGTGTGGCAGGGCTAAAAGGCAGGGCAGGGAAGGTTATGGATGCCACAAGAATGCAGCTAGGTGCTAAGTGAGCGCATTCTAAGAGAACACGTAAGCAATTCTGAGAGACAGCTTGATCTTATCGATCAGCTGGGAGCCTGTTCCTGTGTACAAAGTGGTCCTGCTGCTGTTTTATTTTCATAGAATCCCTGCAGTGTGGAAATAGGTCATTTCATGCAGGGTTTCTCTCTGTGAGACCTAGAGAGATATTCCATGTAATTCTCTGCTGCTCACTTCATTGTGTCGTTTTTCATAGAATCCCTACAGTGTGGTAACAGGCCGTTTGGCCCAACCAGTCCACACCAACGCTCAGAAGAGTAATCCACCCAGACCTATTCCCCCACCCTATTTCTCTACATTTACCCTTGACTAATGCACCTAACCTACACGTCCCTGAACACTATGTGCAACTTAGCATGGACAATTCACCTGACCTCCCCATCTTTGGATTGTGGGAGGAAATCCATGCAGACACAGGGATAATGTGCAAACTCCTCACAGATAGTCGCCAAAGGCTGGAATCGAACCCGGGTCCCTGCCGCTGTGACATAGCAGTGCTAACCACTGAGCCACCGTGCCACTCTGATAGATTCAATGATAGTTACCAGTTTGCCCAGAAGTGCAGGTCTCAAGTTTGTAAACATCTTGCAAGCGGGTCAAAGAGGTGCCATGAACATCCTCAGGTGCCAATGTCAGTGCATGTCCCTTTAGTGGTCTGCAGTGTTGCTGCTGATCAAGATGGTCATTCTTCTGGAGACTGTGTCTCTTAAACTGCAGTCAGAGTGGGTACCCAGCAATAGCTCAATTAATTGGACAGATAGCTTGCAATGGAATGATACGAACAGTGTGCGTTCAATTCCTGCATTGTTGAGGTTACCATGAAGGAGCCTCCTTCTCAACCTCTCCTCTCACTTGGGGCATAGTGACCCTCAGGTTTAAGCACTACCAGTCATCTCCCTCGAATGAGAGAGCGGCCCAATGGTCTGGTTAGACAATGGCAATGTTACATTTACCAGACATTTGAAATCCCTTTTTTAAAAATTCCCCAGCTTTGTTGATATATTCCAATCTATAAGAGAGATATATTTCTAGCTTGTCAAACAAAAAACGTTTAAGAGAGAGATCTTGTTAATTCATCCTAAAGACCTTCTTGATGTGACTCCCATCTGCAACAAGCAGATAGACTTATAATCATAACTTTGCACAGTACCAGAGAGTTTCATCACTTCTTTTTGTATGATGGTGAGATTCTTTTTATTTCTGGCCATTCAAGGAGATGAACTGTCGACTGATAATTGCCAATTTCAACCATCTTAATGCATATCAGATCCTCAACAATGTTATTGAGACAACCATATTGTTATTCCCTGTGGAGCTTAACCAACTTGCAAGTCAGGTGCCTTCTGAGACCATTTTAAATGTATCAGGGCTAATTCAAATGTTTTCCTTTTAGATATTAATCAGTTGATCAAATTAATGATTAATAGTCCATCAATTTCAACGAACGTGTTATAAATATGAATAGATTTCATTGAACAAGGTCACACACATTGATAGGTCAAGACATGTCATTAAAGGTGGTGACCTCAGCTAACTCTACCTCTGCCATAAAAAATATTTAAAGATTCTGTATCCGCTTTTGGGGAAGGGAATTCCAAAGCCTCACCACCCTCTCAGAAAAATATTCTCATCTCTGTTTTAAACAGGCAAATTCTAAACTATGACATTTAGTTCCAGAGTAACCCACAAAAGGAAACATCCTTTCAACATCCACCCCACCCCCCCACCCCGTCAAGTCCCTTTAGGATATTATATGGTCCTCCAATTCATCTAAACTCTAGAAGACATAGGCCTGGTCTATCTAGCCTTTCCTCAGAAGGCAATCCCTTCATTTATGGTACTGGTCGAGTAAACCTTATCCAAACAGCTTCAAATGGATTAACATCCTTCTGTAAGTACTGTACTTCATATGGTGTCGCACCAATGCCCTGTATAATTGAAGCATAACATCCATATGCTTGCATTCAACTCCCCTCGTAAGAACCCATCACATTTCTATTGGCTCTCCTGATTACTTGATGTACCTGCAGACTAACCTTCTGTGATTCATGCACTAAAGCTCCCCAACCTCTCTGCACCTCAGAGCTCTGCAAACTCTGACCATTTAGATAATATGCTTTCTTTTTCTCTTTTTCAAAATGGACAATTTTAAACAATGGCTTCCCTGGAAATATGTAAATAGCTTTTACGCTGCCTTATCTAAAGAGGGACATCACAAACAAAGAACATCTATCACTGGGATGCACCTGGAGGACAACCATCGCATGACTGGGAGCAAGAAATGACCATCTGCTAGATGCTCTTTGAGAGGTGATGAGGTACTCAGATTGAACTGCTAAGGTACCAGAAGTCTATCGGATGACCAGATTTGAGATTTTGCCTTAAATGTTAAGGGAACAAGATGAGACAGGGTATAAGTGTCAGAATTCAGGAAAGACATTGCTGCTGCAGCTGAGAGAAAGGTGACCAGGTCAGTAACAGGACGATGCGCAAGAAGAACCACCTTAGATCAACCACCTTAGAGTGAGCTCCTGTACACGGCGGTCACTAAGTAACTGGTGTAGCAAGACGGTACGGTCACTTGGTGGGTGTTCCATTTAAAGTGGAAATTGTATCCAAGATCTTTCATATGTAATTGATACCTCAAGAGTAAAGGGTCTGGACTTCAGAGGATAGTGAGATTCCCTGTTCAAGAGTCTTACACATTCTAGTCAATCTATTCTGCACAATCTTCCAAGATTTTGACATTTTTTTCTAAAGTTTAGTGACCAGAATTGAGCACAGTACTGCACCCGGGAGCTTACTATTTACCTATAAGAAATTATCATAACTTCTTACTTATATGCTTTATAAATCTAATTATAAAGTCAAGAGCCACATATGATTCTTAACTTTATCATCAAAGATTTATATCTGTACACTCTGGAGTTCACTTCTTCCTCCTTCCCCCTAAGGTTACACAATTTAGTTTATATTATCTTTCCAAATGCTTCCAACCAAAATTCAACCACTTTCTCCTTCTTTAGGCTAGATTTCATCTATCTTCTGTCTATATGTTCTACCAACCTGTCTATTATCTTTCTGATATCTGTTACAATTTTTATTACTGTTTACTAGAATTCCCAGTTCAGGGACATCTAAAAACTTTGAAACCATGAGTTGAATTTTAAAGAAAATCAGCTAATGTCAATTTTGAGAATTTCACACAGGGTTTCTCTCTGTGAGATCTGGAGAGTTAATCTATGTAATTCTCTGCTGCTCACTTCATTATGTACGCACCATGTCCAGCAGCATCACATTCATGCTACCACGTACTCAGTGCTGTTGGAATCTTGCAGCATTTCCAGCTCCGACGCATTACTTAAAGCCCACTTGTGCACCAGATCAATCACAGCCAGTCACAAATAGCCCATCATGGTACATGTTGTAGGAAGGAAATGACGCTCTATTGGAAATAGAATCTGATTACCATTAAAGCATTGCCTTTTACCTCATTACCTGTCTGATCAATTGTCATTGGAACTGCCATTGCAAGAATGAAGCTACACAGATTTACTGTTCTTAACATCATACTTTGGCAGACCCCTGTCTGAAAGAGTGTTGCTCTTTCCCTAATGTCCACCATAGCAGCTCAATGTGGGAGTGTCACATTTTGGAAAGCCTTCAAAACGCTTGATAATGTTAACTTTTGAATAACAGCAAGTGAAAGAAAAACAAGCAAAGCCACTTTTTTTCTGGGACTAATCAAGAGTACAAATCCTGAACAGCTCACCAAACATATTGTAAAAATCTTTTCAGTGAAATGCCACCACGATCACATCTAGAGATGATCTTACACGATTAGAACTGCCTCAGTGTGGAAGCAAACCATATGGCCCATCAAGTCCACATCAACCCTCTAAAGAGCATCCCATCTCCCCCATCCTATCCCTGTAAGCCTGCATCTCCCATAGCCATGCATATGGTGAAGAAGGGCTTATGCCCGAAACGTCAATTCACTATTACTAACTAACAATGGTTTGTGTGTAATAGCAGACGATATGATAATAATGTCTGATCTGTGGGGTTTGTGGTCAGGACATTGGAGAGCTCAAGCCCTAAATTTATTAAACTCAATATCGTGCCGGTGTGGGTTTCCTCTGAGTGCTCCAGTTTCCCCCCACAGTCCAAAGATGTGCAAGTTAGGTGGATTGGCCATGATAAATTGCTCATAGTGTCCAGGGATGTGTGAGCCAGGTGGAGTGGCCATGGGAGATGCAGGCTTACAGGGATAGGATGGGGGAGATGGGATGCTCTTTAGGAGGTTGATGTGGACTTGATGGGCCATATGGTTTGCTTCCACACTGAGGCAGTTCTAATCGTGTAAGATCATCTCTAGATGTGATTGTGGTGGCATTTCACTGAAAAGATTTTTACGTTATGTTTGGTGAGCTGTTCAGGATTTGTACTCTTGATTAGTTCCATATGCAGGAGAAACATCGATTCTCTTGCTCCTTGGATGCTGCCTGACCTGCTGCGCTTTTCCAGCAACACATTTTTCAGCTCTGATCTTCAGCATCTGCAGTCCTCACTTTCTCTTAGTTAGTAATAGTCCCCATTAAAGGGATTGTTAATTACTTCACCTGATAAAGGAGCAGCACTCAGAAAGCTTGTGATTTCAAATAAACCTGTTGGACTATAACTTGGTGTCGTGTAACTTGTGACCGAGTCCTCATTAACAGCTATTTAGCCTCCTAGCCAAATCGTTATCCACTTCTTTGTCTATCCAACTGTTCTCGTCTCTCTTTGAGCTCAATCCCTACCTAATGTTTACCCCTTACTCCCATCCCCCACCCTATCGTCTGCATATAAACCAACATTTTCCTAGCTACCATCAGTTCTGAGGAAGGGTCACGCAACCTGAAATGTTAACTCTGATTTCTATCCACAGATGCTGTCAGACCTGCTGAGCTTTTCCAGCAGTTTCTGTTTTTGTGTCTGATTTACAGCATCAAGAGTTCTTTCAGTTTTTACAGAAATAACATAGCTACAACAACTGGTCAGACACCAAGAACTCTGCATCAAGTGACTAACTTCTTTTTATACCTGCCTTTTTTTGAAGGTGTTATGGAAGGAATGGAGCTGAGA
Source organism: Chiloscyllium plagiosum (assembly GCF_037043375.1). NCBI lineage: Eukaryota > Metazoa > Chordata > Chondrichthyes > Orectolobiformes > Hemiscylliidae > Chiloscyllium > Chiloscyllium plagiosum. The sequence continues at coordinate 11,999,516 of NW_028270142.1, forward strand.
GCATTCGCTCCCATAGATCAGAGTGAAAAGGCCGTATGTTACAGGGTATGTTTAACTTTTCCATTCAAATTTTCCAATGAGTAGGAGCACATTTGGACCAATGATTCATTACATAGCATTTCTACTCCCCAAGGCATTTGTAGTCAATTTCACTGGGAAAAACACTAATAATCAATAAACACTGCCATATTTTTCCAGTAGGATTGTTTTAATGATAGTGTACTTTCTGCAAGTCCACAAGCACTAGTATTACTAGTAGAAGTGTAGGGCTACTTTCATTAATTTAATGTGGAACCTTTGAAAGTTGAATAAAAGACAGTCATCATTTTATGCAAACAAAACTTCATTCATATCGGCTGTTAAGGTTTATAAATCTACTCAGAACTGATGTGCTATTAGGTAATTTTTGGCATGTCTGAACATCTGTAGTAAAATGCCTTTTGCTCACTTTGTTGGTAATGGAAAAAAAAGGCAGAGAAGACTTTAGCTGTAAACACAGCAATACTTACACTGAGAGTTAGGCCTCTATATGGAATCCTTCAGACATGACTCAGTGAAAACCCATAAAGTTTTAGGTGTCTATAAATCAAAAAAACATTAAACAAACTGGAAATGTATTATTGATAAGATACTTGCCATTTTAAGGCACATATGTTAGAGATCAAAAATCAACAAACTGAGGAGATGAATAAAATATTCACATTAACAGTACATTTTTTCACATTAAATATTTAATACGAAATTACTTATTTGCAGGAAGTGTTATGCAATAGCTTCCATGAGTTGTTTCAATGCTGATCTAAAAGAAAGATCCAACATAAAAAATTAAATCCAAATATATCAAATGAGTATCTGTATCCACCACACCAAAGATATCATGCCTCAGGTGTCACTGATGTGTTCATGCATCTTCTGTTTACAGATGTTGACAAGGCAACTGTGTAATTGTAGGAGAAAGTGAGGACTGCTGGAGATCAGAGCTGAAAATGTGCTGCTGGAAAAGCGCAGCAGGTCAGGCAGCATCCAGGGAACAGGAGAATCGACGTTTCGGGCATGAGCCCTTCTTCAGGAATGAGGAAAGTGTGTCCAGCAGGCTAAGATAAAAGGTAGGGAGGAGGGACTTGGGGGAGGAGCGTTGGAAATACGATAGGTGGAAGGAGGTTAAGGTGAGGGTGATAAGGTGAGGGCGATAGGCCGGAGTGGGGGTAGGGGCGGAGAGGTTAGGAAGAAGATTGCAGGTTAGGAAGGTGGTGCTGTGTTCGAGGGTTGGGACTGAGACAAGGTGGGGGGCGGGAAAAGCGGAAATTGGAGAAATCGGAGTTCATCCCTTGTGGTTGGAGGGTTCCTAGGTGGAAGATGAGGCGCTCTTCCTCCAGCCATCATGTTGCTATGGTCTGGCGATGGAGGAGTCCAAGGACCTGCATGTCCTTGATGGAGTGGGAGGGGGAGTTGAAGTGTTGAGCCACGGGGTGGTTAGGTTGGTTGGTCCGGATGTCCCAGAGTGTTCTCTGAAATGTTCCGCAAGTAGGCGGCCTGTCTCCCCAATATAGAGGAGGCCACATCGGGTGCAGCGGATGCAGTAAATGATGTGTGTGGAGGTGCAGGTGAATTTTTGGCAGATATGGAAGGATCCTATGGGGCCTTGGAGGGAAGTAAGGGGGGAGGTGTGGGCGCAAGTTTTGCATTTCTTGCGGTTGCAGGGGAAGGTGCCGGGAGTGGAGGTTGGGTTGGTGGGGGGTGTGGACCTGACGAGGGAGTCACGGAGGGAGTGGTCTTTTTGGAACGCTGATAGGGGAGGGGAGGGAAATATATCCCTGGTGGTGGGGTCCATTTGGAGGTGGCGGAAATGACGACGGATGATACGATGTATATGGAGGTTGGTGGGGTGGTCCATTGCCAGACCATAGCAACACGATGGCTGGAGGAAGAGCGCCTCATCTTCCACCTAGGAACCCTCCAACCACAAGGGATGAACTCAGATTTCTCCAGTTTCCGCATTTCCCCTCCACCCACCTTGTCTCAGTCCCAACCCTCGAACTTAGCACCACCTTCCTAACCTGCAATCTTCTTCCTGACCTCTCCACCCCCACCCCCACTCTGGCCTATCACCCTCACCTTATCACCCTCACCTTAACCTCCTTCCACCTATCGCATTTCCAATGCCCCTCCCCCAAGTCCCTCCTCCCTACCTTTTATCTTAGCCTGCTTGGCACACTGTCCTCATTCCCGAAGAAGGGCTCATGCCCGAAACATCGATTCTCCTGCTCCTTGGATGCTGCCTGACCTGCTGCGCTTTTCCAGCAACACATTTTCAACTGTGTAATTGTGGCATGTTCTAGTTTGATATAATTCACACAAAATAAAAGGGTTTGTATTAAGAACAAATCACATGGTGCAAATGTTGTATGGTTTGGACAAATTAATTTGATAATTTCACTAGCACCAATTGCAAAGATAGTTTGTGTCCTGGCTCCAGTCCAGGGGTTTGCAGCATTAATCATAAGAAAAACTCAATCCACCTCTTAGACTTTACCAATCCAAAGTGACCAAGCAGAAAAGTAAACTCAAAGGAGGTGAAACTGAAATGACAAGGAAAGCCAGAAAACTTACTTAACAACAATGATCAGCAAAGTACCAGAATGTTTGTTTAAAGATCAGTTCACAAAATATCCTGAGAAATTCTTTTTTTAACTGAATTATTTGAAAAGCTAACAGAAAGAGGAGACGAGAGGTTGTTATATATGGATTTTCGGAATGAATGCTAACATTGAAAAATTTAAGACTATGTAACAGTTGAAGCAAATATCATTAATGGATCTAAGGGAATAGGGTGTGGTTGGGAGTGGGAGGAACACAGATAGAATATACATGATAGTTTAGACCTCCTGGGCTCAAAATGGCCTCCTGTTTCTTTAAGTTGAGTGGAATTCTGGGTCAAATGAACGGGATCTGATTATACACTAACTATCAGGCTTTGTAGTCTGCTCCACATCCCATCCAGCTCTTTCTTCACACAACTGCTCCAAGATATTTCTAAAGCTGAGAGCAAGTATGTCAGTGTGATAAGATTCTAGCATAGACAGTTTTGAATCATAGAATGCTGACAGCGTGGAATCTGGCCATTTGGTCCATCAAGCCCACACCAACTCTCCAAAGAATATCCCAGCCAGACTCACCGCTCCTCCTCACCCCATCCCTGTATCACTATATTTCGCATGGCTAATCCTGCACATCCCTGGACACTTTGGGACAATGTACCATGGCCAATCCACCTAAGTTGTAGGACTCTGGGTGGACTCTGGGTGGAACTCCCAGCAAAAGCCCATGCACAATGGAGGAATGTGCAAACACCACACAGACTTTTGTCTGATGGTGGAATCAAACTCAGGTCCCTAGTGCTGTGAGGCATCAGTGCTGACCACTGAGTTGCTATGCTACTTATGCCGTGCCTTTTGAAGGCGAGGTCAACTGTGCTACTGACAAACCAGCCTGATAGTTTTGTACTTAAGTTCTTTTATTGAAGACCCTTCTATGCAACTTCAGCTGACACTCTGGGCATTTTGCCAATTTAAATACAAGTCAACAATCCCAGGCTATGATGGATTATTAATAGAGAAAGGATGGTGGTACTTAAGTTAGTATCAAAACGAAGATTTTATTTTGCAGTGGATATTTACGTCTCAAATGAACATTCGAAATACTTAATTTCCTCTCCTTATTATTACATATTTCTAGGTCTGCAGTTTGATGAGGGAGTTGTTTTGGATGATCTGGCAAATTGGCAACACAGTTAAAAGCTGGGCACCTATTTGGTTGTCCAGTAGAGTTATCTGGATTAGGCATGAAGGATAAATTAGGAGAAAGTGAGGACTGCAGATGCTGGAGATCAGAGTCAAGAGTATGGCAGCATCTGAGGAGCAGGAGAATTGAGGTTTCAGGCAAAAGCCCTTCATCAGGAATGAACCAGGAAGGATAAATTCACAAGTAGACAGAAACTTCATGTCCAGGACAAGTTAGGTGCTTTGTACAATCCCATCAACACTCAAAGACATCATTCCTCCCTGGATATCAGAGGCTCTGCTCTTTACTGTCTTTGCTTCACTACAGCAGTACCATGCTATGTCATCTGATGATGATTTCAAGCGCTTGTAGAAGTATTCCCATGGCTATGATGGTCACAGTGGAATCACACTTCCATGCAGCATGACCCTTCCAGCAAAGATCTGCTGGGTAAGCCAGTCTGCAAATCCATCAACAATGTGTGACATCATGTTTATCACTAATAAAGTAATTCAACAGGGTGCAGAGTGCTTATTGACTGACAATATAAAGCCACGGGTTTGAATTTACTCCTGATTATTGGAATGAAAGTTACCTTTCCTGGCAACTTAAGGATTCTTCGTAAGATTTCAGACGCAATCCAGTTGATACTAATGTACACCAATAATCACTAGAAATTCACAGTGAAGTTGATTTCATAAAGAGACAACATGATTGCTGGTGTTATTAAGGGAGATTAAATGGGTATAATAAAGAAGTATCATACTGTAATTGACTTCTGGTACTGTTGTTTCTCGTCAGATCTATTGGCTTTGTCTACAAGCGATTACCCAATTTCGCTTTCTCCTACCTCTTCATCCATCTCATCCCCAAATCATTACGTGTCCATAACATACTGATAGTGGGATAAGTACCCACTGCCATTGTGCACATTGTCTGATTCTAGTGAGTCCAGTGACGTTTATACAGAAACCGTATATCTGATGGGAAATTTTATGTTTTGATTAAAGCTATTAGTGTTACTAATATAGGAGATATTTTACATCATATGTGAGAAGCCAATGTGAGAAACGTGAACCAAGGAGCTAGTAATTTCTGTAAAAGACCGAGCTGAAACAAACAGCAAGGCCGCACTTACAATCCACCATATCACTGGCCAGCTGAAATGAAGACAGGAGAGTACCTGCTACTCCTCCTGTAAGCCACAGTGTGTCAACCAGTTTGACACAATCTGATGGTTGTGGAAGAATAGAGCCCAGTACAGAAATCCCCAGACTGTCTTTTGTTATACATTGTATCACATTAATTAATTACTAAACTGCTTGATTAATCAATATCCCAGTCCTCCTGGTCCCACTAAGAATGCCACTAAAACCATGTCATAATGGGACCTTGGTCACCCTGTTATTATGATGAAAGATCAGAGGCCAAAGTACCATGGATTTTGTTAACTTCAACTCCTTTAAAAAATAGTCTGCTACATCTAAAAAAAAAATGACTGCAGATGTAAATTCAGTCACCAACATACAAAGATCTGGTGGACCCCATGGAACATCGTACCTGTGGAGTACCAGGAAAAATTGAAACGCTGAGAGCAATGTAACTTGAAGAGATAATGATGGTATTGACTATCTCCCCCCTTTCAGAAAAAAGCCACGTTGTGCAGGATTTGTGCATTTTGGTCTTCCAGGGAAATTTGATTTGATTTGGTTTAATTGATTTATTTTCACGTGTACCAAAGTTTTGTTTACGGGCACAAAAGTGAAAAGCTTTGTTTACGGGCACAAAAGGCAGATCATAATAAGCAAGGATGTACGGATCAAAAAGACTTAGACAGAGCCATACAGGTTACTTTACCAGGGTGTGTGCTAGGTGAGATCAACATTACTAAGATCAGCATTATTTGAGGCTAAAGAGTCCATTCATCAGTCTAATAACGGCAGGGAAGAAGCTGTTTCTGAACCTGCTGGTGTGTGTATTCAGGCTTCTGTATCTTCTGCCTGATGGAAAAGGTTGTCGGAGAGCATTGCCAAGGCATGATGGGTCTTTGATGATGTTGGCAGCTTTTCTGCAGCAGTGAGTCAGTAAAGGGAGTCCATGGATGGAAGGTTGGCTTCTGTGATGGTCTGGGCTGTGCACACCACCTTCGGTAATTCCTTTTGCTCCTGTACAAGTTGGTGAGGATCTTTATGGATGTACCGAATTTCCTGAGCCACCTGCAGAAGAAGAGGTGCCTTCTTGACTGTTGCATCAACATGGGAAGTTCAGAATAGGTTGCCAGTTATTGTCACTCTGAGGAACTTGACGCACTCCATCCTCTCAACCTCAGTTCTATTGATGTAGGTGTTATATTTGATTATTAACACATGTCCTCAAAAGCAATCTTAATGATTTTGCTAAATTTGAGTAATGACAGATTGCAGTATGTATTTTCAGTAAAAAATATATCCCTTCAGCATCATTGAATAGTGAACAAAAGAACAAACTATGATCTAACAAAGCTAAATTTGTACATTATCCAAATTCCATTACATAACAATTTTGAAGGATAAATTATGTTTTTTTGTCCCTGATTGTACCAAGTGACTGCACTTCAAAATCATTCATAATTGCATTTATTTAGCAATAAATACTGGACTAGCCAGCTATGCCCTCAACCTATGGATCAATATCGAAGAGAGGAAGAGGAATAGCCGTGAAGCTTCTGGAAACATGGGAAAGGATTAACAAATTGATTAGTGAAATCACGTCTGGACCAATTTCTCAATTTTCTTAACAGGCATCTGTTTCTCAAAGTTTTATCTGAAGATTTGTCTAATCATTTTAAACAACGATAACAATCCTCATTTGCTAAATATAATGATTTAAACTAATCTTCTCAGCCTAGAACTTCTTACATAAGAACTTTTACCCTTCCTCTCAGGGACTTAACTTCCCTTAAGTATCTGATATCCACCATTTTAGCCCTGGGTTATGGTTTGGCTTTTCCTCCTCTTAGCTTTGACATAGCTCAGTGACTTACTCAAAGGTTTTCACAATTTCTAGCGGTTTTGAGCTTCCACAGACGGGCTTTGTCCTAATATTGCTTCTGCAGGTGGATGAGAGATTAATGGGTAGTAAGCAGAAAAGTAGAATCACGGTTAAAATCAGATCAGTTGTGATCTTATTGGATGGCAGAACAGGTTCAAAGGGCTGAGTGGCCTCCTCTTGCTCCTTGTTCGTACATTTGTATGTTCACATGCAGGCCTTTTTAACTGCTGGTTGCTACATTTGGGCAGCACAGTGGCTCAGTAGTTAGCACTGCTGCATCACAGCACCAGGGTTCCAGCCTCAGGCAACTCTCTGTGTGAAGTTTGCACATTCTCCCTGTGTCTGCGTGGGTTTCCCCTGGTGCTCCGATTTCCTCCCACAGTCCACAGATGTGCAGGTCGGGTGAACTGGCCATGCTAAATTGCCCATAGTGTTAGGTGCATTAGTCAGAGAGAAATGGGTCAGGGTGGGTTACTCTTTGGAGGGTCGGTGTGGCCTGTTTCCACATTGTAGGGAATCTAATCTAATCATTCATAGAAGCTGACTGGCTCTGTGTGCTTTGAAGCTGCTGAATATTTGAAAATATGCTCACAATTTTCTAACTCGAACATTTTCTTCAGATGGCTGTGGCTTTTGTAGAGTGGAAGATTTCATCAGAAAATCACCACTGTTAGCATATTATATGAGACTTTCTCATAGCTCTATTCTCAAATCCACCCTTCTGTCAATGGTATACTTTGTGCCTATCTCCTGTAGAACTAGCTGAGATTACATGGAAACATTTACTGCCACTAATTCTTCTTCTTGGTTTTAATGCAAGTTACTTTGGAAGGACGTCCACACAAAGTCTTTGGCAGAAAATAGGTAATGTTTATCCAGACAGACACTGAGAGAAAGTGAGGACTGCAGATGTTGGAGACCTTGTAGGAAGACCTTCTTTTGTAAAGTCTTTCTCTGCTAACTGTTGATATCTATGTTGAAAACTAGAAAGAGGGTATCTGCCACCTGCTAACTGCAGGCTTGCAGAATGACTAATATGATGAAAGTAACTGCTTAAGCCTTGAAAGAGCCCAAGGCAAAAAGGAATTGCAAGATTGTTACTTTCAGTGCCTCAGATAATGCTTGTGATTGGAAGATGCTATACTGGTTGTTGTTACTCAGCTATAAAGGGAATTGACTCAGGTGTTAGTTATCGTATGGGCCGGGTAAGGATGGCAATAGACAGAATGTCTCATATTTGCTTTCCTCAGTGCACCAGCTGTAGCTTCTCAATGTTCCCTGACCTAGTACTATGTCTGCATTTCTTCCTTCAGTCACAGTGATGAGGAAGACAACAATTTGAACTCTGGGCATTTTATACATTCAAATTCTGAGGAAATAGAAAATCGGGATTTGCAATGAAAATTCTTGAAAAGGAAACCGAGGCAGAGGAATGATTGAAGGTGAGTGTCATTTTAACTCATGCTTCCAAGTATGATTTCCTGCTGTCAGGGTGAAAACAACACCCTACAACGATATCTTCGAATGTAAGTGGCACTGGACTCTTGCTAACATCACTAGACCTGGATTTAAATTATATTAGGTTGTCTCCTTCTTCAGATAGTGGCTGGGCAGCACATTGATAATGGGACTCCCAGAAAAGTGACACCAGGTGGAAACAGAGACAAAGTGGTAGAAACAGGTGGTTTACTATACTCTGGACTTTCAGGCTGCTACTGTTCCATTATGGACAGATGGAATAACATAAAGTTGCTACTCAGGAGCTTTTAATGATCTACCATACAGTTATCCATTCATAATGTGTGTAACGCCTTACTATTTGTAAATCCCATCCCACAGTGCACCCAGCCAAAAGGCAAACGATTCCAAATAAGCTCTCAGTGAACTGATGGTTCAATCATACAGGGAACATGAAAGACATACAGAAAATAAAACAAAGGGAAGACTTTCAGAAACTGCAAAATGACATGAAGACAAATGGAACAATATGGATATAACAATGCAGCATAAGTGCAAGGCAAAATATGACAGAGACATAGCTGAAAAGAAAGGAAGGAAAAAAAATGGCAATGCAAGAAAAGGTGGAAATAGTCCAATTCAATTCAATCTTTAACTAACTTGTCAATGAACAACACCCTGAGATATACAGATGTACAATGATAAAAGTCTAACTCAATTTCTCCAAATCAAATTCTCAATGCAGACTATTAACAAACCAGGACCTCATATCCAGAAAACAAATAGATGGAAATCCATGGGGGTGTACAGCTGAATTCCTAATGTATGCTTTCAGCCAGAAAGGTGCTAAACTAGATTTGCCCTTTAAGAAAATTGCTCATATTGTGTGTTTTTGGATGTAATGCTCATGTATATGTCTTTATCAAATGAGAAACTTCACATCTGTATGCAATTACTGTCAAGCTACACATCATGTCAGGATTTTTTGTCAAGTGTGTAAATCTTTTCCTTTTATTAATTCCGTGTCTAGTTTAATAAAAGGGCCAATGTAAACCTGTCACAGTGTAATTATATTCCCTCGCCTGCACAGGTATCAGAGACAAAATCCTAATTACTACCATAATTATTTGCTAATACAACTATTGAACATTTTGAAGCAGATTTATTTATTTTGTTGGCTAACAATTAAGATGTCCCAATATCTTTTGCAAAACTAGAATTAGGTAACAATGTGCCGTAATGTTCAGCTGGAGAGTATGGTGAGGGCAAGTATAATTGTAGCATTTAAGATGAAATTGGATTATTCTCTGAAAAAGAAGAATGCGAGATTATAGGGAGATAACTGGGAAATGGCTTGAGATACATTGCTGTTTCAGCTGGCCAGCCTTCTGGTCATTCAATGATGCTGAGAACAAGACTTGCCTGTTCATTCTCTCAATGAAATCCAGTATATTTTACCCAAGAAGTAACTCACTCTGAACTCTACAAATGTGTTAGAAATGTGCATTACAAGGATGGGTTGCAGTAGAGTTGCTCATCCTCTGTTGGTCCTGACTGTCTATCAGCTTTCACCTCTGGCTACCTGTAATTGTTTACAAGTCACATGTGTCAAAACTGTCAGGTAAGCGCAGGACATAAGGTTTTGCCTAGCCTGGCGTAAGAAAGATGACTTCATAGCAGATGGGAACAATTCAATGTCTGTCAGTCTTGAAGGGGTTCAGAAGCAAGCTGTGGAAATTATAGATCGCAACACGACAAAGAGACATTGAGTTATCGCCATCACCTAGCCTCGTCTTGTCCCTTGACCAACATTGATCTCTCACAGGACCCGAGTCAAGTAGCAGCAGGTTGGGGGGGTTCACTGGGAGCGACATGTGTGAACTTTGTCCAGTCAGCTCAGGCCACGGGGTTGGAAGGAAGCAGAAATGGATCTTGGCTGCCCCTTGAGTGATTGAACATCCCTTTTCAGGAGCATGAAGCTCTCTTCACCAGGATCAGGAAGGGGCTAGAGAAAGTACCTTGAGCACTGTCTGCTTCACCTCCATGGTCTTTAGGTCACAGCTGACAGGGATTCCATCAGCACAGTCAGAAGTCAAAAGCCATTGCCGGACTATAGAATTTACCGAATCACAGGTCTGTCAGGGTCAGAATAGGAGATTTTAAACAGATTTAACCAGGACTGAGAGGCATAAAATTAGATGAAAAACTATTATTTTTGAGTTAAAAATCACACAACACCAGGTCATAGTCCAACAGGTTTAATTGGAAGCATTAGCTTTCATGTGGCTACTCCTTCAACAGGATGAAGGGGCAGCGCTCCGAAAGCTAGTGCTTCCAATTAAACCTGTTGGACTATAATGTGGTGTTGGGTGATTTTTAATGTTGTACACCGCAGTCCAACACCAGCACCTCCAAATCATTATTTTTGAGAATATAGATGATCCCCATGCCTGTTGGAAAATCAGAAGTACTGAAGAATCTTCAGACAGCTGGAGGTGTAACTGGTGTCATGGCAGTACAACAAACCCAACGAGGGAGAGATGGTCTAGGCAGGTACAACCCTCATTTCCTTTGTGGTCAATGATACAGTCAACAAAGCACACCAATGCCCCTACTTCCTCAGAGGCTAAGGAAATTCAGCATGTCTACAATGACTCTTACCAATTTTTATAGATGTACCATAGAAAGCCATTCTAACTGGATGCATCGCAGTTTGGTATGAAAATTGCTCTGCCCAAGACCACAAGAAATTACAAAGATTTGTGACTGTAGCCCGGTCCATCACAAAGGTCAGCCTGTCTTCCATTGAGGAGAAAGTGAGGACTGCAGATGCTGGAGATCAGAGCTGAAAATGTGTTGCTGGAAAAGCACAGCAGGTCAGGCAGCATCCAAGGAGCAGGAGAATCGACGTTTTGGGCATGAGGAAGGGCTCATGCCCGAAACGTCGATTCTCCTGCTCCTTGGATGCTGCCTGACCTGCTGCGCTTTTCCAGCAACACATTTTCAGCTCTGCCTTCCATTGAGTTTATCTACATTGCTCACTGTCTGAAAGCAGCCAACATAATCAAAGCCTGAAAACAAAAAACTGCTGGAGATCACAGCGGGTCAGGCAGCATCCATGGAGAGAGAGCAAGCTAATGTTTTGTATCCCAATCAGAGCTCTGAAGAAGAATCATCTGGACTTGAAACATTGGCTTGCCATGGCTGCTGCAATTTGTGATCTCCAGCATTGTTGATTTCAGTGCAGATCTGAACAACTGCAGTAATTTGCTCCTACAACATAATCAAAGACCTCTCCTATCCTGGTTATACTCAGCTCCATTGGGCAGAAGTTACAGAAGTTATAAAACACGTACAAACAGATTCAAAAACAGCTTTTTCCCAGCTGTTATCAGACTTATGAAGCTCAACTCTCATATATTAGAGTTGAGCTTTCTTTGTACCTTCTCTGTGGCTGTAATACTATGTTCTGCATTCTGTTCTATTATCCTGATGTACTTACATAAGGTCTGATGAAGTGCTTTTGCCTGAAACGTCGATTTTCCTGCTCCTCGGATGCTATGCTTTTCCAGCATCACTCTGATCGAAATTCTGGTTTCCAGCATCTGCAGGCCTCACTTTTGCCTATAATGTCTGATTTGTCTGGTTAACATGCAATACAATACTTATAACTGTATCTTGATACATGTGACGATAACAAATCAAATCAAATCAAATCAAATGATCACAGAGGATTGTCATTCTTGTCCATTGCTAGCAAAAGCATCACCAGAATCCTTCTGAACAGTTTAGTGCAACACCTCGATCAGAATCTGCTGCCTTAGAGTCAATGTTGTTTATTCAAAAAGTTTGAGGAACCACAGATAGGGTTGTTTTGCAGTTTGATAGCTTCAGGACAAATGGCAAGAGCAGAGCATGGACCTATGCACCATCATTGTTGACCCGGCTAATGTCTTAGATACAGTTAGTCAGCTCTGAGAGCCCTTGAAAAATCATGGAGAAACTTAGTTGCCTGAAGAAAATTATCACAATCCTTCCATGTCAGCCACTGTGGTGTGGACGTTCTTTGACACACTCCTAGCCACTAATATGTCTGTCGATATGAAGGTATTAAATTAGGAGCAGGAGTAGAAATGACAATAGATTATTTGGCCTCCTACTCCACCATCCAATGAGATCATCTAAATACTCCACATTCCTGCCTAAACTGCTCCCCCTATTCTTTCACCTCCTCATCCATCAAGAATTTATCCACTTTCCCATTAAAAATGTTCAAAGACTCTGCTTCCACTGTCTTCTGAGAATGATATACCCAATGAACTCATACCTGGAATAATGAAAGATGAAGTGTTTGTTGGATGTCAGTCATCTTAGCTCTAATTTGACCAGAAGAAAATTAAATTGGTTACTATTAAGCATTCCTGATGAAGGGCTTATGCCCAAAACATCGATTCTCCTGCTCCTTGTATCAAGCATTTTCTGACTATAGAAATAAATCAAAGCTGAATCTGGGATACCTTGAACCTTTTGTTTTCTAAGTGGAGATAGTATGAAGTCACCTGGAACAAGTGATGTTACAATTTTGAAATGTTGCCCTTTGCATGACAGTCTAGGAGATGACTCTGATAGATGATTATTAGCTGAGAGTTTATTTAAAACAGCAAACAGTAAATTCACAAATTAGGACCCCACAGCACATACAGTCCCATGGCATTTTACAACATTCAGAACCTTCTCTTTGAAAAGCTGACTTAATGTACCATTAGCCCTTTTACAGCTGACTATGTTTACTGCAGATTATATCAACTTGGAGAGTTAAAAGTGCCTGAGTTCTTGAGTAAGGGTTTTCAAGCTGACCCAGCTGTGTTTAAATAATATTTTAGTGCTGGTTATGGTTGTTTTCATGCTAAATTGTTAATATTAAACATGCCAGACTGTCAGTTTGCATTTACCAGTTTATTCCAACGGGCTATGGCTCCCAATCCTGTGGCTCATATGGACTGTCCTTGTTAACCAGCTTTACTGCAGCAATCTGTGAGCAATGCTGATATTTTTTTAAAAAACAGACTATTCTAGGTCAGCCCTTTTAATGCCATTTGTCATCAATCACTTGATACACGAATGTTTATTGGAACTTAAAAAAGAAGAGGGAAATGCAGTGCAAGTCCACGACAAAAAATGCCATTTTCCTCCTATTACTCATAAAAATGCATAAGTTCAGACTCTTAAAAAAACTAACACATCAGCATTTTGGACAACGATTGAGGTTTTATTCACTTGGTGTTCTTTCTGGTGCCAGACGATTAGTATTTTCTCAGTTAAAAGTCATGAGGGTGAACTCTTGGAGAGCTTATCATCTTTGAGAGGCTGCTGTCAGTCCAGAGCTACCTGGCACAGTTCATGACACTCACCTCAACATGGCACACTGGGCAATCAGTGCCCCACTCTACCGGCAGGTCTTGCTTGATCGAGATGTGCATTTACATGTGAGCAATTTACCAGTTCTCCAGAAAGACCTTGAAATTATTTGCGATGCCAGACATTTTTTGACGATAGGAACTTTATTTTTATTCTCACACAAGATATAGGCATCTCTGGCACGGTGGGCATTTGTTGTCCGACTCTAATTGCTTCTGAACTGATCGCCTCTGAATATATCTGGAGAGGGCCAATCATATTTTTGTGGGTCAGGAGTCACATATGGGCAGTTAAGACTGGCAGTGTAACAGGGAGAGGGTGGGTCTGGAAGGTTTTGCTATTCAGGGGGTCAGTGCAGACTCAATGGGCGAAAAGATCTCTTTCCGACTTTAGGGATTCTATGAATCTACGGCAGATTTCGTTCCCTAAAGGGCATTAGTGAACCAGATGGGTGAAATGAAGTCAATCTTGTGATTTCCTGTAGCAGTGCAGAGAGGCAGAGAGACAAACATTTCAAATGTTGATTCTGACATATTGAATTGTTTCTCAAAAATCCACACGTCACCATCCACCCACCTCTTCTCCCAACAAGAAAACTGAATTGTCTCCCTGTTATGTTTTATTCCTGAGTTAAAGCTGAAATGATGTTACTGCTGCATCTTTAGACATTTTATCTCTTTATTAACAAATACTTATAAATTTCTGTAATCCATTTATAAATGTTACTGCAGTCTCTCATCTTTAATGTAGCCACTTTGTAACACAGCCATTGCTAGAGTATAGAATTTACCAGACCACAGGTCAGTCAGTCAGTCTTTAAATGTATTTAAAAGTGTTGTGTGGCATAAAATTACTTTGGAACACTATTATTTTAGAGAATATAGATGATCCCTTTGCCTTTTGGAAAATCAGAAGTACTGCAGGGTCTTCAGAAAACTGAAGGGGAACAGGTTTCATCAGGGACCTAAGGGGCAACGTTATCACACAGAGGGTGGTACGTGTATGGAATGAGCTGCCGGAGGAAGTGGTGGAGGCTGGTACAATTGCAACATTTTGGATGGGTATATGAATAGGAAGGGTTTGGAGAGATATGGGCCGGGTGCTGGCAGGTGGGACTAGATTGGGTTGGGATATCTGGTCGGCATGGATGGATTGGACCGAAGGGTCTGTTTCCATACTGTACATCACTATGACTCTATGACTCCATAAGCTCAACTGGGTAGAGATGATTTAGGGAGGTACAACCTCTAGTTTCTTTTTAGTCAATCCCCTGAGATTGAGGGCAACTTTCACTGCAGGGTCTGGGCCCTGAAGTGATTATAAATACAGGAGCTACAACACATATGCCAAATAGCAGAAGCAGCTTGTAATACACAGAGCTAAGTGACCCCACGATTCAAGGATCGGATCCAAGCTCAGCGGTTCTCCAACATCCCGTCAGGAAAGGTGATGGACGAGTAAACAGGAGGAGGATGCTCCATAAATAACCCCATCATCAATGAGGAGGGAGCTAGGACATTAGTGCAAAAGATAAGACTCAAACATTTGCACCGGTCAACCACAAATGATCCATCTTGGCCCCTTCCTGAGGTCTCTAGCATCACAGATGCCAATTTTTAATCAGTTTGATTCAGTTCACATGACAGCAAAAAAATGGCTGACAGCACTGCATATTACAAAGGTTTATGGGCCTCAATTGACCATGGTGGACAGGTGTCCCAATGACTTTCTTGCTGCAAGTAAAATTGTGGTGTGGACGATGGTGAATAGGTACTCAAATGGTACTCATGGCATTGCATTCAATTTTAGACCCCCCACCCCACCACCCCAATCTGACCCAGGGAGGGAGTGGGAGCTGCTAAAATACAAGTTCAAGTCCATGCACTTAGATTAAAGCAAATGAGCTTGAATATTCTTTCTTGATTAAAAGAATAAGGAGAATGTGTATTTCTGTGCCATCTATCACACATTCAGGCATTACAAAGAGTTTTACAGCTGACCGTGTAGAGTCATAGAGTCATAGAGATGTACAGCATGGAAACAGACCCTTCAGTCCAACCCGTCCATGCCGACCAGATATCCCAACTCAATCTAGTCCCACCTGCCAGCACCTGGCCCATATCCCTCCAAACCCTTCCTATTCATATACCCATCCAAATGCCTCTTAAATGTTGCAATTGTATCAGCCTCCACCACTTCCTCTGGCAGCTCATTCCATACACTCACCACCCTGTGCGTGAAAAAGTTGCCCCTTAGGTCTCTTTTATATCTTTCCCCTCTCACCCTAAACCTATGCTCTCTAGTTCTGGACTCCCCGACCCCAGGGAAAAGACTTTGTCTATTTATCCTAACCATGCCTCTCATAATTTTGTAAACCTCTATAAGATCACCCCTCAGTCTCCAACGCTCCAGGGAAAACAGCCCCAGCCTGTTCAGCCTTTCCCTGTAGCACAGATCCTCCAACCCTGGCAACATCCTTGTAAATCTTTTCTGAACCATTTCAAGTTTCACAACATCTTTCCGATAGGAAGGAGACCAGAATTGCACGCAATATTCCAACAGTGTCCGAACCAATGTCCTGTACAGCTGCAACATGACCTCCCAACTCCTGTACTCAATACTCTGACCAATAAAGGAAAGCATACCAAACGCATTCTTCACTATCCTATCTACCTGCGACTCCACTTTCAAGGAGCTATGAACCTGCACTCCAAGGTCTCTTTATTCAACAACACTCCCTAGGACCTTACCATTAAGTGTATAAGTCCTGCTAAGATTTGCTTTCCCAAAATGCAGCACCTCGCATTTATCTGAATTAAACTCCATCTGCCACTTCTCAGCCTATTGGCCCATCTGGTACAAATCCTGTTGTAATCTTCGCTGTCCACTACACCTCCAATTTTGATGTTATCTGCAAACTTAATAACTCTACCTCTTATGCTCGCATCCAAAGCATTTATGTAAATGACAAAAAGTAGAGGGCCCAACACCGATCCTTGTGGCACTCCACTGGTCACAGGCCTCCAGTCTGAAAAACAACCCTCCACCACCACCCTCTGTCTTCTACCTTTGAGCCACTTCTGTATCCAAATGGCTCGTTCTCCCTGTATTCCATGAGATCTAACCTTGCTAAACAGTCTCCCATGAGGAACCTTGTCGAACGCCTTACTGAAGTCCATATAGATCACATCTACTGCTCTGCCCTCATCAATCCTCTTTGTTACTTCTTCAAAAAACTCAATCAAGTTTGTGAGACATGATTTCCCACGCAGAAAGCCATGTTGACTAACCCGAATCAATCCTTGCCTTTCCAAATACATGTGCATCCTGTCCCTCAGGATTCCCTCCAACAACTTGCCCACCACCGAGGTCAGGCTCACTGGTCTATAGTTCCCTGGCTTGTCTTTACCGCCCTTCTTAAACAGTGGCACCATGTTTGCCAACCTCCAGTCTTCCGGCACCTCACCTGTGACTATCGATGATACAAATATCTCAGCAAGAGGCCCCACAATCACTTCTCTAGCTTCCCACAGAGTTCTCGGGTACACCTGATCAGGTCCGGGAGATTTATCCACCTTTAACCGTTTCAAGACATCCAGTACTTTCTCCTCTGTAATCTGGACATTTTGAAAGATGTCACCATCTATTTCCCTACAGCCTATATCTTCCATATCCTTTTCCACAGTAAATACTGATGCAAAATGTTCATTTAGTGTCTTCCCCATTTTCTGTGGCTCCACACAAAGGCTGCCTTGCTGATCTTTGTAACATTGGAACATTAGCAGCAAACAGCAATGTGATAATGATCATTTGGTTCAGTGATGATGGTTGAAGGTTAAATTTTGGCCAGAAAGTTATGGAGAACATTCCCTGCTCCTCCCCAAAGCAGTACCGTAGAAACTCTTGTATCCTTTTGAACACAAAAGCCTTGGATAATTATCTGCTCTGAAATATAGCACAGGAATTTGTGCTATAAGTCTCTAAGTGTCTTTCAGTTCCTAAATCTAGAGTATAAAATGACTTAAAATCTGTTAGGAATTGGGACCAATTGTGTAGTTTTTCTCCAAGGATCCCTGGTAGCAGACTTCTGCCACATGAGATTCTCCTCCTGTCACTTGGCTGTATGGCAGGTCAGATTTTGAGAGACAAGGTGTAAGATGAACCTACAGTTAAGAATATCAGGAGCACCAGGTCCCTGTTCCTTATCATGTTCTTCAGGCATTTTCAGCCATAACCCCATTAGTTCTGAGGCCCACGTATTGGACACACTTTGAAAAACATTTGGAAGCTACAACCTTAAATCTCGTAAGCAATGCTGCGTTTGGGTATAAAAAGAAAATGTCTCCACTTCCATTCGATAGGCACTCACTTTGTCATGTTCTAACATTTTGTTATGCTAATAGAATGAAAAAGGTTTTACTAAACAACTTTTTCAGCTTTCTTGACACAGGTTTTGATTGTTTACCTCATTGTGCAACATGAAAAATGTAAAATATCCATTGCCTGATAATTGAGTAATGAGGGCTGTGTTTTAATGTGGGAAGCATTTTTGGAATTCCAGGCAATTTGCTCATCAATCAAAACAAGGGTTTTAAAGAGTGAAGCTTTCTCGTTAAACAGTATTTTCATCTGGGGCTCATTAGTCCAAGGATTGTTTCACTTTTCTGTTTCTAGTTAATGGACTGGTGAGAGTCAGAGCCAGGTGTTCTTTACACTATTCTCCACTGAAAGCAGTTTTAACCACTAATCTCTAGCTACAGTCAAACCTATAAACTTTGATCTCCCACCTTGATAGATGTTCAGTTACGGTACTGGTAAAATAATGGCCAAACAATTTGTTTTACATTGTTTTGGTAGAATACATCTTTGCAGTTAAAAATCATAACTTGATTTTGACAAGCAATTGTCGATAGCATCTTTAAATGATCATGTAATAAAACTTATTTAGGTTTATAGTAACTTCTTTGGAGATTATAGTTTAATATTTCAAACTGATTTATAGCAATATTTTTTATGCAATATATTGTTTTTGTAAAATTAATGTTGACGATTAAGATTTAAGCAATGTTTAATCATTGAAATAAAAATGTAATTGGATCAGCAGTCGTATATGTAATAACCATCTTGCTCCTAAAAAGAAGGCTACTTAATGCACTTACTTTCAGGATATTGTCATAGGGTATTAGAAGAAATCAGTTTAAATTAATTGGAGTAAGAAAACTATAAAAATGCTATATCAATATTAAATGGCATGCATTGACTTATGATCACTGTTGCATTTCAATCACATCTTTTCCACAAGATTCTGATCACCAGAATCTCAAACCAGGTTAGTCAGGCAGAAATTTACAAGAATATAATTGGTCAATGTCTCAGGATTTTACTGTTTTGCAATTTGCATTGGAATACTTTTCCCTAGCCATGTTTTAATGAAACACACGTGTATACTCCCAAAGTAAGAACCATTTTAAGCCTCTTACAATTTTGTATTGGCAACTTGGCCGGTATTGTGGCAAATCCAATGCTGAATTATTTGCCCATTACTGGAGTTTACCCAAGGGTAAAATAAAAACTATGTTGTGGAGAACTGAGTGCTGTAACATCCTGATGCACATGTCAACTCCTGACAGATGGTGGTCTCTGAGACACTTTACTCAATGCGTCATTTGTACAAAAAGCCAATGTCGAAACTGACCATTTTGCAGGTGCACTCTGTGTGGAATTTTGTCTACACATGTTAATGAATGTAGTGGAATATTCCTGGGAAAAAACTAACAGGAGATCAGATTTTCATATAAGATGATGTTATGCTGCTTTTATATCTTCTGTTGTCAAAGTAGATTCCCATATTTCTCTGACAAGATGACATGTGTGCAGGCTCATTTACAGAAGGAACATGGCTTGATCCTTATAACTTGAAATTTTCATATATTTATGGTAGTATGATATCTAGAAATTTCCCAAGGTTAAAGTTATGCAGTTTATTTTTTTTTGTAACCAAGGTCTGTAACTATATCTTTCACTGAAAGTCGAAACTGAACCGTGACTCACAGGATAAAGCCAAATTGTTGAAAGTACATGTGTAATATCCTACAATTTTATTCTCACTGATAATATTTAACACGGTATAAAAATCTGAATAACTTGAGCAAAATTTCAAAGCTGCAATGTCAATGATGGACTCAGGTGGCATCATAAATCAAGGAAAGAAAAATCCAGCAACCAGTGTCCGTGAAAGTACACACCCTTTACCTCAGTGACTGGAACAATACGTTTAAAATATTTTAAACTACTGGTGTCTTTACGTCAAATTTGCAGATATTTTCCCCTCTTGCAGAATACACCAATGTCCCTATGAAATTTATCGAAAAGTATTTTACTCACTTGAGGACCTTTTGACCTGCAATGAGGAGGTGACACCTGAAGGTTAATGGAGCAGGTTTTGGAATTAACTCAATCATGACATGAACCTGCAATTTTCCAGGCCAATTGGGAGTGGGTGTAACAACAACTGGGTCCTTACTATTAAAGGCTCACTATTTAAAGGGAACTGGATAGGGTTCAAAATAAATCAATAGGTATGTGAGTATAGGTGGAGCAAGTGCAATGGTGGGGATTCATTGTGGGAATCCCTGCTTCTGGAAGAGGAAGCTGATGTGGCTGGAACTGATTCAGGTGTGCAGCATTGAGGTAAACACTGTACCAAAGGATGTTCCAAAGAACGCAGTGTAGTGGACTCAAAACATTGACTGTTTCTCTTTCCACTGAGACTATCAGGCCTTCTGAAGTATTTTTATTCCATGACCTCAGAAGCACAGGAAAAGTAAGTGTGGTGAGACATGTTCACGTATCAAACCCATCACTCGAAGTTCCTCAGCCTTCTCCTGCACAGCACTCCTCAGATCAATTCAGCTTGCTGCTGCATCCATCCCCATTTCTTCAGCTACCTTTCTCATAGCTCCACCTGAACAGTCATCATTTGCACTCACTCTCATCTTGGTTACAACGGGGGAAAAAACTTCTAGCAGAAGGTTGCCATGAGAATGCAGTTGTGTTCACCTTCATTAGTGATTGGAAACAGGTTAAAAGACTCACCATCGTCCAGGACACACTTGAGCATGCCATCATGGAACTGTGAATCCAAAAGCAGTATCAGCTCACTCAGCCCATCATGTGTGCCCTGTTGTTCGATTATGTTTCAATGAGACCCCTCCCTCATCCTTCTAAACACCATCGAGTACAGACCCAGAGTCCTCTGTCCATTCCTATCTCTTCATCCTTGAGATCATTCTTCTCAACTTCCTCTGGACCCCCTCCAATGTCAGCACATCCTTCCTTAGCCACAGTTGAGCTGGTCATGTAAATAGGTTTAGGCAAAAGTGAGGACTGCAGATGCTGGAGATCAGAGTCTAGATTAGAGTGGTGCTGGAAAAGCACAGATCAGGCAGCATCTGAGGAGCAGGAAGAGCTTTTGCCCGAAACGTCAATTTTCTTGCTCCTCGGATGCTGCCTGACCCACATGCAAATAGGTTTTCCAGCAATTAAAGGCAATGAATCCCATCCCTTATCACCCTAATGCCTTCCATGACTATTTTTTTCAAAGTCACTTACTTGACTTCCTGTAATTAGTCGAGAGTGTGGTGCTGGAAAAGCACAGCAGGTCGGGCAGCATCCGAAGAGCAGGAGGATCGACGCTTCAGGCAAAAGCCCTTTCCTGATGAAGGGCTTTGCCTTCTCCTTGGATGTTCCTTACCTGCTGTACTTTTCCAGCACCACACTCTCGACTCTAATCTCCAGCATCTGCAGTCCTCACTTTCACCTTTCTGTAATTAGAGGTGACTAGCTTACAGACCATGATAAATTGTTGATCTCATTCCTTGGTAAACTCTTCTCAATTCCGAAAGAGCCCAAGCAATTCAATAATTGCCATTTTTTTGCAAATAGTCCATAGATGTACAGCCCCAATAAAGTGATAAGAGCCAAAAGCTTTTCAAACAAAGATGGTTCATTTCTGGAATGCACTGCTCAGGAGTGTGTTCAATTGGACAACAGTTTTGATAATTATTTGATGAAGAATAATGTGCAGGGTTGCAAGAGAGTAGTACTTAGGGAGTCAATGGAGACCCAGTAAGTCAAATGGCCTTCTTCTCGCACTGGAACAATTCTGGGATTTGGTAAAAGTCAGTGCTCTCAGAATCAGAGCATGTGCTGATTGCCAAGCTGCATTTCCTGTTTCTGTGTGATCTGTATACATCAGAGTGCCATCTCTTAAGTGTGGCAGTCAATGAAAGCCCAGGTGGATGCCAATTATCCCATTTTAAAGAAGAGAAGGGAAGTCAATTCACCCAACCCAGATTTGGGGTTTGAGGAGGCCACAAAGGTCATTTAGACCAAATCTGAGTTTGCAGATTGACTCCTGTGGGAGCTGAGAATGAACCAGTAAAAATATTTCCTGTGGCTTCTCTGGACCTTTGGGGGATCTTCAAATAAAGTGGACAAGAATGCCGTAGAAGCAAGTATTGTCCTTTTAACAAAGTAATATCAGAAGAGGAGAAGCAGTATCAAATAATTTTCTGCGCTGTGATTTTACTGTTAGGATCCCACAGATCACTGTCAGAATGCTGATTGGCAATACAAATCACATCTTATTATGAGATTCCGATACCAAAGTTGGGGAATTATTTATGAGTTATAAAGGTTTTCACACTTGTGTTGCTTGTTCATTTGTTATCAGTTGGATTTGTTGTGAATGTTGGTATGTCTCTGTGTGAGTTCTCCAGCTGTTCTTGTTGTAAAATGGTTGGATCTGCCAGATTTAGATCTTTATCTGGAAATTTCCAGTTCACGGGTTATGGGCTGAATCATATATCCAAGAATTATACAGCTGTCTTGTGAAGATTGCCAGTGGTCTGATGGTTATAAAATAAAAAAGGTCACAAAACATTTGCAACTCGTTCTCAGCTATGAGAAAGAGATGGCTTTATGAGTGAGTAATGGAGTAATGACTCCCTGGATTTGATGCATCTTTAGTGAGAAATCTGAAAGTTATGTGTTTAAAAGCCTGTTATTCCATGGAAATTGAAAACTCTCTTTTTATAAAAGTTGAAATAATTTTTGTTAGCTTGTTGCAATCAGAATAAATGAAATATTTCTATAAACCCTGAAACAATCTTTACTTGTTATGTTTATACCATTATGGTCAGACATAGGAGATATTTGTAACCCCAGAGAGGCTATATTCCTGGCTACTGTAAAATTGTCCTAAAAGCTTATCACAGCCTATATTAATCAAAATGTCATCTGGTACTGTAATTGCTCACATGTTCATGTGGGACTGAAATTAAGCAAGATCAGTGAAACAGCATCCTGCCAGAATAAATAGATCAATAATATGTTAAGTGTTGAAAAACTGATATATAAATTACAAAACAAACTTCCTATTACCAGCTTTAAATAAAGAAATCATTTAAATGAAGGAAGCAGATCATTTACTCTAAACAGTAGTAATACACTTCACTTTTAAGCTCTGATAGTAATGTTTGGAAAAATTCTCACAAATGGAAAAACAGTTCTCCGTAAATTACAGAGATACAAAATGGCAAGTCACATTCATTCTACTTTTCTGAGTGCCACCCATTGTTCTTTAATTAGCTTACTACCTGAGCCCTTCCCAGTTTTTGATGACCACACTAACATCTATTTTCCTTTTCATCCTGTTTTAATTCCTATGACCTACCACAATATTGTTGTAGATGAACATTAAGGTAGAAAACATGAGGAAATCTAGATATCAGAAAATAACAAAATAAGAACCAGATTATCAAACAAATGAAAAATATATCTAATTTGTGCAAAATGGCTTCATTGCCACATAAATGGGGATTGAGCTAAGTTTGTATTTTGGTTGACAGTTTTAAGTGACTATTAAAGGATTAACTGTCTTTGACATAGTAACTGAATAGTTACGGAATTGTTTTTATAACAGACTGACCACTTTGATGAACAGGCTTCATGAACGAGTGATAACAAATTCTCCTCAACTTTTCAGCAATTCTCACTTTCAAATGCACCTTCTACAACATTGAAATTTTAGTCGTGGTAGTGAATAGATATGATCCAGTCATGATGGCTGATCTACAATGATTCTTTAGTTATTCTCCAATGACTGATGAGCTATTTATTCCCTATAAATAGCTTAATAATCCAATGGTTATTGCTGAAAATACACTAGGAATTGGATTTTTATGGTATTGGGAGTCTGAACCTTTTAAATATGGCGGATGAATTTCAGACATGGCAGTTCCACTACCATTTCGGTCCATCCGATTTTCACTGGCAGGGTAAGTGTTGGAGTGTGAATCACACACAGAGGCAAAGCACAAATGGACGAGGATAGTTACAAACTACAGAATCTTGGAAAAACTCATGCCCTCCAAGGGCCTTACTCTGCCGAGTGGGAGTTATAAGTTCACGATGGAAAGGTAAATTCTGTTAACGTCAGACTGAGGTCCCTTAAGTGCCACAATCTGAAATGAGTTAAATTTACAGCCTTTAAACAATAAAAGAACACTATGCTGCAGCTGTTGTTGAAAGTAATTAAAGTCATACTGCTCCAGTGCATTGACTGGCCATTGATCATAGTTAAATCCCTGTAGTTTCAGTAAACTTCATTGTTGCCATGTCTTCAGCACTGTTATTACAGCTGAATCCAATGTGAATACTTTGTTAACTTCCAAAAGGACCAAAGCCACATATCTAGGGATTGAGCTGAGTTTGCATTTTGGTTGACAGTTTTAAGTGACTATTAAAGGATTAACTGTCTTTAGAATAGAAACTTAATAGTTTTTGTAACAGGCTGACCACTTTGATGAATGAGTTTCATGAATAAGTGCTTTTGTTTTCCAAGTGTGTGTGACAAAATTAAATCATTTTCATCTCCACATGCTTCCTGAGGTCTGCCCATATTGAATACTGGTGACTGGCTTTGCAGATGGCATGAGCTGTATCAGGTTGTATAAAGGAGCATGAGGTTATAAAGTGGCATTGAGGTAGCATGTGGTAGTGAGTGGTACGTTGAAGACTAAAGGGTCAAATACTCTCCTATACATTGATTGAAGTCCCAAATAACTCATGCAGGCTTCTAACCAGCCTACCCACTAATCATTCACCTCCAAACTACCAATAAAGTAATCAGGTTCCAGACAATCATGTCTCCTTATCAGTTTGATCTGGAATTTAGATGATTCAGAGGTGACATAATTGAAACAAATAAGATCCTGAGGTATTTGAGCAGATGGATATGGAAAGGATGTTTTCACTTTGGGAGAATCTAGAACTGGGGGTGTCATAATATAAAAACAAGGGGGCATCCATTTAAGATGGAGATAATGAAAAACATTTTTTCTCGGAGAGTTTTGAGTCTTTGGAATTCCTTTAGTCAGAAGATAAGTGGATGCAAAATATTTCGATACTTTTCAGGCAAAAATAGATAGATTCTTGATTACCAAGGGGAAGAAAGATTAATCGGGATATGCAGAAATGTAGAGTTAAAGTTAAAATCAGATCAGTCATGATCGCATTGAATGGGGGAGCAGGGCCGAAGGGCCGTGGCCTAATCTTGTTCCTTCGTTGTATGAAGCTGTCTGTTCATTTGGCCCATCATGTGTCTTCGGTTGCAAATCCTCATTGTTCTCCTGGAATGATTTGTGAACACATTAATGAATACACAGTTGTTTCCTAGTGCATGTAGTTTTCTCCTGTAGACATTCCTTAATTAACTCATATTTTTAGATTAGATTACATTACAGTGTGGAAACAGGCCCTTCGGCCCAACAAGTCCACACCGCCCCGCCGAAGCGAACCCACCCATACCCCTACATTTACCCCTTACCTAACACTACGGGCAATTTAGTACGGCCAATTCACCTGACCCTGCACATCTTTGGACTGTGGGAGGAAACCGGAGCACCCAGAGGAAACCCACGCAGACACGGGGAGAACGTGCAAACTCCACACAGTCAGTCGCCTGAGGCGGGAAGTGAACCCGGGTCTCTGGCGCTGTGAGGCAACAGTGCTAACCACTGTGCCACCGTGCCGCCCACACGGTGGAACCAATTTTGTGGAACCAATCTCAGCGATTTCTTCTCAGTGTTCCCAGAACGTTATCTGCAGCTTCCAGAAATGTTAATTTGAATGTTTACCATGCCACTTTGACATCATTGTCTGGAAGACAGCTGTTCCTGAGCCTGAGCTGCTCTCAGCACTGTGGATGCAGTTTCTATACGCCTCGCTTTCTGAATGATATTGAAAGGTTAATATTGAAGTGTAACATCCTGTGGTCTGTAGAGCACTCTGCTCCTCTATGAACCTGCTGATTATAACATCTATTTTGCAGTTCTGCCAGATGATCATCAAGCTAATTTAAGGCCAAAGTTTAGATCTTGCGGTGATTATCCGTATGCTTTTTTCAAATATTCTCAGTCATAAAGGCAGTGTTAGTAACTGACATTCTAGCAGTGGAAATGGGTCAGGAAAAAAAATGCCGTTGCATTACATTTCCCCACACCTTGATTCTCCAGGACATCATCCCAAGTGTGATAATCAGATTGCATCCTTACATTATAGTTTCCCATCACAATGGATTTGTCCTCCAGTGAAGTATTTGCAACAGCTTTGTCAAAGCATTCACTGAATTTGTCAAAGGTATCCTCAAGACAAGACAAGACAAGTTATGGTTGGATTATGTGCTCTGGTGGTTACTGCAGGCTGGAGTCATGAGGCAGTATGTTATGCCTCTAGGGAGAGGAATCAGATAATTCGCAATGTTGCAAAGCTAGCACCTGCCTCTTCCCTGAAAGCAGGTCCTTAAGGAACCCATCTGCCCAACCCTTCAAGCACCACCATTCTGAATGTAGTGGATCACCCACAGGACTTGGCAGAAATCTCTCAGCCCATCAAACCGGAAGTAACCTTTGATCCTGACAGCCTGCCTAAGAACTGTTCACATCCATTTCAATATAACACATGACCATCTGATCCAATGAGACAGGATGCATGCATCATGGAAAACAGCTTCTCTATTTATTCAGCTTATGGTGAATGTTATCAAATTTTATTAAAGTCTTTGGGTCATAGAATTTCACAGTACAGTGTCCCTATCTGCTGTAATCCCAATTCATTTCATTTGCCTGTAGCCTTGTATGCTATGGAGTTTCAAGTGATCATCTAGTTATTTAAATGTTGTGAGAGTTTTCACCTCCTCCAAAATTTCAGACAGTGAATTCCAGGTACCCACAACTCTCTGGGTTAAAAAAAAAATCCTTAAATCCTCTCTAGACATCCTGCCCTTGACCATAAACCGATACTCTCTAGTTATTGATTCTTCTACAAAAGTGAAAAAAATCTTCTATCTAACCTCTCTATGTCCTTTAAAGGTTTGTACACCTCAATCAGGTCCACATGCAGCTTTCTCTCCTCTAAAGAAAGTAAACCCAACCTCAATATCTCTTTGTAATTAAATGCTCTATCCCAGGTAACATTGTGGTGAATCCCGTTTGCACCCTCTCTAGTTTAATCACTTTTGTCTTAACCACCCTGTCTACCTGTGATACAAATTTCAAAGAGTTATGTACCTCAACCCTTAGGTCTCCCTGTTGTACAACACTACCCAAGGCCTTATTTTTAATTGCATAAGCCCTGTCCTTGTTTTCTTTACCAAAATGCAATACCTCGCATTTACCCAAATTGAACTCCATCTGCCACTCTTTGACGGATTGACTCAATTGATCAAAAATCTCTTTGTATTCTCAGCTAACGTTCTTCACTCTCCATTATATCATCAATTTTGGTGTCATCCGCAAACTTATCAACCATGCCTCCTAAATTCTCGTTGGTCACAAGCCTCAAATCCAAAAAAACAGCCCGTCACCACTGCCTTCTGTGTCCTACCAATTCAGGCAGCATCCGAGGACAGGCAAAATCGACGTTTCGGGCAAAAGCCCTTCATCAGGAATAAAGGCAGAGAGCCTGAAGCATGGAGAGATAAGCTAGAGGAGGGTGGGGGTGGGGATAGAGTAGCATAGAATACAATAGGTCAGTGGGGGAAGAGATGAAGGTGATAGGTCAGGGAGGAGAGGGTGGAGTGGATAGGTGGAAAAGGAGCTGGGCAGGTCGGACAAGTCCGGACAAGTCAAGGGGATCATGTTGCTGGAGGTTAGAAACTAGGATGAGGTGGGGGAAGGGGAAATGAGGAAGCTGTTGAAGCAAATGTGGCTGTGATAGCGAGTTTGTTTCAGGACATGGTTGAAGAGCTTCAGGGCTGAGGAAATGACCTGGGAGTTGCAGTGGGAGAGAGACTCCCTGAGATTCTTGTAGAGAGAGGAGGAAAACTTCTTCAAGGCAGGCATCCTTGCAAGAGGATTCGCAGTAGGGTTAAAATCAACGAGGTAAAAACAATGACTGCAGATGCTGGAAACCAGATTCTGGATCAGTGGTGCTGGAAGAGCACAGCAATATCCCCACCCCCACCCTCCTCTGGCTTATCTCTCCACGCTTCAGGCTCTCTGCCTTTATTCCTGATGAAGGGCTTTTGCCTGAAACGTCGATTTTGCCTGTCCTCGGATGCTGCCTGAATTGCTGTGCTCTTCCAGCACCACTGATCCAGAATCTGGTTTCCAGCATCTGCAGTCATTGTTTTTACCTCTTCTGTGTCCTACCATCAAGCCGATTTTGTATCCAATTGGTAAGCTCACCCTGAATCCCATGTGATCTAACTTTACTAATTAGTCTACCACGTGGAACCTTGTCAAAGGCTTTACTAAAGTCTATGTTAACAATGTCCTCCATTCTGTTCTCAAGTTTTCTGATTACTTCTTCAAAAAGCTCATTCAGGTTTATGAGAAATGATTTCCCTTACACAAAGCCATGCTGACAATCGCTATTCAGTCCTTGCCTCTCCAAATGCATGTCAATCCTGTCCCTCAGAATCACCTCCAACAACTTACCCACCATCAATATCAGGATCTCAGGTCTATAGTTCCCAGGTTTCTCCTTACAGCCCTTCTTGAATAAAGACACAACATTAGCCAACCTCCAGTCCTTCAGCACTTCACCTGTGATTATCGATGATACAAATACCTCTGCTAGAGGCTCTACAATTTCTTCCCTAATATCCCACAACATCCTGCAATAGACTTGATCAAGTCCCAGAGATGTATCCGCCTTTATGTGTTCTAAGGCCACCAGCACATCCTCTTCTATAATGTGAACTGTTTTCAAAACATCAATATTTATATCTCGAAGGTTTCTAGCCTCCATTTCTTTCTCTATTGTAAAAACTGACGTGAATTTAGTATTTCTCCTTTCACCTAAGGTTTTATACATAGATGATCTCGTTGACCTTTAAGGGGCCGTATTCTCTCTCTAATTGTTGTTTTCCTCTTCATGTACTCAGAATTTCTGTGGATTATCCTTCGCCTTATCTGCCAAGGCTATCTCATATCCCCTCTTTGCCCTCCTGATATTCCTCTTAAGAATGCCCTGACAATCTTTACAGTCTTCAAGAGATTCATTTGATCCCAGTTGTCTATGTCTAATGTGATTCTTTCTTATTCTAGTCTAGAACCTCAACATCTTTATTCATCCATTGTTCTCTACTCTTACCAGCCTTACCTTTCACTAACAAGAACATAATGCCTCTGAACTCATGTTAACTCTCACTTATAAAATCCTCTGATACTCTGTATTTCTGAGGATCCTACTATTTCTTGTGTACCTCTGCTCAAAATTGATTACTTCATATTTTCAGGATTAAATCCCGTTTGCCATGTTCTGCCCATCTGACAAGCCTGTCTATATCGTTTTGTATTCTAAGGCTCTTGTCCTCACTATTTACCACACTACCAATTTTTGTGTCATTGGCAAACTTACTGATCATACCTTCTACATTCGTGTCTAGATTATTAATATACACAACAAACAGCAAGAGATTTAACTCCAAGCCTTGTGGTACACCATTGGGCACAGGCCTCCAATCACTACAATTGGGGCAGCGTGATGGCTCAGTGGTTAGCACTGCTGCCTCACAGCACCAGACACCCGGTTTCGATTCCAGCCTTGGTCGACTGTCTGTGTGAAGTTTGCACATTCTCTCTGTATTTGCATGGGCTTCCTCCACATGAACCGGTTTTCTCCCACAGATATGCAGGTATTGGCCGTGCTAAATTGCCTGTAGCATTCAGCAATGTGCCAGTTAGGTGCATTAGGATTAAATATAGGGTAGGAGGAATGAGTCTGGGTGTGTTATTCTTCAGAGGGTCAGTGTGGACGTGTTGGGCTGAAGGGTCTGTTTCCACACTGTAGGGATGCTATGATACAACAAGCTTTAACCATTGCCCTTGCCTCCTGCCACTAAGCCAAGTTTGCATTCAATTTGCCCTGGAACCCATAGACTCTTACTTTCTTGATCAGTCTCACATGTCAGATGTTTTCAAAACCCTTATCAAAGATATATATATTACTAGGACCACTGCTCTACCATCCACACTTCTAGTTACCTTCTCAAAGATTTCAATTAAACTTTCAGATATGATCTGCCCCTTACACAGCTAAGCTAACTATTCTTGATTAATCCTTGGAGATTGATATTGTCCCTCAAATTCTTTTCTAAAATGTTAAACTCACTAGCCTATAGTTTTCTGGCTTCTCACTGTCCTCTGGCACCTGTGTTCAGGCAGATTTTGAAAATTACAGCCTGGAACCTGCAATCTCTGCCCTTGCCTCACACAGCTACTTGGGTTACATCTCATCTGGACCTGGGTATTTATTGCACTATAGCAACACAGGAGCAAAATAATTGTTGGACTGACAGAGGGAAGGGTTTACCTTTCATCCCTGCAGTGGCATGACACGACCACAATGGAATTGTTGATTCATTGTATTAATTAATCCAATCATTTAAATTAAGCAGATCAAGAAATAAGATTACCTGACCATCCACAGTAAACCACAGGTAACATAGATCAGGTCTCAAATCAATTTGATAACGTATCACAAGATATTGCCATTTAGACCAATACGAGGGAAGACATTCCCTCAATTAGCTGAAGACTTAGTTTGAGGCTTCATGCAACAACAACAGCGGGGTATTTGATTCAGGTTCTGGCTAAAGTGAACCTGGACCCTCTCACTTCTCCCTACCTCAATAAAAACAAATATAGTACCTTGTTGCAGGCGATGAATAATCTTCCAGAACCTGCCTTCAAGCAGAAAATCCAAGTAGAAATGCCAATTCTATCTGTTTTCCTTTTTTGATAAATTCCAGTCATCAAATAGTTTCTAAGACCTGTTTTGAATGTATCCCTCCCACACTACTGTGAGAATGTCCAAATGCTTCAAAATAAAATGCATTTTTTTATACAATGATACACATGAAGAATAAATGAACTAGCCTGGGGAGAGGTGGTTGGGAGTTCCAGACAGATGAATATATCCGAACATGATGACATATGGCCAAAACTCAGGATAGACAGGGGAACTTGTTCCTTAATAAAGGAGCCAATCCTCCAGATTCTTTTCTTGAACTGGTGAAAGATATGAATATCATGATATTCAAGAATTTAAACTAAATGCACAAAGGTAAGACTTTTTTCTGGGAAATTGCAGCTTATTCAACAATCCATTCCTTTCAAGTATTTTTAACTGCAGAACATGGATGTCGAATCAGTTTCCCTATGGAAAGGAAATACTTTGATACAAGTTTATTTATGGTATACACTGAAAACCACTCATCAGAGAACACAGATATATGCCAATATATGTACCTCTAAGAGAGAAGCTTCAGGCTTCCTGCTAACTAAAAATACCAGAGAGAGTGTGTTTATAAATTGAATATATTTCCAGGATCACATCATTCAACCGGACTTTGAAAGCAGCAAATCAGTTAATCATCTGGATTTATGACAGCCCTAGATTAACCAAAAAGAGGTTTTATTGCCCCTCTGGAAACATGTAGCTCTATGATTCAATAGAATTTTCACTGAAAATCCAAATGGTTCCCCAGTACCACAAGGTCAGAGAAAGGTGAAGTTATTACGGTGGAAACAATTCCCGGACTAAGGAATTCTCTCATAATACAGAATTAATTGCCAAGATTACCACAATAAAAACTGTGAGTTCAACAGAATTATGGGGATCTGGAAGGTAATGGGAACCATCTAATCCTTTCGTAGTGTAATCCCTGTGATTGAGGCTATAAGTTCTGATGACTTAGAAAAACAGAGCGGGTGTTAGCAACTAAGCTGTGTGGGCATGTTTCTCAAGCACAGCTGTGTTAATAAAATATTTTCAATGCGAGATAAGAAGCTTCAAAATTTTATAAATCAGAATTCTTTCTGAATAATTTGTTAGATGAAAACAGTAAGGTGTTGGTCGAGTTAGATTTTTTTGTGAAGTTACTAAACAAGTGAACCAGATTTGGGGAAAATCCCAGCATCTGTTTTAGTCTTAATGTGGGTGGAAACCTGAATGGTCATTCTGCTTCAAGTTTTAAATTTAATCACAAAAAATAAACACATAGCGGTCTACTAAGCGCACTATGAAGTGTTGTTGTATTTAATAAGAGTGTTGCTGGGAGGGAAAGCAAAGGATGTGGTCATCTGGCCACATTACAGAAAGTGCAGTTGTAGAGTGTCCCTGGGTCTTTTGTTATGTTAATTTACAGGTTGTAGGTATTGCCGGCTATTTCCCATCTCTGATTACGTCGAGGACTGTTAAGAGTCAAGCAATGCATCTCGAGTCATATGCAGTTCCCTCTATAGCAGATCCTCCTCCCCAAATGTCACAACATCATTTTGAGGCTGTCACTGACCTCACCTGCTCAGAAGGTTAAACTTCAACAACTTTAAATTAGACCCCAAACTCACTTCTACCTGCTTCCCAAGATCCACCACTGCACTCCACTCATTAATCCATTCGGCAGAATCTTCTGAGAATCTGTCTGGAGGTGAGTCTAAAAGCAGGAGGTCATAGAGTCATAGGGATATACAGCACGAAAACAGACCCTTTGGTCCAGCTCGTCCATGCTGACCAGATATCCTAAAATAACCTAGTCCCATTTGCCAGCATTTGGCCCATATCCCTCTAAATCCTTTCTATTCAGTTACCCATCTAGATGCCTTTTAAATGTTATAATTGTACCAGCCTCCACCACTTCCTCTGGCAACTCATTCCATACATGCACCACCCTCTGTGTGAAAATGTTGCCACTTAGGTCCCTTTTGCAAACTTACTAACCGTATGTTCACATCCAAATTATTTAAATAAATGATGAAAAGCAGTGGACCCAGCACTGATCCTTGTGGCACTCCACTGGTCACAGGCCTCCAGTCTGAAAAGAAACCCACCACCAACACCCTCTGTCTTCAACCTTCGAGGCAGTTCTGTATCCAAATAGCTAACTCTCCTTGTACTGCTGTTTGGAGCCAGATCACGTTTTCTTGCACAATTAAGTTCTCCCCAGGTTATTACATATGCATGTATGGGTGGAATGCCAAATTTTAACTGGAGCAGGTCAGAACTTCCATCATCCGCCAGATGTCTTTGATCGTATTTTTGGGATCCTTGAGGGGGAGAGGGAACAGCCCCAAGTCGTGGTCCACATACACACCAATAAAATAGATCCCTACCTTTCTACCTACCTAAGGCAGAAATTCAGGGAATTAAGATGGAAGCTTAGAGCTAGAACAAACAGAGTTGTTATCTCTGGTTTGTTGCCTCCGCCACGTGCTAGTGAAGCAAGGAACAGGGAGAGAGCAGAACTGAACACGTGGCTACAGGGATGGTGCAGGAGGGAGGGTTTAGGATTCTTGGATAATTGGAGCTCTTTCTGGGGAAATTGGGACCTCTACAAACAGGATGGTCTTCACCTGAACCAGAAGGGTACCAATATCCTGGGGGGAAATTTGCTAATGCTCTTCAGGAGGGTTTAAACTAATGCAACAGGGGGATAGGAACGTGAATTGTAGTTCCAGTATACAGGAGGTTGAGGGTAGCGAGGTCAGGGATGGGTTTACAAGATCACAAGAGGGCACCATCAATCAGAATGTTGGTTTGAAATGTGTGTACTTCAATGTCAGGAGCATCCGGAATTAGATGGGTGAACTTGCAGCATGGGTTGGTACCTGGGATTTCAATGTTGTGGCCATTTCAGAGACATGGGTAGAGGAAGGACAGGAATGGTCGTTGCAGGTTCTGGAATTTAGATGTTTCAGCAAGAACAGAGAAGTTGGTAAAAGATTGGGGAGGGGGAGTGTGGTGTGGTGTTGTTAATCAAGGGTAGTATTACAGCAGCTGAGATAACAGTTGAGGACTCATCCACTGAAGTAGTTTGGGCTGAGGTTAGAAACAGGAATAGAGAGGTCACCCTGTTGGGAGGAGGCCTCCGAATTGCTCCAGGGATGTAGAGAAAAGGAGAGCAAAGATGATTTTTGATAGGAGCGAGAGTAAAAAGGGTAGTTGCTACGGAGGACTTTAACTTCCCCAATATTGACTGGGAATACTATAGTTCAAGTAGTTCAGATGGGTCTGTTTTTGTTCAATGTGTGCAGGATGGTTTTCTGACTCAGAATGTAGACAGGCCAACAGGGGACAATGCCATAGTGGATTTGGTACTGGGTAATGAACCCAGACAGCTGTTAGATTTGGAGGTAGATGAGCACTTTGGCGATAGTGACCATAATTTGGATATGTTTACAATAGCAATGGGCAGGGATAGGTATATACCACAGGGAAAGAGATATAACTGGGGGAAAGGCAATTATGATGCAATTAGGCAAGATTTAGGATACGTAGGATGGGGAAGGAAACTGCAGGGGATGAATACACTTGAGATGTGGAGTTTATTCAAGGGACAGCTCCTGCGGGTCCTTGATAAATATATACCTATCAGGCAGGGAGGCAGTTGTTGAGAGAGGGAGCCATGGTTTACTATAGAAGTTGAAGCTCTTGTCAAGAGAAAGGCGGTGGCTTATATGGGGATTTACAAAATTAAAAATCACACAACACCAGGTTATAGTCCAACAGGTTTACTTGGAAGCACTAGCTTTTGGAGCACTGCTCCTTTATCAGGTGGTTGTGGAGTATAAGATCATAAGATACAGAACGTATAGCAAAAGTTTAGTGTGTTTACAGTCTCTCGTCTTTTCAAATTAACATGTTGGTTTCAGTTCTTCCATTTGTAAATCACAGGACTTTTTTAAAGTTACATTCTCAAGTGAACTTTAACAATTGGTGTCATGGCGGCCCAGATAATGCATTTAAGGTGTAAGGCTGTCTGTGCCACAATGGTCAGCCTGATTCTAATCTAAAAATGGATTTACAGAATCTTACATGGATTCATGCAGTTTTTGAGCAAAATAAAATGTAATTCTGCAAGTACAAACTCACCCCACAAATGTGTGTTGGGGAGGGGGAGATTAATGAGTGGCTATGACAGAGTGCATGTATGTGTGTGAGTGAGAGTGTAAAGGGAAATGTGAGGGTGAGGTGTGAAGGCTCAGTTAGGAGGCTTGAGAGTTATAAGTTAGCCAGAAAAGATCTAAAGAAAGGGCTGAGAAGAGCCAGGAGGGGACCTGAGAGGTTTTCCTTGATCCTATCTGCCAAAACTTAAGACCTTCTAATAGGTACATCAGGGATAAAAGAATGATTAGGGCAAGATTAGGGACAATCAAAGACAGTAGTGGAAAGCTATGTGTGGAATCTGAGGACATAGGGAAAGCACTTAATGGATACTTTTCGTCAGTATTCACATTGGAAAAGGGCAATGTTATTGAGAATACGGAGATACAGGCTACTAGATTAGATGGGATTGTGGTTGACAAAGAGGTGGTTTTAGCAATTTTGGAAGATCTGAAAATAGATAAGACCCCTGGGCCAGATGGGATTTATCCTCGGATTCTCTGGGAAGCCAGGGAGAAGGTTGTAGAGCCTTTGGCTTTGATCTTTATGTCATCATTGTTGACAGGAGTAGTTCCAGAAGACTGGAGGACAGTAAATGTTGTTCCCTTGTTTAAGAAGGTGAGTCAGGACAACCCTGGTAATTATAGGCCAGTGAGCCTTACTTTGGTTGTAGGGAAGGTATTGGAAAAGATTATAAGGGATAGGATTTATAATCATCTGGAAAAGAATAATTTGACTGGGGATAGTCAACACGGTTTTACGAAGGGTAGGTTGTGCCTAACTAAACTTAGAGTTTTTTGAGGTGACAAAACAGGTGCATGAAGGTAAAGCAGTTGATGTGGTACATATGGACTTTGGTAAGGTGTTTGACAAGGTTCTACATGGTAGGCTAGTGCATGAAGTTTCGGGATTGAAGGTGATTTAGCGGTTTGGATCAGAAATTGGTTAGCTGAAAGAAGACAGAGGGTGGTGGTTGATGGGAATGTTTATCCTGGAGCTCAGTTACCAGTGGTGTGCTGCAAAGATCTGTTTTGGGGCCACTGCAGTTTGTCATTTCTATAAATGATCTGAATGTATACGTAGAAGGATAACACTAAAGGTAGGCAGAGCTGTGGATAGTGCTGAAGGACGTTGTGGGTTACAGATCAGAGTTGAGATTAGAGTGATGCTGGAAAAGCACAGGTCAGGCAGCATCAGAGGACCAGGAAAAATCAAATGTCATTTTGGGCAAAAGCCCTTCATCAGGAACGAAGTCATTTTCCTGCTTTTCCTGCTCCTCGGATGCTGCCTGACCTGCTGTGTTTTTCCAGCACCGCTCTAATCTTGAAAGATAAGATGCAGAGCTGAGCTGATGAGTAGCAAATAGAGTTTAATGCTTAAAAGTATGAGGTAGTTCACTTCAGAAGTAGTAACAGGAATGCAGAGTACTGGGCGAATGGTAAAATTCTTGGCAGTGTAGATGAACAGAGAGATCTTGGTGTCCAGGTGCATAAATTCCTAAAATTGCCAGTGAGGTTGATAGGGTTGTTAAGGCGGCATATAATGTGTTGCCGTTTATTGGTAGGGGGATTGAGTTTTGGAGCCACGAGGTTATGCTTCAGCTGTACAAGTAACTGGTAAGGCCGTACCTGGAGTACTACGTACAGTTCTGGTCACCACATTATTGGAAGGATGTGGAAGCTTTGGAAAGGATTCAGAGGAGATTTACTAGGATGTTGCCTGATATGGAAGGAAGGTCTTATGAGCAAAGACTGAGGGCACAGAGACTGCTTTCATTGGAGAAAAGGTTGAGACATGACTTATACATCTTGATTAAGATAATCAGAGGGTGATATAGGATGGATAGTGAGAGCCTTTTTCCTCAGATGATTAGGAAAGTTGAAAAATAATTTTAATGCAAATTACCAAGGAACATAAGACAGATCGCAAAAGCTTGTCTTGGTAAATGAAATGGAAAAGAGGCCACTTGGCCGATGATGTCTGCACTGACCCCAAAGAGCATCCTACCCAAACCTACCCCACCCCTGCGTGGGGTTTTTACCATGGCTAACCCACCAAACCTGCATGCTACAGAACAATTTTTTAGCATGCACAACCATCTAACCGGCACATCTTTGGATTGCGGGAGGAGATTGGAGCACCCAGAGGAAATCCATGCAGACATGGAGAGAATGTGCAAACTCCATGTAGGCAGTCACCCAAGGCTGGAATTGATCCCATGTCCCTGCCATTGTAAAATAACAGTGATAACCACAGTGCCATCATATCACTCTACAGTACACTCCTACCTGCCAAGTACAGGTTTAGCAGATCAATCAATACATTCATTGGCACAGCCAGAGGTGGTTGATGGATCTTGACTTTCCCCTCAAGGGGTAATGGTAGCAGTATTTCATTCCAACAAAGAGGTGTAGCAGGGAGACACCAGGATACCAATATTCTGAGTCCTGTAGTACCTCCAAACTGGGTGCATGCCCAAAAATTGTCTTCATTCACCTTTTTTTTCCCCTTTGTGCTGTGTTGGTTCTGCAGCTCTGCAAGAATTAACGCGATATATATACACTGGTGCATTGCCTTTGGAGAAGATCCACTCTGTGCAAGGTCAGAATGCAGGTGAACACAGTTGACAAGATTGTAAACTCTCCTCAACAGTTTACCAGTAACACATTCCAGAGTCAACACCAACTCCTGTGGATCTACAACTCATCAATATCAACTTCCTCAGTTTCAAAACTATGGAGGAGCCCAAGTTAAATGTGCATATTACACACTGTTACAACCAGTCCTTGTTGAGTGTTTCCAATTGGTGATAAAGTTAGGCATGATACTTCAAACCTTGAAGCGCCCAGGTGAGGAGGGATGAACGGTTTTGCCTTCTTTAGTGACCCACCCCTCGGTTGATCACAACAAACTAATTTAAGTAGGATGCCTTCCATCGTGAATACTTTCCTCCCAGACTCAGATGGACTTTTACTTTTAAAAGGAGCCAACGTGAACAGGCTTTCTTGAATTAATTAAAAGTGAGTGTTGATTATTTACCAACATAAGAGTAATATTTTTAATCTACAAATGCATGAAATAAGTGGCAAATGCAAAAAGGTGAGTTTTTTTTAAAAATGGACTGGTCTCTGAATGGTTTGTGAAGAGTGGATGGTTGAATGTTGATGGGTACCAGTAGCATTCACATTCGTATTTGAGCAGTCAATTGAGATTCTTGGTTTTGCAGGTTGATGGAGATTCTTTTGACAGTAGCTATTGGTTATTTGACCTCTAGCACTCAGTGACAGAATCCATCCCTTTCCTGTCCCTACATCGCAGGGGTATTTACTGGTGGATCTTATAGCTGTGACCTTCAGAGCACACTAACCCCCACATTAGAACATCAAGCCACTAATACACACAGATGCTTACAGATCAGTCTTATTCCCTTTTCTCCTAGATCCCTGGAAGAAAACAAAAGCACAACATGGCTGCAGACGTAGCTCCCTGCTGAAAGGGGATTGGGTAATCAACTTCATCCTCTCTTCCTGTGTAGGCTTTCCATTTAAAGTCACCCTGATTATATATGGGTGTGACGTTTCAGAATTCCTCCCCTCTCAAACAGCCATTAAATTTATATCCATCATCTTGACTGTCAGTTCATCTGTGAAAAATGCTGGATTTGTTCACCATTTCAGTGTCCGTAACAATAAATGGAAAGCAAACATCAAAAACCTGATAAAACAATGCAGTACAACGCTAGTATCTGCACAGAGGCTGGTATTCTATCACCAAGTCACTCATTTTTTTGCACACAGTACACTGGGCAAACACCAACTCTCCTGTCCCTCAGATGCTGCCTGACCTGCTGGATTTTTCCAGCACTGAGCCAATCAGCTCAGAGTCAGTCTCTGAAATCCTGTTTTTTAAAATATAAAGTTAAAAAATGCAGTTTACAAAGCAGTTAACATTAACAGCTGTATACAGAGAAACGGCAATTTTACAAAGGAAAGGGGGCAGCAAAGCCAGGCCCCAAACCCTACCGTTCAACCAGTTTTCAGGGAAATGAGGACAAACCTCAATATTCCACTTTGTCATTACAAAACAATAAAATACATAAGACAGTACAATTAGATTTAAAACAAAACAATACAGACCTCCCCCCACCCCAGAAACCACCCATCCCTCCCACCTTCCGGCCACTAAGGCAGCCCGCTCCATGCGCTCTCCCACCTCAGCCCACCCCATGCCCCCTCTAACACAGCCTGTCCTGTTTCCCCAACCATCACCCCCCCAGGGAAATAGCAATCAGGATGGTATACCCACCTTCCAACTTCCCTAACCACCTTTAGCACCGTCCGGCCACCTCTAGGACAGCCTGTCCCCTTATTTGCCCAGGGTGGCAGTGCTGAGGACAGCCTACCCACCTTCCAGCTCAGTCTGCCCCCACATACCATTGAGCTCTCACCCATCTCAATGTGCCATTCTACCTTTGGACTTCCCTGACACCCCTTGCATCCACCTTTAGGATATCCCGTCCCCTTCCCTGGGATGACAGCGCACAGGGTAGCCCACAAGCCTTCCAGACCTTAGCCTGCCCCTACGCATCTTCTGGCTCAGCTGCTCTGACCCCTTCCAACCACCTCAGACAGCCCATCCCAATTACCCCACTCAGGACAACAGCACTCAGAACAGCCTACCCACCTTCCAACTATCGGGGTGACTGACATCAGAATGGCCTACCCACATTCCAGCTTTTGAGGCAGCCTACTGACCTTCTGGTAGACAGGACAGCCTACCCACCCTCTGGCTCTCAGGTCATCCTGAAAGCTCTCACCCTATGAGCCACCCAGCTCACAGTAAGGCCTGCCAGACCCAGGGTCACAGGGCAGAGCAGGTGATAACCCAACAAGCAACAAGACAGTCAATTACCAACACTCAGGGTCCTTTCTGGTATATAGAGTCCATTACCATAAACAGTTCTCTTCAAAATGCAGAGTCCATTCCTAGGAATGGAGTCCACTCCTGAAAGCAGCAAATACAGCACACACACAGCTATTCCACGGAGAACTAGGTCCACTCACAGGAACACAGTACATTGTGAAGGTGGAGTAACTCCCAGGCATTTGGTCCACTCCCAAACTTCAAGACACAGCAAATGCTCACCTCCCAACACACATACATTCAGTCTTTACAGTGGCCTAGTCCACTGACAAGGTCCAGGCCTACCCACAGGAAAAACTCATCTGGAAAGATGTATTTTCTCACCAAGGCTCAGTCCAAATACCAAAATAGTGAAAACATGTTAAAAACAAAGAAAGCCAGAGTGCAATGGCCAAGCCCTGCCACAAAATTAACATAGTCCTTTTCTCAAAGAGAAAAAAAGGAGTAACTCAGGCTATAACCAGCCAGTGAAACAACAATCCCCTAATGAGAACTGAGTTACACCTGAAACACATTGACTGTATAGATCAAGCAGTTTAGAAATCAGTCCCCAATAAAGAAGGAATACCAGTTAACAAAACTGCTTTTGTAAACCAGCCAGTTTAGGAATCAGGTTTTCCCAAAAAAGAAACCAACAGCAGCAGTAACACACTGATGTGGCCCCGTCAGTACAGAGTCAGTCCCCTAAACAGAGGGGACTCTAAATCTCCTGTGTTTTTTTTCCTCCAGCCAGTGAAACAACAATCCCCTAATGAGAACTGAATTACACCTGAAACATATTGACTGTATAGATCAGGCAGTTTAGAAATCAGTCCTCAATAAAGAAGGAATACCAGTTAACAAACTGGCTAAATAATTCAGCCAGTTCAGGAATCATGTTTTCTCCCCTTCCCCCCCAAAAAAAACAGCAGTTACACACTAACTGTAGCCCAGGAGACTCTAAATCTCCTAGTTATATCAATCAGTCAGGGCTTTCCTAATTGGGGATGTTAACCTGGGCCAATCAACGACCTCGTAGTCAAAAGGTCAACCTGGTTCCAATCACTACAAACTCAAAATCATAAAGAGTCAGAAATATAGCTAGGAATCCTGTTGTTATAGAGTCATAGAGTTATTCAGCATGGAAACCAAACTTTTCTCAACGATAGTATTGGAGTTGAACCCAAAGATACATTATTGATGATCTATCACTCAGTGTTATTTCCATTTCTGTAACATCAACTGATCCTGCTCCTACCTTAGATCATCTGCTCTTAAAACCCTCATTGATACCCTTTTGTCCAAACAGTCTATTTTTTTTTCTTCCTTTTTTTCTTTTTTTTTCCTTTTTTTTTCCCACACTACCACCTAAGTGCGGTAGTGCTTATTTTATCCCCAGCACCCATGGTGTGTGTGTGCAGGTGTGAGACACAGTGAAAGACACAAAGTGCACCAATCTTTATTCAATTTCCACCACCAGGAAGATAGGAAAACACCCGGGTGGCCAGTGACAAGCACTGCCCTTCACATAAAAGGGCAGTGCTGTGTGATCAAAACAGTGAAGGGGAGGGTAGGGACTAAATCAAAATAGAGTTGGAGGGAGAAATAATGCACTCCACTCCCTGCGGCGCCCACCTCTCCCTGAACAACTCCAGGGTGTTGGTCGACACCGCGTGCTCCTTCTCCAAGGACACCCGGGCTCTAACATAACCGCGGAAGAGGGGCAGGCAGACCAAACAGTCTATTTTTTTTTTCTTTCTTTTCTTTTCTTTTTTTTTTTTTTCTTTTTTCTTTTAACCCCCACACTACCACCTAAGTGCGGTAGTGCTTATTTTTTCCCCAGCACCCATGGTGTGTGTGTGCAGGTGTGAGACACAGTGAAAGACACAAAGTGCACCAATCTTTTATTCAATTTCCACCACCAGGAAGATAGGAAAACACCCGGGTGGCCAGTGACAAACACTGCCCTTCACAGCAAGGGACAGTGCTGTGTGATCAAAAACAGTGAAGGGGAGGGAAGGGACTAAATCAAAATAGAGTTGGAGGGAGAAATGATGCACTCCACTCCCTGCGGCGCCCACCTCTCCCTGAACAACTCCAGGGTGTTGGTCGACACCGCGTGCTCCTTCTCCAAGGACACCCGGGCTCTAACATAACCGCGGAAGAGGGGCAGGCAGACCAAACAGTCTATGCTGACATAATTAAATTAGTCCCACTTGAGTTGACAAAGAGCAATCAACTTAATCCTCCAGCATGTTTCACAAAGTAAATTCAAACCTTGAATCATATTTTCAAATTTCAAGTTTTCCTTTTATTAATGCTTTGACCAATACTGAAAAAACAATAGAACAAGTGAAAATAAAATCAAACAACAGCTCGTATTTCTGTAATGCCTTTAATTTAGTGGAACATTTCCAAGTGTTTCACGGGAGCATTATTATGCAATACTAGACATCAAGCAATGAAGGACAGATGGTGGAAGGTTTGGTTAGGAAGGTGAGTTTTAAGGAGAATCTTAAAGGGAGAAAGAGAAGCAGAAAAATTGAGGGAGGGTGTTCTGCAAATTATTGCCTTAATACCTGCATGTGTAGAGCAATTAAAATTAAAGAGCTAAGAGACAAGAGAAACATGGTCGCAGATATATCAGAGGGCATTGGGTGGAGAAGAGATTAAAGAGTTAAGGATGGGACAAAACTGAGAAGGGATTTGAAAATAAAGGTGAACATTTTAAAATTACAGATTTGCTTGATGGGAATCAATGTCAATCAAAAGGGACAAGGATGATGGGAGAATGAGACTTGGTGCAAGTAACAGTTCACACAACAGAGTTTGAATCTCCTCTAGTTTATAGAGGATAGAATATGAGAGTCTGATCAGAAATGCATTGGAATAGACCAGGCTAGAAGTAACAAGGGCATTGATGAGGATTTCAAGAGCAGATGATCTGAGGTAGGAGCAAGATCAGTCAATGTTACAGAAATGGAGCTAACACTTAGTGATAGCATGGATGGATTATCAACAATGTATGTTGGGCTGAGCAGATACACAATGCTTGAGAAAAGTCTGGTTTGGTCTTGGATTGTGATCTAGGAGTGGAATAGAGTTGGTAAGTAGGGGAAAACTTAATGCAGGAGTGGGGCTACTCACCACCTTGGAAGGAAAGTCAGTGCTGAGCTAATGGACCGGGAGGACAGGGTACATGATCTAACTGTGGGACTGCAGTCTCTTACTCAGGAGAAAATACCATCCTTGGGAGCCAATCTGACTGGACAAGATCTCCAACACTTCCAACAGTGGCAGATGACTGGGGAAAAAAAAAACTGTGATAAATGGAATTCTATGTCGAATAGTTTAACTCCATAAAGGTCAAATTGAAATATCTTAATGGTGACTTTGGAACTGTGGAAAAGGAAGAGCATAAAAGTCCATATACACAAATCACTAAATGTCATTACAGATACAAAGCACAATAAAAAAAAAGGTGAATGGGATGTTGACCTTTATCTCAATGGGGCTGGAATACAAAACTGAACAAGTGACATTTCAGTTGTAGAGAGCCTTGATTAGACCCATTTAATCAAATGTCAGGAATAATACATTGACCTTGAAAGATGTCAAGATTCACTAGACTGATACCAGGATTTAAAGAGATAAATCATCATAACAGGTTACATAAACTTGATATCCATTGCAGGGAATTCAGTAGGTTAGGGAGTGATCTAATCAAAGTTTTTCAAATGATTAAGCACACAACTGAATACATACAAAAAATTGTTCTATTTGGTGGAGAAAGACACAATCTTGAAAGTTAGAACATAAGTATTTATGATAGAAATCAGGAAATACTATTTCCACACATACAAAAAGTTCATGAAAAGCTGGAACCCACTCTGCCAAAATCTTCTGGATGCTCGATGAGTTCTAATTTTCCAAGACTGAGATTGACAGATATGCGTCGAGAGTGTTGTGCTGGAAAAGCACAGCAGGTCAGACAGCATCCAAGGAGCAGGAGATTTGACATTTTGGGCATAAGCTCTTCATTAGGAACTGGTTGACAACCACCTGATGAAGGAGCAGTGCTCCGGAAGCTAGTGCTTCCAAATAAACCTGTTGGACTATAACCTGGTTTGTGTGATTTTTAACTTTGCCCACTCGAATCAAACACCAGCATCTCCAAATCATATATTTTGTGAAACTGGTAAGGACCAGATAAGCCACAGAACACATTACTGCAAAGCTCATACATACATTTATTTGAATAATCTTTCAGCACTGCATCTACTTTGCACATTTATAGCTAAATATGATTAACAATATTTCATAAGGTTGTTTCATTAAGATGTAATGATGAATCCTCTGAAGTAACTTATCTTCTCTAAGTTTCTATTAGATGTAGTGTTTGTCAAATAAATTAAGAATGTGTTGCCGTTCAAATTAAATGGTACATTCCTATAACCTTGCTGATATTTGGAGGTAGTATTTAACATACAATGTTATTCTAGGATTTCCAAGCTGCTTGAAGCACATACACCATGAACAGTAAAAATACATCC
Organism: Chiloscyllium plagiosum; assembly: GCF_037043375.1. NCBI lineage: Eukaryota > Metazoa > Chordata > Chondrichthyes > Orectolobiformes > Hemiscylliidae > Chiloscyllium > Chiloscyllium plagiosum. Next base: position 12,044,110 of record NW_028270142.1, read on the forward strand.
AAGGAAATTTACTCCTTCTACTTTTCCTTTTGATACTTCTCTTAGATGCCCAGTTACAGTAGTTTGAAATGAACAGCAAAGTTACAGTTCAAATTAAGAACATCTATACCATAGCACATACAGGATTTACGCCACCTGGCCATTACCGTTAATAATAGACACAAAAACCCTCACAATAGGTTTAGCATGTTGTTAACTAATTCAACAGCATTATAATTGCTCATTTTGAACAAATCAACTTACTTTGAAAATTATACTGTCAAAATCCAAATGCCCCATGCAGATTCATGGAACATGGACCTACACTGCAATAAATAATTTAAAACAAATACAGCCTAAAGTGCATAGATCTATTGTACTTTAAAGGATTTTTCTTTTGTTTTTACTCAGTTAAAATAGATGTAGAATATTAAGCAAGGAATTTCAAATTAAAATTTAGACAGCACTGCACTTTCATTTTGATCAGCAGATATTTGAAATTTTTTTGAATACCATGTCATAAAGTACATTTATGCTTAGTTTCATCATAAGAAATATCCAAACTATAAAATTATTCCGTCTGGTTATACATCCTCAATGCTAGCACAAGATTCCATTCTGTACATCCTTTTCTTGTTGCTTTTTGCTTTGCTGTGTTGAGAGAAGGTTTCTTGATCTTGCTCTACTGCCTCAAAATTAATTCCCAAGTTTTGACTGATGAGCATTAGAAGCTCATTCTGCATCTCCATTATGGCCGAAATGTCCTTCAACCTGCAGATTTTTAAAAAAGTGAAAATAATGAGCATAGCAAAGTTAAAAGTCAATGAAATATAGTCTGAATTTATAATCAGTGATTTTAGACCTATATTTCTGTTTTTCCAGTTGCAGTTCAAGCTTTCGGTAATCAATTCCATGACATTTCACTTCAGTGGCTGGGTCACTGACTTGGGATTCTGAAAAATTCCGGACCAGAGCCTGTAAAGAGAAACACATTTGACCAATATATTCTCATCTCGTGTCACATTTCCATAATGATGCAGTTACAAACTACATTGTCACAAAAGTTTGATTCCCATTCAGTTTCAAGCCATAAATCTTTCAACCAGCTGAACAATACAAGAGAATTTTATTGCCAGTCTTTTCATTTGATCAAGATTGTGCATTGTTATTTTAGATAAAGAGAAATGATACTTAGAACATTCATGTTAATGGAGGAAGAAATTACATACAAATACTAAGTGGGAAACTGCCCAGTAAAAGGTATTTGATCCTTGATGAACAGCAGTTTCTGTATAATTGAAGATAAATCTTTGTGCCTTTGCACAGTAGTAGGAGAGATAGGAATGAATGCAGGCTCAGTGGATGGGACTGTTACCTGATCTGAATTGTCATTCAAAACATTTGATTCCATTTTAACCATTGATCCAACTATAATAAAAAGGGAAAAATACAAAAAATTGCATCTAAAACACACTTTTAATAGTCACACAATGCCAGCTTATAGTCCAACAGGTTTTGCTGTCACCTTTTGCTATAAATTCTGTATCTTATGGTCCTGCTCCATAACTACCTGATGAAAGAACAGCGCTCCAAAAGCTAGTGCTTCCAAATAAACTTGTTGGACTATAACCTGATGTTGCGTGATTTTTAATTTTGTCCAACAGGTTTATTTGAAATCACAAGCTTTCGGAGTGCTGTTCCTTCGCCAGGTGAACAATGGAGCAGTGCTCAGAAAGCTTGTGATTTCAAATAAACCTGTTGGATGATAACTTGGTATCGTGTGACTTCTGACCTTATCTACCCCAGTCCCACACATGTACTTCCACACCACACTTTTAATACATTGAGCATTTCAAATTCATAGGAACATTATTGGCCAAAATTTGACACCAAGTCATGAGGAGATAGTGTGACTAGTGATTAAATGTTTGATCTAAAACTTAGATGTTAAAGGCTATTAAAAAAGGAGAGGGAGGTAGATAGCTGAATGGTTTAGCACAGGAATTCCAGACCACAGGATCTTAAACAATTGAAGCCACAATAGACCTAAATAGATTAAGTTGCAAAATATGCCATACTTGAAGGTCACAGAATTCTGAGGCTGCAGGGGGTTACAGAGACAAGGAGGAATGATGCCAAAGAAGGATTTGGGCACAAAGACAGGAATTTTAAATCTTACACATTACTGGTCTGTGAACCAGTGTTGTTAATGAACAGGGCATTGCTAGGTGAATGGCTTTAATGATGAGACAGTGAACATTTAAGTGAATAAGCTGGTAATAAAATGGTGAATGAAGATCACAGTAGCAGAAGGACTGAGGCAGGATGACAACAGGAAATATTACAGAAGTAGAGTAGGTGGTCTTAGTGTAAGAAAGGATATATGGTTAGAAACTTGGTTAAAGGCTGAATAGGATGCTGAGGTTACTAAGAGTCTAGTTCACCTGAGCCAAGTGCTAGGTAAGGGAATGAAACTAGTGGCTAGGGCAAGGCACCTATGGTAGGGATCAAAGACATTGACTTGGATTTTCATCTTCGAGATGGGAATTATAGTCAGACCATGTTCCAATTTGCAATTCCACCTCCTGCCTGCAGTACCCGTCCACACTATTTTCATCAAGTCTTGGCAGGGATTAATTGGAACCAGGGCAGCTGCTGATGGAAGCAGGCCAGCGGTACGAACAGACATGATCAGATGCTGAAGTGGAAAGCTAGAGGTCTCATCTCTGTCACTAGGACATTAGCTCAGAGCTGTAATTGAATGTTAATCACTCTGGCACTCATTCTTTCACCAACCTCAAACCCCCACCACTCCCATGCCTCTTCCATATCTCTCAAACCCCTATTGTCTCTGGGTATCCCTTTATATCCCTCCCTGTGCCCTGTGCATCCTCCTGCCCACTGAACCAGTATTCACTATGGACAGGACTCATTTCTCAATGGGTGTTTGAATGAATGTTTATTTATTTTGACAGATCCATGAGCATTTCAGAGACTTTCCAGCATTATTAAAGGACTCAGGTTCTGCTGCAATGAATATTGGAAAAGTGCTTCAAAGGCTCAGTAGATCTCTGGACTTTAAAAGAATTTGAAGATGAAAGCACAGAGTCCAGCTGACACAATAAAGGCAGATTCTGAAAATGTTGAATGCAGAAGAGCTCTTTACTCTCTGGATACGTAAACTAATACAAGTGAACACTTACACAATGCTGGTCAGTTTAGCGATCATTTACCTTTTAAAGGCAAAACATTATGAACAATCACTGCATTAAAAACAACTTTAAATGATTATACAGCAGCTAATTACAGTGAATGACCGCAGAAGTAGCGAACTGACCCGTTAAGAATTTTCTGCTGTTCAATAAGATCATGGCTGACCTAATTCACATTCCCACATAAACCCTGACAACCATAGAAGCCAAATGATCCACAACATGGGAGTCAACCTTCCTCTGCCCTAAAGATATTCAGTGAATCTGCTTCTAATACTCTGTAGGGAAGAGTTCCAAAGTTGAACAATGCACAGAAAGAGAAAACTTACGATAGATAAAGTTGGCAACTTGCCTGTTAAAATACTCACTGCAAAGTAGGATTCCCCACAGCATGAACTAGACGCCCTGAACGAACAGGTTTAATGCCATAGAAATAGTGGAAGCCCTGAAACGCCATACCCAAAGTAGAGTAGGCAAGGGCAGGAGAGCTGAGTGTAACCTTCCTTCCTGCACGCTTACCCTGGAACCACAACAGTTCTGCACACCAGGAATGTGGGTAGGAATCCTGATTTATGCCCCTGTCTGCCATTAATAAGCCTCCCTGCTTCCAACAAGAACAGATGCATACAAATCTGGTCCATTGACTTCAGGTTTACTTCTCTTGAAATGTCCACAGACATTTACTGTACAAGAAGGCACTTTATTAAATGTTGTATGTTGTATTTCTCACACTAATCACTGCATACTAATTCTGAACAAGTGATGATGAGCTTGTCTGCTAATTTAGCCAATTCTAATGTCTCTCACAATCATTAATGATCCGAAACATGCTATTTTTTCAGGTTCACCTTGATGCTATTCAGCAGTTCCTCGACAATAATTCAGCATTTAGGCTCTGCATCGGTAACTGGTCCCTAAACAGCCTCGCTTAACCTGAAGCCTTAGATGATCTTTACAATACTTTCAAATGCCAGTTCTCAAACTCCAAATGGCCCTGCCGTTCTACCTAATTGTCAGATGGATCAGGGTGTCAGTTCTGATCAGGCTGGCTATGATGAAGTGCCCAAGGTGAAATGATAATGAACCAGGACTTCAACCATCACAATCAGCCAGCTGGCCAGTGTCCTCCACTGGTTAGTCACCCAATAATTAATATCAACACATATTTGTTTAGATGCATTAATTTCTTCCATGGGCAAACAATGGAATATTGGAAAGATCAGAGTAGTCCATCTCAACCTCACTTAAGAACACATTCACGGTCTATGAGGAGGCAGCAGATTTCAATTGATCCTGTATTGGGACTCAAATTTACATTTTTGTGCATAGAACCATAGAATCCCTATAGTGTGGAGGTAGGCCGTTTGGCCCATCACATCCACACCGACCCTCCAAAGAGTATATCCTATTCTATCCCTACTTTATTTCCATAATCCTGCATTACCCATGGCTAATCCACCTAACCTACACATTCTTGGACACAACCTAATATTATTTTCTATTTCTTTCAAAGAGAAGTCATTTAATTTTAATTAAAGTTTGACAGCTTCTTAATGGGTGGCAAATCCATTTGATCAGATTATCTCTGATGCACATAAAAATCTAAGCCTACATTATTAGCCACAGCATTAAGAATATGTACTTTTCCAGAAACAAAATTAACAACTTTTACCCATCATATCCCTCAGCTCTTTTATCTACCCAGTGCATGCTCAATGAAATTGTTGCAATCTTTCACAAACATACCTCAATCATACTGCCACTTGCCTTGTTAGGATATACTATTATTTTCTGCTGGTCGACTCGGTTAAGAAACCAATAGGGAAGTTTTTTCTCCAAACTGGTATGAAGAGAAATCTACAACAATAAAGATATTTCAGTTCAAATGTTTTTGAGATAATGCTCGATTCCTTTCTTCTTCAGAAAAGTTGATCATCTTCACAAAATCATAAGGGCTAACCTGCATTGCAATCCTTTTTAAGGATGCAGTTCTCTGGACTTCAGCAATATCTCCCACTGCTAAACCAATCTAAATTCAACATAAAAGATATATCAGAAACAGACATTCTCATCAATCTTTTGTCTTTCAGACACAAGCCATGCATCAACTCTCCTACATCTGCTAAAAATCTTACTTATGGGATTACAACATAAAACCATCACTAGTTTCACACTTTCTCCTTTTGCATTTGTTGTTCTGTGAGAAAAATTAAAGTGATAGATTTACAGCACTGACACCACAGAAAGGGCTAACTCCTCAACTAGATTAATTTACTGTATTCCCAATTCCCTTCTCTTTTGTCATATTCTGTTGTATTCTTCATCTTCAGATATGTATCCAACTCCCTTGTAATGTATATTGTAGTTTTTAGGGTGGCTTTTCAGCTTTCGTTTTCCTTCTCTGATATAATGTATCTCATACGGTGCAACAAATTAAGAAACAAGCAAATTTGATCCAATTATTTCATAATTCTAAAACGTCCATTTTCTGAAGTCAAGTTTATGCTCTACTTTACACACTGTCAACTCAACATGCATCACCTATATGACAGACCCCTCTCCCACCAGTACAATCATCAAAACTTTGAGATGAGGTTCTTTAAACTTTCTTTTGCTGATGGTATGAGCCAGAACCCTCCTGTGAACCAGAGTGGGGTAATCTAACTTAAGTTTGATTTTTAAGTCTGTGATGAGCCATGGGACTCTGTGGAAGCAATTGCCTGCCTTGTTTAAACTTTCAATAATGGGTGGCACAGTGGTTAGCACTGCTGCCTCATGGCGCCAAAGACCCGAGTTCAATTCCTGCCTCAGGCAACTGTCTGTGTGGAGTTTGCACATTCTCCCCGTGTCTGTGTGGGTTTCCTCCGGGTGCTCCAGTTTCCTCCCACAGTCCAAAAATGTGCAGGTTAGGTGACTTGGCCATGCTAAAATTGCCTGTAGTGTCAGGTGAAGGGGTAAATGTAGGGAGGTGGATTGCTCTTCGGAGGGTTGGTGTGGACTTGTTTGGCTGAAGGGCCTGTCTCCACACTGTAAGTAATCTAATCTTAAAAAAAAAAGATTTTTTGCACTGTCCGAGATACTGTGCTGATATCTCTTACACTGAGCTCAGGGTTAAAGACTTGGGCTAGAGCAGTGCCACATACCTGTATATTCACCATAGATATGTTGGAAACATTACAAATGTGGGTTTAGCTACTGAAGATGGCCCTGTACAACACCCTTAAGTAGCATCAGCTTTGAGCTCCAGACTTTGGAATTCACTCCCTCAGCATGACAGACAGCGTGTTGGGCGCCAACAGGGGTATCTCCAGACTGACAGCATTGGAAATACAAGTGCTCACATCTTAAGGGAGAATTTTAAAACTTTGATTGCTGGACAAAAAACAGATGATAATGAATTTAAATTAAGACTTGTGTAATTCCCTATTCCATCAGCTCAAGCTTACATCAACCATATCGCATAGTCACCGTCACAATCACAGTTTTTTGGCCAGCAGATTTACACATAAAACCTACCAGTAAATTCATGAGAAGGATTGGTACAAGCAGCAAAAACACAATTAACATTATAAAGGTGAGAAGAGGGAACTGCATCTTGTCTGTGCTATATGGGATCAAGAAATTCTCATTGTAGTTAATATCTCCCAACATCATTGCAAGTATTTTCAATTGGGAAAGAATAGGACTTCCATATGCCATCTGAAAGAAGAAAACAGAATATTAAAATATTTTGTTCATCAATTCTAAACAAATGCAGCCATATTCTTGGTTCTGATAATGCACTTTCTTCACATTTCTTTAAAATGTCATGAGGTATACACTATTACATGTTTTTTTGTGCCTAAACCAGGTAAATAAGGATCTAATTAACATTAAACTGTACATATGTATCTAGGCTCATTTAGAAATGCCTGCACTCCCATCTTCCGATGATGATTTAACGTTTACAGAAGGAATTGATGCAAACCATTATTTAGAAACTGATAAAAGTTTGGGCAATGTTTCTGAATGTAAATGCATATATTCTCAAATTTTCATTGACAGATAAGCATATAAAGTTTATAATGATTGCAAATGGGTACTAATTACATTTCAGAAGACAATACCATGCCCAAAAAGCTTTGTATATCAGCAGCTAACATACATACTGTGCAAATTATGAGAGAATCCATTTACATTTTGAAAATAAATGGAAGAAAACTTGATTTTGTGTATCTGTATTGCTGTCCTGAACTACTTGACAATGTAGAACACGGCTTTAGTTTCAACAACAATTACAGCACTGAGCTAAGGTCAAACTGGAGCTTCTCATCTCACAAAGAAGACAGTGTTCGAGAAACATTCAGTTGATCTTAACCTCATTATTTGAAAAAAAATATAGATTTTGTCTTATTCAAGAAATAACTGCTATCAAAGGAAAATGAGTATATGAATACAGCACCATAGAATCTCTGCACTGTAGAAACAGACCATTCGCCCCATCGAGTCCACACCAACCATCCATAAGACCATAAGACGTAGGAACAGAAATTAGGTCATTCATCCCATCCAGACTGCTCCGCCATTCAATCATGGCTCCTAAGTTTTTCAATGCCGTTCTCCTGCTTTCTCCATGTAACCCTTGATCCTCTTGATACTTAAGAACCTATCTACCTCAGTCTTAAATATGCTCAATGGCCTGGCCTCCACAGCCTTCTGTAGAAATGAATTCCATAGGTTCACCAGTTGCTGGCTAAAGAGGTTTCTCCTTATCTCCATTCTGAAAAGTCTTCCCTTTACTCTAAGGCTGTGCACTTGGGTCCTTGTCTCTCCTACCGATGGAAACATTTTCCCAACATATACACTGTCCAGGCCATTCAGTATTCGTATGAGGGATCACCCCATATCCTTCTAAACCCCATCGAGTATAAACCCAGAGTCCTTAAGCGTTCCTCATATATTAGGCTTTTCACTCCTGGACCATTCTCGTGTATCTCCTCTGAATATGCTCCAGGGCCAGTACATCCTTCCTGAGATATGGGACCCAAAACTGCACACAATACTCCAAATGTGGCCTGACCAGAGCCTTATAGAGCCTCAGAAGTACATCCTTGCTTTTATATCCAAGTCCTCTCAAAATAAATGCTATCATTGCATTTGCCTTCCTAATTATGGACTCAACCTGCAAGTTTACCTTGAGAGAATCCTGGATTAGAACTCCCAAATCTCTTTGCACCTCAGGCTTCAGAATTTTCTCCCCATTTAGAAAGTAGTCCATGCCTCTATTCTTCCTACCAAATTGCATGACCTCACACTTTTCCATCTGCCACTTCTCTTGATTCTCTTAACCTATCCAAAATCTTCTGCAGCCTCCCCACCTCCTCAATGCTACCTGTCCCTCTATCTATCTTTGTAATGTCTTCAAATTTAACTAGAATGCCCTCAGTTCCTACATCTAGATCATTAATGTAGAAAATGAAAAGTTGTGGTTCTAACAGTGAGCCTTGCGGAACACCACTTGTCACCAGCTGAGGAGGACCCTTTTATCCCCACTCTCTGCTTTCTGCCAGAGAACCAAGTTTCTCTCCATGCTAGCACCTTGCCACTAATACCATAGGGCCTTACCTTACTCAGTAGCCTCCTGTGTGTTAACTTGTCAAAGGTCTTCTTTAAGTCCAGGTAGGTAACATCCAGTGGCTCTCCTTGGTCTAACCTGCTCGTTACTTCCTCAGAGAATTCCAGCAGATTTGTTAGGCATGATCTCCCCTTGATGAAACCATGCTGACCTTGCCCTTTTTTAACATGGACTTCCATCTATTCAGAAATCTTATCCTTCTCACTGGATTCCAGGATCTTACCCATGACCGAAGTTAGGCTAATCAGTCTGTAATTTTTCATCTTTTAAAACAGGGGTATCATGTTAGCAATTTTCCAGTCCTCTGGGACCCTCCCTGACTCTAGCAATTTCTGAAAGATCATCACTAACGCCTCTACTATCTCTTCAGTTACCTCCCCTAGAAATCTGGGGTGTAGTCCATCTGGTACAGGTGACTTATCTACCTTCAGATCATTCAGTTTTTCTACCACCTTCTCCTTGGTGATGGCCACCATACTCAGCTCTGCCCCCTGATTCTCTTGAATTTTTGGGATTTTGCTTGAGTCTTCCATTGTGAAGACTGACACTAAGTAATTATTTAGTTCCACAGCCAATTCCTTTTTCCCCACTATTATCTCTTCAGCATAATTTTCCTGTGGTCCAATGTCCACTTTTGCCTCTCTTTTGCCCCTTATATATCGAAAGAAACTTTTACAGTCTTCCTTTATATTACAGGCTAGCTTTCCCTCATATTTAATCTTCCCCCTCCTTATTTCTTTTTTTGTTTCCCTCTGTTGGTCTTTGTAAGTTTCCCAATCCTCTGGTTTCCCACTGCCCTTCACCACATTATATGCTTTCTTTTTTGCTTTTATGCTATCCCTGACTTCCCTAGTCAGCCAGGGCTGCCTGATCCTCCCTGTACCATGCTTCCTTTTCCTCGGGATGAATCCCTGCTGTATCTCCTCAACTACTCCCAGAAACTCCTGCCATTGCTGTTCCACTGGCTTTCCTGCTCGGCTCCTCTCCCAGTCAATTCTACCCAGCTCCTCCCTCCTGCCTCTGTAGTTACCTTTACTTAGCTGTAATACTGTTACCTCTGATTCTATCTCCTCCCTTTCAAATTGCAGAGAAAATTCAATCATATTATGATCACTGCCTTGGAGAGTTTCTTCACCTTAAACTCCCTTATCAAGTCTGCCTCATTACACAACACTAAATCCAGTATTGCCTGATTCCTCATGGGCTCCACCACAAGCTGCTCCAAAAAGCCATCTCATAGACATTCCACAACCTGATTTTCCCAGTGCACATGTATATTGAAATCCCCCATGATCACTGTAACTTTGCCTTTTTATGTCCCGATGTATCTTGCATCCCAGCTCCTGACTACTGTTTGGAGACCCTCTCCCCACCGCTGCCCACCTGTCTATCTTTTCGATAGGATGTATATCCTTGTAAATTCAGCTCCCAATCCTGATCCTCTTGCAGCCACGCCTATGTGATGCCCACGTCAATTTCGATCTGTGCCTCAAGCTCATTTACCTTATTCCTGATACTGCGTGCTTTCAGACATAACACCTTCAGTCCTGTATTAACCTTCCCTCTTGTCATTGTCTTTCATTTGTCCAGTGTTTGATTGCTAACCCTTTCCATACATTCTGTCCTAGTTGTGTCTGCGCTGGAAACTTTAATGACCTCTCCTGAGTTCTGTATTGTTACCTCCTCCTTTAATTCGGGTTTTTTTTAATTTTCCTTGTAACTGAACTAAAGAGCATTCTACCCAGATCTACACTACCCCTATAACTTTGCATCTCCCATGGCTAACCCACCCAACCTACACATCCCTAGATACTACAGGCAACTTAGCACAGCCAATCCACTGTGAGAGGAAACCAGAGCACCCAGATGAAACCCACAGATAGTTGCCCAAGCGTGGAAACAAATCCAGGTTCCTGGTGCTGTGAGGCAGCACTGCTAACCACTGAGCCAGCGTGCCACCCACTATGAATGCAGGTGTAAAGATAACTGAGAGGACTCCACGCAAGGAGATTTGAAATAGGAGATCTGCTCTCTCTTCCCTGCTGTAAAACTATATAGTGTCCTCTGCTTCTCGTTGTATGGAAGTTACTATTAATTATTTGTAACATATAAAGAGAAAAGACCTCGTGTTACATTTTCTTTGCAAGATTCATTGCTTTACATCATTGAAAATATTCAAATTGTTCTTGGAATGAATAATGAAAGATTAAAATTATATCTAAAATACCAGGTCGTGACTCATAGAATGTTCTAAATAATCCCTCAAAATGTACCAAATATTGAGAGGGCAGAGGAAACTTACTTTATGTCAAAGTACCTGTTGACAACTACATTTATTTATCTGTAGGTCAGATCCTGCCTACTGCTGCTCAAGATAATATAATTACTGCCTATATTTATTTTATACTCGATTATAAATGCCTAACAGTGGCCACACCCACCTGCTCATATAATAGAATGTAGAAGGTAAATCCAAACGCCAATATAAGGAAGAGAAATAGAGCCATAATATGAAACAAGGTGTTCAAAATCTCCCCAAACATTACCACGTAGATTCCACAAATGTCAAACCTGAAGGATAGACACAAATACAACAATAAGAATACAATAACTCCATGGAGACTGGCATTCCATCAAGTCACCCTTTATTTACACATGCACAGTACATGGGCTCTGACCAGTCAGCTCAGAGACAGTCCTGAGAGTGAGGAGAATCTCTGAATCTCCTGTTTATATCTGTCAGCCAAGGCTCCCTGATTGGCCCAGGTTAACAATTCCAAGCAGAGAACTCATCGTCAATGTGACTGACCTGGCCATCCCAATTCCAATTCCTACAAAACTTATACCAAATCCATTGGTGAACCAGGTAGGATTTCACAACAACAGATGATAAGTTTTATGGCCCTGTTACTGAAGCTAGTTTTATATTCCAGGTTTTATCATTACATTTTAAATCCCATGAGCTGCTATAGATGAGTTTGAATCATGTGACTTCAGGGCTTTAGATTAGATTACCAGTAACATGCATCTATGCCACTGCACACCTCCTCCCCCATAGCCCTATACCTAATGGGGGTCCTTGGATCTTGCACCAGCAGAAACACCTCTCTCCACAACCAATGCAGTGTTTTGTAATTTACTCCCTGTCCTCTTCCAGGTCATGTTCCTCCCCTTCCTCCAGTGGGCTATGCCATTCAGAGCCTGACCCTCTCCATGGCCGAAAGTTCTCCAAATATGATTGGACAACATTTGCCAAACAAACCTGAGTGTGCCCAATATTATACTGAGAACCAATTTATGATTGTCGGTTTGGTCACAGTGTGGCACATCTATGTGCACTGGAAGCTGCAGACAGACAGAACATTAACATACATTGCACTTGCTCATCGTAACAAGATAGGTGACAACCATTGTCTGATTCAGCCATCAACAATCAGGGTCAACCTGCCTGGCTTTAAACAAAGCTGGGCAGTTAACTAGTTATCTACTGGGTGTATTCTCCATGGCAGCACCTCTACCAGTCAGAGTCCAATTATCAACAAATTATCACTCTCTGCTCAGACAGTATAAATTATTCCCTTCATTGGGAATTGCTGGTATTCATGTGAACATCTTGATGAACACAAGGCAAAACCCTCGACAAAATGAATCAACACCAGTAAATAATTGTACTAATGAAATTGTTGGCCTAAAAACTGATACATCCAAAGGGTTCAATTTTCTGAATATCTACATTTTAGAGTTCTGAAGAAAGGTAGATGAAGAGATAAGTGTTGCACTATATGATTTTCAAAACGTTCCCAGATTCCAGAACGGTCCAAACAAATTAGAAGTTGGTGAACGTAACTCTGCTCTTCAAGAAAGGAGGGTATGAGAAAACAGGGAATTACATGACAGTTAGTTAATATCAGTCATAGAGTCATAGAGAGATACAGCACCGAAATAGACCCTTTGGTCCAACTCATCCATGCCGACCAGATATCCTATCCTAATCGAGTCCCATTTGCCAGTACTTGGCCCATATCCCTCTAATCCCTTCCTATTCATATATTCATCCAGATGCCTTTTAAATGCTGCAATTGTACCAGCGTCTACCACTTCCTCAGGCAGCCCATCCAATCCACGCACCACCCTCTGCGTGAAAAAATTGCCCATTAGGTCCATTTTATATCTTTCCCCTCTCACCCTAAATCTATGCCCTCTAGTTCTGGACTCTCCCACCTCAGAGAAAAGGCTTTGCCTATTTATCCTATCCTTGCCCCTCATGATTTTATAAACTTCTCTGAGGGGCATGGATATGATAAATCGCTGCTTCAGGGAAAACATCCCCAGCCTAATCAGTCTCTCCCTATAGCTCAAATTCTCCAATCCTGGCAACATCCTTGTAAATCTTTTCTAAACCCTTTCAAGTTTCGCAACATCCTTCCAATAGAAAGGAGACCATAATTGCATGCAGTATTCTGAAAGTGGCATAACCAACGTTCTGTACAGCTGCAACATGACCTCCCAACTCCTGTACTCAATGCTCTGACCAATAAAGGAAAGCATACCAAAGGCTTTCTTCACTATCCTATCTACCTGCGACTCCACCTCCAAGGAGCTATGAACCTGTAATCCAATGTCTCTTATTCAGCAACATTCCCGAGGACCTTATCATTAAGTCTATATGTCCTGCTAAGATTTGCTTTCCCAAAACGCAGCACCTCGCATTTATCTAAATTAAACTCTATCTGCCACTCCTCAGCACATTGGTCCGTTTGATTGAGATCCAATCGTAATCTGAGGTAACCTTCTTCACGGTCCACTACACCTCCAATTTTCGTGTCATCTGTAAACTTACTAACTCTACCTTCTATGTTCACATGCAATTCATTTATATAAATGATGAGAAGTAGTGGACCCAGCACCGATCCTTGTGGCACTCCACTGGTCACAGGCCTCCAGTCTGAAAAACAACCCTCCACCACCACCCTCTATCTTCTAAGCCAGTTCTGTATCCAAATGGCAAGTTCTCCCAGTATTCCATAAGATCTAACCTTGCTAAACATTCTCCCATGGGGAACCCTGTCAAACGCCTTACTGAAGTCCATATAGATCACGTCCACCTCTCTGCCCTCATCAATCCTCTGTTACTTTTTCAAAAAACTCAATTAAGTTCATGAGACATAATTTCCCACGCGCAAAGCCATGTTGACTATCCCTAATCAGTCCTTGCCTTTCCAAATACTTGTAAATCCTGTCCCTCAGGATTTGCTCCAACAACTTGCCCACCACCGATGTCAGGCTCACCAGTCTTTCATTCCCTGGTTTGTCCTGACTACATTTCTTAAATAATGGTACCACATTAGCCAACCTCCAGTCTTCTGGAACATCACCTGTGACTATCGATGATACAAATATCTCAACAAAGGGCCCAGTAATTATTTCCCAGCTTCCAACAGAGTTCTAGGGTACACCTGATCAGGTCCTGGGGATTTATCCACCTTTATGCGTTTCAAGACATCCAGCACTTCCTCCTCTGTAATATGGACATTTTTCAAGATGTCAACATCTATTTCCCCACATTCTATATCTTCCATGTCCTTCTTCACATTAAATAATGATGCAAAGTACTTGTTTCGTATCTTCTCCGTCTCCTGCGGCTCCACACATAGGCTGCCTTGCTCATCTTTGAGGGGTTCTATTCTCCCCCTAATTACCCTTTCGTCCTTAATGTATTTATAAAATCGCTTTGGATTCTCCTAAACTCTACTTGCCAAAATTATCTCATGTCCCCTTTTTGCCCTCCTGATTTACCTCTTAAGTATACTCCTACTGCCTTTACACTCTACGGGTTCACTCAATCTCTGCTGTCTATACCTGACATATGTTTCCTCCTCTTTCTGAACCAAGACCTCAATCTCTCTAGTCATCCAGCATTCCCAACACCTACCAGCCTTTCTTTTTACCTTAACAGGATCCAGACTCTCATTAACTCATTTCTAAAAGCTTCCCGTTTTCCAGCTGGCCCTTTACCTGCGAACATCTGCACCCTATCAGCTTTTGAAAGTTCTTGCCTAATACCGTCAAAATTAGCCTTCCTCCAATTTATAACTTCAACTTTTAGATATGGTCTATCCTTTTCCATCATAATTTTAAAACTAATAGAATTATGGTCACTGGCCCCAAAGAACTCCCCCACTGACACCTCAGTCACCTGCCCTGCCTTATTTCCCAGAGTAGGTCAGGTTTTGCACCTTCTCTAGTAGGTACATCCACATACTGAATCAGAAAATTTTCTTGTACACACTTAACAAATTTTTCTCCATCTAAACCCTTAACACTATGGAAAGTTAAAATCCCCTCCCATAACCACTCTGACAGATAACTGAGACCTCCCTCCAAATTTGTATCTCAATTTCTCACCATTAGGGGTCTATAATACAATCCCAATAAGGTGACCATCCCTTTTTTATTCCTCAGTTCCACCCAAATAGCTTCCCTGGATGTCTTTCCGGGAATGTCCTCCCTCAGCACAGCTGTAATGCTATCCCTTTATCAAAAAAGCCACTCCCCCTCCTCTCTTGCCTCCCTTTCTATCCTTTCTATAGCATTTGTATCCTGGAACATTAAGCTGCCAATCTTATCCATCCCTGAGCCACGTTTCAGTAATTGCTATGATATCCCAGTCCCATGTTCCTAGCCATGCCTGGAGTTCATCTGCCTTCCCTGTTCGGCCTCTTGCATTGAAATGAATGCAGTTCAATTTATCAGTCCGACCTTTTGCCCCTGCCTGCCCTGACCGTTTGATTCGTTTCTTTTCTGAACTGTACCAGTCTCAGGTTGATCTCTTTCCTCACTATGTCCCTGTGATTCCACGCCGCCCCCCCTCCCCACATCTTACTAAGTTAAATCCTCCTGAGCACTCTAGCAAATTTCCCTGCCAGTATATTAGTCCCCTTCCAATTCGGGTGCAATCCATCCTCCTTGTACAGGTCACTTCTACACCAGAAGAGATTCCAATGATCCAAAAATGTGAATCTTTCTCCCATACACCAGCTCTTCAGCCACGCACTCATCTGCTCTATCCCCCAATCCTGCCCTCACTAGCTCGTAGCACCGGGAATAATCCAGATATTACTACCCTCAAGCACCTCCTTTTTAAATTCATGCCTAACTTTCTACATTCTCCCTTCAAAATCTCATCCTTTTCCAATGTCGTTGGTACCAAGTGTTTGCAAAACAGATGAAGTTCAAGAATAAATAAATCTTTCTGCAATTAAACAAGACTTTGATTAGAAAACATTTGTATTGAATTATGGAGTATAGTTGTGCCTTACTGGATTGCTTCTAGGAATGACAGGTTTATCCGATGAGTATAGTTTTAGTACAAAGGGCCTACACAGGTTGGAGTTTAACTTCAAAGACGGTTTACAGGGTAAATACTGAGAGGTTGTTGGAGAGGGGGAATGGCCTTTAGATGAGGAGCCAGTAAGATTGAGAATCTAAAGCATCAAAGGATATGAAATAGATTCGGATAAGTGAAGGTGATGTTGAAGATCAGCCATGGAACTTATTAAATGACAAATCAGGCTTGAGGATTCTTGACCAATTTCTTTAGTTCTTATGTTCTTGCAAGAGAAGACTGCAATACATTCTCATGTTCCTGCCTGCTTCCTTCCTTTGCTGGAATGCAGCTACATTGTTATAATGTGCATTTAGCACATATGTGAATTATCACACGCAAATGTTTCGGGAATAGGCGACATAAGGCCTTCTTGCTGGATTGTAAACAATGCTCCTCCACTGGTGGTTTGAAGGTGATGGGAGGGCTTGTTAAATCCAGTCAATGCCCTGCTATCTGCCCAGGCTTTCCCTAATCACAAATCTACCAATGGTGGGTGGGCATCAGGAGGTCTGACCAGTGGTGGACCAATTGAATTGTCTAAACAGGTCCATTTAAACATCTCAACCGATTTTCAGGAATAAACCGATGGCAGAGGAGGCCAATGTGAAGCAGCCGGTTTGGGGCTCCAATGGTGCCCAAACCTTAACTGATCCCTTGCACCATTAAAAGACCTCAACATGGATTGTTACATCTACCCCATGTTCCCCAGCCAACACTTCCTCACTGAACGCTGAGAGCGTGCTGATTGATTGTAGCTTCTCCCTTCAATGGCTAAGTGCAGTATTGACAGTGACCACTGCCCCACTGGTGCTGCCAGTGCCAGGAGAAAGCTACCAGCCTCGAATTAACTGAGATTGCTCTGAAGCAGGTCTCCACATCCCTAGGGGATAAAACTTCCACCTCAAATTGGCCAATAAATGACAGCAATGTAGCCAGTTTGTCCTTGTTGATTGCTAGCCCCAGTACATCTTAGCCAGGATGCACATTTTCAAAACCAGCACTGAATAGCTAAACATCCAGCAGTTCTCAAGTCTAACAAGAGATCAGGGATTTCTGAACACAGTTTGTGCTTCTTTAAAGGTGGGTAATAGTTTCTTCTGTTACATCTGCTAATAACTGGTAATAAAATATTATAAAATTAAAACATTATTAAGAATATAAAATAACTACACCTTTGCAAGTATAACAGGAAGTTCACCCACGTTGCAAATGCACTAATAGAACCACAATCCCATTGTATTGAAGTTTTGACATCAAAAATCCAGGGAATTACAAAAATAATGGATGCCGCATACATACTCCAGTCCAAGAGATTGGTTGAATCAAGAAAGTAATGCAGTCGCTGTTGATTCAGACAAAGAAAAGAAAGTTACCATCGTAGCAATTAATGCAATCAGAGAAACAATTAGAACATAATTGTATTATTTCACTAATTGATCAAATTGAGGTGTTGCTGCCTTCTATTGTATTGTTCTGTATAGTTTGTTGTCCCAGGGGTGTACCTCTTTAACTAATCACTGGAAATATCAAAGGACCTCACCTTAAGGTGTTACATGTAACCCAACATTGCCCAGAAATGTTCTCACCAAATACCAGACACTCACCTTGTGTCAGTGCACCTTTCCCAGATGCATTGATATTTTCCTTAGAGTCATAGAACATAGAACATCTACATTATGGAAGCAAGCCATTCAGCCCATTGAGTCCACACCTACCCTCCAAAGGTGGATGCTGTTTCCATTCTTTGGCTTATTTCAAGTTTTATTGATCTGTTTTATATAATTTCTCACCAAGAGTGAGTGAATGTCCATCTTTAAAAATTTTCAGGGTCATCCTTATACCATACTCCCCTACTACATTTGCGTTGTGTTACGGAATTTCACAAAATCTCACTGAGATACTGTCAGTGGACAAAAAGATTTCAAGCATTTTTTTTGGCCCACTTGTATATCTGAAAAGTCAAAAAAAATGCAGTAACCTAAACTCGTCAATTTAAATATAAAATGTAGAATAATTAATACAATCCTGAGGTGGGGGGAGGGGGGGGGGGGTGGAAGTAGAACAGGAAGAATAGGTTACAATAAGATTGGCTTGGTAATCCAACCCTGATGAAGCAGGCAAGACCTGAAGGTAAGCCTGCCACATTGGGCCTGAGTAGAAACCATTTGGAAGGAATAATCTACTTTACTTTATTACCTCATCTTATTTTCATAAGTAGAATGTTGGTATCACTGGCAAGGCTAACATTTATTCTGCTTATCTATTTGCCCTTGAGATATTGGCCATTTCTTGATTGGTTGTAGTATTTGTGGCAATAGTGTTCACATTGCCATTAGTGTGGAAGATTTTCATGGAAGGATTGTAATAGTTCCTGGACAGGATGGTGTGATTTGCAGTGAAACTTGCAGATGGAAGTGTTACTTTTCATCTTTTTTTTATTACCCCAGGCACCAGAATTGACAGGTCTGGAAGGTGCTGGTAGGTAAGTCTGGCATGTTGCTGCAGTGTATCTTGTAACTTGTGCTATTTGTGGAGTGAGTACCTCACACTCCTTACTCCCACTAAGTGGGCAGCATGTTGGCTCACTGGTTAGCACTGCTGCCTTACAGTGCCAGGGACCCGAGTTCGATTCCACTCTTGGGTTACTGTCTGCGAGGAGCCTACACATTTTCCCTGAGTTTGTGTGGGTTTTCTCTCACAGCCAAAATATATGTGGGCGAGATGGATTGGCCATGCTAAATTTCCCATCGTATCCAGGGATGTGTATGTGAGTTAGCCATGGTTAATGATGGGTTACGGGGATAGAGTAGGGGGGGAGCTGGGGTGTGGTCTGGATGAGGGATTGTTCAGAGGGTCAGTGTGGACTCAATGGGCTGAGTGGCCTGCTTCCACAATGTATGGATTCGAAGTGGTGTTCAATATAAGGGAGTATGGATTCATCAGTGAAGCATGTGCAGTAACTGGTATCAACAGATGATTTTCTTGTCAATGCTTGACCTGATGCCACTGGGTTCAACTTTGAGGATTCCTAGGGCAACTCCCTCCATACTTTGCCCCATCTCTAGCAACTTTGCCCTTCCGGTGGGTCAAGGTTTACCCAGGGATGGTGATAGTGGATCCTGGGACATTATGAGTAAGGTATGATTCCGTGAGTATGACTATGTCAGCTGCTGCTTGACTAGTCTGTGAGATAGCTCTAGCCCCAGATGCTGGTAAGGACTCTGCAGGGCCAGCAGGGGTGATTTGCCATTTCCAGCACCTTAGTGAATTCTAGGTTTTACATTTAGTTTATTTCCTTCTTTTAGACTCTGTAGTATTTGATCAAGCTTAATAGCTGGGCCATTTCACAGGGGAACTAAAAGCAAACTGCAGTGCTGTGGGTCTGGAGTTAGATGTAGGCCAGTCCTGGCACAGATCTCCATATAGAACATAGAACATAGAACATAGAAGAATACAGCGCAGTACAGGCCCTTGGGCCCTCGATGTTGCGCCGATCCAAGCCCACCTAAACTACACTAACCCACTATCCTCCATATACCTATCCAATGCCCTCTTAAATGCCCATAAAGAGGGAGAGTCCACCACTGTTACTGGCAGGGCATTCCATGAACTAACGACTCGCTGAGTGAAGAACCTACCCCTAACATCAGTCCTATATCTACCCCCCCTTAATTTAAAGCTATGCCCCCTTGTAATACCCGACTCCATACGCGGGAAAAGGTTCATACTGTCGACCCTATCTAACCCCCTAATCATCTTGTACACCTCAATCAAGTCACCCCTAAACCTTCTTTTCTCTAGTGAAAACAGCCCCAAGTGCCTCAGTCTTTCCTCATACGATTTTCCTTTCATACCAGGCAACATCCTGGTAAACCTCCTCTGCACCCGTTCCAATGCCTCCACATCCTTCCTATAGTATGGCGACCAAAACTGCACACAATATTCCAGATGCGGCCGTACCAGAGTCTTATACAACTGCATCATGACCTCAGGACTCCGGAACTCAATTCCTCTACCAATAAAAGCCAGTACGCCATATGCCTTCCTCACCGCACTATTTACCTGGGTGGCAACTTTCAGAGATCTGTGTACATGGACACCAAGATCCCTCTGCTCATCCACACTACCAAGTATCCGACCATTAGCCCAGTACCCCATCTTTTTGTTATTCTTCCCAAAGTGAATCACCTCGCACTTAGCTACATTGAATTCCATCTGCCACCTTTCTGCCCAGCTCTGCAGCTTCTCTATATCCTGCTGTAACCTGCCACATGCTTCCTCACTGTCAACAACTCCTCCGACTTTCGTGTCATCCGCAAACTTGCTCACCCAACCTTCTAACCCCTCTTCCAGGTCATTTATAAAAATGACAAACAGCAATGGTCCCAAAACAGATCCTTGCGGAACACCGCTAGTGACGGCACTCCATGAAGAAACTTTGCCATCAACTACTACCCTCTGTCTTCTTCCATCCAGCCAATTCCTAATCCAAACCTCCAACTCACCCTCAATGCCATATCTCCGTATTTTCTGCAGTAGCCTACCATGGGGAACCTTATCGAACGCCTTACTAAAATCCATATATACCACATCTACCACTTTCCCCTCATCAACCTCCTTCGTCACCTTTTCAAAGAATTCAATAAGGTTTGTGAGGCACGACTTGCCCTTCACAAAACCATGCTGACTATCCTTGATCACATTATTCCTATCTAGATGTGCATAAATCCTATCCCTTACAATTCTCTCTAAGACTTTGCCCACAACAGAAGTGAGACTCACCGGCCTATAGTTACTAGGGCTATCCCTACTCCCCTTTTTGAACAAGGGAACCACATTTGCTATCCTCCAGTCTTCTGGGACTACTCCTGTAGACAAAGAGGACATAAAAATCAAGGCCAATGGCTCTGCAATCTCCTCCCTTGCTTCCCAGAGAATCCTAGGATAAATGCCATCAGGCCCAGGGGACTTATCTATTTTCACCTTTTCCAGGATTTCCAACACCTCTTCTCTACATACCTCAAAGCCATCCATTCTACTTATTTGTGCCTCAGTATTCTCATCGACAACAATGCCCTGTTCCTGAGTGAATACTGAAGAAACGTATTCATTCAGTGTCTCCCCAATCTCTTCCGCCTCCACACGCAACTTCCCCCTACTATCCTTGACTGGACCTATTCCTACCCTAGTCATTCTTTTATTCCTAACATACCTATAGAAAGCCTTAGGGTTTTCCCTAATCCTATCTACTAAGGACCTTTCGTGTCCCCTCCTTGCTGCTTTTAGCTCTCTCTTCAGGTCCTTCCTGGCTACCCTATAACTCTCAATCGCCCCAATTGAACCTTCACGTCTCATCTTGAGATAGGCCGCCCTCTTCCATTTAACAAGGGATTCCAATTCCTTATTAAACCACGGCTCCCTCGCACGACCCTTTCCTACCTGCCTGACAGGTACATAATTATCAAGGACACTCAATAGTTGCCCCTTGAACAAGTTCCACATATCATTTACACTCTTGCCTTGGAGTCTACTTTTCCAAGCCACACATCCTAAGTCATGCCTCACCGCATCATAATTTCCCTTACCCCAGCTATAATTCTTGCCCTGTAGTACACACTTATCCCTCTCCATCACGAGTGTAAAAATCACCGAATTATGGTCACTATCCCCAAAGTGCTCACCTACCTCTAATTCTAACACCTGGCCTGGTTCGTTACCCAGAACCAAATCCAGTATGGCCTCACCTCTTGTTGGCCTGTCTACATATTGTGTCAGGAAACTCTCCTGCACACATTGAACAAACACTGACCCATCTAACGAACTTGAGCTATAGCTTTCCCAATCAATATCAGGAAAGTTAAAGTCCCCCATAACAACCACCCTATTACTGTCACTCATCTCCTGAATCACCTTCCCAATCCTTTCTTCAATGATTCTAGGACTATTAGGAGGCCTGTAAAAGACTCCTAACAGGGTGACCTCACCTTTCCTATTCCTAACCTCAGCCCAAACTACCTCAGATGGCAAGTCCTCATCCATCGTCCTTTCCACCGCTGTAATACTAAAGGATATCTGAAGGATATTAGTGAAACACATGTTTTTTTTTGACACTAGTCAATTCCATGGGCACCATTAGCATGGCATATCTCAGTGGGCATGTTCTGTATCTTTTTTTGAAATGTAACATTCTGAGTATTGCTTCAATGTTATCCTTAATCATAGGCTTTCTTATCAAGCCAAGCAATGATCTCCCAGAATCAGCAGCACACAAAATAAATCCCATGTTACATTTTAAAAATGAAACAAGGTAAAGAAAGCAATTCATTAATTTCTTACTGTTTTCCGCAAATCTTCAAGATTAAAACAACCTTGAGGTTTGTTTATTTCTGCCAATAGGATTCGGTCACATGGTGATATGGAGCTAAAACATAGGAAACATGCTACTTTCCTTTAATAAGCACAGTTGAAAAAGAAGTACTTCCATTTTCACCAGCAAGTTATGATGCCCGAGAAGGCATTCAATGACAGGGTCAGTTTACTGTTAAAAATTGAAGGCCAGTACTGAGGAGAGAACAGGACTCTAGCATTATTGTATACACATCTTACCTGTTGTAGCAATTGGTAAATTTCCTTACATAAACCAAGAATGCTCATCACAAATACAGTTCTTGTGCACAGTTTATACAACAGTGACTCCTATGGAAGAAACAAGTTGAAATGAGTCAACTATTCAATATCATGTCAGTATTCCAGGTGACACCTACAGGAATTATGTCTGAAATACTTCAGAATAAAGGGTTAGGAACTCCATCACGTTTGGGTTAAGAAACTATCACATGTTGAACAGGAGTGGAGGAATTTGGGCTGGAGTTTTCTATTGGGTGAACTGGCTGATATGAGAAATTGCAATTGCATTTTATTGGTGGGAATTCAATATCTCTGTATCTTACCCAACTTCTTCAAAGTTAAAAATCACACAACACTAGGTTATACTTTTTGTTTGAAAGTACAAGCTTTCAGAGTGCTGCTCCTTCATTGCAAAACTAGTGGGGCAGGTATATAGGACACAGAATTTATAAGTAAAAGATCAAAGTGTCGTACAACTGATGCCAAGTATTAGACAAACCTCGATGGCTGTTAAGTCTTTAATCACTTAGAATGGGGATGTGGGTTTCATTTGATTAATATGTAAATCCCAGAATTTCTTTCAAGTCTAAAGTTCCAAAATATGGAGTACAGGAGTTGGAAGGTCATGTTGTGGCTGTACAGGACATTAGTTAGGCCACTGTTGGAATATTGAGTGCAATTCTGGTCTCCTTCTTATCGGAAAGATGTCATGAAATTTGAAAGGGTTCAGAAAAGACTTACAAGGATGTTGCCAGGGTTGGAGGATTTGAGCTATAGGGAGAAGCTGAACAGGCTGGGGCTGTTTTCCCTGGAGGGTAGGAGGCTGAGGGGTGATCTTATAGAGGTTTATAAAATTATGAGGGGCATGAACAGGGTAAATAGGCAAAGTTTTTTCCCTGGGGTCGGGGAGTCCAGAACTAGAGGGCATAGGTTTAGGGTGAGAGGGGAAAGATATAAAAGAGACCTATGGGGTAACTTTTTCACACAGAGGATGGTACGTGTATGGAATGAGCTGCCAGAGGAAGCGATGAAGGCTGGTACAATTGCAACATTTAAGAGGCATTTGGCTGAGTATGTGAATAGAAAGAGTTTGGAGGGATATGGGCCGGGTGCTGGCAGGTGGGACTAGATTGGGTTGGGATATCTGGGCGTCATGGGCGGGTTGGACCGAAGGGTCTGTTCCCATGCTGTACGTCTCTATGACTCTATGACTAAGTCATAGGTCCAAGATAACTTAAGGTTTTATCAGTATAAAAAAAGGCAACATCTCAGCTCAGCTTAAAACTGTAAAGTTAGAGTCTGCTTGTGTCCCAAGCTGGAGTCAGACAGCTTTTATTTCCAAAGTAGGAAAACATCACATGAACTGATTGCCTACAGATTGTGTGCTTTTTGAACAAAATAGAATGTATCTGCAAATCTAATTCTGCAAATGCAGATTCACTTTTTCAAAGACAGAGTGTGCATCATTTGGAACAACACAAATGCCCCCATCCCCGATTGAGACACAGTCACTTCTGACACGGACTGTCATGTCTGTGATATAAACTTCACAACCAGCAGATCAGGATGTGAAACAGCTAGACTTCATCCAAATTCCAAACTTGGACCACTTAATGCTTTCAGCTGTCTCTCTCTCTCTAAATACACACCTGCACCATGGCTGTTAGGAACAAATGGTGGTTAATATTTTCCTTATCTGAGGAAGAATATTCTTGCCAGAGAGGAAATGCAGTGAAGGTTTCCCAAATCCATTCCTGGATTGGCAGGACTGACTTAAGAGGACAGATTTGAGTCAGTTTGGATTGTGTTCAATCAGTTTGGATTGTGTTCATTAGAAAAATGAAGGGGTTATCTCACAGAAACCTGCAAAGTTCTAACAGGACTAGACAGATTAGATGCAGGATGTTCCTGATAGTGGGGGAGCCTAGAACCAGGGGTTGTAGTTTAAGGATAAGGGATAAACTTCTTAGGACTGAGATGTGGAGAAATTTCTTCACCAACAGTGGTGGGCCTACAGAAGATGGTTGAGGTGAAAACACTGTGTCTTTGAGGACATAGACATAGCTGATCTGGCTAAAGTGATCAAGAAATATGGGATGAGGGTGGGATTAGGGTATTAAGCTTGATGATCAGCCATGATCATATTGAATAGCAAAGCAGGCTTGCGGGGCTGAATGGCCTACTCCTGCTCCTACCTTCTATGTTTCTAGATTTCTGAATCTTTTTCCATAAGGTCAATGAAAGGACAGAATGGAATTTTTTTTTTTAAAAGACACTTCTGAAAACTGTGTGACTGAGTTTATGAATGAAAGAGAGTAGGTCTTGCTTGGATAATAATTTGGATGTCAGTTGGGGAAACATCAGCTGAGGAAAGGCTGCCCAGCTCAGATCTCTGCTGTTTCTGGAACATTCTTACTGTGTATCTTGTGGAACATCTAGAAAACATCTTGATACTCTGTGTGTGTGTGAGCATGAATACCTGTTTGAACGTGTGTTAGTGTCCATGTGAATATGTGTGTGAGTGTCTGCATGAATATGTAAGTGTGTGAATATACATTCATGCAGACAAGAGCACGTTTGCATGTTCATGTGCCTGCATGTGTTTCTATGCACATTTGCATATTGACCTATTTAAAGCAGCAAATACTTATATTCTCCTATTAAAACACGTGTCTTATCCAGTTTTACATTTTCATTGAGTGTTTCATAACAAATCAATAGTTTTGTCTTAAAAAAACTTGGTTAGAGAATCTTTTTATTCTAAATCTAATATAGGGAAAGCAGATGACTGGCCATTTCAGGAAGTGGGTAGAATCAGGTGATTTGCAATGATTTCTACAATTGCAAAGTTTCTGGAAGTACTGTGGAGTGTTTTTGGAGTTCTTGCTATAATTTGTTGTATTTGGTCGAGAATGTTTCCATATCCTCACAGGGAAGGCAGAGGGGTTAGTGATCTGCGTCTATAAAGGCTGCAGCAGGTAGGGCCACAATACCACTGATTCTGCAATATGACAATTAAAACCATAAGACAATAAGATGTAGGAGCAGAAGTTGGTCATTCATCCCTGTCTGCTCTGTCATTCAATTTCTCCATAGCTGATCTAATAATCCTCAATTCCACTTTCCTGCCTTTTCCCCATCACTCTTAATCTCCTTTCTTATTAAAAATCTGTCCAGCTCAGCCCAATAGCCCTCTGTGATAAAGAATTCTATAGATTCACGACCCACTGAAAAAATATATTCTGCCTCCTCTTTGTCTTAGTTATCGACCCTTTATTCTGAAATGATGCCCTCTGTTCCTAGTCCCTCCCACAAGGGGAAACAACCTTTCTGCATCTAGACTGTCACGCCCTCTAAGAAATCTATCTGTTTCAATAAGATCACTCTCAGTCTTCTAAATTCCCCTGGGGAAAGGCCAAACCTATTCAAGTTTTCCTCATAAGACAATCACTCCATAGCTGATATCAGCCGAATGAACCTTCTCTGGACTGCCTCCAGTGCCATATTGGAGAGGGGAAACTTTATGTCCACTACCAAATCGGAATCAAACTCCCTTATACTGAATTTAGCTAAAGAGGATCAAAAAACTGATAAAGAAAGAGAAAGTAGAATATGAAACTGAACAAGTGAGAAACATAAAAATGGACTGTAAAGGCTTCTATGGGTGTGTAAAGAGAACAAAAGATTAGAAAGACAAACTGGTGCCATAAAAAATGTAGAGACAGAAGAATTTATATAGACAATAGACAATAGGTGCAGGAGTAGGCCATTCAGCCCTTCGAGCCTGCACCGCCATTCAATATGATCATGGCTGATCATTCCTAATCAATCAATCAATCAATTATGATAGTGAAGGAGAGAATGGCAGAGAATCCGAACAGATATTTGATGAATGTCTTTTTAAAGTCACGTGTTGGCTCGATAGAGTAGATAGGGAGAAGCTGTTCTTGCTCATTAAAGGAACATGAACAAGGTGGTGTAGATTTAATGTGACGTGCAGATGAAGCTGGAGTAATATGAGAACAGAACATTTCTACGCAGCGAGAAGTTAAAGTGCGGGATGCACTGCTTGACAACATGGTGGAGGCAGGTTCAATTGAGGCATTCAAGAGGGTATTGGATGATTATTATGGATGGATGTAATGTGGAAGGGTTTGGGGAGAAGGAAGGAGATTGGCCACACTAAATTATCTTTAATGTCCAGGAATGTGTAGACTAGGTAGATTAGCCATGGTAAACATAGGGCTCTGGGGGAGGGGATGGGATGGTCTTGAGAGGGCTGGTGCAGACTTGATGATCAAATGGCCACTTAATGCACTGCAGGGATTCTATAAATCAGCTTCTCATAATAGACCCCATCTAAATTTCCTTATCTCATAGGTGGGACAGCAGAATGTGGATTAAATCTGATCTCTGCAGTCACCTGCATGTATCAACTTTAAAAATTGTCTTCTGAATGAAGGGTAGAAATTGAACAATTTCTTTCTGAAACAAAAATGAGATTATATGGTCAAATGATATTTATCACAAAATGCTGAAAGGAGGAAATTATCAATAAGTTAATAACCGTGAATAAGTCAAGGTACTCTGAGGTATGTTCTTGGGAAATAGTTGTCATACGATCAGAAACATTTATATATTACACAAAGGTAAAAACTGGTGTCAAAACAAATGCTTATTAGAAGTAAATCTGAGATTTACTCACAATAATAATCTATTACAACAGCTACTTATGTGAAAAGTGTCAGAATGGGAGGAAGGGTTGTAGCAGTAGCCTCCAGCTGTGATCACAAATCATTCTAATTGACATAATCAGGACTCAGAAAGTCAATGTGAAACAGCCAAAGTTAAAGATATATAATAGGAGGGCCTGCTGAATCAAAAGAAGGAGTCACCGCACTACAGAATAAACATTACAAAATATGCACGTCTTCATTCATATTCTTGGTTCATTGGTACCTGGGCAAATTTAAATACTAAATTAACAATCCTCATCTTTCATAAAGAATGGCTATGCATAAACAGACCTTATATCTCATCCAGGGCCCTGTCAATCCTTGAGTAAAGTTGGAAACGATCGCTGGTTCGTTGTCAAAGGCATGAGGTCGTGAAACAATAATGAGGAACGTCAATGGTATAAGTAACATTGAGAAGAGAGCCATATTTATGATGTGTGCTCTAAGTCCATACGCTTGCCTACCAAGAAACAAAGTTAAATATATTAGTCCATTGTAAATATCAAAACTAACCACTAAATTGAAATTCCATTCCCATATTTATATGAAGGAGATTACCAGAGAAAATATTTATGTGCATGCATGAGAAATTAAGTTATATTGGTAGTTCATTTTGTAGCAAGGCTCAGGAAACTTCAAGCAATGAGAAATGTGAAGTAGTGTCAATTCAGAAATATGATCAGTGAGAGTGGCAATCAAAAAATAGGTTATCCAGGAACTTGTTTCATTTTTCCTCTATGGAATCTTGATAAAAATTGGCAATGAGTTTTCAAGCATAACAACAATGATGAGACTTCAAAGTTATTTCATTGTCGAGATCATTTTGGTATCTCTTTGTTCTTTCTGTATCCAATTCTATTATATTAGAATTCAACTGTTGTACCTCCAATATTTTTGCATGGTGTATTTATATATGTGAGTTTATTCAAAAAATTATTGCTAGTTGAGTAAAGAGTTCCTTTCCAATATCCAGATTAAATTTATTTTTTATCAATTTCATTCCTCTCTTGACAAACTTTGAAGAGATATTTTGAGTTTGCTCTGTGCAACCATTTAACACCCTGACAAAATCTACCATCACTGGCTGCTTTCAAAACTTCAGTTTTGAAGTTTCTCTCATCTTTCCATGATGTGGAGGTGCCAACATTGGTCTCGGTGGACAAAGTCAGAAGTCACTCAACACCAGGTTATAGTCCAACAGGTTTATTTGAAATCACAAGCTTTCGGAGCGTTGCTCCTTCATTACCTAATGAAGGAGCATTGCTCCAAAAGCTTGAGATTTCAGATAAACCTGTTGGACTATAACCTGGTGTCATGTGACTTCTGACTCATCTCTCCAATTAGACTCAAGCCTTGGACCATTTTTACCACTGATTTAATATCAGCCAGCAGTAAAACTCACATCTCCAACAAGGCCAAGACCTCATCCGAAATTTGCAATCACTTTGCACCAGGTTATAGCCCAACAGGTTCATTGGAAGTGCTATCCTTTGGAGAACTGCTCCCTCATCAGGTCACTAGTTACCTGATGATGGAGCAGTGCTCTGAAAGAGTGCTTCCAAATAAACCTGTTGGACTATAACCTTATGTTGTGTGAATTTTAACTTTATCCACCCCAGTCCAACACCAGCGCCTCCACATCATATATTTGTAAGCAAAGACATGCCATAATAATGTATGATTACCTATAGAATGGGGATTGTCTTAAGTAGAAGTTCAGAATGTATTAAGAGTTTTAAGTTTCAGTTAAAAACCACACATGATTATGTGCTAATGAATTATACCAGAACAAGCTGCTCTTAATTCAACACCCTGCATACCATTTCATTTTCAGAAACTGTGTACAAACTGGATGGTTCAGAAGGTCAGCTCGATTGAAACGTATCATAGCCTAAAAGATACAACAGAAATATTACAACAGAATCAATTTTAAAAGCTAACAGACATCAATTACCAAAATTACTTTAAATAATCACTGTGCATAAAATCAAGAGATGTAACAATGCAATTATCTTCTCTGATTCATGTATTATTTGCTGTGCAAGAAATTAATGGCTTATATAGGTGACCTGTAAGAAAAACCACAATGCAATGCTTGAACTCTGCACCATTGCAGACGCAACAGTGATATTTAGTTAGTGTACACCGGGTCAGTTTTCAATGTCAAAGAATGTTAAAAAAAATTGGAAATCTTACATCGTACCTACAGATATGATGCTATCTGTTATTTTTTCTTGGATCGACTGCACTAGTCATCTATTTCTGCTCTAGTGTTCTGACTGGATTGTTCAGCTGAGACAACGAAATTGAGAAATATGCTTTCAAAATTAGGGGTGGAATTTTGAGACCCTGTCGATGCCAGGAAAGGAAGGCTGGCAGGGACTGAAAGTGTGTTGGCTTCTTGAATTCATCATCTGCACTTGAGATCCAGGAAATCCATTCATTCCCAGAAGGCAGGCGGGCAATTAGTCTCACTTAGACTGTAATTGTGCAGGATTTGAGAGGCTGCTTTCAGTGGGCTTTCAATTTCCCAATGCGATGGGGAGGGAAGGTCAAACTGCCTTGAGGTAGAGGATCCACGCCAGGCTGGGATTGCAGCATTACTGGTTGGCCTCAGGGGCTGCCTGGTTGGAAACCGTCGAACAAAATGAACACTATGCAGAGGAGCCCCTCACCACACAATGGCAACCTGGCTTCTTAGTGTTTTTTTTATTGATATTTTCACAAGGTAATTGACAAGACCCTTGCATGGTGACATGTCTACCCAGTTGCCCACTTTGTACAGCAGCAGAAGCCTTTCCTGAGGCTTTAACTCCTTTGATTTGAAGCAGGAGGACCACTGTCCACCTGCCAACTTTAATGGGCAGGAAATGTATCTCATGCTTAGGTGTACATGAAAATCTTAACTTTAATCAAGTTCCAACCATAGGTTGTAACAGCACCTGAAAACAGTCCCACCCCATCTTCCCAACCTCATCTTGGAGGCATGGTGGCTCAGTGGTTTGCACTGCTGCCTCGTAGCAGCAGGACCCAGGTTCAATTCTACCTTCAGGCAACTGTGTGGAGTTTGCACATTCTCCCCGTGTCTGTGTGGGTTTTTTTCTGGTGCTCTGGTTTCCTCCCACAATTCAAAGATGTGCAGGTTTGGCGGATCCGTCGTGCTAAATTGCCCATATTGTCCGGGGATGTGTAAGTTAGGTGCATTAGCCATGGGATATGCAGGTTGCAGGGATAGGGTGGGAGTGGTCGCAATTGTGTGGACTCAATGGATCAAATGGCCTGCTTACAAACTTTAGGGACGCTATGATCCTGAACACTGGACAAAGGCTTTCCATCAAATCAAACTTATATAAACCAATACACGTATTAGTGGGAAGCAGCAACACCTGCTTCCCCCTCCATACCAAATTCCAATTTGCACTAAACTCTCTCTGTAACACTCTGTTTTCAGTGCAACTCATTACAAACCACACCATACACCATTATGATCTTGTATTTCTTGTCAATTTGTCTCCAGCTACATCACAAAAGCAGGTGATATTTGAACCCAAGTCTCCTGGCCCAGAGGTAGGGACACTACTACTGCAACATATGAGTCCTCCTGTCTACATATGTACAATTTTAGAACCACAACCAATTAACAACGACTGACATAGCTTTCTGCTCACAGAAATTGACATCTTCTGAAGCAATCACTTTCAACCATTTGAAAGATCCGCATGAGGCGCTATTAGCAGCCAGTTTACAAGCAGATTTATGAGTAACATCTCATAATCCATTGGAGCATCCCCACAAGATTCCAACTTGTAAAGTGTCCCTTTATCAAATCTCTGAATCTGGCTTTCTGTAATCTAACTTGACAATTCTAGTGGGGTGATACAAAACAAAAAACCACGGATGCTGAAAATCTGAAATAAAAACAGGAATTATTTGAGAAACTCAGCAGGTCTAACAGCAACTATGGAGAGAAATCAGAGCTAACATTTTGAATCCAGTGACCCTTACTAGGGGCTTTGTTTCACTACATATTATTCTTAACAGGTTATACAAAATTGTCATTGTGTACTCACATTTAATGCTGTTAGCGGTGCATATTGAACATTTTCTTCCTTCTTTGCTCGTTTTTTGAATGTGAGTGGACATTGTAAATATCTGAAATCATATTCAATCTGCGCAACAAACAATATGGAGTTAGATGCATTTCATCAATATTAAATAATAGCTAACTACCAATTCAGATAAGAGCAGACTTACTGAGAAGTTCACACTTTTCCTGTCTTCTGATGATTCTGTCATACATCTGTCCAAAAGGTCCTTAAAATAAATGCAAACATCTCCTAAACATAGGTGTAATAGTTTCAAGTAAGCAGCATATAATTATTATACAACATGAGAATGAAAGCGGTCAGAAAGATTACTGTAATTAGTTTACAAATGAAAGCAATGAAAACGCTGCATTGTATATGAGTATGATACTGGAACAGGGATGTTACTGGCTGGGATAATAGAGTAGAAATCTTAGGCATGATTGATGCTGAGCAAGATAGGAAAAAAGGGCAGAGACAGAACGTGTATATCTCAGATGGAGTCAATTATGTCAATTTCACAAAAGTAGAAAGTAGGCTTATTATCAATTTGCATTTAATTTATTTGCAAATATTTAAATCTCTGTAGATAGCAGAAGTACTGTTATGCATGGTTCCTAAAACTGCCTTGAAACTGATTTATGTAAAATAATTTAATTTGATTGTTTAAACATTCTAGAACACACTTTCTCCATAATGGCTGTAAAGTAACAGAAACACTGAACATGTCCCAATGCAGTAGGATAATAACACATTTTCCATTACAAAGTCAATTCATGCTGTTCTTTGAAGTCCATTAATGCATAAAATTTAAAGTCCATAACCTTGCCTTGAAATCCAACAGCGGCCGAAGTCCTTCCCATCTCTATCACTTCCTGCAATCCAACAATCCTCTGTGATCCAATTCTGGAATAGAATAGCCTTTATTCTGGCCTTCTATGCATTCCCAATTTCCAAAGATTTTATTGGGGGTTGTACCTTTAGTCATTTCAGTCTTAAACTGGAGTTTCCTCAATCTGGGGTGATAACTCTCCACTTTGAAGGCTTTTTTCAGACCCTAATGCTTTGACAAGGCATTGGTCAGCTGAGACAATGAGCTGAGCACTAAATAAAAAGGGTTGGTTGGGAGCCCACTCACAAAAAATGCTCAACGGAACTTTAACTGGCTCAGGGCAAGAGTTACCAGTTGATCAGATTGGTCAGAAAGTCTAAAGTTCTACAATGCCAAGGTTAAATAGTGGCTACTGCTGCTATAGCCAGTTCCTGAAGGGAAATCAGACTACACTTGAATCTGGCAGGAAGACCAAGGAAGACCTGAGGGAGGCGAGTGGCCATGTTCAATATTTTGGAAACTAAAAGAGCTGCGAATGCTGAAAATCTTGAACAAAACCAGAAGATGCTGGAAAAGCTCAGTAGGTCTGACAGCATCTGGGAGGGAAATCAGAGTTAATGTTTCAGATCCAAGGACCCTTCTTCAGGATTGATGATAAGTTGGGAAATATTGGTTTTATGCAGAGATAGGGGTGGGGGTAGGGATAATGAGTCAATGGTAGGTGGAGATAGCACCCAGAGAGAGAGAAGAACAGTTGGATAGACAAAGGAGTAGCTAACAATCAGCCTGGAAGAATGAATAGCTACTAATGGGGATCATTAGTGGCTAACAATGGGTTCTAGACTCAATAGCAACTTCAGCAATGCTAGCACTTGAGGTATGTTCTTCCATGTTGTTAGTCCAACCTCACACACCAAGCCTTGTTATTATATGGTCTGCTATTAAAGACAACCCATTGTTAACCACTAACAGTCCCCATTGTGTCAATGTTTTGGAGGCTGGTATAAAAAGGTATTATGACTTAACAGTCAGTGCCTCCAATGAGGACATTCCCCTCCTATAAAGGAGTTCCCCACTTCTTGCTACCTGCTTGTCTGGGCCTCCCCATGTGTTGGGTAAAACAGTGATAAGGCAGAATGAGGCACTTAAGGACCTGATACTGACAAATTGGAGGGGTTGGGGGCAAACAAGAAGTTGGTGGGCAAGCCATGCTCTGCATTTCACAAATCTCTGCCTTCAAAAAGAGGACTATAAAATCTAGCACACCATTACTGTGCAGTTTTTTTTGACAATGTCCTTGGAAGAGTCTTGGAACATTCTACTACTTGAAAAATGCCTTCAGGAGGTGGAGAAGTAGATGGTTCGGGACCTGAAGAAGGATTACACCTGAAGCATCAACTTCTTTACCTCCTGATGCTGCCTGCCCTTCTGTGCTCTTCCAGCCTCCTGCCTGTCTACTTTGGATTCCAGCATCTGCAGTTTTTTGTCTCTAACTTGTAAGAAATAAGTGGGTCGTACTGAGGGTCAAGAGTATGGTGCTGGTAAAGCACAGCTGGTCAGGCAGTATCAAAGGAGCATGCGAACCAACATTTCGGGCATAAACCCTTCATCATGAATGAGTCCAGTCCATTTTCCAGGTTTGGGATTATTTACACCTGTCATTAGGACCCAGTGGTTGTGTTTCAGGGTTCACAATATTTACCTCAATATGGTGGCTTGGAGAGGAGTCAAAAATTTCTTTCTCACTCCCTTTAGAAATAAGCATTGAAGCTGTAGAGACACAAACAGAGGGCGACCTTTTCTGAGGCTATAACACATTTGAAAAGGAATGGGATCACTTTGATCCTGCTGTGCCATTCAATAAGATCATGCTTAATCTGTTTACTCCATATTCATGCCTACACTAGAGAATGTTTCACCCACTTCTTCATCAAGAATTGATCCACCTCAGCCTTAAACATTTTTTAAAGGCTCTACCTCCAACATGGAAAAGTTGCAAAGACAAAACCCTCCGAAACTGATAAATTCTCCCCATCTCTGTTCTAAATGGGAAACAATTTTTCTTTTAAGGTGACCTCTAATACCAGATTCTCCCAAAAGAGGGAACAACCTTTCCACATGTATCCTGTCAGGGTGTTAAATGTTTCAGGTTCGACAAGATTCCTCATGGTAGAATGGTGAGCAAGGTTAGATCTCATGGAATACAGGGAGAACTAGTCAATTGGATACAGAACTGGCTCAAAGGTAGAAGACAGAGGATGGTGGTGGTGGAGGGCTGGTTTTCAAACTGGAGACCTGTGGCCAGTGGAGTGCCACAAGGATCGGTGCTGGATCCACTACTTTTTGTCATTTGTATTAATGATTTGGATGTGAACAAAGGAGTTATAGTTAGTAAGTTTGCAGATGACATGAAAATTGGAGGTGTAGTGGACAGCAAGAAGGTTACCTCAGATTACAACAGGATCTTGATCAAATGTGCCAATGGGCAGAGGAGTGGCAGATGGAGTTTAATTTAGATAAATGTGAGGTGTTGCATTGTGGGAAAGCAAATCTTAGCAGGACTTATATACTTAATGGTAATGTCTTAGGGAGTGTTGCTGAACAAAAAGACCTTGGTTTGCAGACTCATAGTTCCTTGAAAGTAGAGTCGCAGGTAAATAGGATAGTGAAGAAGGTGTTTGGTATGCGTTCTTTTATTGGTCAGAGTATTGAGTACAGGAGTTGGGAGGTCATGTTGCAACTGTACAGGACATTGGTTAGGTCACTTTGAGAATATTGCATGCAATTCTGGTCTCCTTCCTATCGGAAGGATGTTGTGAAAGTTGAAAGGGTTCATAAAAAATTTACAAGGATTTGAGCTTTAGGGAGAGGCTGAATAGGCTGAGGCTGTTTTCCCTGGAGTGCCAGAGGCTGAGGGGTGACTTTATAGAGGTTTATAAAATCATGAGGGGCATGGGTAGGCTAAAGAGACATCTGGGTTGGGGGAGTCCAAAACTAGAGGGCATAGGTTTAGGGTGAGAGGGGAAAGATATGAAAGACACCTAAGGGGCAATGTTTTGACACAGAGGGTGGTGTGTGCCTGGAATGAGCTGCCAGAGGAAGTGGTGGAGGCTGGTACAATTACAATATTTAAAAGGCACCCGAATGGGTATATGAATAGGAAGGGTTTGGAGCTGGCAAGTGGGACTAGATTAGGTTGGGATACCTGGTCAGCATGGACGGGTTGGACCGAAGGGTCTGTTTCTGTGCGGCACATCTCTATGACTCTATGACTCTATATTCACCAGCCATAATTTTCCCTTTTTGTACAACTAATAGAATATTGAGTGAAGCCAAGGTCACGCTTGAAGAGAAAACATGTCTATGCTTTTCACAACATCTGATTTGGCCTTTTTATATTTCTCGCATTTTTTTCACTTTTCCAGTATGACTCTATGAACTGAGTTGCTCTTACTCTTCGGAACACCAGCTGTTACAATCCTAGCAAGTTTGACCTCTCTCCATACAACAACCTGTCCGTTCGAGGTATTAGTCGAGCGAACAGTCTCTGAATTGCTTCAAATACATTTCCATACTTCCTTAAAGAAGGAGATCAATGCTGTACTCAGTATTCCAGATGGCTTGGAAAAGTAGACTCCAAGGCAAGAGTGTAAATGATATGTGGAGCTTGTTCAAGGAGCAACTATTGAGTGTCCTTGATAATTATGTACCTGTCAGGCAGGGAGGAAAGGGTCGTGTGAGGGAGCCGTGGTTTAATAAGGAATTGGAATCCCTTGTTAAATGGAAGAGGGTGGCCTATCTCAAGATGAGACGTGAAGGTTCAATTGTGGCGATTGAGAGGTATAGGGTAGCCAGGAAGGACCTGAAGAGAGAGCTAAGAGCAGCAAGGAGGGGACATGAAAGGTCCTTAGTCGGTAGGATTAGGGAAAACCCTAAGGCTTTCTATAGGTATGTTAGGAATAAAAGAATGACTAGGGTAGGAATAGGTCCAGTCAAGGATAGTAGTGGGAAGTTGCGTGTGGAGGCGGAAGAGATTGGGGAGACACTGAATGAATACTTTTCTTCAGTATTTACTCAGGAACAGGGCATTGTCGTCGATGTGAATACTGAGTCACAAATAAGTAGAATGGATGGCTTTGAGGTATGTAGAGAAGAGGTGTTGGAAATCCTGGAAAAGGTGAAAATAGATAAGTCCCCTGGGCCTGATGGCATTTATCCTAGGATTCTCTGGGAAGCAAGGGAGGAGATTGCAGAGCCATTGGCCTTGATTTTTATGTCCTCTTTGTCTACAGGAGTAGTGCCAGAAGACTGGAGGATAGCAAATGTGGTTCCCTTGTTCAAAAAGGGGAGTAGGGATAACCCTAGTAACTATAGGCCGGTGAGTCTCACTTCTGTTGTGGGCAAAGTCTTAGAGAGAATTGTAAGGGATAGGATCTATGCACATCTGGATAGGAATAATGTGATCAAGGATAGTCAGCATGGTTTTGTGAAGGGCAGGTCGTGCCTCACAAACCTTATTGAATTCTTTGAAAAGGTGACGAAGGAGGTTGATGAGGGGAAAGCGGTAGATGTGGTATATATGGATTTTAGTAAGGCGTTTGATAAGGTTCCCCATGGTAGGCTACTGCAGAAAATACGGAGATATGGCATTGAGGGTGAGTTGGAGGTTTGGATTAGGAATTGGCTGGATGGAAGAAGACAGAGGGTAGTAGTTGATGGCAAAGTTTCTTCATGGAGTGCCGTCACTAGCGGTGTTCCGCAAGGATCTGTTTTGGGACCATTGCTGTTTGTCATTTTTATAAATGACCTGGAAGAGGGGTTAGAAGGTTAGGTGAGCAAGTTTGCGGATGATACGAAAGTCGGAGGAGTTGTTGACAGTGAGGAAGGATGTGGCAGGTTACAGCAGGATATAGAGAAGCTGCAGAGCTGGGCAGAAAGATGGCAAATGGAATTCAATGTAGCTAAGTGTGAGGTGATTCACTTTGGGAAGAATAACAAAAAGATGGGGTACTGGGCTAATGGTCGGATACTTGGTAGTGTGGATGAGCAGAGGGATCTTGGTGTCCATGTACACAGATCTCTGAACGTTGCCACCCAGGTAAATAGTGCGGTGAGGAAGGCATATGGCGTGCTGGCTTTTATTGGTAGAGGAATTGAGTTCCGGAGTCCTGAGGTCATGATGCAGTTGTATAAGACTCTGGTGCGGCCGCATCTGGAATATTGTGTGCAGTTTTGGTCGCCATACTATAGGAAGGATGTGGAGGCACTGGAACGGGTGCAGAGGAGGTTTACCAGGATGTTGCCTGGTATGGAAGGAAGATCGTATGAGGAAAGACTGAGACACTTAGGGCTGTTTTCATTAGAGAAAAGAAGGTTTAGGGGTGACTTGATTGAGGTGTACAAGATGATTAGGGGGTTAGATAGGGTTGACAGTGTGAACCTTTTCCCGCGTATGGAGTCGGGTATTACAAGGGGGCATAGTTTTAAATTAAGGGGGGGTAGATATAGGACTGAAGTTAGGGGTAGGTTCTTCACTCAGCAAGTTGTAAGTTCATGGAATGCCCTGCCAGTAACAGTGGTGGACTCTCCCTCTTTATGGGCATTTAAGCGGGCATTGGATAGGTATATGGAGGATAGTGGGTTAGTATAGGTTAGGTGGGCTTGGATCGGCGCAACATCGAGGGCCAAAGGGCCTGTACTGCGCTGTATTCTTCTATGTTCTATCTCAAGAGCCACTTCTTTTAAGGACCTGCTTTCTGGTTGGCTCCAAGTAAACTCTCCTCAAAACATTCTATGAACCTTTCATCTCAGCAAACTTTGTAAATCTGACTTTTATAATCTATGTATAGATTTTTTAAAATCCCCCATGATTATTTCTGTGCCTTTATGACAAGTTCCCATTATTGCTTCCTTTATATCTCCTACTAGCATGTGATTACAATTAGGTACCTGCACACCACTTCTACAAGTGACCTCTTGCCTTTAACATTTATCATCTCCAGTCACACTGTTCTACATCTTACTTTCCTGAGGTTAGGTCATTCCTCTCTAATGTGTGTTAATCGCATCAGTAATTAACGTAGCCGCTTCTCCACCTTTTCCTAGCTTCCTGTCCTTCCAAAATGTCATGTGCTGTTCGATATTCTGGTCATAATATATGTCATCCTGCAATCATGCCTCCGTAAAGGCCATCAAGAGACCTCCCCCAACCTACTATTCTGTGTAAAACCCTCTCTAGTTTGAGCTCATTTTACCCCTGATGTGGCAAACTTGAAGCTGGTTCTCTCATAATTGACATGGGGGTCTATTTTTGCAGAGAAAGTAGGAGAAATGGGAAGTATACCCGGCTCACTCAGTCATTCGCTCACTCATTCAACCAGCTGCCTGCACCCCCCACCCCCCCCCCCCCCCCCCCCATTCACACTGTCTCAATCATTATTAGCTCGCAATAACAAAATTACCTGGTGGTATTTGCCGTCAATGTAAACAGTGCAATCCTCCAACATTGCACTTTTTAAAAAAAGTTACAGAAATTAACTTACTTTGAAAGCATCTGGAAGGTGTTCAATCAATTCCAGTACAGGGCATTGCATGGGGGAGCCGTGAAGAAAGACTTCTGTCGCCTCAGCCAATCTAAATTCAAGGAATTAGAACATTAAAATTAAGTCCCTTGGTTGAATGCTGGCGTTTCATATGAAGCTTGATGTTAATTAGTCTAAGGGTGATTTTGCTTCACCCACCTGGAGCGGGATAGATAACTTGCGGCTCTGAAAAAATGAGACCTACTATACTTTCTCAGTGTTATCAATCATTCTTTCATTTCCTCCCAATTGTCTTTTCCACTCACAATGGAAAACTTCACTTTATCTTCACACAATCTCCTCTCTCAACAACTTTCACTTTGTCGCCACAATCTGCAGAATTTTCAGGCCAAGGTGGAGGCAAACACAGAGGCGGCTGTTTATGGGATTATGTGGCACTGGCCAAAGTTCCATTTTCCAGCTTCCATCTTCTTCACAGCCCATTTTTTTTTTAATCAGTGTTGGAAGGGTGAGCAACTTACAAGCCAAATAGGGATAGTTTAAGAAACAAAGCCAGAAATTGCTGGTGTAAAGGGGAGGTGGGCCTGGGGTATTAACACTGGACTGTCAATCCAGAGACCCAGGTAATGTCCAGGGGATCCAGGTTCAAATCCCGCCACAGCGGATGGTGGAATTTGAATTCATTAAAAATCTGGAAGTAAGAGTAGAATGATGACCATAAATCCATTGTCAATGGGGAGAAAACCAATTCTCAATTGGGAGAATGATTTGGTTCATTAATGTCATTTAGAGAAGGAAATAGTTTGGGTAAGGAGAGAGGTTAATGGATAGATGGAGTCCAGAGAGAAAGGGGTAAGTAAACAAGGCAATTACAGAAAATAGGCCAAGCCAGAAGAAAAGCTGAATAAATGATTATAAGAGTTGGAGAGAATATGTAAGCTGTGTTGAAAGCAACCCATATTGTGTTAATAGACCGAGGAGTGTTGACACCAACTCATTCTCTCTTAGTCTGCGCTCTTATTATTGCTGATTCAGCTTTTCTTCTATCCTGGCCTGATACCCATTAGCTCCTTGTTTATCTACTCCTTGCAGATCTCTCTCTGGACTACACCTCTACGTATCTGCTCACCTCTACCTTTCTCTCTCCGTCTTCCCCCCAACCTGCCTCACAACTTCGTCTGCAGCGCAACTGTCACATTTCCCTTGCTGCTAACAGTTCGGATGAAGGCTCACCAGACTTGAATGTTTACTCTACTTTCTGCCCACAGGTGCTGCCAGCACCTGCTGAGTTTCACCAGCAATTTCTGTTTTTGTTTCAGATCTTCAGCATCCATAGACGTTTTACTTTAAGGACTGTCAAGATCTACAGTTTGAGGTTGACTAGAATAGGAGGATGCCTCTAAGTGGAAGGACCCTCTCTTCTTCTTTCCTGAAAATTTCAGGGTGATCCCCCCTTTCAGGGACATCCATCAGTCCTCCAACCTCACAGTCTGTCCACCATCTTTAACTGGACAGAGAAGTAGTCACTAATTTGCCAATTCAAGGAAGTTGCTGCTGAGTGATGCATCCAATTTAATGTAGGTTTGCAATCTCCATCTGACCCCAAGGCTGGGGTCCTGGCCCAAAGGACAATATCCTGCCTACGGCTTCTTTATCTCTGCATTCACTTGCTGACAAAATGCTTCACACATTTTCAAAACCCTTCAAAGAATTACACACTACTCTGACTCATTTACCTGGCACAAAAATGGCAGTACAGGATCAGGGGAAGGTCTCGACTTCAAATGGAAAACTACTAAATCTGCTATTAATGAATGACATGAACAGCGCAGCAGAGCAGTTGGCACTGCTGCCTCACAGTGCCAGGGGTCTGGATTTAATTCCAGCCTCAAGTGACTGCTGGACATGCACATGGATAGCAGTGAGTTGAGGGGTGCGTAGGTTAAGTTACTATATTTTACATAGGATTAAGTCTCGGCACAACATCGTGGGCCTAAGGGCCTGTTCTGTTCTGTGCTGTACTTTTCTATGTTCTATGTTCTATGTTCTGTGACTGTCTGTGTGGAGTTTGCACATTCTCCTTCTGTCTGGGTGGGTTCCAATGGGTGCTCTGGTATCCTTCCACAGTCCAGGTTAAGTAGATTGGCCATGCTAAATTGTTTACTATGTCTAGGGATATGCAGACCCAATGGGCCATCTTGCCTCTTTCGGCAGCGTAGGGATTCTATGATTCTATGACATGACCATTAGCAGAGAGGGAAAGCAGCATTGCATATCTGAAGGTTGAAGGCTAGGTACAATACAATCCAAAATAAAAAACTGAAAGAACTGCAGATGCTGGAAATTAGAAACAGAAACAGAAATTGGTGGAAAAGCTCAGCAGGTCTGCAGCATCTGTGGAGAGAAATCAGGGTTAACGTTTTGGATCCAGTGACCCTTCTTCAAAACAGTACAATTTTAATTGTTTATTAAGCAAATGTTTAATTATATTCAGACTAAGAACAGATTTAAACACAGTCCAAAACAGTTGCTGATCTGTTAGGAAGTGCATGTTTGCCACGCATACATCCATGATTAAAAGTTCATCAACTGTGTACAGATTAGGCTCCATTTCTGTCCTTCAGCACTTAGCTTTCTGGAAAGGTACATGAATGTCTGTCTAAAAGTGATGGGTGGCAACCAGGCAACAATTTGTCAAAATGGTTAGCTTCCAATGTTCTTAGAAGTAATGATCAATGGGAGAAGTGGATTATGATCTCACCATAGAGTCATAAAGTCATAGAGATGTACAGCATGGAAACAGACCCTTCGGTCCAACCCATCCATGCCGACCAGATATCCCAACCCAATCTAGTCCCACCTGCCAGCATCCGGCCCATATCCCTCCAAACCCCTCCTATTCATATACTCATCCAGATGCCTTTTAAATGTTGCAATTGTACCAGCCTCCACCACTTCCTCTGGCAGCTCATTCCATACACACACCACCCTCTGCGTGAAAACATTGCTCCTTAGGTCTCTTTTATATTTTTCCCCTTTCACCCTAAACCTATGCCCTCTCATTCTGGATTCTCCCACCCCAGGAAATACCTTGTCTATTTATCTTATCCATGCCCCTCATGATTTTATAAACCTCTATAAGGTCACCCCTTAGTCTCAGACGCTTCAGGGAAAACAGCCCCAGCCTGTTTAGCCTCTCCCTACAGCTCAAATTCTCCAGCCCTGGCAACATCCTTGTAAATCTTTTCTGAACCCTTTCAAGTTACACAACATGCTTCCGATAGGAAGGAGACCAGAATTGCACGCAATATTCCAACAGTGGCCTAGCCAATGTCCTGTACAGCTGCAACATGACCTCCCAACTCCTGTACTCAATACTCTGAGCAATAAAGGAAAGCATACCAAACGCCTTCTTCACTATCCTATAAAGAAACACAGTATTTCTGTGGAATTGTTGCTTTTTACAAGTAAAGAGCAAAGTATTTTCTGAGATGGACGCCCAAGAGTTTGCTGACTATCTTAAAATCAGTCCTATTTTAAAGTATGGTTGATATATTATGCTTATTAAGCAGTAAAATTTCTTCTAGAAAAAAAGTCAGAGCCCTGCAAGCGTCTTAATAGTTCCAATATGACGTTCATACCTGTCACTTTGAATAATAGTTGAAGTAGCTTCCTTCCTCTTATTGCGAATTGCTTCATGGAAAAAAGAAGCTTCATCATGGTTCAGTGTTATAGCAGCTCCCTTTGCTAGGAGCAGACATACAGCGTTACTGTGTCCTTCTCTCGCAGCCAAATGAAGGGCAGTGTTCTTTGGAATAAGTTATAAGAGAAAGTTCTGAGTGCCAGTTCGCCAAGAATGAGAAAATCACAAACCTGCATTTTATAACATGAAATAACAACTACATTTGGGTTTATAAAAATGCTTACAGCCTTTACTCGATGCATGAGTATATAACAGTCCTTCAGATTTGCTCATGGCAAAGTCCTGCATGTGGAGATTCTTAATACGCCCTCATCTAGAGAGCTTGGTGCTGGAGAAGGGCAGAAATGGAGCTTAATCTGTACACATTTCATGAGCTTTTATTTATAGAGACACATGTTGCATTGATGCACTTCTGAACTCATCAGCAATTGTTTCGGACTGTGCTTAAATCTATTGTTAATCCAAATATAATTAAACAGTACCGCATGGTTAAGTTGATCAACAAGCTTGTCTGCTCCTATTATGGGCATATCAAGGGCATTTGAAAATTGGTTATCAACGTGTTCGGTCAGGTTATGTAACACTTCAGTGACTGTCAAGTCCTAATGGGATTTGAAACCCCCAGAGGGAGAGACAGTACTGATGCATTGAGCTATGGCTGGTTGAGGGTGCAATACCCTATTTCTAGATTGTTTTAAAGATTAACCTGTTCAGATATGTTATGACCCACTCGTGCAGAAGGTAGATTTGAACCTGGGCCTATCAGTGGTAGAGGAACATTTTTAATATTTATTTGTGGGATGTGGGTGTCGCTGGTTAGGTCAGCATTTACTGCCCATCTCTAGTTGTCCATTGAGAAGATGGTAAGTGAGCTGCCTTCATGAATCGCTACAGTCTACCTGCTGTGAGTTGACCCACAATGCTATTATGGAGGGAATTCCAGGATTTTGCCCCAGCAGCAGTGAAGGAATGCTGATATATTTCCAAGTCACTGTGTCATAAGTCCTTCTTTGTTTGGTGAAGTATATTTCAGAAACTTAAATCTTGAGTTGTTTTTCTGCTGAATCTCAAAATCAACAAATGATGGTCAAGTCAAGATAAGTGAAACCTACAGATAAGTTGTTCATTAAAGCAAATTAAATCATCTTGTGACAAAGTTGGCCAATATAATGTTGTGTTAATGAATCCATAACATGATACTTTTTTTTAAGTTTGGCTTAACTGTATGGAATATTTGAGTATATGTTTTGCTGTCAGATATTACAACTGGAGCTGAAACTAACTTCTATGTGCATCAGTAGCCACACTGGCAGAATAAACTGATCATCAGAGTAACTCATTGGTGAGTACACTGGAGACTTTGACCATCCTATTGCTCCATCTTGAGGTCTGTGTTAATGTTGCCCATTGTATTCAACATTCAGAGCATTTGAGTACTGTTTGTATTTTAGTTAAATTAAAGCAATGTCTAAGTGTATCAAAGGAAATCCCAGAACCTGACTTGTTGAGCAGAAGACTCCGGTCAATGAAACAACAATACATTAACATGGATTTAATAAAAGAAGGAACTATTGGTTTAAACAAAGCACAAATTCTGTTCAAATAACCAGCACATGCATTGACTTGGAATATATTTACTTACCCCTTTGTCATCCACCCGGTCAAGCAGTGTTACATTAGTTTGTAATAATATTTCCATTGTCTGAGTATATCCTCCAGAAGCAGCGTAATGTAAATTTGTCCAACTCTTGTAATCCCTTCAATAGTAAAAAGTGAAAGACAAGTTAAATTTACTCAGTTTATATCCATCAAACATATTAATTTTCGTGTTTAAAGGGAGGAAGCAGGTGAGGCCAAGGGCACCACCTGCCAGGTTTTAACAACAGGGGCATCTTGTGGTTCCCCTTCGAGTCAACAGCCGTCCAATCAGGGAAGAAACAACACCAGTGCCAGGCGGATGCAGGGTAGGTGACCCTTGCAGATGGTTCCTGGCATCTGTGGAGTTGGGGGGGTGGTTGGTGGTGGGGGTGAGGTGGGGGTAGTGCGAGGGCAATGGAAATTCAGGCTGGA
The DNA here is from genome assembly GCF_037043375.1 of Chiloscyllium plagiosum. Taxonomy (NCBI): domain Eukaryota; kingdom Metazoa; phylum Chordata; class Chondrichthyes; order Orectolobiformes; family Hemiscylliidae; genus Chiloscyllium; species Chiloscyllium plagiosum. Next base: position 12,088,897 of record NW_028270142.1, read on the forward strand.
AATTGAGGAGTGGGGATTTCAGTATTGTGAGAAAGAGCCAGTTGGTCATCGGGAATTGGGGTGGTCTCCAGTCAAGACATATGGAGGGCAAGGCCTTATTTCAGGCTTGGGGAGAATGTCATTTGAGATTCTGCAGGCTGAGACTAGCACAATGGCCACAAGTCTGATAGAGCCACAACCAAAGATGTGCAAGCCAGGTGCATTGGTCATGGGAAATGCAAGGTTACAATGATAGAGTGGGGGTCTGGGTGGAATGCTCTTTGGAGAGTGTACTTGATGGACTGAATGGCCTCTTCCTGCACTTTAGAGATTCTACAATTGGCCCTGGGGAGCCTTCCCTCCATCTCTCTTTCACTGCCACATTATCCGATCCATGGGAATTCGTGTTAATTTTTAACTAGAACACCAAATGAATTGAGCAGCTGTTGGGACACTCAGACAGGCAAACAATGAAAGGTGCCAAAGGAATGAGGTCCCTAAATTAATGTTTTAACATGCACATCCCAACTCTCTTCTATCCATCATGAAGAGGTAATATCAATACCCTTCAGTCACAAAAAAAGGGTATTTCTGTAAACTATCTTTAGCTTGACAGCTTTCTTTTAAAAACTGCACATACAAGCCATGTGGTTTAAATTTGTTAAACTATGAGGGTGAGGGGATGTGGTGGCTCAGTTGACAGCACTGCTGCCTCACAGCGCCAGTGCAAATTCTCCCCATGTCTGCATGGGTTTCCTTTGGGTGCTCAGGTTTCCTCCCACAGTCCAAAGATGTGCAGATTAGGTGGATTGGCCATGATAATTTTCCCATAGTGTACAGGGATCTGCAGGCTGGATAGGTTAGCCATGGGAAATACAAGGTTACATGGATAGGTCCAAGTTGGGATGCTCTTTGGAGGTTGGTGTGGACTCGAGGGGCCGAATGGCCTGCTTCTACACTGTTGGGATTCTATGATCAAGATTGGATTTACTTATTGTCATGTATACTTTGTTACAAAATGCAGTGAAAAGGAAAATTAAAATAAAAAAATGAAAAATAAAATAAAAATTAGTCAATTTGCAGGATTCCTCATCAGGACAGTTGAGCAGCACTCTACTCACACAGCTGACAACCTCTCTAAGCTTTTCATCATCATTTTACAGAATCACCGAATACTGAAGGGAAAAATATTTGGTCTACCTATCATTTGGTCCTGATGACACCTCAGTATTGTCACCTATCACAAATACCTCCTGAATTTCTGAGCAATATTGTGGAGTGAGCTGACCTTATACTATTAGACAGACATACAGACAGCTGGAAGCTTCTGCTACAGACAACCTGAACAGGAAGTAGACTCTCTGAAGCGTTAACTCTTTCCCTCACCACAGGTGCTGCCAGACCCATTAAGTTTCTATAGAGATTTCTATTTTTGTTTCAGATTTCCAGCATCCATAGTTCTTTGTTTTATTTCAAAGCTGTGCCAGCATGCACTACCCAGTAGCTCATACAGTTATGGATAGATCTGAATGTTGTGCAATAATAGTTTAGCAAAAGTAGCCTAGAAATAAGAAAGTTCAAATCTCTGATGGACACAAACCCTTTGATTTAGTTCCTCCTCAGATGAAACAATGCATACTCTTAATTTACGAGAAACAATTCAGCAATTAAATGTTGTTTTGTTGTTGTGACTTTTCTCAGGTTTCTGAAAGTAGGCACACCAAAGTTCGTTTCAAAGTAATCCATACGTTCCATGAATTTAAATATAGATTGAATATAGATGAAAGATTAAATTCCAAAACATTGGATATCAAAGCAGAATAGAACTGGAGAGACAGAAATGTAAATCAGAAGAAATTTCACTGTTCCAGAACAAGGAATCACTATATAAGCCTTGAATAAAATTTATTTTGGGATACAGGAAGGTGAAACAGAATTTTCATGGGCTTATGGCATAAATAAAGTAAGTTTCCTCTTCCATTTCTTGGGGGTTTAAATTATCCTTCTTTTAAAAAAAACAGACAGCCACGCTGGATTCATAAGATGGCCAAAACTGAGCATGTGATCATATTTCGAGAAGCTTCTGAACCCCAGGCCATTTCAGCTCAAGGTGGCATGTAGAACCATGAGATAATCTGTTTGCTTCTCAACTAAGAGGAACATCATGATATATTACCCCAAGAACTAGCAATTGAAATTTAAATAGGGGTAGTTGGATCTACACTGTTAACTTCTTGACCGACCAAAGAGTCCAAGAATATCTTTCGACACTTGAGAAGACTGTCTTTATCACATGACTGAAAGTGGAATTGTTAAAATGCTTAAATGTCCAGTGCTGTGGTATAAGTCAGTTGCTGTTTGACTTCCACACTGTGTTGCCTTGAACCTTCCATCTCTGTCTCCAAGTTGCTGAGTGAAGAGAAATGCCTTCAGGAAGTGAAATGAATGGGCCCAGCTAAGTAGGGAAACTGTTATTGAGCACTGACTACCAGGAAGTTGTGAATCATGTGAACTTTATGTGAATCATGTGAATCATGGTGCTTTATTCTCTGGATTTACCAAAAATGGGTATTTTCTAATCTATCACCTTCTCTGTCCTTGCTTCCTTCAAATTACTGAGTGCTTGTGTGTGGTTGGAGTAGTGACTGCACTGATGTGTGTTTTGGATGTAAACCCTATCAATGACTTAATCTTAAAGGTTTTTTGATGTGGATTTATTTCAAAAACTGGAATCTGAAAATTCAGGTTTGGGGAAACACTTTTGACTTATCTCGATAAGGAGCAGGGTAAAGGGTAAAAAATAAATCAAACAATACCTCACTGTTTTGTGTTTACAAGGGAAAATGCAATCATAATTTAAATTCCCTCTCACCTCTCCTTTGTGACAGAATATTAAATTGCCCCTTAGCCTTCAACAAAATAAAAGCCTTAACACCTTGACATTCTTCCATGACCTTCTAGATGTTTCTGTCTTTCTGCAATGTTGTTCTCCTGTTGCTAGGCAACAGCAGATTTTTTTTCTCTTCTATCCTTGTTTCCCAACGCACTGAACTGTTCATCCCAAAGGGTATCCTAAGTCTGGTTAAAAAATGCATGCATCAACAAACTTCAAACTGGAGGTAGTCAGGAAGAAACTGTTCTCCTTGATGGTGAGATCATAGATTTAAGGTAAGGGGCAGAAGGTTTAGAGGAGATGTGAGGGAAAAACCCTTTCACCCAGAACTCAGTGTCTGTTTGGGGTGGTACAGCAGCTGAATAGTTACACTGCTGCCTCACAGCACCAGGGACCTGGGTTCAATTCCAGCCTCAGGTGACTGTGTGAAATTGGTACATTCTCCATATCTCCACCTGGGTTTCCTCCGGGTGCTCCAGTTTGTTCCTACACTCCAAAGATGTGGAAGTTAGGTGGATTGGCCATGGGAAATGCAGGGTTACAGGAGTAGGGTAGGGGGGTGGGATGGTCTTCAGAGAGTCGGTGTGGTCTGCTTCTACACTGTTGGAAATTGATTCAAAAATGGATGGCAGAGGCAGAAACCTCCTAAAATTTAAGAAGTATTTCAATGTACACTTGCAATGCCAAGGAATTCAAGACTTTGGGCCAAGTGCTGGAAAATGGGGTGAGAATAGCTAGGTGGTTGGTTATGACCAGGATGGGCATGATGGGATGAAGGGCCTTTTCTATGCTGTAGGTCTCTGAGATTCTATGACGCTTTGACCCCGCTCAAAGAGTGAGTCCATAAGGAAGCAAACCATGACTCCTGTTAACACTTACAAAATAGAAATGCAACTCAAATAAAAAGCCACATTTGGTTCTTCCACTTTAGAAAGCTTGTTCCCAAATGATAATAGCTTTTGTGAACCTTCATAAAATCAGAATCACCAACAACTGAGGGCAAACTCAGATAAATTCAAGCAGCTTCAAAATCTCTCAAAGAGGGCACAGATTTTAGAAAAACTGTGCCCTGCAGGGCTGGTCAAAACATAGTCCCAGGGACTGAGTGCAAAAGAGGTACAGAAACCCCAAAATAACACTTGGGAAAGAGCTATTGCTGTACGATCATGGAATGGTGATGTCAAAGTCATTGATAAGAGAAACTCTTTCACAACTCTAAGGGGAACACTGAGGTATCACAGTGCAGAGCAAGAGCACACAGTCAGTGTGATAGCATGATACATCAAACGACATATGAGCTTACAGACTCTTGTGCCAAATCTATGACCTCCAGGGCCAATTATTTCATCAGGGTTTCCTAGGCCAAGTGAAAGGCTTGCAAAAGGTTTTTTTCTTCATTTGAAAGAGGAGATGCATTTATCCTAGTCAACTATTATCCAACTTCATCGGACCACCACAAACTCAATGATGGGAGCAATGAAAGGAATGTTTGTCATACAGTTTCCTGGAATAATGAGTATTGCACAATGGATCTCAATTTGTCAAAAAGGGTTTGAGGAAGTTGACAGTATAGGCAGCCATCAACTAGGTGGCAAGATTTCCACTCCATTCACAGATAATTGTGGAGATGGAAAGTGTGGTTCAGATAATCAAGACTAGGAGATGAGCTAAAAGCAGAAATCCCAACTGTAAAAGCATAATTACAGGTTAAATATAATCTGCCTAAACCACAAGGAGGTAGGACAACCCAAGAGAAGGAGAAAGTGAGGTCTGCAGATGCTGGAGATCAGAGCTGAAAATGTGTTGCTGGAACAGCGCAGCAGGTCAGGCAGCATCCAGGGAACAGGAGAATCGACGTTTCGGGCACAAGCCCTTCTTCAGGAATGAGGAAAGTGCGTCCAGCAGGCTAAGATAAAAGGTAGGGAGGAGGGACTTGGAGGAGGGGCATTGGAAATGCGATAGGTGGAAAGAGGTCAAGGTGAGGATGATAGGTCAGAGAGGGGTGGGGGCAGAGAGGTCAGGAAGAAGATTGCAGGTTAGGAAGGCGGTGCTGAGTTCGAGGGATTTGACTGAGACAAGGTGGGGGGAGGGGTAATGAGGAAACTGGTGAAATCCGAATTCATCCCTTGTGGTTGGAGGGTTCCTAGGCGGAAGATGAGGCGCTCTTCCTCCAACCGTCGTGTTGTTGTGGTCTGGCGATGGAGGAGTCCCCCTCCCACTCCACCAAGGATATGCAGGTCTTTGGACTCCTCCATCGCCAGACCACAACAACACGACGGTTGGAGGAAGAGCGCCTCATCTTTCGCCTAGGAACCCTCCAACCACAAGGGATGAACTCGGATTTCACCAGTTTCCTCATTACCCTTCCCCCCCACCTCGTCTCAGTCAAATCCCTCGAACTCAGCACCGCCTTCCTAACCTGCAATCTTCTTCCTGACCTCTCCGCCCCCACCCCACTCTGACCTATCACCCTCACCTTGACCTCTTTCCACCTATCGCATTTCCAACGCCCCTCCCCCAAGTCCCTCCTCCCTACCTTTTATCTTAGCCTGCTGGACACACTTTCCTCATTCCTGAAGAAGGGCTTGTGCCCGAAACGTCGATTCTCCTGCTCCCTGGATGCTGCCTGACCTGCTGCACTGTTCCAGCAACACATTTACAACCCAAGAAAAGCTACAGCAAAAAAACAGCAGAGGTGAGTCAACTCTGGACACAGAATGAAAGCTCCATCAAACATAAAGCCAAGCAAGGAAATCTGGTTAAGGGACAGGATGTAAGTAGTCTTGGCATCAGAGAAATCAATTAATCAAGATCTTATAATGTCAGAGCATCTGACTGGGCACTCAGCAAGGACAGAAATGTATTGACCTTGCTCAGTCCAAAATCTTGCACAGAATGTGGGACAGCCATTGCTACACTACATCAATTCATGTAAAGAGGAGTACAACTGTTTCAAACACAGGACACCATCATCTTCAAGGCACTGAACTCAAGCTAACCAGATTGGATGTCAAGGCAGAGTTCCAGATTACCTCCACATGTGATCTTTGCACTTTCCATTGGAATAATACAGGTTGAATAGAGAGGAAGATGAGTCTAGCAGGGATAGTGGGGGCTGGCTTTGACCCAATGGGATTCAAGTAAATCATGATGTTAAAGCTGATCACATGACTCTGGATTTCAAAAGGGAAACAAATTCCATTCATTTGTCCTGGGATGCAAGTGTCACTGGTTATTCCAGCAGATATTACCCATCCCTAATTTCTTTGGCGGAGGAATTGAAATGCTTTCTTAAACTGTCACAGTCCATAGGACTGTAGCAGCATCAACAGCACTGTTATTGAGGGTAGTCCAGGAGAGTGTTCCAGTGACACTGAAGCAATATATTTCCAATTCGGAATGGTGAGTGGCTTGGAGGGGAACTTGCACGTGGTGGTGATCCCATGTATCTGCTGCCCTTGTCCTTCTAGATGGTAAAGGTTGCAGGCTTGGAAGAAGCTGTCAAAGAAGCCTGGGTGAGTCACTTCAGTGCATCTATGAATTTTTTTTGAAAGTAATGGAAAAGAGGAAAGGGCAAGGACTGGGGCTAAATAGGTGGTTAGTAAGGAAGCTAACACAGGTGATAAGCTGTCATAATTCTTGTGGCTCTACAAATCCTGTTTGTGATAGACAAATACTTGAGTTGGAGATTGAGGCTCCTTGACAGCCAGGGAAACTCATAGACTTACCCAAATAAATATTAGGAAAAGGCATTTATTACATACAGTGAATAAAAAAGGTTTTGTTTTTAAATTTTGAGCTAGTTCACCCATGCACCAAATGAAGATAAATCCACAATGTAACACTGATCAGATTGGTTATATACTGTAGAATACAAAAGCCAAATAAACATAACTGATGTGGGAAAATAAGCATGTTGCATTGGTATAATATGGATGCTTCTTAAAGTGAAGATCAATGCATATTTTTGGATGAAATAGAGAAAACCTACTTGATACTTGTTTGCAGATAAGGGAAAGAGGTCTATTCCCTTGTGAAGTCAAATCTATCTGCGTTCAACAAAGAAAAAGTAAATAAATGATAGCAAAGAAAAAGTAAATAAATGATAGAGCCAATAAGTTGCTTAAGCTTCAAAACAAGGTTCATAATCAAATCACAGTCAAAACTAGAAATTATAATCCGTGTCAAAATAATTCTCAGTGCATGTTTACCGCATTAGGAGAGCTCCTTTTCTGAGAAGTAGCTGAACCACTTTGGTATGTCCATACTGTGTCGCCAGGTGCAGTGGAGTCATTCCTTTCTCATCGCCTTCATTCAACAGCTTGGTCTCGTTGAGGTTCTGCAGCAATAACTTGCACGTGCTGAGCCGGCCGCAACTGTGGTTAAAAATAAATTGGCAGTTTCCAGTGAATCTCCATCACAGTGTATTTAATGTTCTCATCCTTGTGTTTAAGCCCCTTCATGAGCTTTACCCCTCCAAGGTATGCATGGGGACATTGGGATTAGTGCTGGGGCCACTGTATATGACTCAGTTGAAGGGATGGAACACATAGTTGTTAAATTTGCTGTTGAAGATGAAACCAAGGTGCAAGAGGATGCAAAGGGTCTGCAAAGGAATATAGATAGGCTACGGGAGTAAATTTGAAAGACAGAATATTGTGTGGGAAATTTTGAGGTTGTGCACTTTGATAGGAAGAATAGAAAAGTAGAATATTCTTTAAATAGGGAGAAATTGCAGGACACTGTGGTGCAGAGGAATTGTGGTGACCTTGTATGTGAATCGCAAAATATTAGCGTGTAGGTACAACAAGTGATTAGTTTTAACTTTGTGAGATTTAACTTTGTACACCCCAGTCCAACACCAGCATCTCCAAATAACAAGTAATTAAAAAGTGCAATCAAATGTTCTCCTCTACTGCAAGGATGATGAGGCATAAAAGTGAGGAGGTCTTACTGCAACTGTGCAGGATGTTGGTGAGACTGCATCCGCTGTACTGTGTACAATTTTGGTCTCCTTATTTAACAAGAGATAGACTTGCATTTAACACCATTCACCAGTTGATTTCAGGAGTGAAGAGGTTCTCTTGTGAGGAGAGATTGTGTCAGTTGGGTCGATACTCATCGGCACTTAGGAAAATTAAAGGTCATTTCATTCAAGCACAGAAGATTCTGAGGGATCCTGACACTGTAGGTGCTGAGAAAATATAATCTAGTAAAAGGAGGTACAATTTTGAAATAAGGAATCTCCAATCTAAGTTGGGGGTGAGGAAGAATTTCTTCTCTCTGAGTTTTATTAATCTTTGAGATTCCCTACCCTAGAGAGTTGTCAAGGTGGGGTCATTGAAGATATTCAAAAGTGCATTCGACTTTTGATCTGGAAGGGAGTCAAACATTATCAAGGCTGGTTGGGCAGGGGGGCATAAGTGGTTGGTGAGGCAGGAAAGTGGATTTAAGGTTATAGATCAAATATTTAATGGAAGACTACACTTGAGGGGTCAAAATGCCTACTCCTGTTCACATATCATTTGTACGAATCAATTTATGCCCTTTGTTGCTCAGTGAAGATGAAGAAGGATCAGGGGATCAAACAGAAGTGTTGTTTTGTGATCAGAGTCACACAGCCAAGGTGACAGTTTGGTGGAGATGTGCTGCAAGATATAACCAGGCAAGGAGGCTTTATTGAGGGGAAAGGCGGCATCATCCCCCAGCCAGGTGTCAGGGAGGAGAAGATGTTGAGGCACACATCCACAGTATCCTCACAGATGAATGTCTATGAGCCTTCTGCAGAGTGCAAGGACATTTCATTCAGAAAACAAACTGACACGAAAGGTAAGCAATGAGGAGAATAATAAGTGGCGAAACTGGCAGATACATAACAAATGAAATTTACCACAGAGAAGCATAAATGTGAAATGACATACTTTAGTCAGAAAATCGAAGAGAGGTAATGTAAACCAACTGGTGCAATTTAAAGGAGATCTAATGGACTATGCACACTGGTCTTAGAAGCTGGGGACTGGCAGCATCCAGGGAACAGGAGATTCGACGTTTCGGGCACAGGCCCTTCTTCAGGAATGAGCAGAGAGTGTTCAGCAGGAGAAGATAAAAGGTAGGGAGGAGGGACTTGGAGGAGGGGAGTTGGAAATGTGATAGGTGGAAAGAGGTCAAGGTGAGGGTGATAGGTCGGAGTAGGGTGGAGGCGGAGAGGTCAAGAAGAAGACTGCAGGTCAGGAAGGCGGTGCCGGGCTGGAAGGATCCGGCTGAGACAAGGTGGGGGGAGGGGGGATGAAGAAACTGGTGAAGTCCAAGTTCATCCCCTGCGGTTGGAGGGTTCCCAGTCGGAAGATAAGACGCTCCTCCTCCGACCGTCGGGTTGTTGTGGTTTGGCGGTGGATGAGTCCAATGACCTGCATATCCTCGGTGGAGTGGGAGGGGGAGTTGAAATGCTGTGCCACAGGTTGGTTGGGTTGGTTCGTCCGGGTGGCCCAGAGGTGCTCCCTGAATCGCTCCGCAAGTAGGCGGCCTGTCTCCCCAATATAGAGGAGGCCACACCGGCTGCAGCGGATGCAGTAGATGATGTGGGTGGAGGTGCAGGTGAATCTGTGGCGGATATGGAAGTTTCCCTTGGGGCCTTGGAGAGAAGTGAGGGGGGAGGTGTGGGCGCAAGTGTTGCACCTCCTGCGGTTGCAAGGGAAGGTGCCGGGAGTGGTGGTTGGGTCGGTGGGGGGTGTGGATCTGACAAGGGAGTCGCGGAGGGAGTGGTCTCTACGGAAAGCTGATAGGGGAGGGGAGGGAAATATATCCTTGGTGCTGGGGTCTGTTTGGAGGTGGCGGAAGTGACGGCGGATGATGCGCTGTACATGGAGATTGGTGGGGTGGTAGGTGAGGACCAGTGGGGTTCTGTCCTGGTGGCGGTTGGAGGGGCGGGGCTCAAGGGCGGAGGAGCGGGAAGTGGAGGAGATGCGGTGGAGGGCACCGTCGACCACGTCGGGGGGGAAATTGCGGTCCTTGAAGAAGGAGGCCATCTGTGTTGTACGTATTTTGAACTGGTCCTCCTGGGAGCAGATGCGGCGGAGACGAAGGAATTGGGAGAATGGGATGGCGTTTTTACAGGGGGCAGGATGGGAGGAGGTGTAGTCCAGGTAGCTGTGGGAGTCGGTAGGTTTGTAGTAGATGTCCGTGTTGATTCGGTCGCCTGAGATAGAAACAGAAAGGTCTAGGAAGGGGAGGGAGGAGTCCGAGACTGTCCAGGTGAATTTGAGGTCGGGGTGGAAGGTGTTGGTGTAGTGGATGAACTGTTCAACCTCCTCGTGGGAGCACGAGGTAGCGCCGATACAGTCATCAATGTAGCGAAGAAAAAGATGGGGGGTGGGGCCAGTGTAGTTGCGGAAGATGGATTGTTCCACATACCCTACGAAGAGGCAGGCATAGCTGGGGCCCATGCGGGTGCCCATGGCTACTCCTTTTGTTTGGAGGCGCAGTAGTAGTTTGGCGCACTGACCTTTACACCGCTGAGGCCAAACGCCAGCTCGCAGATACCTCCTCCTACTGTCCCCTTGACCATGACCCCACCCCCCACCACCAAACCATCATCTCCCAGACCGTCCATAACCTCATCACCTCAGGGGACCTCCCATCCACCGCCTCCAACCTCATAGTCCCACAACCCCGAACCGCCCGTTTCTACCTCCTGCCCAAAATCCACAAACCTGACTGCCCCGGACGACCCATCGTCTCAGCCTGCTCCTGCCCAACCGAACTCATCTCGGCATACCTCGACACGGTCCTGTCCCCATTAGTCCAAGAACTCCCCACCTACGTTCGTGACACCACCCACGCCCTCCACCTCCTCCAGGATTTCCGCTTCCCCGGTCCCCAACGCCTCATCTTCACCATGGACATCCAGTCCCTGTACACCTCCATCCCCCATCACGAAGGACTCAAAGCACTCCGCTTCTTCCTTTCCCGCCGTACCACCCAGTACCCTTCCACCGACACCCTCCTTCGACTGACCGAACTGGTCCTCACCCTGAACAACTTTTCTTTCCAATCCTCCCACTTTCTCCAAACAAAAGGAGTAGCCATGGGCACCCGCATGGGCCCCAGCTATGCCTGCCTCTTCGTAGGGTATGTGGAACAATCCATCTTCCGCAACTACACTGGCCCCACCCCCCATCTTTTTCTTCGCTACATTGATGACTGTATCGGCGCTACCTCGTGCTCCCACGAGGAGGTTGAACAGTTCATCCACTACACCAACACCTTCCACCCCGACCTCAAATTCACCTGGACAGTCTCGGACTCCTCCCTCCCCTTCCTAGACCTTTCTGTTTCTATCTCAGGCGACCGAATCAACACGGACATCTACTACAAACCTACCGACTCCCACAGCTACCTGGACTACACCTCCTCCCATCCTGCCCCCTGTAAAAACGCCATCCCATTCTCCCAATTCCTTCGTCTCCGCCGCATCTGCTCCCAGGAGGACCAGTTCAAAATACGTACAACACAGATGGCCTCCTTCTTCAAGGACCGCAATTTCCCCCCCGACGTGGTCGACGGTGCCCTCCACCGCATCTCCTCCACTTCCCGCTCCTCCGCCCTTGAGCCCCGCCCCTCCAACCGCCACCAGGACAGAACCCCACTGGTCCTCACCTACCACCCCACCAATCTCCATGTACAGCGCATCATCCGCCGTCACTTCCGCCACCTCCAAACAGACCCCAGCACCAAGGATATATTTCCCTCCCCTCCCCTATCAGCTTTCCGTAGAGACCACTCCCTCCGCGACTCCCTTGTCAGATCCACACCCCCCACCGACCCAACCACCACTCCCGGCACCTTCCCTTGCAACCGCAGGAGGTGCAACACTTGCGCCCACACCTCCCCCCTCACTTCTCTCCAAGGCCCCAAGGGAAACTTCCATATCCGCCACAGATTCACCTGCACCTCCACCCACATCATCTACTGCATCCGCTGCAGCCGGTGTGGCCTCCTCTATATTGGGGAGACAGGCCGCCTACTTGCGGAGCGATTCAGGGAGCACCTCTGGGCCACCCGGACGAACCAACCCAACCAACCTGTGGCACAGCATTTCAACTCCCCCTCCCACTCCACCGAGGATATGCAGGTCATTGGACTCATCCACCGCCAAACCACAACAACCCGACGGTCGGAGGAGGAGCGTCTTATCTTCCGACTGGGAACCCTCCAACCGCAGGGGATGAACTTGGACTTCACCAGTTTCTTCATCCCCCCTCCCCCCACCTTGTCTCAGCCGGATCCTTCCAGCCCGGCACCGCCTTCCTGACCTGCAGTCTTCTTCTTGACCTCTCCGCCTCCACCCTACTCCGACCTATCACTCTCACCTTGACCTCTTTCCACCTATCACATTTCCAACTCCCCTCCTCCAAGTCCCTCCTCCCTACCTTTTATCTTCTCCTGCTGAACACTCTCTGCTCATTCCTGAAGAAGGGCCTGTGCCCGAAACGTCGAATCTCCTGTTCCCTGGATGCTGCCTGACCTGCTGTGCTGTTCCAGCAATAAAGTTTCAACTTTGATCTCCAGCATCTGCAGACCTCACTTTCTCCTTAGAAGCTGGGGAGACAAGTGGAGAAGACAGGTACTCCCAACATTTCACAGTGACTATATTTCCATAATACTTGATTCTTGGAGGATCTTTGGAACATCCTAAGATAATGAAAATGTTTTAAACTTTGAATACAAGTTCAAATCTGGGAATAATACTTTAAGAAAGGTATCAAGAGCTTGGAGAATGTACAAAAGTGATTTACTGCAAAGAGACTTAGAAGGAAAATATTGAAAGAGCTGTGGGAAATTGAGAAGGGCTAGCGGGGAAGCTGTATCAATGAGTGAACTTAATACAACAGGCAAATTAACTTAGTGTATTCTATCATTCAATGATTCACCTTTAAAAATGGTGCCATCAGGTGGCCACATTGTACAATTACAAGCTGATAAATTTATACTGACAATTTTAACAATAAAGACAGACCAAAGACATCAGAATTTACATGAAAAATGTGACAAAAGTGTGGGACTGCAACAGGAAATGCAGTTTTGCAGAAAAAAGTTGAATGCACATGCAAAATAGTAGGATAACTTGCAATCCAATAGTACCTTTTATATAGAGTCATAGAGATGTACAGCATGGAAACAGACCCTTTGGTCCAACCCATCCATGCTGACCAGATGTCCCAACCCAATCTAGTCCCACCTGCCAGCACCTGGCCCATATCCCTCCAAACACTTCCTATTCATATACCGATCCAAATGCCTCTTAAATGTTGCAATTGTACCAGCCTCCACCACTTCCTCTGGCACCCTCTGCGTGAAAAAGTTGCCCCTCAGGTCTCTTTTATATCTTTCCCCTCTCACCCTAAACCTATGCCCTCTAGTTCTGGACTCCCCGACCCCAGGGAAAAGACTTTGCCTATTTACCCTATCCATGTCCCTCATAATTTTGTAAACCTCTATAAGGTAATCCTTCAGCCTGCAATGGTTCAGGGAGAACAGCCCCAGCCTGTTCAGCCTCTCCCTAAATCCTGGCAACATTCTTGTAAATCTTTTCTGAACCCTTTCAAGTCATCAGAGTGTCTCAAGAGTTTTACAGCAAATTAAGTTATTGTACTGACATAGGAATCATGGTGACCAATTCACAAAAGCCAGGTCTCAAACTTGGCAATTGCAACATAATGTGCTGTTTTGATGATGTTGGTTGAGGGATATGTTGACTTGGCCACCAGGACTAAGCCCCCTGCTGTTATTTTTAAAATTTTATGTGTTTCTTTACAACCACTTAGGAGAACAGATTGGGCCTCAGATTACCGTTTCATCCTCGAGTCAGTGCAGTACTCCCTGAAATATCAGCCTAGCTTATATATTCACTGCACTGCTGTGGGACTTGAACCCATAAGCTTCAGATTCAGAGACAAGAGTTCTACATGTGAACCATGGAAACAGGAAGAAGCCATGTTATCTCCATTATTTCTGTTACACTGACAAGTTTAACACAAGTAAAATAAATATCATAAAGTACAATATCTTGATACTGATACTGATTAGCACAAATAATATTCAGAATTTATAACACTTCACAAAACATCAGTTTCCCTTAATTAAATATATAAACAGTGTGAAATTTGCTGTCCTCATTTATGAAAGCTTTTGAGTCAGTCTGGTGTAATATTGCAGCATTGTCTCCTCCTATTTAATGTCTATCAAATCATTTACTTTTTTTATGACATACTCTTTAGTGCAATACAGTACCCAACCGTAGGCAAACAGTTGTTTCCATTAGTTTTAAATTTATTCTGTCATCTATTTCAGCAAACAAAACTTTGAGAATTAGACAAACAAATTGAAAATGAGAGACTTCCTACCATGCTGCAAAATGTAGTGGTGATTTCTTATCTAAGGTTTTCAAATAAGGAGAAGCTTTTAAGCTCAACATTCTCCCCACAGATTCTGTTCGTCCCTGTTTACACACATAGTGCAGTGGAGTACAGCCATCAATATCTTGGTCGTTCAACAGCTTCTGTACTTTTTCAGACTGTAAATATACACAGTAATGTTAAAGAATGAACAAATAAGAATGAATAAACAGATTAAAACAAAATATTTTCTTAAAATTATACCTCAGAAAGTTGCTACAATTTTTGCACTGCAAATCCAAAGGATTTACAGCATCTTTTCACTTTTGAATATTCAGAGGCAATCTGTAGTTTCTAAATTGGAATGTGGCATTTTGAAAATTCTGCACAAAAACATAGAAAATAGGAACAGGGATAGGCCGTTCAGCGCTTCAAGATTGCTGCACCATTCAATATGATATCGGCTAATCGCCAAATTTAGTCCCGTTCCCACTTTCTCTCCACATCTTTTGATCCCTTTAGACACAGGAACTATATCTAACTCCTTCCTGAAAACATTCAACGTCTTGGCCTCAACTGCTCTCTGCGGCAGAAATCATAAATTTTTAAATCAGCTGTTTACTCATTTTTACACTATGTCTGACAGTATTACTTGTTAAGCATTTTTAAAAAAAGCCTGAAAACTATCAAGTAGAAGCTTTAAAGAAGAATTTACCTGAAGAATTTCTTCTTTGAGGTTATTTAGACCTTTGAGTTGCAGGACAGTCAGATGAAGGAAGTTACATTTTGCACAATTCTTTACGTTGATATTAGCACCTAAGAAAATCATAATATAAAATTGTTTATCGATTTGATAAGTCAGAATGCAATGCCTTGGCTCTTAAGAGGAATTGATTAAAAAAAGCATACAATATGTTATAGCTAGATTTCCAAAGCGTTTTTGACTGTGTTCTGCAACAAAACATTTTTAGACTGCTGGGAGTAAATACCAAAATTAAACAGCCCAAGATTCAATCTCCAACATGTTGCTGGGAAACTGCCAGTACCAATCTGAGAGAGTGACCCATCTTGCGAGGTGTTAGACAATCTCCTCAATGGCTATTAAGTACAGGAAACAAATATTGACTGTGCCAATGATGCCTAGGTCCCATGAATACTAAAAATAAAGTGGGTGACAGGAGTGGAGGGCTAGGAGAAAGAAGGGTTAGCTCAATTGGCTAGACGGCTGGCTTGTGCCTCTTCCATTGCCAAAACAAACCACAGCACCTATTGGAGAAACAACACCTTATCTTCCGCCTGGATACCCTACAGCCAGGAGGACTCAACATTGAGTTCTCCAATTTCAAATAACCTCCCTTCCCAGCCCATGATTCCCCTCCTAGCCTCTTCCCCTACTGCCACTGCTCCCTGCCATTTCATTCCTCCAATTGACCAACCAGGTCATACCCTATACCTGTCTTCACCTATCCCTACTTCACCACCCTGCCCCTGCCTCCTCCTTTATCTGCAGCTTCCCCCACACCCATCCCAGCCCTGTAGATGGGTTACATCCAAAACATCAACTTCTGCACCTCCTGATGCTACATGGCTTGCTGTGTTCTTCCAGCCTCCTGCCCGTCTACATGTGACAACAAGTGCCTGAGTTCAATTCCCCCACTGGCTGAGGTTACCATGAAGGACTCTATCTCTGCCCTCACCTGAGGCATGGTGACCCTTAGGTTAAACCACCACCAGTCATCTCTTGATTAAGACAGCAGCCCTATGGTTCAGTAGGAATATGACAGTTTCTCCTTTAATATTTAAGGTATTAATAAGAACTAAGAGTTAAAATTCTAACTTCAGTCTGATGCAGTTCCCCACTTACATTTAAAATAATTTGTTACAATTGTGGAACCTTAACCTGGAGCAGTATTTTAAGATTTACTCATTCAAAAGATTGGTCACTGATTCCAACAAATCATTGTAAGAATGCAAACACTTTTAATTACCTTCTACTTTTATTTTAAAATCAGGCATACCCATATTATAAGTAGAAATGAAACAGAAATTCAATGAGCTTAGTTTGCTTGGAGCGGAGATGGAATGACATGATTTACTTGAGTGCTGCAAAGATGTTAATGGCTTAGAAAAGGTATGACAACTAATTGTTGGGGGCAGCCAATTCCTCCCTATGATTATGGAAATTTATTTGACATTGAGACTGCTGCAAATGCTAACATATATTCAAAGGTTGTTTTGTTCCTGGTTAGCTTTCTTCTGCTACTGAATTTGTAAATATCATTTCGATTTCCAGATAAACTTTGCTACAGAAATAATGAGACAGTATCAAGAATTTCAGATGCCTTTGACATCGATGCAACGTAAGTGTATATATGAGTAAAGCTCAGCTATGAAATCCTGGCACTTGATAAGTCCTCTGCCAAATACATGAGGAAAGCCTATTTCAATGAGTTGCTAGAGAGCTACTGCCGCACATGAAACTAGAGGGTAAATTCATTCATTGAATCCCTACAATGTGGAAGCAGGCCATTTGGCCCATTAATTCCACACCAACCCTCCAGAGAGCATCCCACCCAGACTCACCACCTCCCCCACTCCCCCATTCTATCCCAGCATTTCCCATGGGTAGCCCACCTAGTCTACATATCCCTGGACACTGTGGGCAATTTAGCACGGCCAATCCACTTAACCTGCACCTCTTTAGATGGTGGGAGGAGATGGAAGCACCCAGAGGAAAACCAGGCAGACATGAGGAGAATGTGCAAACTCCACACACACAGTTACCTGAGACTGGAATCGAACCCGGGTCCATGGTGCTGTGAGGCAGCAGTGCAAACCACTGTGCCACCTGCCACCCATTAATTCCAAATGTCTTGTCAGGAGCCATGCTGAACTAAGTCAGAGCTAGACATTGGATCCTATCCTACATGTCCAGTACAGGCTCAAACTAGTGGACCTATCCCACTCATCACTTCAGCAACTCTTGTGCCCTCTGATGTCGGTAAAATTGAAAATGAATTCTGCGGACCTCAGGTCAGGAGAAATGCTTCATAAGAAGAAGAGCCATTTCCAACTCCTCACACCAACTATGATGATGAGATTGGAGGACTGCTCTCCATCAATCCTTGGGATTTCTACTGAGGTTCGGACTGACCCACAAAGGTCATGCTAAAGTGTGGAAAGCTTGTCATGCATTCCTCACTATGTAGCTTACCACATATCTGCACCCATCTGCAAGGTTGGTGTACCTCCTATTATTGAAAATATACCAGAATTTCATATAATGGTTTGATAAACAAAGGAAGATTAATCCAAACATAAGAAATCTACAGTAATAGTAGAACATCTGCCTCGTTGATTTGTAACTTTTAATGTACCTTATATAAGCAGGAGTTGCATGTTTGTAATCCTTGTTTAGTTTTTCTTAATAATCAGATGACTATGAAGAAATGCTCATCAGAGCAGATAATTTTCCATAACATTAGCAGCTATAATCCATTCCTTTCAAACCACTACTAAAACACAAAAGGAAATTAGCCTTGTTTAATTTTAAGGCAATATTAATGTGGTTATGTCACTACACTAGTAATCAAGAAATATAACAAATATAGAAAGTATGAGTTCAAGAGTGAGAATTCAACTTTTACTTCCTAAATCTGGAATTTAAAAATGTGAAAAAAAGTGAAAATGAAGGTACTGGATTTTCAACAACATTGTTTGTTTAACAATGTCCTTTATTCACTCTGTGAGAGTCCTGTCACTTTAAAAGGTTACTTTGTCCTGGAATTTTTTGAAGAGAGGTTGTGAGGCAGACGTATAGAACTGACCACTGCAGAGGATTTGTCTAAACAAATTGTGAAGCCTGAATGGGTGTGGCCAGCTCTCACAGATCCAGATTTCTGGGGGCTTTTTTCAGTAACGTCAGAAACTTTTGGACTCTCAAAAATGTTGGAAGCTTTAGTGACTATCTCTTAGCTGTGACTCTCTCTGAATTTGCTCTTGGTGATTTTTCCTCCTGGATTAGAGAACTGCATGTGAGAATGTGTGTGTAAATTTGCCTTTTTGCCAAGGGGTGTTCTTTATGGGACAATAATGTATTGGAACAGTTAATTAGTAATAGTTACTTTATCTATTGTTAGATTAAATTTACAATAGCTAAATTATTCTAAATCCCTCTTTCTTTTGTTTGTATTTTAATATAGTGTTTAATTAAATTATGTTTTGCTTATTGTCGAGTAGTTTGACCAGTCACATCCCATCTGGAAAACAGCATTTCACATCAACCTTTAAAATAAGGAAAAATTAGGGTCTAGGCCACCTTCTTAATATATTTTGAGGGAGTCTGGTCTGGTCCATAAAAACTCTGATATATACATTAATGCAGTCCCACACCAACACAGTTGGTTCTTAACCAAACTCAGATATTGTTTGCAAATTGCTCAACTTCATCTAACCATAATTAAGGAGCCTTGAGGGTCATCTCCATCCAATGCAGTGCAATGGTTCAAGGAGAAGTCAACTCTAATTGAACAACAATACTAACATTCCTGAAGAAGGGCTTAGGCCTGAAACATCAACTTCCTGCTCCTCAGATACTATCTGATCTGCTGTGCTTTTCCAGTGCCACACTTTTCAACTCTGACTCTCCAGCATCTGCAGTCCTCTCTTTCTCTCAATAATACTAACATTGCCAATGGTACCCAATAGCAAAGAAATAAAAATAGATTTTTTTATAAATTCATTCATGTGATAAAATTACCATCAGCTGGCCAACATTAATTGTCCATTCCTAGTTGCCCTTAAGAAGGTGGTGGTGAGCTGCCTTCTTGAACTGCTGCAGTCCATGCTCTTTAGGTAAATGCTCAGTGCCATTAGGGAGGGAGTTCCAGGATTTTGACCCAGATACTCTGTAGGAGCAGCGATGTCTTTCCAAGTGATGATGGTATGAGGCTTGGAGGGGAACTTACAGAAGGTAGTGTCCCCATGTATCTGCTGCCCTTACCCTTCCAGTAGTAGTCATGAGTCTAGAAGGTGAAATATCATAGGTAATCATAAAGCAACAAAGAGGTAGCGCCCTGCTGAAGGGTCCTGTCCAAAACATTGACTCTCCTGCTCTTCTGATGCTGCTTGACCTGCTGTGCTTTTTCCAGCTCCATATTTAATCAACTCGGAGTCAGCACAATATACCATCCTGTCACATATCTACATATGAACAATGAAGGTGCCTGACCTTTTGTCACCAGTAGGTTCACTGTGTTCCAAGCTCCATTTGAAGCAGCCCACAGAAGAGGAGTACGGGATTCACAGTCAGTCACATTCATGTCTGATCCCTGTCATGTAAAAGAAAAAGGAAAATTACTTGCACTTAAATCCAGAGAGTGCTTTACTCATTTTCAAATTATTCAATGTACATGCACATTCTGGAGCTCGCACAAGTGGCAGTCCATCTTTCCTACTTTAATCCATCTCTAAACAACTTGAATAAAGCAGCAGGAAAGAAGGAACTTTTGATTTACAATCAATGTTATGTGGGAAAGGTGTGCCACACAGCAGGTTCCCACAAACGCAGAGTGATAGTGGCCAAGAAACCTAATGCTAATTGATGGTCAAACATCACTTCTTTGTTTAAAAAAATATAACCATGAGGTCATTTAAATTTCCCTGAGGGCCAGATGTGGTCCTTGGTTTAATCTCCCAGTCACAGACTGGGATTAAACATCAAAGGTACTATATATGTGCAAACTTTTATTAGGAAAACAGTCATACAGCACGGAAACAGACCCTTCGGCCCAACTCTTCCATTCCCACCAGGTTACCTAAACTGAATTAGTGAAGTCAAGCCTGATTCTGTTCCCATTTGATCCTGGTGGAAATGCTCATTAGCAGCTAAATGTATTACTTTTTCCATCTCAGAAGGCTGAGACCAGCCATCTTTAATCTGAAGAAGGGTCACTGGACGCAAATGTTAACTCTGCTTTCTCTTCCCAGATGATGCCGTGATTTGGAGGAGCTGGTGTTGGACTGGGGTGTACAAAGTTAAAAATCACACAACACCAGGTTATAGTCCAACAGGTTTATTTGGAAGCGCTAGCTTTTGGAGCGCTGCTCCTTCATCAGGTGGTTGTGGTGTATAAGATCATAGGACACAGAATTTATAGTAAAAGATTACAGTGTGATGTAACTGAAATTATATATTGAAAAAGACCTGAATTGTTTGTTAAGTCCCTCAACTTTTAGAATGACCATGTTGGTTTCAGTGCTTTCATATATACATCCCAGGACTTCCTTAGAGTTACATTCTCAAGTGAACTTTAACAATAGGTGCCATGTTGGTCCAGATTACGCATTGAAGGTGTGAGGTGTCCTGCATGAGGCTGTCTGTGCCCCAAGGTTCAGGCTGATTCTAATCTAAAAAGGGGATTTACAGAATCTTACATGGATTCATGCAGTTTTTGAGCAAAATAAAATGTAATTCTGCAAGTACAAATTCACCTCACAAACCTATAAGTGTGTGTGAGTGTGGGTGTGTGTGGGGGCGAGTGCACATGAGTGTCAGGGAGAGAATGTGTGTATGCGTGAAAGTGTGAGTGTAAAGGGGTATAAATCTGTGAGAGGCTGCGTGTGAGTGTGGGAGTGTATGTGTGAGCCTTTGAGAGCCAGCTTGTGCATGAGAGAGGGCCTGTGTGAGCATATGGATCTGTAGGAGTGTGTGTGTGTGTATATGTACTTGGGTAGTGCAGTGGGGTCACCTGTAGTGTGAGATCAACCCTTGTTGAGGCCATCCTCATGGGTACTGGACCTGCTGAGCTTTTCCAGCAATTTGTGTTTTTGTTTCTGATTTCCAGCATCTCTAGTTCTTTTGTTTTTTGATCAGCAAACTCAGTACCAAGGGGAGACTGTGGTCATTCCTTATATAGAATTAATCAAATTTAACATCTATGACAGTATAAAAGAGTTATGTATGAATACCTGTTCAATTAGATATTCCACAAGTTCTGAGTAGTCATATGTTGCAGCCCTGCATGTAAAAATTACACATTATACATTAAACAAAATAATTGAAAATAGAGTTAAGTTCTTTTACTGAAAACTGTTTTTAAAAGACTTACTTGTGCAATGGTGTTTGTTTAATGCCATCCAGGAGGTGAAGAATATCATTCTCTCCATCATATTTAGACAGCATGTGCTTGACTGCCTCTACTGCCCCCTGCAGGCAGGCAAAGTGAAGGGCAGTAGACTTATCCTTCTGTCAATTATAAACGAAAAGCAAACATTTTCAGACCTGGCAACTCTGATGCAAACAAGCTATAAAAGGTCTAAGCCTAGAAATTATTGCTTGACATAATCTTGGGCATTAAGAGCTGAATTTACTCCCAGTCCTTGGCGCACTTATAGTACTGGAACAACACAAGATCAAGTTAAACAAGGAAACTTGGGTCTGAACTGGGAACTTTCTCTCCATTCTGGTGACAGTTGTGCTCCTCTAAAATTTCCTTTTCTTGTTCCTCTGAGTCCCAAAGGAACACCTTTTTTTTATACATTCACAGGAAGTGGGCGTCACTGGCTAGGCTAGTATTAATTGCCCATCCCTAATTGCCCAGAGGACAGTTAAGTGTCAACTACATTGCTGTGGGTCTGGAGTCACATGTAGACTTGACCAGGCAAGGATGACAGATTTCCTTCCCTAAAGGGCATTAGTTAACCAGATGGGTTTTTCCAACAATCGGCATTGAACTCATGATCCTCATTTAGACTCCTAATTATAGACTTTTAAAAATTGAATTCAAATTGCACCATCTGCCAGGGTAGGATTACGCGGGCCATTACCCGAGAACATTACCTGGGTTCTCAAGATTGACAGTCCAGCGATAACACCACTAGGATATCACCTCCCCTTAACATACCTTTCCTTCTCCTTCAATCTTTACTGGCACTAAGACATATCAGAGTGGTCTGAAACTGTTTTTCTCCAGTAGATATATCATTGACAGCACTACAGCATAAATTCTGTTCTGAAGAACAGTCACCAGACTCAAAACGTTAACTCTGTTTCTCTCCCCACAAGTTCTGCCAGAGCTACTGAGTTTCTTCAGACATTTCTGCTTTCATAACAGCATAAATTATGTGTTCTTGTGAAAAAGAGGTTTCACACAGCAAAATTACTGTAAGAGGCAAAATTAAGTAACAAAGAAATATAAAGGTCTTAAGCTTGAACTTTAAATCATTCTCACAAAGCATATCAATACTTTTAGAATATTTTACCTGTCTCAGTCCTTCCTTCCTCTATGATTGTCACATTTCATATCTTAGTTTGGGGGTGGGGGAGTGGGTAACATAATCACTAATTACGATTTGTATTTTGATCACTGACTCTTTTAAATGTTAATGATTACATGTTAGACCTCAGCCTTTCCGCTTCTAAAAAAAAGTAGAATTCAGCATTGGTTGGCAATAAGTGCGATAAAAAGATAATTAACAGCTAACCAGCACTTACTACTAAAATGATCATCTGATAACCAGCCAGGTCAAAAAAAAGAGTTCTACCTAAAGCAATGTCCGTTTTTTCAAATTGTTGACTGATTGGTTGTTCATTGATAAAAGTTTTGTCCTTAGTTCAGATTTTCTAAAACTCATTTCCTCTTTTCTTTCTCTTTCATTGAAAACACCTACCTCAGGTAAATCAATTTTTGCTCCATTGTCAATGCAGATTTTAATTGTCTCAATTTTCCCCCCAAGCAAAGCCAGATGAAGAGGAGCATGGTGTCTTTCATCAAGGTAATTTATATGTTTTTCTCGGGAGTTGCCCAGTTCCTCACCTTGAAAAAACAAATACTGTGTGATTCACTGTTTGTAAAGCAAACAAAGCCATATGGACAGATGTCTCCTCAGTCAACAACGTTTTGATTTATAACCAACCTTTCTGTAGTAACATTTCCAACGTCTTCTCTGCACCTGAAAAAGCAGCTTCATGGATAGGAAAACGTCCCAGGCTATTCCTTTTGCATACTAATGCGCCATGTTTCATCTAAAAAGAATTAATCAAAGCAGAACATTAATCTAATTTTAGACCGACTTTGTAAGATAACTGAACGCTGTTAACCCCTGTAATTAAAAAAAAGTTTTTTTGCATATTTCACACAGTGCCATACAGCAATTAATTTTAAATTGCTCAGAGAAATGTAACCAGTTTAATCCAAAATAATATCATATTTTCCAGCTTTTTTAATTTTAAAAGTATACTTTACTCATAAAAAAATCTTGTACGTGCATGATCAGGAAAGCAGTTCAGCAGTCTTTGCATATGGAGAAACAACCAAACATTGGAGTTTGACTTTTCCTGACTGTTCTAACAAACCCAAGGGCATTTCTTACTTAAACAAGACACTATTTCCATATATTTGAGGCACTGGGAAGGTCCAATAACTGAATGGACTTTAGCCTTCCTGGTTCCCTGCTGCACCTGTATGCGGGTTTTCTGCATTTCATGGAAAAGTATCTCCCATTTAAATAACATTCTGTCCTTTTGTTCTCTCTTCACATTTTGTCATACTCCATTTGCCAACATTTTTGCCCATTTGCTTAACCTATCAATATCTCTCTGTAAACTGTATAGACCTGTCTCACATCCCACATTTCCACCCAGTTTTTGTGTTATTTGTAAATTTGGCCTTCCTTCCTCCAAGTCATCCCACCCCCACATAATTGTTTGAAATCTCTTTAAAATTTTTGATGCAGTTTATACAGGTATAACTTAGCATGAAGTTGATAGACTTTAAAGAATACCAGAACTGACCCCTAAAGTTTAATTTTTATAATCAGGAATACTTTTAAGTGATTAAATTGGTTGATTTTTAAGCTACACATTTTGAACTTTTAAATTAATTTTATCTTCTACCTTCAGTCAAAGTATATATTTCAATTTTTAATTTGCTCTAGTTAGGCGCTTCTATCAGTGATTTTATTTCAGTGACACACATGTCCTGTACATGTTCCAGTGAAATTTGTCCAATGTGAGTGATAGTTTGGATAACTTGACACCATCATTGCAGTTCTACACTGTGACTGCTCAGTGAGGAACACTGGATTAAGTTGCAGCACTACTGCACTGTGATAGAAGGGAAATTATTGTTTGAGAGATCAGCAAGACATACATTCTGGATGTAGGTTTGCTCGCTGAGCTGGGAGGTTCATTTCCAGACATTCCATCACCCTACTAGGTAACATCTTTGGTGAGCCTCAGGTGAAGCACTGTACATGATTCCTGCTTTCTATTTATAAGCTTGGGTTTCTTTGGATTGGTGATGTCATTTTCTGTGGTGATGTCATTTCCTGTGATGGTGTAATTTCCTGTTCTTTTCTAAGGGGGTGATAGATGGGGTCTAACTTGATGTGTTTGTTGATAGAGTTCCGATTGGAATGCCATGCTTCTAGGAATTCTCGTGCGTGCCTCTGTTTTGCTTGTCCTGAGATGGATGTGTTGTCCCAGGCGAAGTGGTGCCTTCCTTATCTGTATGTAAGGATACGGGTGAGAGTGGGTCATGTCTTTTTGTGGCTAGTTGATGTTCATGTATCCTGGTGGCTAGTTTTCTGCCTGTTTGTCCAATGTAGTGCTTGTTACAGTTCTTGCACGGTATTTTGTAAATGATATTAGTTTTGCTTGTTGTTTGTATGGGGTCTTTCAAGTTCATTGGTTACTGGAGATTACTGATATACCAATTGATTTTTTCTCATTTCATGCTTTCTCTCATTCTTTTTACAAATTGCCATGGGTAAACAACAGTCCTTTTATAAAGTTACAGACAGATCAGATCAGCAGCAAGATATCATGCAAATGTTTTCACTCCACAACACTGGCATCTACCCGACAATGTGGAAGATTATCCAAGTCATATCCAAGGCATAAAAAGCCCAAGGTGACCAATTACCATCCTATCGGTCTACTCTCAATCATCAGCAAAGTAACAGAAGGCTCTGTTCGCCGAGCTGGAAATTTTTGTTGCAAACGTTTCGTCCCCTGTCTAGGTGACATCCTCAGTGCTTGGGAGCCTCCTGTGAAGCGCTTCTGTGGTGTTTCCTCCGGCATTTGTAGTGACCTGTCCCTGCCGCTTCCGGTTGTCAGTTTCAGCTGTCCGCTGTAGTGGCGGTATATTGGGTCCAGGTCGAAGTGTTTGTTGATGGAGTTTGTGGATGAGTGCCATGCTTCTAGGAATTCCCTGGCTGTTCTTTGTTTGGCTTGCCCTATAATGGTAGTGTTGTCCCATTATACAATAGTTCACACAGAGCACTGCAGCTGGCAGCACTCAACAGAGTTATCTCAGAAAGGTGTGAAAAACAGTCAGATCTTCTGGAAACCTAAATAATGAATTGAGGTATCCACAGTTGACAGATTTGTAAAGAAAAAGTAGAAGGTCATACTGTCAAAAACTAATGGAAGTATCGCGAATGAATCTTACCATGAGGAACAGCAGGAATGTAAGGAGAAGTAGAGGAAATTCTAGCGGGTTGTGGAATACCTTTTCTATTAGACTTAGAAAGGTTAGGAAGATTTCATTAAAAAGTTGACAAAGTTAAAAATCATGCAACACCAGGTGATAGTCCAATAGGTTTATTTGGAAGTACTAGCTTTTGGATCATTGTCCCCTTGACAAAGGAGTGGCGCTCTGAAACCTGTGCTTTCAAATAGACCTGTTGGATTACAACCTGGTTTGTGTGATTTTTAACTTTGTACACCCCAGTCCAACACTGGCACCTCCACATCATAAAATAAGTGAACGCTTGGGGAGGGGTTAAAAGTGGAATAGAGTCAGGCCATGTTCTCATAAACGTTGGTGTAAATTTAATTGTAATCACTTTGTTAAAATTCTCTATAAATACAGTAAGTACAATTTTGCTTCAATACATGAAAATATTTGGTATAGTTCTGCTCTTAATATTTTATTTCTGGATTTCTTTTTGAATGTTTAGTATAAAGTTAATAGCACTCTCCAACAATTTCTGGTTTTTGTTTGTTAAGATCTCCAACATTCACAGTGCTTTGTTTCATTATAGCTGCCACCTTTCTTTGACTGCTTCATGTGTTTTTAAAACAGCCATACAGATATAATACATAACAAGTATAAGTATTAAAATTGTTTTTTAGTCAATTTGTATTAGAATATCATTGTATTAGAAAGCTGGCTTAAACCCACTGACTACTTCCTCCAGGTAACCCCATCAGCGACAAAACCTCCACAATGAATCCAGTAAAACCATGCCTATCAAAACAATTGCCTGATTGTAAAGCTCTCTCAGTGTTTATTAATGCTAAGCTAAGGTAAATGACTACATGAAATGAAAGGCTATTTCTAGAACTGCAGATGCTGCAATTCATGGGGTGGCACAGTAGCTCAGTGGTTCGCACTGCTGCCTCACAGCACAAGGAGCCTGGTTTCAATTCTAGCCTTGGGCGACTGTTTGTCTGGAGTTTGCACATTCTCCCCGTGTCTGTATGGGTTTCCTCTGGGTGCTCCAGTTTCCACCCAGAATCCAAAGATGTGCAGGCTAGGTGGATTGGCCATGGGAAATGCAGGGTTACAGGGAGAGTGGGGGTGGGATTGGTTGGGATGCTCTTCAGAGGGTCAGTGTAGATTCAATGGGCTGAATGACCTGCTTCCACCCTGTACCATTCGGAGATTCATTGTTTGCAGCAGATATAATTGTGACTGGACTTAACAGTAAACTTCCAGAACTTTCTCAGAAGCCAAAATCAGCCAGGTAAGCAGAACCTCATGTAGTTTCTGATGGCTTTGGAATGCTGACTATTGTGTTATGACTTGCCCGAAAGACAAAAGGTTCTCCAAAGAAAAATATACGTAATAGGATTGCAAATTACACCTGTTATATAAAACATACTCCTATCCAACATAAAATAAATGCCTTAATTACATCCATTTAACCTCTGCAATGGGCCATAGACAGGTGGTCATCTGAAATACAAGCCTTCACCTTAATGATAACTATTCCTTGCCACATCTTCTCCCTTCAGAAGACTTGATCACATGATATCCCCCTCAGTGAATCCAGCATCTCCAAATCAGTGAATCCAGCTGCCTTTTAAACCAGGCAACTTGAAGACAGCAGTCAGTTAAGGAGTCAGCAATGCTCCATACAGTATTTACTGATAATATCAAAGCCTCAAAACAAAACAGAAGTTGCTAGAAAAGCTCAGCAGATCTGGCAGTATCTGTGGAGAGAAATCAGAATTAACGTTCCAGGGTCCGGTCACCTTTCCTCTGATCATTCTCAGAACTTTCTCAGTGATCTGAGAAAGGCTCACCAGACCTGAAACATTAACTCTGATGTCTGCCAGACCTGCTGAGCTTTTCGAGCAATTTCTGTCCTTGTTTCTGATTTACAACATCTATAATTCTTTTGGTTTTTATTTAGTTTAAAACTTCAAACTTGAGTCTACAAAGGAAAAGCTTCTGGCCTGTAAAACATCGCCAGAGACCTGTAATTATGCTCTCTCCAACTAAAAATCTCTTTCCCTCAAAGCAGTGAAACAGAAGAGGCCTCAGTTATTTACAATCAATATTAATAGTCTTAGATAAAACAATGGGATTTATTGTAGCCAAATTCGCCGTTGTCACAAGGAAAAGCACAGACCGACCTCTGAATGCACGGGACCGGTTACTGTGGTTATGGAATGATCTGCCAGAGGAAGTGGTGGAGGCTGGTACATTTGCAGCATTTAAAAGGCATATAGATGGGGACATGAATAGGAAGGGCTTAGAGGAATATAACTGCTGGTAAATGGGACTAGATTAGGAAGGGATATTTGGTCGGCATGGACGAATTGGACCAAAGGGTCTGTTTCCATCTCTGACTCTGACTTTTGACTCTATGACTCATGAATCAGAAGTTAGTTTTAGTAAGAATAAAATCCTTAGATGATCTCAAAAGAAATTTTAAAAGGTAAGAAATAACCGACAACCCCTGTAGTGTTAGCTCGCCAATCATTTACATTCATAAAGGATTCCCAGACTGTTAACTCCAGTTTTAGACTAAGACTAAGGATATTGATAAACTGGTATCCCTGGTTGCTTTGTAATTAAGTTGTTGTGAACTGAATAATCACTCTATCATTTTTGACTCTTTCTTGCCTGGTGTCTGTTTGCAAGCATGCCTGTTTTGCACAGTATACTTCTTGCTATGTCTTCATATGTGGAATAAACCATATTCTGGTTTTGTTATTAAACAGAAAATAAAAAAAACAAAAAACTGCAGATTCTGGAAATCTGAAACAAAAACAGAAATTGCTGGAGAAACTCAGCAGGTCAGGCAGCATCTGTGGAGAGACAAAGCAAGTTCACATTTCGGGACAGTGGAGCCAAAAAGCTAACTCTGTTTTCTCCTCACAGATGCTGCCAGACATGCTTAGTTTCTCCAGGAATTTCTGTTTTAGTAACTATTAAATAGGGGTGTTACAATACTTATAAAGTCAAAATCCACAAATAGAGCGAGTGGGAAAGAATTCCACCACTCCTTACAAAAAAGGAATTAACAAATAAATCAAAATCTACTTATGGACAGATTGTGAACTAGGCAACAAGATTTATTTTCAAAATTACAATCTCTCCATACAACTGCCAATTTCTCTTGTCTAAATCTTTCCTAATTGCACTTAATCTGATGCAGTAGATTGCTGTGCTCTGTACATAAGG
This sequence comes from Chiloscyllium plagiosum, assembly GCF_037043375.1. Taxonomy (NCBI): domain Eukaryota; kingdom Metazoa; phylum Chordata; class Chondrichthyes; order Orectolobiformes; family Hemiscylliidae; genus Chiloscyllium; species Chiloscyllium plagiosum. Next base: position 12,117,864 of record NW_028270142.1, read on the forward strand.
TTTCCATACTGTCTTTCAGTTTCTGTTTAGATAAACATGTTAAATTCCTGGTAAGGGATCTGCCAATCACAGCAAATCAGCTGATTAAGAGTTGATATGTCTGAAAGTGCAGTAAAGGGCACAGATGTCCTTTACAGAAACAGGCTGCATTTTTCAGACAGACATTGAGAATAGATTTACAACTTTAATAAATGCTGTCATAACTCCAGAATTTATAGACACAATAACAGAGATGTTACTGCACCATCAACCTTGACAAATCTGTGTGCGTGAATTGAACTTGAGCACAAGGAGCATTACATCAAAATTTACTGACAGCATAAAGGTTGGAAAGTGGGTAATCAGTGGAACATACGATAAAAGACATCAGGTGAAGGTAAGTAGAATAGGCAGTCGAGGGTAGAGAAGTGTAAGGCATGCCCTTTGCGAGAAAATCAAACAATTCAATACAGCAATGTGTACATGTGTCTCTTAGGAGTTTGGGTGGAATTGCTGGTATGAGTATTAAAGGTATTTAGGTTAAAGGTATTGAGTTTTAAAAGTATTTAGGTTCATAAGTAAGAGCAATGGGGCTAAAGCCAAAGAGATGATTATTATTTGCTACAAAACTATGGCGGTTCATGTTTAGAGTTCACTGACATTTTATACACTTTATACATAAAAGGCCCAGAATAAATTTCTAATATGATACAAGTGTTGGACATCAGTCATTAGGGGAGTCTTAGGACAGCTGGACTATTTTCACCGAAGTTAAAAAAAGAATAAGACAAGGTTTAAGGCAGGGTTTGTAGGAATGTCATTATAGACTTATCATTATACCCATGTTGGCAGCACCAGCCAGGGAGGCAATGTTTGGGCTCCTGGGCCAGTCTGCTCCAAGCAACCACTTTCTCTCTTTCTTTCCTTACCCTTTTTGTCTTCTTCCTTTTTCTTTTTCTTCATCTTCTTCCTGTCAGTGGCGACGAAAGGGCTGACATCGCGGAGGGGGTGCATCTGGAGCGGGACTCTTGGTGAGGCAGCAGCTGGCCTGGTGACAAAGCTATGGACTCCTGGTTGTGGTAGGTTTGGCGCAGGGACTCCAGGCATTGGCAAGACAGCATCAGTAGTGGAGCCAGGGATCTGGCGACAAAGCCATGGACTCCTGGTTATGGTAGGCCTGGAACGGGGGCTCCTGGTTATTGGCGTGATGGTGGCAGCGGCTCTTGGTTGTGGGAGGCCTGGAGCTGAGGTCTCCTGGTTGTGGGGTGAGAGTGGGCCCAGCGATCGAGAAATGGTGCCTGAAGAGGGCAGACTCCAATGTTGGTGGGTGCCGTGGTAGTGTGGTTGCCATTGGTCAGCTGACTCAGGACTCGGAATTCGAGTAAAAATTGACTTTCTTCTGCTATACCCTTTCATTGTCTTTATTGTTGAATGGTTCGAATGGCACCAAGTTGTGACAACAGTCAAAGCTTCTCACTGTATTTCACGGTGTTATTAATTGGAGAGTATAACTGACAATAAATCAGCATTCAATCTCTTAGAGCTCAATGCATATTAGGGCTGGACATGAGAATGATGTGAATGATTAATATTTATTACCTGTTAAAAATACGCATAAGCCCAGTCGATTTAAAGCTTAATAGGAACCTTCTCCAACAGAACCCAGTCCCACGTGAACTGAAATAACTACATCGCTCCATTCAGACATGCCCAGGAGTTGTTGTCAGAGATAACCCATTTCTGTGCAGGATTTTATTTTCAAGGCTATGCAACATTCTGTTATAGTTAATATGGAAGACAACCTTTTTTATTTTGAACATCCAGAGTTATTGACTTAAAATGGTCACCAGAAGAGGAAGGAGATTCAGATATCAGCCAAAGGACTAGAACAGCGAATGGTTTGCCACAAAGAGTTATAAGTGCACAGACAATAGAATGTTTTAAAGGAAAGTTAGATCAATATTGTAAGCAAGAGAAAGTATAAGGTGAAGGAGCAGAATAGTGGTATTCATGTTGAATTGTTCTAGCAAAGAATTTCAACACACCACCATGTACCCTGGCCAACATCCCTGTCTCAGGCTTACTGCAGTGCTCCAGCGAAGCTCAGTGCAAGCTGGAAGAACAGCATCTTATTTGCCTCTGGAAACTCTGCAGCATTCTGGATTCAATATCGAGTTCAACAATGTTCAGGAATTGAGGCACCTTCTCTGATGTCCATACTCCAGCCCCCACACATCAGACCTTGTTACCTCATAGGCAGGTATTACACACAACCCATTATTAAATACTAACAGTCCTCATTAGTAGCTATTCATTCTCCCAGGGTATGATGATGCTCCTGCTTTAACAAGGTTATGCTGTCCGTGGCTTTGTTTCCAAAGACGTCATAAAAGCAGCGATTCCGAAAAGTTTAAGTTGAAGGGTTTTACAGCTAATGTGATTATAGCTAGCAAATACTGCCTCAGGAAAAGTCTTTCGAGTTTTTAAAACATACACTTATATGATGAAAGGGGAGTGGCCAGTTCTCCCAGATCAGCATTTCTTTGGTTTGATTTGGTTTGGGTTTTAGCAAGAAGTCATTTGAAGCTGCTAGACTCAAAGAATCAGGTCCACACTGGTTGTCCCTCTCTCTGACATCTCTCCTGTAAGAAACTGTTTGATTTTCCCTTTTTTTGCTAAGCGGTGTACATGGGGATTGTTGCAAGTATTTGGAATAGCCTCATTAAGCTGGGATAATTTGTTGGGTTTTCGGATAGATTCAGTTATTCTGTATTGTGTTCTCTTTTGTTTGTATTTCATTTGGTAATCATATAAATACATTCTGTTTTGTTTAAAACTCAGTGGTTTGACCAACTGCATCGCTCCTGGAATATCTGCGTTACCCCTGCTTAAAACAATCAGCAAAATTAGGGTCTGAGCTACTTTCTTGAAATGTTTGAGGGGGTCTAGCCTGGTCTATAACATAAGGTGGTCGTTATCTATGTGTTTCCCTGCCCAACTGCTCTTAGCTCTCTTTGGGCTCTATCCCCACCTATCGTTTACTCCTTACCCCCTCCCCCCCATCCTACCTCCTGCATAAAAAACAACTTTTTCCCAGCTACCATCAGTTCTGAGGAAGGGTCACTGGACCCAAACATTAACTCTGATTTCTCTCCACAGATGCTGCTATATCTGGTGAGCTTTTCCAGCAATTTCTGTTTTTGTTTCTAACAAAGAGCATATTTCTCAAGTAAAGGTTAAGGTGCCATTGTTCAAAAGGAACCCGGTAATGAGAGAGAGCGAGAGATTGGAGAGTTTATCCTGAGGCTTACCATACCTCAAGCAAGGGGTAAGGACTGGAGGGTGGGACCTGCATGGCGAACTCAGCCAGTATGGGAATTTCACCCACACTGCTGGCATCACTCTGCACTGCAAATGAGCCATCCAGGCAACTGATCTCCTCCAGTCTACATTGTAGAAAACACATAAAGATGTGGTAAAATACAGATCTACTAGCATGGGACATAGAAACTTTAGAAATCAAGAGTTTTGCTGCACTTCAGTGACACCTTATTATGAAAATAAAAAGCAACTGGATAGGTTCCTTTGAGATAATAGTGCATCAAAAAGGATTGTGATTACTTAAGTAGAGACAGATCATTTCCACAGGGTGAAAAAATAGTCACAATTTTGGTTAATCTCAAGAAGAATGAAGGAAAAAGTTAGTAATCGAGCTTTACATAGAGAATGGTGCAAACATGCAATTACCAGACACAAATCATTACTGAAACTAGTCTATAAATTCATTTCAAAGGTTATTGGCTTATTTGGGAATAAGGAAGCATAACGTAAATAGGAATTGAGCAATAAAGTGGAAAAATAAACTTGATGGCTATTACAAGTGTATATTTAATAGCATTGGTTTAAATAAGAAAGGTGAAACAATTCCCTGCAAACAGGATTTACATATTGCAAATGAAGTTTAAAAAGCTTCTTCAAGGTGAGAATCACAAAAAAGATTTTTTTCTTGTGGAACTATTCAAACTTTTTATCAGAACATTACTTCGTATTAAATTACAATCGAGAGACATTTAGAAGACACCTAGCCTGGGCAATACAATAGATTCCTGTGAGTTGCAAAGCCGATATCAGAGTGAGAACTATTCAAATCAATAATTGTGGAAATTTGAAAGCTGATTGCCTAAGCTTAAAAACAATCCATGAATCCAGTCCCAGAGCTATGCACTAATCAACCCTCACAGTTGGAAACATTACTCATCAGACTAAAATACTCACGTTACAACTTGAAATTGTATAAAGTTGATTGCACAGCCATTTTAACATACAGAATTCCAAAGATTGACTCCAAGGAAAACATCCTCAGAGAGGAGTTTTGATGAAGGGAGAACAAAGGGAGAAGTATATACAGAAGTCCAAATACTGTTCTACTGAAGGAAAGACAGGCAGACAGCGCCAAACAGAATAGTGAAGAATAAGAAACCCTGTCTCTCCCTCTCAAAATCTGCAATTCCAAGGAACATTCCTGCACACAGAAACATCATCTATTCAACTTCTAAGCCATGGAGTCAGAAAGTCACACAGCACGGAAACAGACCCTTTGTTCCAACCAGTCCTTGCTGACCATAAGGGAGACTGCGATGTTTGCCTTTTTAACTTTGTTTCCTGTTTTTCTGGCTTATGTTTATACGGTGTACAGCTGGAATGTAACTTTGTTTTCTTCATTTCTCTTGTGATTCTGTAACTAAGGGATTGTACTTTTATACCTCAGATGGTGCTTAAGTAGTGGCTTGTCAACTTTTCGTCATACTGATTTGAGTACACTTGACAGTAAAGCTAATTCGATTCAGTTCATTATTAAAATAATATCACCCTCTCGCTCAAGTCAATAGCAGACCTTCCCTCAAATGACAGAATTTCTACATCACGAGACAGCAATTTAGTTCATCACATTTATGTTGACTTTTCATGTGGGCAATCTGCCTCGTACCATCCACCTGTTTTCACTGTATAACACGCATACTGCCAAGGTCAGCTATGGATGAGGGTAAATGTTGGCCCACCTTTCAACACCCACATTCCATGATTGAGTTTTAGATAATAATTTAATTCCACCTCGAAAATTTCCACGGAATCTCCAAGAGATTTCAGGCAGCTCATTCTACGTCACTACCAGTCACAACTTGAAAATGCTTTTCCCTATGTCGATATTGTTTCTTTTCCCCAATTTCCTCAAATACATGCCCTCTTGTTCTCAATCCTTTCTGGAGTGGAGCATTTTTGTCTCTGTCTACTTTCTCCAGACTCCTCAAGATTTGGAACTCCTCTATCAAATCTCCTCCCTAACATCTCCAAGAAAAACAGGTCTGCTGCTGACTCTTGAGTGAGAGGGTGATGTTGTTTTAATAATGAATTGAATTGAATGAGCTTTATTGTCAAAGGTACTCAAATCAGTGCAGTGAAAAGTTGATGTCACCGCTTACAGCACTATTTTCGGTACGAAGATGCCTTGGTACAATCCCTTAGTTACAGAATAGAAAAATGAAGAAAACAAAGTTACATTCCAGCTGTACACAGTATAACCACATGTCAGGAAAACAAGAAACAAAGTTAAAATGGCAAACATCACAGTCTCTTTTATGGTTGGCATGGACTGGTTAGACCAAAGGTCTGTTACCATGCTGCGTGACCCTTTGATTCCATGACTCAATGGCTTAGAAGTAGAATGGGTGATGTTTCTGTGTGCACTATATCTTCAATATATTCACGTTTTAGGTTCAGTCTTCACAAAAGAGGCTATAATTAATCTGCAGAAATGTGAAAGGTCAGAACTAAAGGAAATCTGAAATAGTCAGAAAATGGTGCTTGACAAATTAAGAAGACTAATAACTGGCAAATCTCCAGGGGCCTGATAATTTGCATCTCAGGATACTAAGGGAAGTGACCATGGAAATATTGCATTGGTGGTTATCTTCCAAAATTCTAAGGGCTCTGGAACAATTCATGCGGTTTGGAGGGTGGAAAATGCAACCTTACTATTTAAAAAGGAAGGGAGACAGAAAAAAACCCAGAGAATTACAGAACAATTAGCCCAAAATCAGTAATGGAGAAAATGCTAGGGTAAGGTTTGGGAACTGGGGAGGAAGTGGGAGGAGTATGGGCCATAAAAAAACCGCAAGGTAACTCTCAGCATAGTCATCCTCTTCCTAATGCTGAGTCCCTCAATTAGGACTAAGGCCTTTTTTTCCAACCTCAAGGTGGGTAGCAGGAATTGGTAAAACTTCAGGCTCAGTCTTTCTGCTCAGGAGGAAAGTACAGTCAGTTCTGATATAACGCAATAGTCCCGCTCTTGTGTGATCTCACGTTTTAAGAAAATCGTACAATAGCCATGCCATTTAAACTAAAGGGGCTGAAACTACTTTAAAGCTAATATAGGTAAGGAAAGTTCGCATTCTACAAATAACAGTTTAAATTCTTCAGTTGTGATGAAGCCAAGCGCATTAAAGAAACACACATTAAAGCAGAACTGACTGTAGCAGGAAATGTGGGATTTTAATCCTTGTGGTTGTGGGATGAGTTGAAAGTGCAAACAGGAGACAAGCAGCTGACTTATCTTTAGAAGCAGTGACAGGGCTGTTAGCAGAATGTTTAAAAGGTCTTGTTCTGTGTAACTTCAACCCAGTCAGAATAAAAACTGGATTTGTTTTCAGCCCTCACAACCCATTTTTTCTTCAGCCCCCCCCCCCCCCAGTGCTCAACATATATCTGATCCATACAACATGATGCACCCAAACAAGTCCCATAACCCCAAATGCTTCCATGCCACTTCCATTTTGATTCACCTGCCATATGTTACATAAAAGCAATGAATCCTTGAATTACAGTGGAATATCTATATATGTGCTATAGACATATATATTATATTTAAAAGTTTTTAAAAAGAGTCATTCATTAAAAACATTTCACTATGTTAAATAAAATTCCTTTTCACTGCAGGACAATAAAAGCGTCAATCATACAAACCCATTAAAGTTTCAACAGCTGAAACCGCAAGCACATGAAACATTGTGAAATTGATAGCAGAGATCAGGCACAGCTGTCAATCAAGCAGATGCTTAGGTGTTTCAGCTGAATAATTGATGGCATAGCTCTCAGGCAAACTCCACTGTATAATTTAATCTTGCATAATTTTGTTAGCTTCCAGCACTCTCAGGTCAAATTCAGCAAGGACTGTTCACTATGCCTCATAAAGGTACAGTATCTTGACCCCAAACTTAGTGCACAACTCCCTTTTACACTATTATGACATCCAATTCTCTCCAGACATTTTATGTAGAAATTATGAAGCTTGTGCTAAATTAAGGACACTTTTGATCTCTTGGTCTGGGCTAGTTCAAACTTGTTTTGAATATTGAACATTTCTTAAACAATAATGCTCCAGATTATTGCAGGATGTCAAACAGAAAAAAAAATACTTTTGTCAACCACTTATGTTTAAATATAAAAAGAGTAAGACAAATGTAGTGCTGATAAAATTAGAATGCATACCAATATAGAGAGTCCTTCAGCATTATCTCTGGAACATGCCAACATCAATGGTGTGTTTTGAAGATCACCTTCCAAGTTTAGCTCAGTAGTTTTATGTGAAGCTAATACCTAGAGGAAACGATAATTTTGCAAAAGGCAATTAAAAATCACACATGAAAATTCTGAGCAGTAGAATTGAACTTAGTTAAGCAGTGTAAAACAAAAGATAGTCAAAAGACAGCCTGTCATGAAGTAGTCCATCAACTCCAACCACGCATTTTCACTGATCGCAGAAAGTCATGATCTAACCCTTACAATGATGCAAATATTTCCATCAGAATAAACCAGAATAATTGCAAATACACCAACTGCAGCAATCATTTATTCTTTTAGGAATATATCAGGCTTTCTATTAATTGGAGATTATAGAGAAATGGGAGTAGGCAAGTTATACATAATTCAATGATGCTTCTCTGCAGTTTCAAGCATCCCAGTAAAAGCCTAATTATACTTGGGGAAAGGGAAATGAAGCATTCTAACTGAACAGCACTATCCCAAAGGACAGAACTCTATGCAGAAATATCATTAAGTTAAAAATAAATCACTTAAGACCAAATGATTAGCTCATTATACAGCCAAGTACTCAAAGAAATTGCAATCACATGATTTGTACTTCTCTCGATTGAAACAGATATTTCTGAAACAATTTAGTCTACATTCAGAGATGTAAGCTTTTCCATTGGAGTGGAATGAAGACATAGGGTGAGAATAGCAGGAAATTTATAAGTTTCTGACTTGAACATTTAAGAAGATAATACACCGGCATTAAAATGGTGCATGTCTGGATGTGGGGACAATTTATGTGAATTTGAAAATCATCCTATAGCTTATCACTTTGTTATATGGCTAAAACATAAAATCAACTTCAACCTTCTACAGTTTGTCCACAGTAAAGTGCTTGAAAAGGAGATGCAACTGCCATACTATTTATCAGATGACTTTGTAACTGCTATAAGTTTAAACTCCTTTGCATTTGTAACACCATCTGAGCTTAATCCTGAGTGGGCACAGGATATTCTGAAAGGGGAGGGTGAGCAGCCAGAGGTCATGGTCTATATTGGTACCAACAAAATAATCAGGAAGAGGAATGAGGTCATGCAAAGGGAATTTAGAGAGTTAGGTAGGAAGCTGAAAAGCAGGACCTCTAGGGTTATAATTTGAGGGCTATTCCCAGTGACATGTGCTAGTGAGGCCAGAGATAGCAAAAGAGCTGGTGTAGGATTGAAGGTTTCAGATATCTGAATCATTGGGATCTCTTCCAGGGCAGGTGGGTCCTGTACAAGACAGATGGGTTGCACCTAATCTGCAGAGGCATCAATATCTTTGCAGGGAGGTTTGCTAGTGCCAGTCAGAAGGGTTTATACTGGTATGGCTGGGGTAGGAAACAGTGCAGTAGATCAGCAAGTGGAGAGTTTGATGAGAAGGTCAAAGTTATGTAAAGTAAGTCTAATAAGATGAACAGACAGGGCCAGGTTAATGAACATAGCAATGCTGGTAGTCTGAAGTGCAGTTAGAGCCATTGAGATCTCCAGCACGGAAACAGACACTTTAGTCTAACTCACCCATGCTGACCAGATATCCTAAATTAATCTAGTTACATTTGCAGCATTTGGCCCACATCCCTCTAACCCCTTTCTATTCATATACCCATCCAGATGCCTTTTAAATGTTGTTATTGTACCAGCCTCTACTACATCCTCTGGCAGCTCATTCCATACACACGCCATCCTCTGTGTGAAAAGATTGTCCCTTAGGTCCCTTTAAAATCGTTCCCTCCTACCTTTAACCTATGCCCTCTAGTTTTGATCTCCCTCACCCTGGAGAAAAGACCTTGTCTATTTACCCTATCCATGCCCCTCATGATTTTGTAAACCTCTATAAGGTCACCCATTACAGCAACTTGATTGAGAGAAGGGAAGGACTGGCAGTTCAACGTTGAAGGGTTGAGATGTTTCAAATGTGATAGAGATGGAGAGAAAGGGAGTTGGGAAGTTATATGACTGGTTTAGGAGCATGTCACAGCTGTACGAAGAGAGGACATATTAGAGGGCTCATCCAGTGAGGCAATATGTGTAGAACTTAAGAATAAGAAAGGTGCATCACTCTGATGGTATTACAGAAAAGGCATCCCAATAGCCAGTGGGAATTAGAGGAACAGATATATTAACAGATGATGGAAAAATGTAAAAGCTACAGGGTTGATGCATTGAATGATTTTAAATTCCTCAACATTAGATTGGTTCTTGGGTGAAAGTATTAAAGAGGTTGAAGGTATATACAACAGTATTAGGCAGGAATGGGAAAGGGATGGTTGTTTGAGGGTAAATCCACATCTGATATCTGAGAACCTTTTAAAAGCCAGTTGATCAGAGTTCAGGACCAGCATGCTCTCATGAGAGGAGGCAAGATAAGAATAGTAAGATTCAAGAACCTTGGAAGTCATGAGATATTGAACATTCAGTCAAAAAGAAAAAGAAAGCAAATCTAAGCTTTAGAAAATTGAAATCAAACAAGGCCCTTGACAAACACAAAGGAATAAGAAAATAACTTACACAAGGAAGTTAGGAGGGTCAGAAATCATAACATTCAAGGCATTGGGTCTAGTGTGAGAAAGTGGGACTCGTGTAGGCAGCAGTATGTTCTCGAAGGGCTGCATGTCCTCTTCTGTACTATATGACCCTATGAGCTTTTTTTCTGTCAGATAGTTATGTGACTTTGGAACTACCTGCCTCAGAAGGCAGTATCATTGAATATTTTTAAGATGGAGATAGATAGATGTTTATTATTGAGGGAATGTGGAATGTGTAAAAACCATGTCATTTTGTTTTGTGTTTGTAAAAACTGGGAACCAAAATAAGAACGGTGGCAGCACGGTCGCTCAGTGGTTAGTACTGCTGACTCACAGTACCAGGGACCTGGGTTCAATTCCTGTCTCAGGCGACTGTCTGTGTGGAGTTTGCACATTCTCCCCATGTCTGCATGGGTTTCCTCCGGGTGCTTCAGTTTCCTCCCACAGTCCAAAGATGGGCAGGTTAGGTGAATTGGCCATGCTAAATTGCCCATAGTGTTAGGTGCATTAGTCAGGAGTCAATATTGGATAGGGGAAATGGGTCTGGGTGGGTTACTCTTCGGAGGATTGGTGTGGACTTGTTGGGCCGAATGGCCTGTTTCCATACTGTAGGGAATCTAATTTTAAAAAAGAAAGACCTGTTTAAAAAAAAGTGTTTCAAAGAGTGACTGCAGCTTTCAGAAGCAAATTACCTAAAACTCATGTCACCCACACATCATATAAAAAGCTATTTGAAGAAGCAGCATTTGTAGAGCTGCAAACAATTTGACATTCAGGAGGGTATACCAATGCAACTTTTGCTGGCACAAGCAGTTGATTGGTCTAAGGACTAGTGACAGTTATCAATGACAGATTTTTTTTTCCTGCCAATAACTGTGTGATCGGTTCTCACATAACACTGTACAACAAGGAGTCAATATTCAGTGTAAACTCAATGAAATAAAACCATTTGTCTGTCCAGCAACAGTTGCTGTAAGCTGTGACTTTTAATTGGTAAGTGAGAGACGTTATATGTATGTACCAGCTGCCTTACGGAAGAAACCAGGGAAAGACAACAGAAACAATGCTGTGGCCAGCATAAAATTCATCAGGATTATCTCAACACTACCTGTGATCAAAAACGCCTGAAATGTCTTTCCAGTGTTTTTCTCCCCTCTGTTATAATCTATTTTACCCTTTCTGTGTGTTGTGTGTGTGCATGTGTGTGTGTGTGGTGCATATGCAGAAACCCAGTCAGTGCTTTTTATTAATTTGGATCTGAATGTCAGGTAAATTGGAGAACTCTGTGCACATCATAAAATCTTTAACTTTAGTGACGAATTAAGGAATAGCTGAGTTTGATTTCCAGAGGCAAAGGAAACTCAAAACATAGATCAGCCTTGATCACATCAAATGGCGAGTAGGTTTGAGAAACCTAATGACCTACTTCTGGTTCTAATTCATATGCTTTGGGTGGCATGGTGGCTTAGTGGTTAGCACTGCTGCCTCACAGTGCTAGGGTCCTGGGTTCAATTCCTACCTTGGGCAACTGACTGTGTGGAGTTTGCACACTCTCCCCACATCTGCATGGGTTTCTTTTGGGTGCTCCAGTTTCCTCCCACAATCCAAAGATGTGCAGGTCAGGTGAATTGGTCATGCTAAATTGCCCATAATGTTAGGTGCATTAGTCAGGGATGAATGGGTCTGGGTGGGTTACTCTTCAGGGGGTTGGTGTGGACTTGTTGGGATGAAAGGCCTGTTTCTATACTGTAGGGAATCTAATCTAATCTTGGCAGCATGCTTTCTCACTGTCTAAACCATCTCTGCATTGTCAACCAGCCTATCAAATGTTAATGATTCCTATATAAGTGAATCTTGCAGATGTTTGTATGAGGCAATTGATAGAGTATTGGTTTTGACTGGAGCTAGAGGAAAAAATTACATAGCAGAGGAAAAAGGTATTTAATTATCTGCATTACACCACTGAAGATCATTAGTCAATTCATCTTGACCTTCCACCTATCAAAATGAATTTAAAAAATGGAAAATCAATGCAAGAGGTTTATAAAATCATGAGAGTCATGGATAGAGTAAATAACAATTTTTTTTTCCTGTGTTGGGGAAGTCCAGAGCTAGAGGGCAAGGTTTAGGGTGAGAGGGGAAAGATTTAAAAGGGACGTAAGGGGCAACCTTTTCATGCAAAGGGTGGTGTGTGTATGGAATGAGTTGCCAGAGGAAGTGGTGGAGGTTGGTACAATGATAACATTTAAAAGGCATCTGGATGGGTATACAAATAGGAAGGGTTTAGAGCAATGTGGGTTAAGGGCTGGCAAATGGGACTAGATTAATTTAGGATATCTGGTCAGCATGGACAAGTTGGACCAAAGGGTCTGTTTTCGTGTTGTACAACTCTATGACTCTGAATGATTCTTGTGTTCCTTCCAGATGAACAGGAACATGAGCGCCATGGTTGCTAAGGAATGGCCTGTTCTGTCACCTGAGAAACTGTGTACAGCACTTGGGAAATAGGGGCGATTGTCACATGGAGAACAGTGCAATGTTTGAAGCACAATAATTCACAATCATTTTTTCTTTGTAATAATAAAAACAATCATTAACTTTCTTACCTTTACCACTGAATTGTGACTTATAGACACAGCCAAATGGAGAGGTGACATGAGTGCATTATTCAGAATATTGGGGTTTGCATCTTTGTCAAGTAAAGCTTGGGTACAAAGTGCTTGATTTTTCTCTGCAGCCCAGTGTAAAGGTGTGTTTCCATTTGAATCAATCACATTTAAAACTGGAAAAGAAGCAAAACACAATGCACTCTTTGACTAGACGTACTTCAGTTTTTAGGCAAGACGTTATGAAATTATCCCTCAAATGATATGAGTCCACTCAAGAACTCTGTTTTCCAGAACCGTCATTGTGGCTTGTTTTATTTTGTGATATATCATTAATTCTTCATTAAAGTTATTTGATCACCATGCAATTACAGCTGGATGGTGTGCCCAACTCTACATGTACATAAAGGCATGGGTTCTCATTAGGCTGTATCAGCATCTGCAGTGGAATTTGCTCAAAATTTGTCAATCAAATACAGGAAATTTTAAGCACTAATTATGCTCAGCATGATTCAAGTTTTCATGATACTACTGCTGGGTTAAAAAAAATCAAGCTCAAAGCTGGCCTTACCCACAAACTTGGCCAGATCCCAAATCAAATTGATCGTTTTGCACATTGATGCTAACCATAAAATGGGGTAGCAGATCATTTGACCTGTGAAGCCCTTAATGACTCACTGCAAAAGCAGATTAGCTGGCACTTCACCCCCAGAGCTGTACTTGTGAGTTATTCTGCACCTTTGCCAAGAACTCACTCCACAGAGGCCGGTATCACCAAATCACTCTTTATTTAAACATGGAGCGTCCTTGACACTGATCCAGCTTCATCAGAGCCAGCTTTCAGAGTGAACAGAACCTCTGACACTCCTGTTTATATCTGTCAACCGGGACTCCTTCATCAGACCAGATTAACCACCCAGTCAGGACAAATATTCTATGAGGACCACTTGGCTGACCTCATTACAATCACTGCATGCCTCCCCCTCTGGGTCTGAGGACATAGGCCAGTTATGTTTTGTAGCTCCTCTTGGGGAGTTTTAGCATCATGTCAAATTCCTCCAACACTGTCTCTGATACAGGCAGCATGTAACATACAGGAGCTCACCTCCAGTGCCTGGAGTCTCTCAGAAGAGCTCCCAGGAGGACCAGTTCCACCACAGAACACACCAGATGGCCTCCTTCTTTAGAGACCGCAATTTCCCTTCCCACGTGGTTAAAGATGCCCTCCAACGCATCTCATCCACATCCCGCACCTCCGCCCTCAGACCCCACCCCTCCAACCGTAACAAGGACAGAACGCCCCTGGTGCTCACCTTCCACCCTACCAGCCTTTGCATAAACCAAATCATCCGCCGACATTTCCGCCACCTCCAAAAAGATCCCACCACCAGGGATATATTTCCCTCCCTTCCGCAAAGACCGTTCCCTCCGTGACTACCTGGTCAGGTCCACGCCCCCCCTACAACCCACCCTCCCATCCTGGCACCTTCCCCTGGCACCGCAGGAATTGCAAAACCTGCGCCAACACCTCCTCCCTCACCTCCATCCAAGGCCCTAAAGGAGCCTTCCACATCCATCAAAGTTTTACCTGCGCATCCCCCAATATCATTTATTGCATCCATTGCTCCCGATGCGGTCTCCTCTACATTGGGGAGACTGGACACCTCCCAGCAGAGCGCTTTAGGGAACATCTCCGGGACACCCGCAGCAATCAACAACGCCACCCTGTGGCCCAACATTTCAACTCCCCCTCCCACTCTGCCAAGGACATGGAGGTCCTGGGCTCCTTCACCGCCGCTCCCTCACAACCAGACGCCTGGAGAAAGAACGCCTCATCTTCCGCCTTGGAACACTTCAACCCCAGGGCATCAATGTGGACTTCAATAGTTTCCTCATTTCCCCTTCCCCCACCTCACCCTAGTTCCAAACTTCCAGCTCAGCACTGTCCCCATGACTTGTCCTATCTGCCTATCTTCTTTTCCACCTATCCACTCCACCCTCCTCCCTGACCTATCACCTTCATCCCCTCCCCCACTCACCTATTGTACTCCATGCTATTTTCTCCCCAGCCCCACCCTCCTCTATTTTATCTCTCCACCCTTCAGGCTTTCTGCCTTTATTTCTGATAAAGGGCTTTTGCCGGAAACGTTGATTTTACTGCTCCTTGGATGCTGCCTGAACTGCTGTGGTCTTCCAGCACCACTAATCCAGAATCTTTTCTTCAGATGCCTAGCGCATCGAAATGGAAACATCTACCATGTCCATCTCAGATTCCAAGGTATCGTTAACACCTGCTGGAGAGGGAGAATCCACAGGTTCCAGAAAGGCAGGTAAGGAGCTAGGCACGTTTTGCTCCCACACCATTTGCGAGTTTGCACCATTTGCCTCTTCCATACAGTCTGACTCTATAATTCAGGTCGCCAAACAGAGGCTAAGCCAAGTTGAGAAGCTTGTTGAAGGCTGTGGAGTCATGACGATCTGTTCCAATGAGAAGGTAAGTTATCTTGGGGTTGAGGAATTGCAAGATAAAGTGATTCTTCTCACCCAGAATTTGAGTACTAAGGTGACAGGTAACTGTCCAGTGATAATCCATCTCATTCTTTACTCTTCCTACCACCTGCCAACACTTCTCAGAAGCGGAATATACAACTCAATGCTGTAATTGAGGCAAAATCTATGCTTTTTAAAGATTCATTACAGCTTCTTTTCTTGTACTCTATGCCTTCATTGAGAAAGGCCAGGATCCTTCATGCGTCTCTCAACCTGTCCTCCCCTTGCACACATATGCTCCTACCACTCAGTTTTAGAGTTGTATCCTTTCATTTAATTTTCTCCACAGAATATATCACTTCATACCTCTCTGCATCAACATTTCATCTGTCCCTGCCTATCGATTCCACTGACTGGGACATCAGGATCCATCTCTCTCCTCATAAGACTTTCAGGTTTTGTGCCATTTTCAAGTTTTGGAAGTGTGCCTGCTTGACACAAATGCAATCCCTAGTTAACATCAAGAAAGCGTTGATCTTAGTTGCAACATCTGGGTACCACTCTCAATAGCTTTGTTCAGTTAGAAACTCAACCAATCACCACCATAATAATAACACAAAAGAACTGTGGATGCTAGAGATATGAAACAATGTAAAGTTGAAATTGCAGGAGACCTTCAAGAGGTCTGGCACCATCCGTGGAGAGAGAAACAGAGATGACATGTTGAGTTCCTTTCTCAGCTGGGAAAAGTGGTATTTATGCTGAATATGAGGGGGTGAAGGTATGAGTAGATAGGTGGAGGTGGAGCAAAAAGAGAGAAAATGTTAAACAGGCAAAGGAATTGCTGATAGTAAGCCTGGGAAGAAGAGACGCTACATTGGTGGCAATGGGCACAATGAGTAATTGAAAATGAATTGGATGTGCTAAAAGCAAGCCAAGTCATGACAAGATCTGGTGCTGTGGGGGTAGGTCATGAACATGGAAGGATGTGGTCATGCTTTAAAATTGTTAAATTCAATCTTGAGTCCTGAAGGCTGTAAGGTCTCCACGCAGAAGACGAGGTGTTCTTCCTCCAGCTTACACTGAGCCTCAATGGAGCACTGCAGCAGGTCTGAGACAGAAATGTTGGCCAGGGAACACAGTGGTATGTTAAAGTGGCAGGCAACTGGAAGCTCAGGAGTTATTTTTACAGACACCTTCTCTGTTTCCTGCCTCTTATCCAGTTTCATATCTGGGCTGCTATTTTCCATTTTGTTCCATGAGAATTAACAATGCTAGATAGCCAGTAGTGAGCAAAGTGGAAATTCTATCCCAACTGTATTTCTCAGTGAGCACTTTGTAAGTAACCTTAATGAATACAATAGCTAGACTTGTCTGTGAATGAGTGCCCATTAGCTTAATGTTTGTTCATCCAATACACTAACACAACTAAAGATATTTGGAGGTCCACATTGAAATGTAAATGAAAATGAATGGGATTGTACTGTGGCTACAAGATCAGGTCAAAGGCTCCGAATTCTGCGGTGAGTATCTCACCTCTAGTCTCCCCAGTAATTGTCCATCATGCCCAAAGCATAGGTCAGGAATATGGTGGAATAATCTCCATTTGTCTGGATAATGCAACTCTAACACCATTCAAGAAGGTCAGAGTATTGAGTACAGGAGTTGGGAGGTCATGTTGCGGCTGTACAGGACATTGGTTAGGCCACTGATGGAATATTGCGTGCAATTCTGGTCTCCTTCCTATCAGAAAGATGTTGTGAAACTTGAAAGGGTTCAGAAAAGATTTACAAGGATGTTGCCAGGGTTGGAGGATTTGAGCTACAGGGAGAGGCTGAACAAGCTGGGGCTGTTTTCCCTGGAGCGTCGGAGGCTGAGGGGTGACCTTATAGAGGTTTCCAAAATTATGAGGGGCATGAATAGGGTAAATAGGCAAAGTCTTTTCCCTGGGGTCGGGGAGTCCAGAACTAGAGGGCATAGGTTTAGGTGAGTGGAGAAAGATATAAAAGAGACCTAAGGGGCAATGTTTGAACAGAGGGTGGTGTGTGTCTGGAATGAGTTGCCAGAGGAAGTGGTGGTGGCTGGTACAATTGCAACATTTAAGAGGCATTTGGATGGGTATATGAATAGGAAGAGTTTGGAGGGATATGGGCCGGGTGCTGGCAGGTGGGACTAGATTAGGTTGGGATATCTGGTCGGCATGGATGGGTTGGACCGAAGGGTCTGTTTCCATGCTGTACATCTCTATGACTCTATAACTCTAAGTTGACACCACCTGGCATAAAGTAGCCTGCAGATTGGCACCCTCTCCACTCCTTTTACCAGCAACAGACAATAGCAGCACTGTCTACCATTGACAAGATGAACTGCAGGAACTCGCCACTTCAACAGAACATTCCAAATAGATTATCTTTACAAGGACATAGGAGCAGACACATGAGAAATCACCATCTGCAAGTTCCTCCCCAAATGACTCACTATCCTGATTTGAAAACACATCGCCGTACCTTCACTGTCACTGGGTCAAGGTCCTGAAACTCCCTTCCTAACAGCATTGTCTACTGACACCAAATGGCTGCTCCAGGTCGTGAAAGCAGCTCAGCAGCGCCTTCTCAAGGGCAACCAGGGATGGGTAATAATTGTTCATCATCGGCTCAGCGATGCCTACATACCATCAACAAATTCTAAAAAATGAATTGTTTGTTTCTTTAAAAAAAAATCAATGGTTATACTTTAGATGTACGTTTAATCTTGCTGTTGTTTTCAAAATAAGGAAACCCTCATGTCACAGCAAATCAGTTGTTATACCATTCTTCAAAAGACTGCAGAACATTTTTCCTCTATTGAAAATGCAATATATCTTTTCTTTGCTCAACAACTAATGAACTGCTGTAAAAGGTGTGAAGGGCAGCTTTGAGCGATGCAATTTCTGATAACATTATTGCATCATTGTGCTATGATGTGTAGCAAACAACTAGGCACCTGCAGTGGTAATGATTTTCAATTTGCTGATGAATTGCCTAACTAGAATCACTTTCCAAAAGTTTTACAATTCATTGCACTAGCATTCAGACAAAAAATGCCTCTGTATGATTTATTTTCTTCACAGTGAATGGAATACTTTGGAATCCTGTCTTCACTTAACTCACGAACATTAGGTCTGACCCATATTAAAATCCAGGTATTTTAGCTTATTTCTCTAACTGGGAAAGGCTGTGCAATTTTAAAACTGAAAGGATCTTACTGCACACAGACACAAACTGTTTCCCACTTTAAGGAGAAAGTGAGGTCTGCAGATGCTGGAGATCAAAGTTGAAACTTTATTGCTGGAACAGCACAGCAGGTCAGGCAGCATCCAGGGAACAGGAGATTTGACGTTTCGGGCACAGGCCCTTCTTCAGGAATTCCTGAAGAAGGGCCTGTGCCCGAAACGTCGAATCTCCTGTTCCCTGGATGCTGCCTGACCTGCTGTGCTGTTCCAGCAATAAAGTTTCAACTGTTTCCCACTTTAGCCATCTAATTTCCCACCTTGTAGAGTCATAGACTCATCAAGTCATACAGTGCAGAAGAGGCATTTTAGCCCATTGTTCTGGAATTAAATGTTTAAAAGATAAAGTCCCCACGTTCCCAAGAGACCATAAGGCTTCTTGTTAGAGAGAGAGAGGGAGAGAGAGTTAAAGCTGTTGGTGATGGTTTACCCTGAGTGTCATCACCCCAACCCCCAGGCAAGGGGAAAAGTTCATAAGGAGATAGTACCCTCAGCTAGTGTGGAAATTGAACCCATTACTATGCAGTGCAAACTGCATCCAACTGTGCTAACCAACTCCCTAGCACTTAGTTCAACAGTAAAAATGCATGAAGGGCTTATCCCCGAAATGTCGACTCTCCTGCTCCTCAGATGCTGCCTGACCTGCTGTTCTCTTCCAGTACCACACTTTCGACTCTGACTCTCCAGCATCTGCAATCCTAACTTTCTCTCAGAAAAAAATTGATAACTTGCTTGTTGACATTTTCCATTTAAATTTTAACTATGATACAACTCGTATACAAGAGTGGCAGGGAATAATTTTGGAAATAAAAATCAAGATACATTATGGGTGACTGAATTGATATTAACACTATTACACTTTCCCGCAAAGGGATATCCCTCGCTGTGAAGGAAGGTGTGTGAACAGGAATTTTGATTATCAAAATTATTTAAAACAAAATTATTAAAACATCCAAGAGATTTACAGTACATCAAATTGTTAACAGTTAAAGCAACCCCCAACTAATTGGAAAGAACTTAAGCATAGATTTATAAGCAAAATATGGTGGATGCTGGAAATCTGAAATAAAAACAGAAAGTGCTGAAGAAACTCAGCGAGTCTGGCAGAAATATACAGAAGTAATGTTTCAAGTCTGATATGACTTTTCTTCAGGACTGAGAGGGGCTGGAAAATGGTTTTTTTTCTACGCTACTGACAGAGAAGAAAGAGAAGAAAGAACAGATGATAAGGATGTCCAAAGCAAAAGACAAAGGGAGTGCTTATGATGATAAAGGAGAATAGAGTTGTTAAACGAGTAAATAGGGTAACAGCGTTAAGGAACAATAGAGATGTAAAATGGGTGCAAATGATAGATATGAAAAGGAGAAAACACATTCATTCTGCAGGCAGTTAATTCAACAAGATATAAACAAAACACAGCTAGGGGTGGAGGTGGATGTAAGAAAATTGGAGGACAGAGGTCATGCTGTGAAGTTGTAGAGTTCAATGTTGAATCCAAAAAGTTGAGGCACTTTACAGTCTCTAGTATTTAGCATTTATTTCCAGAGTTTCAGAGTATCCTCTCTCTCTTACATCACCCCTCGCCATGTCTTATTTGTGCCTTGTTGACTTTCATCACAGCAGCACAGATCCATTTTCTCCTTCTCACACCTTTTCATGTTTGTCTATTTTATACCTCTATTGTTTTGTTACCACCATTTACCGACAAGGGAGCAAGCTATCCCAGATCTGGTCCGATGTAATGAGACAGGAATAATTAATGATTTCATAGTTCAGGATCCTCTTGGAAGGAGTGATCATAGTATGGTTGAATTTTGAATATGGATGGAGAGTGTGAAGATGAGATCCAATACCAGGGTCCTGTGCTTGAATAAGGTGGGCTATGATAGAATGAGGGAGGACCTGGCTAAGGTAAACTGGAAATAGAGACTTTATGGTATGACAGTTGACAAGCAGTGGAGGACCTTCAAAGAAATTTTTCAAAGTGCTCAGCTAAAGTATACTCCAATGAGAAGGAAGGACTGTAAGAGGAGGGGCAATCTGCCATGGGTGTCCAAGGAAATAAGGGAGGCTATCAAATTGAAAGAGAAGGCATACAAAGTGGCCAGAAACAGCAGGAATCTGGAAGATAGGGAAAACTTAAGGTCAACAGAAAACCACAAAAAGAGCTATGAAGAAAAGTAAGATGGAGTATGAGAAAAAAACTAGCATAGAATATAAAGACAGATAGCAAAAGCTTTTATAAATATTTAAATCACAGGTGAGTGGCTAAAGTAAATGTTGGTCCTTTAGAGGATGAGAAGTGGCAGTTAGTTATGGGATATGATGAAATGTCTGAGGCACTGTACAGGTATTTTGCATCGGTCTTCACATCAGAGAACACTAATAACATGCCAGTAAGTGACGCAGAAACAAAGGTAAGTGAGGACCTGGAAGCAATTATTATTATGGAAGAGGTAGTGTTGGGTAAGTTGATGGAGCTAAGGTTGGATAAGTCTCCTGGCCCTGATGGAATACATTCCAGGGTACTAAAAGAGATGGCAGGAGAAATGGCAGGTGGACTGGCGGTAATTTTCTAAAATTTGCTGGACTCTGGGGCAGTTCCAGCAGATTGGAAAGCATCAAATGTGATGCCACTGTTCAAAAAGAGAAGTAGACAAAAGCTAGGGAATTATAGACCAGTGAGCTTAACCTCTGTCGTGGGGAAGATGCTGGAGTCTATTATCAAGGAAGAAATAGCAGGCAATCTCGAAAGAAATTGTCCCATTGGGCAGATGCAGCATGGGTTCATGAAGGGCAGGTCATGTTTAACAAATCTTTTGGAATTCTATGAAAACATTATGAGCAAGGTGGACAACAGGGACCCAGTGGATGTGGTATACCTAGATTTCCAAAAGGCCTTTGACAAGGTGCCGTACATGAGCCTGTTGCATAAGGTAAGGATGCATGCTGTTAGAGGAGAGTATTAGTATGGATAGAGGATTGGTTGACTAACAGGAAGTAAAGAGTGAGGATAAATGAGAGCTATTCTGGCTGGCAATCAGTGACTAGTGGTGTGCCTCAGGGATCAGTGTTGGGACTGCAATTATTTACAATTTATACAGATGATTTGGAGTTGGGGACACATGTAGGGTGTCAAAGTTTGCAGATGACACTAAGATGAGTGGCAGAGCAAAGTGTGCAGAGGACTGTGAAACTTTGCAGAGAAACATTGATACATCGAGTGAGTGGTCAAAGAACTGGCAGATGGAATACAATGTTAATAAATGTGAAGCTATACATTTTGGTAGGAGTAACAGCAAAATAGATTATTACTTGAAGGGTAAAAGGACATGCTGATTTGCAGAGGGAACTGGGTGTCCTTGTGCGTGAATCACAGAGGGTTGGTCCACAGGTACAGCAAGTAATTAGGAAGGTAAATGGATATTTGTCCTTCATTACTAAAGGGATTTAAGTTTAAAAGCATAGAGGTAATGTTATAGCTGTACAAGGTGCTGGCAAGGTCACACCTGGAGTATTGTGTGTGCAGATTTGGTCTCCTTATTTAAGAAAGGATGTACTGGCACTGGAGGGCGTGCAGAGGAGGTTCACGGGGTTGGTTCCAGAGTTGAGGGGGTTGGTTTATGAGGAGAGACTGCATAGCCTGGGATTATATTCACTGGAATTTAGAAGAATGAGGGGGGATCTTATAGAAACATACAAAATTATGAAGAAAATCGATAAAATAGAAATAGATAGAATGTTTCCATTGGTAGGTGAGACTAGGACAAGAGGGCATGGCCTCAAGATTAGAGGAAGCAGGTTTAGAACTGAACTGAGAAGGAATTTCAAAACTCAGAGGGTTGTTAATCTTTGGGATTACTTGCGCAGGGAAGTAGTTGATCCTACTTCAGTAATCGCTTTTAAAGCGAAGAGAGATACTTTTTGAAAAATAAAGAAATGAAGGGATATGGTGAAAATGCAGGTAAGTGGAACTGAGTCCACAAAAAGATTAGCCATGATCTTATTGAGTGGCGGAGCAGGCTGGACGGCCTACTCCTGCTCCTAGTTCTTCTGTTCCTATGTTCTTTATATTCCCTTTGGCTTTGTTCTGGGAACACTCACATTTTGTCTCTCTTCCTTTCCCTCTATCAACAGCATGAAAGCCACCATTTTCCTGTCTCTCATAATCCAGGCCAGCTGTGTTTCTCCAACATCTTCTGTTTTTAGTTAAGCACTGGGTTTGCTGTTTTAGGCCAGGTCAGATAAAGTGAGTGGTCAGTTTAGTCTCTGCCCTGCCAACAGCCAATTAAGCATCAAACATCCAAGAAGCAGCTGTCTGACAAGTAGACAACCAATCAGTGACAGAGAGGGACTACCACATCCAAACACAAAACTAGGCCTCAGTCTCATGTGGCGCAAGGGTTACATTGATGAACAGGAACCTAACAAAAACGCAGCTTTAAATAGACTCCTACTTTCACAATCTCCTCATTTTTCTTATTGGAGCCTCTAAATAATTATTAAGTTTAGTCAAAAATATGAAATTATTGTCACTTTCACTAGCAGATTCTACTGCTCAATGCAGCCAGGCCTTTCCTTCCACACTTGGGGCACCTTGTCTAATTCCCCTATGAAGTTCTCCCAAACTTTTTCCCATTCGATGCCTACCTAATGCAGTGGGCAACTAAAGGTTCTCTACAATTGGCATTTTACAGGCTCAATATTTAAGGTATTTGATGATGTTAAAAACGGTGGTTGGGTTGCTGATTTGTGCAGCTGCTTGACTTCAGTAATGTCTAGAATTAGCATGCTGGCATCATATTACTGACCAAATGCCAAGAGGAGGAACTTATGGTCAAACTAAATGCTGACCAAACCCAGACTGGAGCCATAAGTACAGACCCTAATTACCACACACTCAAGGCAAATTCAAATGTGATTGCGAATTATTGAAGGTTGTGTATTAACCATAGGGTCGGATGGTGGAGGGGGGCATTTTGCGATGAGTTTAGGCAGCTGGCGTGAAGGAGCTGTGCTGGCTGAAGTAGCTTTTGAGCCTCCAGCATCATTCTGCCCCATAGTGGAGTTGTGGCATGCACCCAGATTCAATGGCCCTCAAGTAATTGAGAATGCTTCCTAAAGAAGAAGATTAGATATACAGAACAACCTTGATTATCCGGATATCAATTAAGGGCGGCACGGTGGCTCAGTATTTAGCACTGTTGCCTCACAGCGCCAGGGTCCCAGGTTCAATTCCAGCCTTGGGCAACTATCTGTGTGGAGTTTGCACATTGTCTCTGTGGGCTTCCTCTGGGTACTCTGGTTTCCTCCCACATTCCAAAGATGTGCAGGTCAGGTGAATTGGCCATGCTAAATTGTCCATAGTTGTAAGGTGCTTTTGTCAGAGGGGGGTGGGTTACTCTTCAGGCGGTTGGTGTGGACTTGTTGGGCCAAAGGGCCTGTTTCCACACTGTAGGGAATCTAGCCTAACCTAATCTGAATTTTGGATTATCCGAACAAGATCTCAAGGTCCCTGTAATACAGATCCCATATATACTGTATTTAAACCTAAAGCAGTCAGCTGATATTAACAAGCATCCAGAAATTACTGCTTTAAGTGTCTTTCTTACATTGAGTTTCTTGTAGTCTCGAATGAAAGCTAGTCATGTGCCAATAGAACTGTTCTGAAATTGTTTGCTTGCTCTCAATATTACACTTTCAAGATCAAAATGACTTTAAGTCATAAAGTTATTGGCATGAGAACTCAAACCTTTTTAATGCAAAATGTCAGAGGTAATAAATTCCATAGGTTGCAAACATAAATGTCCTCAAGAATGACATGACGACAGCTATGTAATGAATTGATACAAACTGCTGCATAAGCGTAATGCAAAATCATTAAATGAAAATATATGGGGACACTTCTGCAAGGTGACATCTATGGCACCTTCATTGTTAGCAGTAAACACATGTTAGGAATAAGACATCTCCTGATCACTGACTGATGTTACATCCAAGTTTGTTATCTTTGTCTTCCTCTATTTCTATGTTCCCTAACTACTTTTTAACTTAAAACAAGAACTGTGGGCATGTGACCATGTGACAGAGGGGAGCAGTGTATGGTACAAGTGATCAGTGTGCCCAATGGAATGGAATGGAATGGAATAGAGTGAAGTCAAACTGATTTTAATACTGGGGAGAGGGGGGCACATGCAGCCATTTATTGGCCATTTCGACCCTTATTCTGGACACTTAAAATAAACTACGTTCTTATTGAGAGAGTGCTTCTGTTTCAATACCTCCACCAAATAGCTGTTATCTGCATGACAGTGAGTTCTGGAAGACAATTGAGCAAAGTGATAGGAGATTCATCTTTGAGCAGATCACCAGCAGATATAATCATACCTGTAAATGCAGTAAGAGCCACTGAATAATGAGCAACAGCAGGATTTCTAAATAGTTTTCATTTCACTGACCCTGAAACACAGCAGTCAATGATAGTCCTAGTCATTTGCTGCATGAAGTCAGTGTTAACTGGTGGCTCAGTAGTTAGCACTGCTGCCTCAGCACCAGGATTTCAGTTTGATTCCACCTTCATGTTTGCACATTCTCCCCATGTCAGTGTGGGTTTTCTCCCACAGTTCAAAGATGTTCAGGTTAGGTGAATTGGCCATGCTACACTACCCATAGTGTCCAGGGATGTGTAGTCTGGGTGGATTAGCCATGGCAAATGTAGGGTTAGGAAGATGGGTCTGTGTGGTATACTCTTCAGGGGGTTGCTGTGGACATGATGGCCTACTTCCACACCGTAGGGATTCGATGAAGTTGAGTGACATTTTTGGGAATCAGCAATGATTCATTTTGATGTTTATTCTTGACACACTAGTAATTACTGACGATTATCATACCTTTTATTTGCAAACTGATGCCAATGCCTTGCAATTTATTTCTAACATAACATTGGAAGAACTCAAAATGTCACTTGATGCAAGTGTTCATTGGTTAATACTCCACAGTCGCCTTGAGGGTCCCCAGAACGCCAAGGGTAAGGTAATTCTGGTGGAGATCCAGTATCCCAGAGTGCTTTTTCATTACATAGCCTCTGAAAACTAAACGTTCCTCTGACACAAAAGGAAGGAAATCCATAACCGCTAATTCCTGGCCTCTACACCCAAATCTCCAATTCTTTCACTAACAACACAGATCTTTGTGTTAAAACAGCTACCCCAAACTATCCTTGTTATCTCCTTATCGACTGAAATCAATGGCATGTGAGGTTTTAGGTCTTTATAAGTTTAACCAGGCAACCCATAATTTCCTGAAGAAGGGCTCATGCCCGAAAAGTCGATTCTCCTGCTCCTTGGATGCTGCCTGACCTGCTGCGCTTTTCCAGCAACACATTTTCAGCTCAATCTATAATTTCCTTCATCTTATCAGTTGGTGAATGCACAGTTCCGAGTCACACAGTTGAAGCAAAGGATAGACTTCCCATGCTTGATTTCAACTAAGTTAACACAATGAGTGGCAAGTTGGTTATGAAAATACCACAATATACATTGGTGTGGCTTATGTTATTGTTATGTATAAACAGTGAACACTTTCGTGCATGTTATATCTAATTAGCACTTACCTTCAAAGTTGGCATGATCAGTGATCAGTGTCAGAATGTCAAGGTGACCTGCTCCAGCTGCATAATGCAGTGGGGTTGCTTTATGATCATCCATTCTGCTGAGGCAGTCAACATCTTCCTCCACTAACTTTTCAATCTGTGCGACATCTCCGTTATCAACTAGCTAAGAGATAAAATCAAATTTCAAAATAGTGCATATCCAAATTAATAGATAGCACTTTTCACATCTTGCAGTG
The DNA here is from genome assembly GCF_037043375.1 of Chiloscyllium plagiosum. Taxonomy (NCBI): domain Eukaryota; kingdom Metazoa; phylum Chordata; class Chondrichthyes; order Orectolobiformes; family Hemiscylliidae; genus Chiloscyllium; species Chiloscyllium plagiosum. The sequence goes on from NW_028270142.1 coordinate 12,144,209, forward strand.
TTAAAAATACTTGTCATATTTCACATGGGCAAGAATTCATCATTTTTTCTTCAAATGCTATATTTTATATGCATACCTTAAATATGTTTCCATCCATCTGTGAAGTTAATTCGTGCACATTTTGTACTGTTGAATAAGCATTATTTACATGCCCTCTTTTGAAAAGATTTTTCATTGCACTTTTTTTCATTGTTCTCTTAATATACCTTGCTTCCCTCTCGCATAGTTTAATTTTCTTTTAGACGTGTATTCACAAACCTTCGAACCTGAAAAGCAGTAGTACAACTCTAACAGTTAATAAATCAGTCAAGTGTGTTATTTGACAACAGAATTGGCAAGCATTAGTAGCAGTACCATCATCAATTTGTTGATGTATCACACATAGTAAATACATAACAGGATATCCAAGTAATAATGACATAAAGCTGCTGCAAGACCAATAAGTGATGGCTGCTATTAGTTACCGGTAGATATAACTTTACCCTTTTAATTGTCATTATAGTTTTTCAGCCAGGAGAAAGTGATGACTGCAGATGCTGGACAATCAGAGTAGAAAAGTGTGATGCTGGAAAAATCGCAGCAGGTCAGGCAGCATCCAAGGAGCAACATTTCAAACATAAACCCTTAATCAGAAATGCCCAAAACGTCCACTCTCCTGCTCCTCAGATACTACCTAACACTATATTTTGTCAGGCAACTTGCTGAAAGTGCAAAATGGAGATGACACATAACAATCTGCAGGGTATTCAGGATCTGCATGCACAGGGCAAGTAACATTGTCCGTAATCAACCACAATGGAGCGTTGTGAAGTTAGGACACAAGATTGGACAAGGAACTATAAGTTCAAGTTGTGAATTCATATTAAAACTAGGCACAGGAAGAGAGGGAAAGGTACATGGGATTAAGAGGAAGTAATATAAAGCTAGAAAGAAAATCGTTAAAAGAGTAAATTTTATACTTTTTAACAACTTTTTGAACTGTTCAAAGACATTTAAAACAAAAGGAATGAGACTCCACATCCCGGTATTTGATTTTCAGTCCCAAAGAAGTTGACTGTCAGTAATTTGCATTCACAACATTTTAAAATTATTTTTAGACCTAAAGTAACATGGTTTTTCTATCTCTGGCAAATGCATTTCATATCTAGAAACATAAGAACAAAAATTGGAATTCAGATCATCAAACCTGCTCTGCCATTCAATTAGATCATGTCTCATCCTATACCTCAATGTCATTTTCGGTCAGTTTCCCCATAAGCCTGTCATTAGTATCAAGAAATCTATTGATTTTTGTCTTGAAAATTCTCAATCATTGAACTTGCCAGTCCTCTAATGTAGAGAATTCTGAGATTCTTCATCCTCTGAGTCAAGAAATTCCTCCTCACCTCAGTCTTAAATGGCCCATCCCTTATTCTGAGGTTATAGCCTGGCTACCATGCCCACCAGTGAGGGGAAAAGTCCCATCTACATCCTCTGACAATGTTGGGTGTTCCTCTGAACCATTGAGCCTGGACTGACACAGCTGGCAATCTTGGACTGGCGTAGCAATGTGGCTATGGTCTCCTCTGCCAGGTGCGTGGAAGAGAATAGGCCCACTCTATATGACCTTATCCACAGGGACATCCATTTCACAGGCTGCAAATTGGGTCACCAATCTTCCCTTATCTACCCTGTCCGATGCAAAAGATACACAGGGCATCTCCAGACTGACAGCCCTTGACCAGGTACACAATGGCCTTTTAAATATGGCTCCAGTGCCAGGAATCCTGGGATATCCCGGCAGTAGGGAGTACTTCCCCTACAGCACACGGGAGAGCCCAGCAGGAGGGCTGCTATGTGGTATGGTTAATGAGGCAAGTTTGAGACAATAGTGGGAGAAAACTCACTAAGGTTGGCAGAAAGAAACTGCACATGAAACCTGTCACAGATGGCACTTGGCCGATTTCAGGTAAGTCCTATATCCTGATCCTGGGCCAAATCTCTAGAACTCACTACCCAAGTTGATCATGCAATAATTGGACATAAGAGTTAGACAATAAGTAAGTGAATAGCCAAACTATTAAGACATAGATTTTAGTCAAGGAAAACAATAATCATTAAAATCGATGCTGTTGCAAAAGGTTCAGGGAAGAATATTATTCCATAACAGTAATAAATAGCAGCAGCTTGCCAAAGGAAATTATTTTCCCAGGGTCTGGGTAAACATCAATGGCTCAGCAACTAGCATTGCTGCCTCACAGTGCCAGAGACCCGAGTTCGATCCCTGCCTTGGGTTACTGTCTGTGTGGAGTTTGTACATTCTCCCTGTGTCTGTGCAGGTTTCCTCCCACAATCTAAAGATGTGCAGGTGAGGTGAATTGGCTGTGCTAAATTGTCCATAGTGCTCAGCAGGGTGGGTTACTCTTTAGAGAGTTGGTGTGAACTTTTTAGACTGGATTAGATTAAAACAGGCCCTTCAGCCCAACAAGTCCACACCGACCCGCCGAAGCTCAACCCACCCAGAACACTACATTTACCCTTTCACCTAACACTACGGGCAATTTAGCATGGCCAATTCACCTAACCTGCACACCTTTGGACTGTGGGAGGAGACTTGTTGGGCTGAAAGGCCTGTTTCCATACTTGTTGGGCAGAAGGGCCTGTTTTCATACAGTAGGTAATCTAATCATAAAAATTCCATTGATGTATTAGGATTTCACTTTCCTCAATCATGTTTTGTTCCAGTGGAAAGGAGCAGCAACAGCAAAGCTGATATAAATACCCTGCCCCCCCCAAACTATGGTCCAATTAAAATAAGACCATAACGCAATAAGATATAGGAGCAGACATGAGGCCACATGGCCCAGTCAGTCTGCTCTGCCCTCCAATCATGGCTGATAGGTTTGTCAACCCCATTTTTCCGTTTTCTTCCTGTAATCTTTGATTCCCCTTGGCAATCAAGAATTTATCTATCTCTGTAAAACATGATGGTTTAGCTCTTGTTCAAACAAGAAGCCCCCAGATTGTCTGCAAGACTTGGTAAAACTGCAGGGCAGTAATTTTTGTTTTTAATTCAGTTCATGGTTTGAATGGTTGAGGAGGTCAAAGGCATCGTCTACATGCTGTCAAGGCAATGGCTGACTCAAATGGAGTCGGGGACGGGGTGGGGGGGAGTGGCAGGCAGCTGGGGAATGGCATGTGGCTGGTAAATGGAAGCAGATCTTCTGGAAGCTGCCAGAAAACAGCAAAAACTTGCCAGCAAACAGGTAAGTCACCAGGAGATGGTTTCTGGAGGATCTGCCTGGAGGTGAAGCAAGCATAAGAACATGAGAGACCAGAACAGTCCTTTTGAGACCCTGAGGAAACTCTTGTTGCTCTTTTTATCATTCTTTCATCAAATGTGACATGTGGACTGTAGTGTAAAAGTATAGTGTGAATATGTTCATCAAGTAGTTTACCTGATGGTTGGGAAGTGATATAAGATCACATGGCTACTGGAAGCTGGTTTTATCTTGCAGCCTCTTGGCTGATGTTATGGACCAAACCAAAACCCCTCAAAATATTCAGATGACCCTCATTTCTTTCTTATTTTAAAGGTAAATGTAGGGTGTTGCATTCCAGATTCAGTTTGACTGGTCAAATTACAGGACTTAAAGTAAAACATAATTTATTTATCCACTATAGTGGACAACAAAATAAAGAAGGAATTGGAATAATCTAACTCTGCTGGAAAACTTCACAGAATAACAGACACAGTAACTATTACTAATTAGCTGTTTCAATGTAATAACATCCCAGAAATACACCCTTGGCAAAAGCCAAATTCAGAAACCAGACTGTCTCCCATGCAGCTCCAGTAGTCCTGGAGCAAAAGAAACATTAAGAGAAAATTCTGACAGAGTATAGCAGTTAGGAGAGATTTACTGCAGCTTTCAGCCTGCTGAGACCCCAACAATAACTGCTGCTACTGAAAAAGTAAAACACTAATCCTTGTTAAGTGAGACTGGATCCCACTCATCAGGCTGCTTCTATTGTTACAACTTTTTTTGAAAAACTGTAACGATGCTGCTCCTTTAGGTAGGTTATGTTGTCCTTTTTTGTCAAGAGAGGTTGTAAAAGGCAGAGGTTCTGATTTGTCTGGGTTAAGGGACTTTGCTAATGGCTAACAGATGCTGCCTAAGGCAACAAGCAGGGAAAAGGCTTTTAATTTTCTTTAATGCTTGTACAATGAGAGGGGAGTGGCCAGTTCTCCCAGTTCAGGGTTTTTTTTCTAGTTTGGTTTGGGTTTTAGCATGCAGTCTGTTTGAAGCTGCTCTCTCTCTCTCTCTCGCTCTCTCTAAAATCTCTCCTGTGAGAACCTAGGTTTGAACTTATCTTTTTTGCCAAGGGTTGTGTTTATGTGGATGTTGCAGGAAATTGGAACAGCTCCTTTGTTAAGTTGCAGGGATATCGTATCGGTTGGGTTTTGAAATTGTTGTTATTCTAAATTCTGTTTTCTTTTGCTTGTGTTTCATGCAGTGGTATGTAAATAAATTCTGTTTTACTTGAAGCCAAGTGGTTTGACCAGCTGCATCACTCCTGGAATATCCAATATACATCTGCCTGAAACAAGTAAAAAAGTTAGAGTCTGGGCTAAAATGTTTTGAGAGGGATTGGCCCCGTCCATAACAAACCCCCAAGACCTCACAAGCTGTTTAGTCTAATGGCTCTGGTCGACTGCTCATCATCTCTGCCTTAAAACTTCTCTTCAAAAAATCCCAGGACTAAAATACACCTCTTAAAGCCACAGCATCATCACACCGGTGTATAGTTGATTCTGCTATAGCACGTTTCTTCAGCGAGAATTGGCTTTAACGTGGTTGAAGAACTTTCACCATTATTTGTAGAGCACAAACTTTCCTTACCTGCATTAGCTATAACGCGATTCCGGCCCCATTAGTTTAAATGGTGCGGCTATTGCACGATTTTTATATAATGCAAGAGTGCACGAGAATGGAACTGCTATGTTACATCAGAACTGACTATCTAGTTAGTATTTACTATGTTGAAATAAAAATGATGTCAAAGGATTCTTGCTATATTTATCAAGCTCTGACCATAGTACAGGGTGGCAGAAGCAAGCAGGTAATAGGAAAGAAGAGCAGTGGTCATCAAACACCATGTGGAATGCAACATCAAAAGAGAGAAAGGAAGTGGAGAAGTCACAGCCCTTAGCTAACTGCTTCAAGGGAGTTGCAGGCTGAAGCCAGATTGGACAGTAATGAACTGCTGCTGCAGATTTACAACTCATTTGGACTAACTCCAAAGCTGTACAGGGACCTGGTCAGTACAGTCTTGTGTGGAACAGGAGGTTGTGTGGATAATATTTTTGTCAGTTAAGAAATTGACAAGAAAGTGGACACATATTACAAAGTAATTAAGGCATTTGATGTCTACTTTGGTAAAAAAAAACGATCATTAAACAACCAACATTTGCTAAGTGCATCCAGCTGCTGGGAGAATGTGTCCATTAATTTATGGTTAATTTATACTAGCTGTCAGAAAACTGTGAATATATATGTGAATGTAAAGGAAAAATAAATTATGAACTGAATTGTTTTGATGGTCTTAGAATAAACATTATCAGATTTTCTGAAGTTGATGGATGACTTGGTATTGTTCATTTGATCGACAATGAAGCTCCTTAAAGAGCAACTGGTGGTAAAGTTAATAAAATATGCAAAAACGTAAATAAATATTCACTTAAAATAATTAAATAGTTAATTGGAAGACCATATGGGTGGCAGGATGGATACCGTGTCACAACTGCAGCATGTGGTAGTTCCTGGATGCCAGTTTGATGCAGGGCAAACATACGTGCAGTAACTGTTTGAAGACCAAGCAGCTCTGGCTAAACATTGATGAACCAGAGACTGAATTACAGATGCTGCATCAGGGAGGGGGTACCTGAATTTTTTGTACGAGGTAGCAGGTACACGCCTTGAATCGTGTAGTCTGATTTGGGCAGCGATCAGCAATAGGAGAATGTGACTATGACTGTGGTAGGTGAGGGATCCAGGGGTTAGAAGCCCCAACCTTTGCAATTTTCCCAACAAATTTGGGATTCTTTCAGCTTGATTAAAAGAGAGTGAGTGCTGCAAGGTGAGTAAGATAATTGACCAATGTACCATGGGGAAGATAAATGGAATATTAGTGACGTTAGAGAACAGTACAGTTAAGGAATTGACACAGCTTGCTGCAGCAAAAAAATGCAAGTTGTGCAAACTGTGATTGTACTTCAAAATGCACATTGCAGAAATGACAAACTTTTGAAATACTGAAGAGTAACTTGCGAGCTGAATGCCTGAGATTTATTTTCCTAGGGGTATAATAATGGAAATAATTGTACATTTTAAAATAATGACACTTGTTACATTTTCAAAGTAATTTAGAATTACAATCTTTTTGTCTTTCAGATCATTAAATATTGTGCATTTACTTAGCAAATAGAACAAATATTTTATTTATGGGAACAAAATTAATTTAGAAACTCCGAAAAAGTTGCACTAGGCCAAGTTCCTTACACAGAGATCCAAATCGCAGTCATATCATGTTCATTTGTGAAGTTAATCCTTTCACATAATGCACGTGTACTAATCCCAAGAATCAGTCCATATTCACAAGATAAGTATGGGTCATTACAATATCTCTCCCTGTTGTTACAGCATTCTAAAGGAAACTGCAGATCATCTGAAATAAGAGTTTGTCACTTTTAACTTTTTTAAATCAACAGTTGAAGTCCAAAGAGGTTCAGGAGGGACACAGTGAGTCAACATCAAGACAGAACCTTACTTTGAGTTCTAATGATAGGGTCGCATCCAAACATTAGCCTCTCATTTCCCCTTTTATATGCTTTAAAGCATTTCTGAATTTTAGATACTTTCTTTTACATGATGAATATTGAAGCCATCTAGGCATCAATACTTTGCCCAGTACTTTACCAAATGTGCTAACCCATTAAACAATAAGCAGCCAACCTCTAACTTTTCTGCCTTTACTTTGCTTTCAACTAACAGTAAGAGAAAACTAGGTGTGATCAAATAGTTAGCAATCATCGATTCTGTTCTCTGACTAAACTCTGATAGCCTCCAGTCTCAACTTTGAATTTATTTGGTTGGTTAGTTCTCATTATCTTATATCTCACTTCGGAAAAGAAAAACATTCTTGTGGAACCAGAGGTAGCGGAAACATGGGATGTATGCCGTCCTTTTAAAATACTGGCTGTACAAAGGCAGCACGGTGGCTAACTTGCCCAACTTCAGGTCAGATATTGAATTGTAGGTGTGAAGCCTCGTTCAGAATCTGCCTCTGAGTTTTAAATCAGGTGAGTCTTGTTCAGTGTCTGACCTGAGATGTCCCCTTTTGTACCTCTGCTGAACGAAGTTTGGAAATTTAAGCAGACACTGATAAAACCTTTAATTATCTCAGGGCAGTGACTTCAAACAGATTCTGAATTTGCATCTTAATCAATTGAAACTTGCACCTCCTTTCTAACAGAGTTCTTCAACAGCTATTTTAGGTTTGTTCACCACACTCACACAATTGTATGATCCTGTGGTCTCTCTGCCTATAACTCTGTGTCGGTGCACCTTCTCTCACAGCACCTGATAAAGAAGCATCACTGCAAAAGCTTGTATTTGCAAATAAACCTGTTGGATTATAACCTGGTGATGTGTGATTTTTTTACAATGCTTAAAAGACATTTAGATAAGTACATGAATAGGAGAGACATGGGCAAAACACGAGCAGGTGGGACTGGTTTAGTTTGGGAAATATGGTCGGCATGAACTAGTTGGACCGAAGGGTCTGTTTTCATGATGTATGTCTCTATGACTCTTCTTAAGACTTCTTAAATAGCATTCCCTGCAAACTATCACCCCACCCTCCACAACTAACAGGACCATAAATCATCTAGTTATGATTTGTCCTACAGTAATTAACAGTACAGTTGCAGTTTTCTGGCTGATTAATGCATGTACTTGCATTGGTGTTGCTAAGCAAACAGTAACAAGGAGACAGTGGGGAAAAATGGCAAAGGGAGGCAGGAAGTTTGGCTGCCGGGGAGAAACGGGCTGCCATGTGTCTCTCACCTGATGCAAATAAATAAGAGTGACCCAGGATACTGAAAATCAGGACACGGGAAACAAACACAGCAGTAATATTGAGAGTGGGAACAAAGCAAATAAAAATGGCTTATTATAGCGAATTTCAGTATATGGTGCACAGACACACATTTCACTGTTTATCTTCATTATCACCTTTGTTTGCACTGGTGGATCATATACCAAATAGTAAGATATGAAAGGTAGAATATTCAGGTACTTAACAAGCCTCATTTGGCCTATTGTATTCAATTCTAATCTCATAGTATACGAAGAAGATTATTGCATTGAGAGAATATTTAGTCTCTACAGTGTCTCTATAGTGTCTGTTGAGAAAATGGTCTAAAGGCAGTTTTCAATAAATTCTAAAAGCGGTGAAGGTCCTGCGAGGTAGTTCAGCTGGGGTCCAAAGCTGCAAGGCCAACTATGCCCCTGTTTAGTACAAGTTGCCATCTTTTCCAAGGATTTAAAACCTTAACCAGACTGACTGATAATGAAATTGCCTGAGGCAGTCAGTTAAGAGAAGCATGCCTTTTGCAGGGCAGCACTGTGATTACTGACCCCCCTCAATAATTTCCAGTTGAACTGAAGTAGTTATTGGTGAAGTGTGTGAACTCAGCTCAGCTATCACTGTAAACCGACTGACTAAACCGGCCTGTGCATCTCCCCACCCTTCAGGCACTCTGCCTGTATTCCTGAGGAAGGGCTTTTGCCCGAAACGTCGATTTTCCTGCCCCTTGGATGCTGTCTGAACTGCTGTGCTTTTCCAGCACCACTCTAATCCAGCCTGGGCGTCAGTATGGTTGATGATTATGAGCTGACTCATTGAACTAAACCATTTTCCGATATAAACTTAAGAAGGATTGAGAATGGGAGAGAGAAAGGAAGATAAATAGCCAGGGTAGAAAAAAATACAGCTGGGAATGCCTCAAGATCTCCTCCTCAGATCAGAAAAAAACGTGCTGAGAATGGAGCTGAGAATCAAAAACCTTAATGTTTCCATTATAATAAAAACAGACATCTTTGTCAAGATTGCTGGAATTTGCATGGGAAGCCGATTAGACTTGTTGGGGTTCATTAGAGTGGATCCAGAAAGGGAACTCAAAAGGAAACTACCATGGATTAAACTGTAGCTTTAACTAACTTCTAACCAACTCTAACTTCAAATGATGTTGATCTTGTTAATGTTGATCTTGTTAATGTTGACCTTGCTTTGCACACCTTCTGTGCAGTGTAACCTGTATGCCTCACTCTGTCTAATCACCCCATGATATTTATGTCCTTGTTTACTATATCTGCCCGTACTGCTCACAAACAAAGCTTTTCACGTGTGACTACAATAAGTCAAATCAGATCAAACCAACCTACAATCAGGGAACCAGAGGTAAATTCTGCTCTGAACACAGGATAGATGAATTAAGGGGACAAGAGATATAAAACATTGTTTTGTCAAAAGGAAGGAACTAAGAACAATACAGCACAGGGACAGGCCCTTCGTCCATTCAAGCCTGCGCCAATTGGACATTAAGAAAGATAACCCCTTTTTCTTCAAATTTGCAGCTAAACCTACTCAAAGTCTTTTGCTGGAGAGGAAAAATATTCAAGCATGTCGGAGGCCGAGGGGTAACCTTATAGAGGTTTATAAATTCATGAGGGGCACACATAAAGTGAACAACCAAGGTCTTTTCCCCAGGGCAAGGGAGTCCAAAACTAGAAGGCATAGTTTCAAGGAGAGATGGGAAAGATTTAAAAGAGATTTGAGGGGCAACCTTTCATACAGAGGGTGGTGTACATATGAAAAGAGTTTCCCATGGAAGCGAGTACAATTACAACATTTAAGAGACATTTGGACAGGTACATAAATAGGAAAGATTTGGAGCATTATGGGCCAAACAGAGGCAAATAGGAATAGTTCAGTTTATGATACCTGGTCAACATGGAGGAGTGGAATGCAGGGTTTGTTTCCATATTTTTTGACTCCATGACTTCATAAGGATACAATCTTTCCTCCAGCAAGTACAATGAAAGCTAAGATGAAAGTAAATGGGATAGATAGAGAATACATTCTAGCTCCAATACATAAAGTAAAATTGGAGTGTGACCTTTTTGTCCAGAACTATGATAAAAGGAGTTAAAAAGAAATATTTCCAGAAGCTATTCCTCTCCAGGACAAGTACAGTTGAATAGTCAATGAGAAAAATATTCTTCTTTTTACTCATTATGGACTATCAATTGAAATATAATTAGACCAAGGTTCTAATTTTATCTCCAGCATTTTTCAAGACATGATCAGCAATCTGGGTAAAAAACAACACAAATGCCTACTGCCTATCTTTCACAAACATTGGTTATTTTGGAAAGACACTGTCAGATTCTCAAAACAATGATTAATGCATATTGTCATGAAAACCCACAGGGTTAGGACAAAGGATTAAATTTCTTATTATTTGTTACCAGAGATTCCCCAAATGAATCAATGGGGTTTAGTCCAGTCAAATTGACTGGAATCATGAAATATGAGGTGAATTAAGATGGATTTCAGAGAAGTTCGCAAGTCAAAAGTACAAATCATTAATGTTGGATTACAGGAGCATGTAAAGTAGCATCTAGGCACTTAAAAACCTCACAGGCAGAGATGAAAAAATGGTCAGACAGTCATATTGAAATTAGAATATTTTAAATTGGAAACAAAGTGTTTTTGTGATCATCTTTACAAGGGGATCTTCTGAAAGCAAGATTCAGTGCCCATACAAGGTAGTTAGGACAGTTAGTAAAATGGCATATATAATAGACGTCTTTGATCACAGGGAAATGAATTGGCTTTGTTACATAAACATGTTAAAGCAATATCATTGTAGGAAAGAATTTACAAAACAGCAACAATGTCAGGTAGTAAGAATAATGGAAGTTGACAGGGACAGTTACAGTGAGGTGGAAAGGGAGGAAGGCATTTCATAGAGTGAACCTCCTATAATTTGACAAATGTGATACAAAAACACTGCGACAATTAGATAATATATTTTTGTACTTAGAGGAAGGACAATAGAAGATCTAGTCAGGTTACTTAAGAAATTTCAGGAAGTCAGTAGAGATACATCAGGTTGTATTATGTTAGCCAGACATGATGTGAATGCAGGTGGATCAATATTGATGAAGCAACATCCTTATCAGTTTGGCCTCAATAAACAAGCTCAGGTCCAAAAAGAAATTCAATACCATGAGAAGATCATCTTGAACCTAGCCAAAGCAATTGGAATTCACCGGCAATATCAGTTCCGAAACTGGACAGGTTGACTAGATTCAACATAATTTATGGGAAAGTAAATTCCATAATGAAAATAGTTTAGTACCCATTTCCTTAGTTAGAAGATTGCATTGATAGGGTTGGCAATGATTATTTCTTTCTAAGATTGATGCATTACTGACAATGGATTACTGACAATTAACACTGACATCAAAAGCTGAGGAGATATCAGTCTTTGTTACACTAAAGTAGCTATATCAATGCTTAGTGAGCCTATTGGCTTTAAAAATGTCCAGCTACATTCCAAAGACTTTTGAATCGCAGCTAAAATTTAGATGATGGCATAATATACAGTAATATCTGGGAAGAATATCCAAGGCCATCTACTTAAGCGTATTCAGTTATCTGGCTTTGGAATAAACCTTACCGACAGTGAAGTTGCAACAGCAGGAGCAACATACATAAGACATGGAGTCATACAGCATGGAAAAAGACCCTTGGTTCCAAACAGTCCATGCCAAATATAATCCCAAATTAAACTAGTCCCCTTCTGCCTGTTCCTGTCCCATGTCCCTCCAAGCCTTTCCTATTCATGTACTTATCCAAATGTCTTTTAGACATTGTAATTTATCAAAGGACAAGGATAAGTGTTGTCAAGAGCAGCAAAATTGAAATCTCCCATGGAATTCCATCAGCTAGTTGGAAAACTGAGATTAGAATCATAGCACCCCTATAATGTGGGAGCAGGCCATTCTGCCCATACCAACCTTCTGAAGAGAATCCCACCCATACACAACCTTCCATTTCCCATCATTCATCCCTGGACACAATGGGCAACTTAGCATGACCAATCCATCTAACTTGTACATCTTTGGACTGTGGGTGGAAACTGGAACACCCGAATGAAACGTACACGGACATGGGGTGAATTTGCAAACTCCACACAGATAGTCATTCAAGGCTGGAATTGATCCCAGGTCCCGGGCATTGTGAGGTATCAGTGCTAACCACTGAGCTACCATTCCACATTCTTGGAAATGCAGATATTCCATCGATAATTGCGCCCATCTTAGCACAACAGGTGTATCGTCAACAGATTTTTAAAGAAAACAGGTGGAAGTGCTCTCTCAGCAAATTGACAAGCGATGCTTGAGAAGCTGAAGGCAATGCTTGTAAATGAACCCTGGTAGGCCACTCCTTACTTTACAAATCCATTTTAAAATGACAATTGATGCTAGTGACTTGGAATAGGTGCAGTCTTATTGCAAGGTGATGAATCAGCAAAAGAGAAGCCAGTGGAGTACTTTCCTTATGAAATTAAACCAACATCCAAAGAAATACTCCGCAGTGTATTGGCTCTTCAATGTTTCTGTGTCTATCATGCTTGTTAAAAAATATTAGTATAGACCCATCATAATCTGCTATCTTGGAAATCCTCCGCAACAGATGGCGCAATTTGAATTTAATTAATAAATCTGGAATTAAAAGTTTTTTTAAATAATTGGAATAAGTAGTCGGCCTTGAGGATATGCACATATTATGGAGTTGTTTAATAGTTGCAGGATCATTGGTGAGAATCACATAGCAACATTCTATGGTGCCAAATTTAGAGTCAATTGTATATATTAGTGAAGCACTGACACATAATTCAAACACAGTAATAATCTTTCTGCCCTTGTAATTAACATGTAATTTGTTCTTGCCTATGGCCAATAGTCTATAGTTGCCTATAATCAACCCATTACGACTGCCCTAAATTCATTGGGAATTGAAGATTAGTTTCTGGACATTGATTTAAAAAAGAGAAAAAAAATCAAAAGTGCATTTAAAATTCTGTGGTCTTGCCCTTTTATTGTTTTGCAAGTAACTTTATTGGACAGATATAGGCCATCCAACCCAATAGGTCTTTACTGAATTAACAAAAACAGAAATTACTGGAGAAACTCAGCAAGTCTGGCAGTTCTATAGGAGAAAGTAGAGCTAGTATTTTGAGTCTAGTGACCCTTCTTCAGAGCAGAAGAACAGTTCTGTATTGGCTTTTACTCTCGACAGGAGGTGCCTGTCATTTTCATTTATCTCATCCAGTCAACGTACTCCCCTATTCCTTTCCCAACTAAGCTGCCACAGAATATGACATTGCAGCAACCTGAACTCATGGAATTTTAGACAATTGACTTTAACATTTTTCTCCCATTATTTTGAACGTTTGGATACAATGTAGGTTCCACATTTGCAGATAACAATATCAGGAAATCCCTAAGCATAAATAGCCATCAATGACAATATCAAAATCTTCCTGTTAGGCTCCAGGTAGATCAACTCTTGGTGCAGCTTCTGATTCTGGCTACTGTCGATTTGGAACATGACTTTCAATAGAGCAACAGGAATTGAATTACTTCCTAACTGATTTGCAATGGAACACAAGCAAAATAAAAACTCTGATAAGGTCACCTACTCGAGTGATAAATTTTAAACTTTTGAAATCCCAGTATATTCTTGAACAAGCAATAACTATGCACAAAACATGTTGATTATTCAATACCATGTACCACAACGTATAACAGTTCTTCAGCAAACTTTAGCTTCATTTACTCAGATTCTAGGGAGTACAAGTTTAAAGTGAGAAGGGGAAAGTTTAAAGGAGATGTGCAAGGCATGTTTTTTTACTCAGAGCTTGCAAGGTGCCTGGAACGTGTTGCCAGAATAGATGGGAGAAGCAGCTATAAAAGCAATGTTTAAGAGACATTTAGAAAGACACATGAACAGGCAGAGAACTGAGGGATACATATCATGTACAGGCAGACGGGATTAGTTAAGAATGGCATCATGGTCAGTGCAGATATGATGGGCCGAAGGGCCTGTTTCAGTGCTCTATAGTTCTATGTTCTTTGTAACACTTGTGTTTAATAGCTTATGGAATTGGCAGAAAATGTACTTGACTGTGTGAGATATATTATGCGACAAAACCTCAGAAAATATGTAAGCTAGAGATGAAGATCATAGATTGTTATGGCATTTGGACTATTTCATCCATGTTGGCTCTCCGCAAAACGAGTTTAGTTATTCTTATTCCTCACCTTTCCCCTGTACACTTGCAATGTTTCTATCCCTCAGGTGCTTATCCAAATTCCTTTTGATAGACCCAATCCAATGCACCTCCACCAACTGCTCAGAATGCTTCACCAACTGAAATGGGTTCTCAATGCATTCGTCAACGGGAACAATTTATTTCTATTCTGTCCAGAAACAAATGATTTTGAATACCCTTCATCAAATCTCTTCTCCAACTCTCTCTTTATAATGAAGCACAGGCCCAGTTTCTCCAAATTATAAATTTAGCTTCTCATCCCATGAACCATTCTCATGAATAGAGTCATAGGGTCATAGAGATTACAGCATGGAAACAGACCCTTCGGTCCAACCCATTCATGCCGACCAGGTTTCCCAACCCAATCTAGTCCCACCTGCCAGCACCCGACCCATATCCCTCCAAACCCTTCCTATTCATATACCCACCCAAATGCCTCTTAAATATTGCAATTGTACCATCTTCCACCACTTCCTCTGGCAGCTCATTCCATACACGTACCACCTTCTATGTGAAAAGAGGTTGCCCACTTTTATATCTTTCCTCTCGCATCCTAAACCTATGCCCTCTAGTTCTGGACTCCCCAACCCCAGGAAAAGACTTTGCCTATTTACCCTATCCATGCCCTTCATAATTTTGTAAACCTCTAGAAGGTCACCCCTCAGCCTCTGACGCTCCAGGGAAAACAGCCTCTCCCTATAGCTCAAGTCCTCCAACCCCGGCAACATCCTTGTAAATCTTTTCTGAACTCTTTCAAGTTTCACAACATCTTTCCGATAGGAAGGAGACCAGAATTGCACGCAATATTCCAACAG